>NC_136059.1:744488747-745090533 GCF_964261635.1 Lissotriton helveticus | reverse complement strand
AATCCCAAAACATTTATAAAAATATTAAAAACCATCACAAAAGAGACATTATTAGGTGATTAACTATGAAAACATCCCAAATCGTTAATTTGTTAGGATCTATCGACACCGTCCGGCTAATAGTCAGGCGCTGCACTAGCATGGTTCTCATCCTTCCTCAGCGACCGCTACTTCCAGGTCTTAGAGGGAGATGTGGTTTCTTCCAGACTACCTCTGGGATGTGGGGTTCCACATGGCTCGGCCTTAAGCCCGACGCTCTTTAATATCTATATGAGGCCGTTGGCGGAGATTATCCACCCATTTGGCATTAAGATCGTCAGTTATGCAGACGATACCCAGTTAGTGGTATCAATTCACCACGACAAGGGTTCATCCAGTGCCCTGGCTCCTTGCGTTGAAGCGGTGGCCAGATGGATGGAGTGCTCCTACCTTCGCCTTAATGGGGACAAAACAGAGATTATGCTGCTGGGGAATCCATCACCCACTATCTCCGTCCCCATGTGGCCGTCCTGCCTAGGTCCTGCACCATCTCTTAAGCCACAAATAAAGAGCCTTGGCATATGGCTCGACAGCTCCCTCAACTTTGTGTATCAGGCCACCGCGCTCTCATCAATCTGTTATGGATTGATGAAAATGCTCCGCAAAATTAATCCCCTTCTTCCTTTTGAGGCAAGAAGGATAATGGACCAAGCTCTTATATTATCCCGCCTGGACTATGGAAACATTCTGTACTTAGGAGCCCCCAGGCAACAATAAATAAATTACAGGTAGTTCAGAACTATGCAGCACGGATGCTCCTGCAGGTTCCACGTCGGCAATGAGCAAGGCCAGCACTCCGACAGCTACACTGGTTACCAATTGCTGCCCGGATACAATTTAAAGCTATGTGCTTGGCACAAAAAGCCATTTGGAAGACCGGTCCACCCATTTTACACTCACTATTAACACTCACTATTAACAGGTGAGATGGGGAGGACGCTCCTTTTCATTTACTGCTGCTAAGTTATGGAACTCCCTTCCCCAAGTTATGCGGGGGAACAACAATCTGCTGACCTTTCGCAAGCTCTTGAAAACACACCTGTTTGGAATGCTTCCCTAGCTCCACGGATTGACGCGATTCTGCTTTTCTTTTCCATAAGCGCTACAAGGCCTCCGGGTAGTTAGGCGCTATAGAAATACTCTTCTATTCTAATCTATTCTAAATCCAAATATATTGTAGTGACAATTGATATACTTTCGCAATGGTTGATAAAAAAGATTGTAGAAAAGATAGACACGAATGTTGAATTGTCTTTTCTTGATGATTTGTTCACAGGGGAGGGGTTGCATGTGCGTATCATCACTGATACTGGAGTGATATTTCTGTCTAATAAGGTGAAATGTTCTTTTCAGAGGGTTGACATCACACATTACACCCCTCTATGTATATTCCCAGTGGGAATGGAGTTATAGAGAGGTTTATTAGAGTGCTCAAAGGTGCCATACAAATTGCAGGTGTGGGCAGAGACAAGTGGGAAACATAAGTGTTCAAGACAGTCTGGATGTGTAGAACTATCACCAATGACACAACAGGTTGTTCTCCATTTGAAATTATAAGGAGCAGGTTAGACAGAACAAAAATCTGCTTGGTTAGTTGAACACACAACTGTGAATTTAGAAATGGTAAAGGAAAGGATAAAGAAAACTCATGCAACCAATCAATGGAAATTTGATTCTAAAGGGGGATCAAAGAGAAATATTTTTGTTAACATTGGGATGCTGGTGATGGTTACAAAACATTGGAGAGTGAAAAAGGGGGAGAGTCAGTACATAGGTCCTTTTGAGGTAAAGGAGGTTTTGAAGAATTAAGTGAAACTTATCAATGGCAGAGTGTGGAACCTTAGCAGAATTGACATTCTCAAAGGGTAAAGTGCTGTGTATGAGAAGGAGAGTACCAAACTCAGTGGAGGGTTTGGTTGCGAAGAAAGTATTTCAGACCAAGTGTTTGTGCATGAGCAGGAAGAGAATGTTGTGACAAAAGGTGGTGATAGTCAGGAGGTTTGAAATACTTCGAATGAAGTGCTACAAAATGTATTGGGAAACAGAAGGATTCGCAAAAGACCTGGGTGGGCGTCTGACTTTGCTGCTCACGTCAGGAATACATTTTCAATCTGATTAGGTAATTGTTTTGTTGCTGTGCTATTAGTTTTTTTTAGTTGCGATTTTTGTTCTGTTCTGTTCTGTTTTGTTTTTATTAAAGGGAGAAGATGTGTTGTGTGATTACTTTTGGTTTATCCTCACTAACGGCGTGGACCTGATATTCAATTTTGGAATTGTTAGGATCATGTTGTGATAGTGTTGGGACAGTTTCTGTGGAGAGTGGAAGTGGAGAAGTGTGGCTCACTGGTTAGAGGAGGCAAACCCAGAAGCCGAGATCAGACCCGGAACCAGGGTTCAATTCCCGACGCGGCAGGGTCTTGAGCCCAAAATGTCCACGGACTCGGTAATTCTCGCTTCGGTGCCTACTCAAATCACAGGTTCACACTCTGCAACTCTGGGCAATAGCTTGCTTAATCTCCACTACGGCCCCCTGCGGCGGGATGCCTGGCTTTCACCTTGGGGAACCCAGTAGGGGCTATCTCACAGGGAAAAACCAGGACGGGTTCCCAATGCAAAGCGCTTTGAGACCTGGCGGTGATATTGCGCTATATAAAAACCCATCCATCCATCCGTTTCTAGCTACTGGAGCTAGAAATCATGTCCCTTATTTCTATGAATTAAGGAACTTGTTTAGAAATTATTGTTACTTCCTTACTTAACAGTAGAAAAAGTGAGAGAAACAGTGTATTCTGGTACTGGCATAGTCACAGATTGTTCTCTTATGCAGTGAAATGCAGGTCTTCTTAACAAATCAGGCTCACTAATATTAATAAAGCAAACATTAATAAGAGAACTGGAATGCCACTTACCAGCTTACCAGGTCACTCCCCACGCCGCTCGACCCTCTGGAACCCAAGGGCTGACGAGGGTTCGCCGCTGGTGTGCCCCGCGTCTTTGCATTTAGTTGGGTAAATTGTAAGCATGGGCGTAAAATCCGTTCCGTTCACGGAATTGGCGGATTTTCTGCAATTTTGCGGTTCGCGAATCTCGCTAAAATTGCAGAAAAATCCGCGAAATTGCGTGAGGGACGGATTTTCAAGAATTGAAGTACATAAAGCACTTACAGGGTTACAGCAGGTGCCCAAGTTGAAGCTAATTCCTTTGTAACCATTTACTTGGGTACCTGCTGTAACCCTGTAAGTGCTTCCTGAGCGGCGCCTCCAGAGTTGTTGCCTACTTGCAACTATTCTCTGACCCTGCTCTGACCCTCGAAGCAGGGCCAGAGAATAGTTACAAGTATGGCACAATGCTCCAGGCTGTCACAAAAATTAAACCACAACAGGAAGCACTTACAGATAAGGAAGCAGGTGCCGGACTTGAAGCTCAAATTCAGTAACACATTAACCAGCCCCCGGTTGAGGCTGGGCAGGTGTGCTTTCTCCCCATAATCTACAGTGGTGAACCAGAGGATGCTGTGATGAACCAGAAGGTGCAGTTGTGAACCAGAGGGTGCTGTGATGAACCAGAGGGTGGCAGTGGTGAACCAGAGGGTGGCTGTTGTAAACCAGAGGGTGCTGTGATGAACCAGAGGGTGGCAGTGATGAACCAGAGGGTGGCAGTGATGAACCAGAGGGTGGCAGTGATGAACCAGAGGGTGGCAGTGGTGAACCAGAGGTTGGCAGTGTTGAACCAGAGGGTGGCAGTGGTGAACCAGAGGGTGTCTGTGGTGAACCAGAGGGTGGCAGTGGTGAACCAGAGGGTGATGTGATGAACCAGAGGGTGGTAGTGATGGACCAGAGGGTGACAGTGATGAACCAGAGGGTGGCAGTGGTGAACCAGAGGGTGGCAGTGGTGAACCAGAGGGTGCTGTGTTGAACCAGAGGGTGGCAGTGGTGAACCAGAGGGTGGCAGTGGTGAACCAGAGGGTGGAAGTGATGAACCAGAGGGTGACAGTGACGATCCAGAGGGTGGCAGTGGTGAACCAGAGGGTGGCAGTGATGAACTTGAGGGTGGCAGTGATGAACCAGAGGGTGGCAGTGGTGAACCAGAGGGTGCTGTGATGAACCAGAGGATGGCAGTGATGAACCAGAGGGTGGCAGTGGTGAACTAGAGGGAGCTGTGATGAACCAGAGGGTGGCAGTGATGAATCAGAGGGTGGCAGTGGTGAAACAGAGGGTGCTGTGATGAACCCGAGGATGGCAGTGATCAACCAGAGGGTGGCAGTGGTTAACCAGAGGGTGGCAGTGATGAACCAGAGGGTGGCAGTGATGAACCAGAGGGTGGCACTGGTGAACCAGAGGGTGCTGTGATGAACCAGAGGGTGGCAGTGATTAGTCAGAGGGTGACAGTGATGCTTCAGAGGATGGCAGTGGCGAACCAGAGGGTGGCAGTGATGAACCAGAGGGTGGCAGTGATGATCCAGAGGGTGGCAGTGGTGAACCAGAGGGTGACAGTGATGAACCAGAGGGTGGCAGTGATGAACCAGACAGTGGCAGTGGTGAACCAGAGGGTGCTGTGATGAACCAGAGGGTTGAAGTGATAAACCAGAGGGTGACAGTGATGAACCAGATGGTGGCAGTGGTGAACCAGAGGGTGGTAGTGATGAACCAAAGGGTGACAGTGGTGAACCAGAGGGTGGCAGTGGCGAACCAGAGGGTGGCAGTGATGAACCAGAGGGTGGCAGTGATGATCCAGAGGGTGACAGTGATGAACTGGAGGGTGGCAGTGATGAACCAGAGGGTGGCAGTGGTGAACCAGAGGGTGCTGTGATGAACCAGAGGGTGGCAGTGATAAACCAGAGGGTGACAGTGATGAACCAGAGGGTGGCAGTGGTGAACCAGAGGGTGGTAGTGATGAACCAAAGGGTGACAGTGATGAACCAGAGGGTGACAGTGGTGAAACAGAGGGTGGCAGTGATGAACCAGAGGGTGGCAGTGATGAACCAGAGGGTGGCAGTGATGAACCAGAGGGTGACAGTGATGAACTGGAGGGTGGCAGTGATGAACCAGAGGGTGGCAGTGGTGAACCAGAGGGTGCTGTGATGAACCAGAGGGTGGCAGTGATGAACCAGAGGGTGACAGTGATGAACCAGAGGGTGGCAGTGGTGAACCAGAGGGTGCAGTGATGAACCAGAGGGGGGCAGTGATGAACCAGAGGGTGACAGTGGTGAACCAGAGGGTGGCAATGGTGAACCAGAGGGTGCCAGTGAACTGCCCCGGAGCCCTCTCAGTGTGAAAATCAGTTGTGCTCAATTGCCTGGGAGCCCTCTGGGTGTGAGCACACATTGTGCTAAGTGCCCTCTTGCCCCCAGTACATATATACCCATACCGCACAGCACCATTATGCTCATGCACCATGAAGTCTGGTGCCTGGTTGCTCCTGATCCGTGTAGGTGGTACCACAGTCTGGTGCAGTCAAAATATAAAGTCATTACTTGCTACACAGCACCAATAAACACATTTACCCCCTGGCACTGGTATGCGCATGTACCAGGCGTGGAGCACCCGCATGCCACTGCACCCTACTGCCCAGCTCCAGCATATGCCTGTATGGGGCAGTTTAGTATGAGATGGGACATTGTCCAGCAGCAGCACCTGCATGCGCCTGAACCCACTGAGCAGGATCAGAATGGCTTTGTACCAACACGTGCAGCAGAGCTATCTTGGACATCTGAAGGATTCTGGGGTCCTGTGCCAAACGTATTTTTGCATCCATGAGTTTCCCCGAGCGCCATCCCAGTGTAGCTCCTGTGACCAGGAGGCTGCTTTCTCCTCATCTGCTGCTCTGCTCGGTCTCTGACCCTTTATAAGCAAGATTCATGTGAACTCGCATAGAAGCCCCACCCGTTTGGCCTTGTCCACCACACACTAGCGGTATGAAACGTCTTCCCGCCTGCCCCCACTATAATGGCCTGCTCACTCAAGGGACCTCAGCACCTTTTGGCGCGCTGGCAAAGTTACAGGCACACGAGGTCACATATTTATGCAACTGGCACAAAAATCCGCGAGTTCGCGGGAAAATTCGCGAACTCGTGGATTATTTGTGCAATTTGGCACGAATTCGCGGACCACGAATTCGCACATTTCGCCCATACTTAGAAAATTGTTGCTGCTCCTGTACTATCTATATTTTCTACTGTCTTCCTATTTTTTGGGTTTATTGGCCCTCCCTGTGTGCCCCTGCCCCTCAGTGCCCCCCTGCTTCCCGCCGCTGCTCCCCCGTGGCCCTGCCCCCTTTTTCCTTCTGTACCCCTGCCCGCCCATTGGCCGCCCCGCTCCCGCCTCCCAGCTGCCCCCCCTCCCACTTCGCCTCTTATGGAAGCCGCGCAGCGACCGCGCGCCAAAGGCAAGCCCGTCTGCGCCCGTCCGTGCCTGGATCGCGCCCAGTGCCGGAACCCCTCGCCCCAGCCGAGGCCTGGGCACCCGACACCGGACGACCTGCCACTTGCCACCAAGACACCCCGAGGTGCACCCACGGACTCTTCAACTGCCAAGCCTGCAAATTCACCTGCCTCCGAACCTGCACCCCACCCACCGAACACAGCAACGATAACAACAACCACCTCATGTGCATCCTCCTCAACACCCGCTCCGTCCACAAACACGCAGTCAAACTCTGGGAACTCCTTGATACAACAGCACCAGACGTCGCCATCCTCACGGAAATCTGGATGAACGCCTCCTCGTCCCCCGACATCGCCATAGCCATCCCAGACAGCTACAAAATCACCCAGAAGTACTGCGTCAACAAAACTGGAGGAGGAATCGCCATCGTCTACAGGAACACCTTCAGCGTCACCACCAACGCCGAAGACACACTCACCACCGCCGAACACCTACACTTCCAGATCCACACCGACCCCCAGACCGCCCTCAGAGGAACTCTCATCTACAGAACCATGGGCCCACGGACACAATTCAGTGAAATCATCGCGCACTTCATCAGCCCTCACTCCCTAGCCTCACCAGAGTACATCCTCCTAGGGGACCAGAATTTCCACCTGGAGAAAAACAGCGACAACAACACCTCCACCCTGCTCGACAATCTCGCCAACCTCGGACTCAAGCAACTGGTGAACACGCCCACCCTCCTCGCTGGCCACATGCTCGACCAGCAACCACGTCTCCTTCAGCCACTCCACCGGACTACACTGGACCGACCACAGCTGCACCCACTTCACCTTCAAGAAAACCACATCCCACCATCACACGCTACAGATTCCCCGCAGATGCTGGAGCAAAGTCACCACAGACCAGCTGACCACATCGCTGAGCCAGAACCCTCCTGTCGACACCCCTGACACCAACAACGCAGCACACAATCTCGCACAGTGGATCACCAACTGAGCCGACGACCTCGCTCCACTAAAGAAACCCCCAGCCAAGACTAGCAACAGAAAAACCTAATGGTTCACAGACGCCCTCAAAATCGCAAAGAAATCATGCCGAACATTCGAAAAAGCTTTGCGCCACAAACAGACATCAGAAAACATGACAGCCCTCAAGAGCACCACCCGCGAATACCACCAGATGATCCGCACCACCAAAAGGACATCGTTCAAAGAGCGGCTGGACAACAACACCCACAACAGCAAGGAACTCTTCAGCATCATCAAAGAGCTCTCCAACCCCAACGCCAGCAACAAAACTTCACACCGTCGCAAGACCTCTGCAACTCCCTCACCACTTTCTTCCACCGCAAGATTGCAGATCTACACGACAGCCACCAAACCAATGACCCCCACCACCAGCCTCAGCGCATGGACTCCCATCAGCACTGAAGACACCACCCACGTCAAGAACACCATACACTATGACTCCCCCTCCGACCCATGCCCTCATCATAGCTTCAACAAAGCCGACACCATCATCGCACCCCACCTCCGGAACATCATCAACAGCTCCTTCACGTCAGCCACCTTCCCTGAAAGCTGGAAACACGCAGAAATCAACGCCCTTCTGAAGAAACCCACAGCGGACCCAAAAGACCTTAAGAACTTCCGCCCATCTCTCTTCTCCCCTTCCCGGCTAAAGTCATCGAGAAGACCGTCAATAAACAGCTGACTGCATTCCTTGAAGCAAACAACTCTTTCGACCTATCCCAGTCCGGATTTCGAGCCAACCACAGCACCGAGACCCCCCTCATCGCAGCCACCGATGACATCAGGACCCTGATGGACAACGGAGAGACAGACGCTCTCATCCTTCTGGAGCTCTCGGCAGCCTTTGATACCGTCTGCCACTGCACCCTAATAACACTGGGATCCAAGGAAAGGCCCTGGACTGGATCACATTGTTCCTCTCCGACAGAACCCAGAGAGTCCGCCTCCCTCCCTTTGGCTCCGAGGCCACGAAGATCATCTGTGGCATACCCCAAGGCTCCTCACTCAGCCCAACCCTCTTCAATATCTACGTGAGCCCCCTCGCCGCCATCGCATGCAAACACAACATCAACATCATCTCCTACGCCGACGACACCCAACTGATACTCTCCCTCACCAAAGACCTATTCACCGCCAAAACCAACTTCCAGGATGGAAAGAAAGATGTAGCAGAATGGATGAAGCACAGCAGTCTGAAACTCAACTCGGACAAGATGGAGGTCCTCATCCTCGGACAATCCCCATCTGCCTGGGACGACTCCTGGTGGCCCACGACGCTGGGCACCGCACCAACACCCACAGACCACGCACACAACCTGGGATTCATCCTGGACTCCTCCCTCACGATGACCAAGCAAGTCAACGCAGTCTCGTCCTCTTGTTTCAACACCCTGCGCATGCTCCAAAACATCTTCCGGAGGATCCCCACCGTTACCAGAAAGACGGTCACCCAGGCTCTCGTCACCAGCCGACTGGACTACGGGAATGCCCTATACGCAGGAACCACAGGCAAACTGCAAAAACGCCTTCAGCGCATTCCGAACGCCTCCGCACGACTCATCCTCGACATCCCTTGCCACAGCCACATATCCGCCTACCTGAGAAACCTGCACTGGCTCCCCATCAGCAAGAGAATCACGTTCAGGCTGCTCACCCATGCACACAAAGCGCTCCACAACATGGGCCCCGAATACCTCAACAACCGCCTCTCGTTCTACACCCCCACCCGCCAGCTCCGGTCCACCAGCCTCGCCCTCGCCACCATCCCACGGATTCGCAGAACCACCACCGGAGGAAGATTGTTCTCCTACCTGGCAGCCAAGACATGGAATTCCCTCCCCGCACACATACGACTGACCCAGGACCATCTCACCTTCAGGAAACACCTCAAGACCTGGCTATTCGAGCAATAGCGGCACCCCTCCTCCCTACAGCGCCTTGAGACCCTCACGGGTGAGTAGCGTGCTCTACAAATGGAGTGATTGATTGACTCCATTGTGGCCGGCATGACTTTTCAGATTTGACCCAGTCCAGCGCGATCTTAAGTAACCCCAAAGCGTTATTGACTTTTAAGCACTATATGCCAATTTAATCTTCAAAAATTTATAATCTGGTTCTGCTCATTTGATTTTTGTTGTATTGGTCTTGTTTTGTGAGTTAAGTTAGGCTCTATTTTTCTCTCCGGTGTGGATTATTTGTGTGTGGTGTTTTGCTCAAAAAAAAGTATTGCACAAGTACTTTAGACATTGCTATTTAACTTAAGCCTGACTGCTCTGTGCCAAGTTACCAGAAGTAGAGCACAGGTTAATTTAGGCTGTGTATCTGACTCACCCTTAGAAGGATTGAGGTCCCTACTCAGGACAGGGTGCAAAAACCTCTGCCAGCTAGAGACCCTATTTCTAACATTGGTGATCAGTGGTGGGGATAGGACTTTTGTTTGTGCAATGCCTTACGGTAATTTGATATACACTACCATCCACATAATACGAATTCAAATCAATTGTCTCCTATCCTTATTGCCATTTTTTCCCTACTCTATCAGATTGGCATTTTGACTTTTTCTATTCTCCCTGATTGGCATTTTTGCTTTTTCCTAAACTCAACTGAAGGTTCTACATCTGTATCTGCACCTATAGAAAATGGAGTTTGAGCTAGCCAAACTGAATGGTTACAAAGTGGCTAAACTCAAGGATTTCTGCAAGGACTTGTGGCTTCCTGTGAAGAGCAACATCAGGAAGGTGGAGCAGCAAAAGTCATTCGTAGCCAGGTCTGAAATCCAAGTTGCATTGAGTGCAACCCCAGTCGAGCAAATCGATGAGGAGGAGCTTGATGAGGAGTATGATTTGAACTGGGGCCCAGAGGAGGATTTTGGACTGTTGCCTGTGGAGGAGGCGGGCTACCTTCTTCCTGGATTGGCAATTCACACCAGAGCAGGGAGCAGCATTTAATCGAGAGGCCTATTCCCAGAGGTGCTGTAGGACAGGGGGAGGAGGAAAAAGTTGAGATTTGAGCAGGCCAAGCTCACATTTGAGGAAGAGCAAAATCAATTATTGGCCATGGAGGAAAAGGAGAGAAATAAAAAGTTAACTTTGGAGGAGAAGAAAATATTGTTGGCTCTGGAACTGGGCTTCAAAGAGCTGGACATCAAAAACAGGAGGGCTGAGTCCAGCCAAGATGATGGCAGCATTTCTTCAGGGTCCATTAAAGGAGGGTCCACATACCCAAGGATTTGGTGTCTGATTTTGAGGTGAAAGACAACATGGGCAGATGATTAGAGGCCCATGAGATTGCTCTGCAGATGCACAAGGACCTTGAGAAGAATTGGGGAGCTAGTCTGTGGAGGCACATTTATAGTAAGGGGAGTGACACACTAAAGGCCTTTGAAGGGGGTGACAAGATGAAGGAGGATGGAAGAGGCCCTAATCAGGCAGTTTGGTCTGACCCCAGAGAAATGAAGTCAGAAATTCAGTGATGGTCACAAGCTTTCCCAACAGACCTGGGTGGATTTTGTGGATTCCATTTGCAAGGCACTGGATTGTTGGTGGGAGGGTAGTGATGTCACAGTTTAAAAGGGGTAGTACAATTTAGTTGCTCAGAACACCTGTTCAGTCTTTGCATGCCAGATCTGCGCCAACACCTTGTTGATGGTAGGTTCTCTGACACCAGAGAACTTGCTAAGGAGGTGGGCCGCTGGGTCAGCACTCTAGTCTACAGGAGGGTATCTGGGGATCACCAAAGGGGTGGTCAGGCTCCTCACCACAAGATGGAAAGGGGAACACAAAATAAAAACAAATAGTTCTCCAGAAGACCACAAACTAGTTCTGTGGGTCAGGACTCCCCTCCCTTTACTGAGAATAAGAAGTGGTTCCCTGACAGTAAGCCTGCAGTTAAGGGACCTCTGAAGTGCTTTGAGTGTCAGCAGGAAGGGCACTTCAAGGGGGATCCCAAGTGTCCCAAATGGGCGCAGCTAGCATATCGCTTGGTAAGAGGATGGTCCCAGATAGTGTGGGGGAAGGAGTACAGTTGGCCATAGTGGTCCTGGGTGATGGAAAGGTGGTACAGAGGACCTACATGCCTGACAATGCTTAGAAGTATATTCACTGAGTTTCCATTAATAGGCAGAAGGTAGAGGGTCTGAAAGACACAGGAGCTAGTATGACAGCTGTCCCTAATCTGTTCCACCAGGTAGTTTCAGCTTACAACCATGGGAGCCACTGCCCAGTGGCTCTGGTTCCTTTTGAATGGGGGGATGGTCTCAGATCTGCTTGAGGTAGCTGTGAGTTGATCTATGCTTGTAGATTTTCTACTGGGTAATGACCTGGAGCATACCACCAGGAATGAGGGGGTGCTCAGGTCTCACATGGAGATGCTGGGGTTGCCTGAATGAGTGTGTAAGGCCACAGAGTCCATGGCAGCCCGTCAGGGTGGTCAAGAGGACCTGGTACTTGGAGGAATGGCCCCATCACCTGCCAAAAAGAGAAAGGGCAAGGGGCATGGGAAACCCATTCCTGAAATTCCCACAGTCCAGGAGCAGGCAGAACCTGAGGGAAACTGCCTGGGCTGATAAATTGGCAGTAGGAAGTGGGTGCTACCAGTGAGGAGTCATGCAGGATGCAGAAGGTATGCCCTTCTGTTGAGTGTCTACAGCAGCAAGCACCTGATAAACTGTGAGAATGATCTCCTATATAGTGAGCCAATGGTCCCTGAGCCTGGTACAACACATGTATTTGTGGTCCCCCATCGCTGCAGGACCTTCCGAATGGCTCTGGCTCATGATTTGCCTCTGGCAGGTCTATTGGGGGAGAACAAGACATTTGACTGGCTTGTCACCCACTTTTTCTGCCCTCAAATGAAGAAGGGCTCAGATGCAAACTATCCTCCCTACCAGGCAAGTGCAAGACAGGGGGAAGTGCAAAGCTCCCGTGGGTTTCCGCAAGGAGGTGGCATCTGATTGGAGTGCTAACTTCATGTCTCAAAACACCAAGGCCATGTGGAAGGAGTATACGGTGCCCTACAAGTTAACCACTCCTTAGCACCCCAAGACCAGAGGGTTGGTTGAGAGGTTCAATCAAACCCGGTAAGGTATGATTATGAGTCTGTCATACACCATGAGGCATAAGTGGGATGTACCTCTACCATGCTTTTTGTTTGCATACAGGGAGGTACTACAGAAGGGGGTTGGATTTAACCCATTTAAACTTCTGTATGGGCAACCTGTGAGAGGGCCTCCCAGTTTGGTAAATGAGAGCCCTCCCCAGGAAGTGGTAAGCCAAATGCTGGCCATTCACAACAGCCCGCTTCCCAAAGCTCACCCAGGCAAATCTGGAAGCTAGCAAGGAAGACATGAAATGCTGATAACCCAGAATGCCAATTTGAGCAGTTTCAGCCTGGCTAAAAAGTGTGGGTAATGGAGCCCATGACGCCCTGTGCTCTGCAAGTCCAATTGTCTGGGCCCTATGAGGTAAAGGAGCACAAGAGCAATGCCACCTACCTGATGTGATTGGTATGAGATTACCATACTCTTGGTACCTAATGATAGAGTGGAAGATAAGAGTACATCTCTCCCTTACATCCTATCCTTCAAAGAGCAGGATGGTTTCAGAGGAGGGTATCAGCCTCTCCCCTAAAGTGACCCTAGACCAACAGAGAGACTGCCATGAGTTGTTGGGGCCGTTTGCCTCTCTCTTCTCACTTACCTGGGGTTTACTATATGGGGCATCCATGATATTGACACTGGGGACAGTCCATCTGTGGGAAATAAAATGTACAGGTTTCTGACAAAGAGATGGCTAACGTTAAGGAGGAAGTCTCCAAAATTTTAGCATTGGGGTTATTGAGCCTTCCAACAGCCCTTGGTCCAGCGAAGTGGTGCTGATCCCAAGGTTGCCCCTCCATGTGTCACACCTGAACTTCGGTTCTGTGTCTACTACTATGGGCTCAATGAAGTCACTAAGACTGATGCACCCCATACCCAGAGCTGATGAGTTTATTGATTGGCTTGGAACTGCCCAGTTCCTCAACACGTTTGACTAACTTCTGGGTACTGGCAGATTGACTTGGCCAATGGAGAAAATGAGATGCCTGTGTTCTTCACACCAGAAGGTACACTTCCAGCTCCGAGGTCATTTCCCTTTCGGTTAAAGAGCCCCCATGCCACCTTCCAGAGGTTTGTTGTGAATCTATCTAGGACCCTAATTAGATAACCCCGATTCATGCCCTTATGCGGTTATAACAAAACATACCCTTATAAAGGCATAAGAATCATGTCCATATTCAGGCATAGCCCATGCAGTTCAAATAAGGCAAGGCTACTCCCATAGACTCCTAGAAAGCACAACGTGTTCTTTAAACAAACCAAGCCTCCAGCAGCCCGGGAATTCCCCCTGCTTTTGTTTTGATTTGCACAAGAACTCCTGGAGTCCAGAAAGAACTGTTAGTTCTTAGTGACGTCTTATGTCCAACCTTACGTCAAACACGGCACCTTTCAGGTATAAATATACCAACGTTGCCTTAAGCAAACACACAGTGGTTAGGAGCAGAGCGGCAATCTACTTGCCCGACGCCCAGCTGATGCGAAACCCCCCCTTGACGCACTGAGAGAGACGCTGTCTTTTCTCTTGCTGAGAAATCCAGCTCCGGTGTTTCCAGTCACCCTTGCGGGTTGCTGGGAGATCGAGTCCTGAGAGAGAGATACAAGACCTCCTACATTCTAGAACCAAGGTACGGAGCTGACTAAACCCTTAAGAGAATTCTTGACTCAGATTCTTGGAAAAAACCAACTTAACTTAAACTGCAACTTACTTACTCCTTCCCACGTATTAGGCTTAGGTCAGGTACACCGGGGTAGGCGTATATTAGAAGCACCAGTTGAGTATGTTAGTCAATGTTTTTATGTATGTATATATTTTATCCGTTTTAAAGTAGCATATGGCTAAGAAACCATATCAATGCTTTTACAGTATTATTTTATAATACTCCTTTTTGCTGTAAGCACTTTACTTCATGATAAGTATTGCAACGGTGGCAATTCATTTCTCTTGCATGAGAAAGAAGACTGCTCAATAAATAACACCTTTTATTGAAAACGCCCGTCTCCCTATTTCTCTGCACTCTGGTGAAACTAAGTATGCACGATTGACTAAGTGAAATAGTTGTCTATTGTTTTCACACGACTCTAGAGATATACTCTTTATTCTGAGGGAGCAAAGTTGTCATGTTTATGCGGTTGTCAGAAGCTAATCCCTTCTTGTCTAAATCAGGAGAGTTAACTCTTTTCTGAACATTCGAGAAAGTTTCTAGTGACCTCTGAGCTAGCTGGCAAAACTAATTAAGTCTAATATAATCAGTAGAGACCTAGATGACCTCAGTCCTACGTCTACACTGCTGTTTATATTATTCCAATGCGCAGAGCCTATTGGGAATATAGGAACTACACTACATGGCGCCCAACGTTAGGTAAGGCGATAATCTAACGCAAGACGCTAGAGTAACTCAGTCGTGCTTTTTCACACAGACCCTTTTTCCCGTAAATACTCCAATAGACTTCTGGAGTGGGTAAAAGGTTAACATCCGCCGGAACTTAGTAGGAAGAGATTCCTATGTATTATTTTTTGGTTTAGTCAACGTTGAAGGATACAGTGTCCCAAAATATTGTGCACCTAATCTTTGTTTCCCTTGAAACTTGATCTGCAACAAAAACTTTCTGTTAGTAAAAATGACTGAAAGTGAAGACGAAAGGGAGGAAGCTAGATTAGCAGCTCAGCTCCTAGCGGATGACAAAAGTCTCCAAGAAAATGACCCGATTGCTATAATCATTCCGGTAAATGTAAGAAAAACTATAACTAAAAAACGTATAGAAATGGAGTATCATCACGAAGGGGTACAGTCATATTTGTGGTAGAGGCCCATGAATATCGGCAGACAGAGGTATTCTATTCATGGATACATTTTCCAGCAGCACACGCTGTGATACACAAATTCCACTTTTACAAAATAGGGGAAACTCCGGATGAATACGCTCCTTTCGAGGACGTTGAAATCCCACTAACATATCAAGAGCACCTGCTCTGGTTTAATGGCGCCCTAAAACATCAAAATCACACCACAGAATATACAATCAGCAATTGGCAAAATTCCCGCAAAACGGGAACAGATTCCATTCTGATTAGCCCAGAAAATTACTCAAATAGAGGCGGTATTTCCTGATACTACACCTCATGAGAAACACAGAATTCTGACTATATGTCTTCCAATGGGGATCGCACCACATGTGGAGGACTGTGACACTTGGGGCACAGTCTTTGCTTCGATTTACACAAAAACACATTGCGGTTGTACCAGACGTACTAAGACAGATTCAAAATGAATACGGTCCAGAACCTGCTTTAACTCTAGGTATGAAATTACTAAAAGACTTTAAGCAAGTCTTGGCTATATTACTAGCCAACATAAAAGGAGAAGCAGCATCTGTGGCGATCCTCCAGAAATTGAAAAAAACAGATATAGCAGAACAACCTTTTGAACTTGCTAGAATCATAGAAAAATCGTATGAAGAACTAGGTAGAGATAGTTTGGGTAGGAAACCAGTAAAACCCCAACTACTTGAAAATCCTGAAAAAACATTTATCAAAAATAATCTCATTACTTCAAAAAAGAATTGGGAGGGTAATAAACAATCCACTCCCAGGGAAAAACGATTCCAATCCAGAGGAAGATCTCCTCAAAGAAGAGATAGATCTCCAGAACGAGGAGGCAAGTCTCCCCAGAGAGAGCCCTCTGAGAAAAGATACAACCTTAGAGATAGGGATAAATTAAGAAAACCTGACAGATATCAAAATATTGATACACGTCCCTCTCGATCTTTTCAGACTTCCTCACAGAAATCAGAAAGAAGAGGACAGTCAGAACACAAAGAAGAGCACGTCAAGTCCAAAGACAAGGAACCTGCTCATCAAAGTAAAAAATTACAATTTCCAAAGAAGAAGGTAGCTAGTATTAAAATAAAACATGCCGAGGATTCTGAGAACACAACTGAAAAACGGAGAGTGGGCCCAGACAATGCTAGACAGCGCAGCAGAAGTAAACATAGCTTGCAAGATCCTGATAAATCTTCTGGAGACAGTGGACACGAATGAATACATTCAAGTGAAAACATGTCAGCGAGATCTTAGATCAACTTCAATATCAGGGGGTGATTGAAACATGCACCTCACAAATGAACAATCCTTTGTTTCCTGTCTCCAAGCCAGACAATTCATTTCGTCTAGTTTTGGACTACAGACACCTAAACTCCTGCTGCAAAACATTTGCTGTACAAAACTCACACAGTGCAGCACTAATGAATAACATTGTGCGCAAAAATTATAAGACGACATTAGATATCTCAAATGGCTTCTTTTGTCAAAATATTGCACCAGAAAGCAGGTATTTGACCGCTTTCTCCTGCACGGGGTCGCAAGAACAATTCTGTCTACTCCCACAGGGATTCAAGAATAGCCCAGGATTATTCTCAGCAAGGGTAACAGAGTTACTACAAATGTATGATGATGAGGCATTATCATATGTCGATGACATCTATCTTACAGACGACGACCTGGAGACACACTTGAAAAAAGTGAACACCATTATCCTTGGGTTCGCATCTGAAGGGTATAAATTCAACTTTAAAAAGTCACGAATTGCTCATCTAACTGTCCTGTTTTTAGGATATGAATTATCAAGTGAAGGCAAAAGCCTAGCAGACAATTTCTTAGAGAAATGTGCTGTACTCCAAGCTCCAAAAACGCTGAAGAACTTACAATCAATACTAGGTTTCCTGAATTTCGGAAGAACATACATCCTAAATTATGCAGAGAGGCTTAAACCTCTCTATGAATTAATAAAACCTGATTTCAAACCAATTAATTGGGCTCAGAAACACACAGAGATTTTAAGATCATTATAAACAGACATGTTAGCTAAAACAAAATTGCAAACACGCGAAAACATACGCAACCTTGTAATCCGAGTCATCCCAGGAAGATGCGGATTCTCGTACCTGACCTCTAATGAGGGAGAAACGGTACCAATAGCTTATAAATCACACTTGTACACACAAGCTGAAATGAAATTCAGTTCTACTGAAACAATTCTAACTGCGGTTCAAACTGCTGTAGCAAAAGAAAGAGCCCTAGTCCAAGGGAGAAACATTTCTGTTTTGACAGCAGAATCTTCCCTTGAGGCATTAACAAGCCCCCGCAACCTAAATGCTGTGGCATTAGATCCAAAATGGGTACAATGGGAAACTTCTCTTGCTGCAGAAAACGTGAAATACTATTTTGATCCAAAAATGAAAAAACTAGAAAATCTCGAATACGAACATGAATATCCTCTGTCAATCGAAATTCTGCCTCTAGAACAATACACCTGTGTGATTTACACAGACAGATTTGCACAACACTACGTTGTAGGAAAACAAACTTACAATGCAGCGTGCGCGATTGTTAAAGGTCGCTGGCGCTTAGGTAAATTCAGACCATTAATTACCAAAACTGAATCACTCAGAAACTATACAGCTCAGCGAGCTGAAATAAGATCTTTAAAGAGGGCGCTTGAAAATGCCGATCGCGAATTCCCCACACTAATAGTGTGCAATTCGCATTACCGCGTTACAATAATGACATGCAGACCTGGATCAAAAACGGTTACAAAGATGACAGAGGTGCCACAATAAAGCATGAATAGCTCTGGGAACAAGTAGTTCTTTTACAGAAAGAACTACAAAAGACTCATGTAATACATACACTGAGTCATCAACGTGATGGCGTTACGTTGCAGGGAATTCATTGGCTAACAGAGCCACAGCGGTAGCGGTTCAACCGGCTTCCGTAGCCACAAAAAAGCGTTCTAAAAAACACATAGCCGGGGAAACCATGCTAGCAGTAAAAGCCTCATTAAAGGGCGACTATGCAGCATTACCTCTCGGCTATCCACTCAATAATACATACATAATTGATGCAAACTCTGTTCCTTTTGCTCAAATCCCTTTAGTGGGGGATAGAGTAATTCCAAACACGAACCGGAGAGTCTTCTTGATTGAAGACGCACACATGGGATTGGGTCTAAGGCACCAAGAGATCGTGAAATCTCTAAAAGAATTACAATCAGAATACTGGTGGCTGGGGAGGAGCCTGCAAAATTACAAATTTGCAATGGATTGTCCAGACTGCAACCGAGATCGCAGTTATGAACCGGACCAGACTACTGCCAGGACACCTTTATTAGAAAGCATCAGGCTATCTATACGCAGAAATCCAGCTGGAGAAATGCGTTCCCATAAATATTAAGACTAGATTCACTTAAAATGCATGCCCCAGCGCTCGGCTGACGCCAGAACTGTTATAAAAGATTTGCGAGTCTTTATCGGCACATACGCAATTGGCATGCTACTTTCTGACCAGGGTCCTGCTTTTAGCTCTCGAGCTTACAAAGAGGCCATGACCAGCATGGGCATTGCATTGCGGTACTCTTCTCCTTTCCATCCTGAGGGAAATGCGGTAGTGGAAAGAAAAAAAAGTGACATAAAGCAACCTATAACGGCAAGGGTATTAGGTTCGGGTGATGGGTGGGTCAAACATTTAACAAGTGCCCAACGTAGTCTTAACAATCTGCCAAGAAATTCTCTAAAAGGTCTCACTCCCTACGAACTATTGTTCACACTAGAATGCACATCCAGGATCTAGATTGTCAGACTTCAGTGGTAGAAGTGAAACCCTTTGATATCAAAGATCGTTTGGCTGTTTTACAGGACTTAAATGAAATAAGAAGAAGTCTGAGTAATACAAAGTTAAAGACAACAGCCACTGAAGAGAAACCACCTGTCCCAGCAAGACCTGTCTGGATTCCAAAGATTGGGGATCTAGTCAGAGAAAAGATCGCGGTGAAGAAGGAATTTGGGCCTTCTTACAGAAAAGCAGTACCTGTCTTAGCTGTCAGCGGAACAAGATCAGTAGTACTACCGCCCCTTGCTGGTAAAAAGGAGAACAGAGTTGTATCCATCGACCTGGTAAAACCACAATCATGTGGCCAATAATAAGTAGTAGGCCCAGTGGACTCCCAAGAAATAGGAGAAGACCAAATCTTGCTACAATGCAAGAGGTTCAAACTGAGAGACTAATCACATTTGATAAACCTGCAGTGAACAAAAAAGGACTATGCAACAAAGCCATGGAACTTGTGCCTCTTGAAACCCAAATTGCAACAGTTCATCAAGAAACACCTGTCTACAACGATGTAGCCTCAGACTATGCTAATGAAACAAAGAAAAATGCAAAGACTAATGAGAATCCGGAAGCAATTCCAACAATTGACAGAACTGCATCTGGCTACTTCATCAATTTCGATGACTTTTCTGATGATCCAAGCGAGCATGAAGAAACGCCAGCAACAAAAACTTTCAAAGACAAAGTAACTGAACTTTTTCATCAACTAAAAGAAACTTATCTGATTTCACCATGAATTGAATTTTGGATTGTGTTAGGTGTACTTTTCCTCCTGCTTTGGCTCATCGTGGTTTTATGTTTGGGAAAATTCATTGATGGAAAATATAGTACAATGGACACAGCAAGTCAGAATATCAACTTGGTCCTAAAGCCTCACACATCCTCTCACATCAAGAAAAGAGAACTTTCACCAGTGAACATCACAGCCAATCCAATACCCGGTGGGGTAGCATGGGACAAAACGGATTATGAAATCTATGGCCCGATTGAGCTCTTGAAATATCCACATCAATTTAAGGTTTCCTTAAGTGACTTTGTGACACCAAGTACTTTCTCTGATGATTGGGACTTAGAAAATATGAATAATATGATTGTCAGATTTGGTAATGTCAGCAAAATTTACAGAACATGATTATTTACAGGGTTCATCGAACTATGAAGAAATGTACTGTTTTAACCACTATGGTCATCACTATTTGCATAAATCTGCTCAACCAAGAAATGTTTTAAATTATAATCAATGGGAACATTGTCCAACACCGCCAAAAGGCAGTTCGAAAACATTTTATGAGAAATTCACATACTTCTCAGGGTTTAACAACATTGATCCAGAAATGTTTTATTTTAGAATGTTGACAAATACTAAATTGATTTATTCTGAAAAATTCTATGATAAAATGTCTACATTTGGTTTTGAATTTTGGAAAAAAAAACATTGAAACAAAAACCATCTGGGGTTCAAAAGATTGGCAGGTACAAGGTCTAGAAGCATTGTTTAGAGCCTGCATGATCCCAGAACAGATAATATTCCTCAATGACACCATTAAACAAACAACCTGTCTTGGTTTAGCCAAGATAAAGGACTTAAACAAACCGTCTATTCCAAAGCCCATACCTGATAGTAATAGCACTACAGATGTGGAGATAGACGTATCCCATATTTTACACCAAAACAGAACAAATCCTGATTGGGAAAAATGGTTGATCTGGCCCACAGACACAAATAACTATCAAGATAGATTCCTGAACAAAACACAGGGGTTTAAACAGACCAGGCCAGACCCAAGATATTCCCAGAGACAACATCCAGGGATAGTTACAACATACAGTGTAGGGAAACTATGCCTCGAATGGCTACAGAAATCCACAGTGGCTGAAATTAAGCAACACTTGACTTTACTTAAATTTTTTCGGGACTGTTAGCACCCTTTGAAACAGTTCTGGGCATTTTCCCGAATTTTGTCCATTCCTTTTTCGGCGGCCTGCCTCTTCTTTTGGGACTCGTAGCAGAAATTTTATTTTTGATCCTTCTGCCCCGATATGGCAAGCCAAGCCACAGACAGAACTCCAGCTACAATGGAAGAAATGATCCTAGCAATACGCTACCGAGACCGCATCACTTAGTGCAACCTGGTTTCTTTCATTCAGACCAATCTGGCAAGATTGCATCTTACCTGTGCTTCGATGTCTGCTATGCGGAGAAGAATGCGTGTTGGACGTCTGTCTTACACTACCATCAGCAGTACCAATGGATATCGATACTTTGCTAGGTCCGGTAACGACTAATGCAACGTGTTGTCCCCAGCGGCTACCTATTCTGATGACGGCATTCGTTGAGACTTCACCATTACGATTAGGTGGCGGTGGAGTACGAGAGGAAAGCATCACCAAACAGGTACAACCTTCTGTGAGCATAGCTGATCCAGACATCGATGATGGCAATGATTCTCACATATGCACAATTTCAGCATTTTCGAACTTGGTCGAACTTTCACCTAATATTGTAGACCAATTTTTCGCAAGCCTGTCTGATATGATGTTCTCTCCTGACAACGAGAATAACTTTTAAAACAACGAGCACACAGCGTTCCCTGAACTCTGAATTCGGCCTTCAGTTTTGATAAACAGAACTACTGAAAAACATGTGGAACTATTTTTTCCCCTGAGAGCGAAATTATTTTTTTCCAATTCCAAAATATTTACTTTTTTTTTGGCACATGGTACTCTGCTTAAAGTAGAACTATTCTTAGAGAACAGAGCTTCTATTTTTAGAGATACTAGAGACAATATTTTACCTCAGCCACTAGCATATGTACAGTATTGTATAAATATATGATGAAATGGTCTCGACCTTCTTTTCTGTATTTAGAGCCATTTCATGTGTAATTTTCGCAAATTCATTCAGCTAAGATATATATGCATTTAACTGAATGATATCAATGCTTGAAAGACGTACAGTACCAATACTTGTTTTCGTGTATACACCATACACCATTTCAAATGCAATTTATGTATTTTGGGGTGGGTTGGAAAACACATGCATCGTTATATGTTTACTATTGCTTAGTATTTAGTAATGATTGACATAATACGTGGAGTGGCTGTTGTGAATCTATCTAGGACCCTAATTAGATATCCCCGATTCATGCCCTTATGCGGTTATAACAAAACATACCCTTATAAAGGCATAAGAATCATGTCCATATTCAGGCATAGCCCATGCAGTCCAAATACGGCAGGGCTACTCCCATAGACTCCTAGAAAGCACAACATGGTCTTTAAACAAACCAAGCCTCCAGAAGCCCGGGAATTTCCCCCTTCTTTTGTTTTGATTTGCACAAGAACTCCTGGAGTCCAGAAAGAACTGTTAGTTCTTAGTGACGTCTTATGTCTAACCTTACGTCAAACACGGCACCTTTCAGGTATAAATATACCAACGTTGCCTTAAGCAAGCACACGGTGGTTTGGAGCAGAGCGGCTATCTACTTGCCCGATGCCCAGCTGATGCGAGAGCCGAAGGAAGCCGACCCTCCCTTGACGCACTGAGAGAGACACTGTCTTTTCTCTTGCCGAGAAATCCAGCTCCGGTGTTTCTAGTCACCCTTGCTGGGAGATCGAGTCCTGAGAGAGAGATACAAGACCTCCTACATTCTACAACCAAGGTACGGAGCTGACTAAACCGTTAAGAGAATTCTTGACTCAGATTCTTGGAAAAAAACAACTTAACTTAAACTGCAACTTACTTACTCCTTCCCACGTATTAGGCTTAGGTCAGGTACACCGGGGTAGGCGTATATTAGAAGCACCAGTTGAGTACGTAAGTCAATGTTTTTATGTATGTATATATTTTATCAGTTTTAAAGTATCATATGGCTAAGAAACCATATCAATGCTTTTACAGTATTATTTTATAATACTCCTTTTACTGTACGCACTTTAGTTCATGATAAGTATTGCAACTGTGGCAATTAATTTCTCTTGCATGAGAAAGAAGGCTGCTCAATAAATAACACCTTTTATTGAAAACGCCCGTCTCTCTATTTCTCTGCACTCTGGTGAAACTAAGTATGCATGATTGACTAAGTGAAATAGTTGTCTATTGTTTTCACACGATTCTAGAGATATACTCTTTATTCTGAGGGAGCAAAGTTGTCATGTTTACGTGGTTGTCAGAAGCTAATCCCTTCTTGTCTAAATCAGCAGAGTTAACTCTTTTCTGAACATTCAAGAACGTTTCTAGTGACCTCTGCGCTAGCTGGCAAAACTAATTAAGTCTAATATAGTCAGTGGAGACCTAGATGACCCCAGTCCTACGTCTACACTGCTGTTAATATTATTCCAATGCGCAGAGCCTATTGGGAATATTGGAACTACACTACAGGTTGGTCAACAAGGTCCTTGCTGGGTTAGAGAACTTCAGCGCTGCCTACTAAGATGACTTTGTGGTCTTCAGCTCCAACTTGGAAGACCACCTGTGTCACCTCAAGGAAGTGCTTCAGGCTCTGCAGAGAACAGGCATGACTATCAAGTCCAGTAAGTGGAAGATAGGGTACGGATCTGTGGTCTACTTAGGTCACAAAGTGGGAGGTGGCAAGGTGCAGCCTCTCCAGGCAAGATTAACATACTTCTGTCTTGAGAACCCCCAAGACTAAGACAAATGTGAGAGCCTTTTTAGTCCTCACTGGTTACTATAGGAGGTTCGTCAAGGGGGATAGTGCCATTTTCATCCCCTTGACAGAGCTGACTTCCAGGAATCAGCCACCCAGACAAACGTTTGCCAAAAAACCTTTCATGCCCTGAAGCAGGCCATGTGCATGGCACCTGTGCTCAAGGCCCCTGACTTCTCCAAATAATTCATTGTTCAGATAGATCCCCCAGAGCATGGTGTAGGGGGTTGTACTCTCACAGCTAAATGAAGAAGCTCTGGTTCAACCTGTAGTCTTCATCAGTAGAAGGCTACTTCACAGGGAACAGAGGAGGAGTTCAATAGAAAGGGAAGCCTTAGTTGTGGTCTGGGCAATGAAGAAGTGAAGGTGCCTGTTTGGCACTCACTTCTAGGTTCAGAGTGAAGGAAGTGGCCAGATTAGGGTCACCCGGGTCACTAATGACCACCACTCGGCCTTCTGTATCAAATAAAGAGTCTGTCAGATAGTAGAGAATACAAACCAATAACTGACTATTATTATACACTCAGAGCGGAGCCTAGTCTGCCCAATCGCTAGGAGTGCAGCAGAGAGGACTGAAATCGACAAACATAAAGCTATATTATGTACATTTGGTAACTGGGCTAGAATACGCCTACAGTGGAATTTTCCAGACAGGTGTAGCTAAACCGAGAAATACAAAAAACGGTGTCAGCGCTTCTATCATTTACAAAATATTTCAATTCCAAGGTCGTTCTATTTAGTCCCGTTTCCAGACTAGTGGGAGAGGGCATCTATCTAGTGAGAAAAATATGCGCTAGTAGGAACATTGCACTCATTACGGGAACACGTCTAACGTAGCAGAAATGTAACTTACAGTGGAGCATTTCTCAGAATTAAACTAGATCTGTTTTGAACAGCTTAAAATGGTGCCGGATAAAGAAAATAGTGCAGCGAATGCTAACTTACATAGGGCAATGTGCAACCAGGGAGGTTGCTATTATAACAGACCTCCTTTTAGCCTGAGCTAAAACATTTTCTAATGGCAACAGGAAAAATAGGAAACCCTAAACAATAATATTAATTCACAGCATTAAATTCTCATGAGCACTCCATAGGGTCAAAAATCAGGGATGGAAATTGTGAGGAGGGAAGAATTCTTGAATTGGTATCATGAATCAATATTTTTCTCTTAGGGGTGAGAATAGTGGTGCTGTAGGATCAACAGCAGGGAAAACACTGAGTAAGGGCACAGCAAAGCACCAATATCACAATCAGGTAAACAGCTGCGGTCCATGTAGGTAACAGAGGTGGGGTAGTGGGGTCGGGTAAGGGGGCATTTTGAGGGACGATGCAGAGGGAAAATGTATTATTTATCAAATTTTTACTCTGCATCGTCCCTCGAAATCCCTTCTTACCCTGCCCCACTACTGTTACCTGCATGGACTGCAGCTGCAGGTAAATCATCTTTTGAAGAATCCAGCCCCAACTACCAAGAAGAGACCAACTCCAATTTCCACTTTCCATTCCCTTGACATTATCAAGGATGTCTAGATGAGTTTGGTAACATTCTTTTCATATTCTTGATTCCAACTACACACTGGTCCCCCACTACCATGCATACACCACCACTCATGGCTAAGATGAAATCAACTGTGTATCTGTTCTGTTCTAAATATATTCACATACTATCCAACTGAGTGGTGATGTCACGTTAAGCTGACATGGTACTTATTAGATAAAATTTGCAGCTTGCACCCAAAATATTTTCTAGCATTCCCACCCCTGGCCATAGATGTACCACCCAAACTGAAAATAGAAGAAAGAATTGATCTAAAAGTGAGCCCATTACTATAATTATTGACCTCTTTATCGGTCACTCCCTCACAGAATCCTTTAGTCAAAGTCTTTTTACCCCAGAGTACATTAGCCTTAGCATATTTACAAGGCACACCTAAGGGCAACACTATCCCAAGAGCTATATCGTCTGTACCATTATGGACATTGGGATATGTACCATTAGACAAAAAGTAAAAGCCCGGGTGTGCATAGATCAGCCCTTCATAATCTACTGCAGTGTATCAAGTGATCATTCCAAAAGCACTCGGATCTTTGTAATTTACTGAAGAGATCGTATTCTTGTACATCACTACTCCAGAACAGTTGATATTTACAAAGACGTATCTGTACTATTCACAATGGGCAAGCAAGCAGAATAATAACCAGCCTTTCGGGTAACTATCAATTCCTTTTAATGCCAGCCCACCAAAGTAACATTCTGTTCTTCCATATACAAATTGTCACAACATGTATTATTATCACAACCTGGATAACTCATTCCCAGTGGCTTTCTATATTATAAACAAGGTCCTGGGTAGCCGAAGCCAAAAATTCCCTCCACTTCTGTAAATTGTGTTGGACGACTATATGTATAGTTAATAAGTGACAATGGATATGCAGTCCATAAACTAGTGACAGAGTCAGTGGGGTAGCAAGCAGTCCCTTCTCCAAAGAATCTCTTGTTCATGTCTACAAATACATGACTCTGGGCTGTTCTTCTGTTCCTTCTCGGGGAAATAAATTTACCCTTGCTACGTAAAGGCATAATTTGATCATTTTCCAAAACCCATGACACTACAGACAATATTATTATCAGCTAAACCAACAGAGCAACACATGCTATTTTTCTTTTCCAGGTCCACACCATAACATGCTGAGCAACAAGAATCATTGGCTGCTCTTCCTCAGTAACCAGTCTGCCAAATGACTGCATAACGGATAGTAAAAGGAGGAGGCAGAAATGCAAAAGATATACAAGTTCCCAGTGTGCATCAGAGCCTCACTGGTACAGGCTCCTATTTTCCATCAATACGTTGTCGCTCTTGAGAACCAGCAGTGGAGCCTGCTCTGTCCTAAGCTCTTTTAATGTATCCCACGCCAATCCAGATGGTATTCCTTCAAGGTATACTTCCGTCTTCCCTAACTAAGGTTCGAACAACTAAAATAAAGGAAGTAGAAATTCTCTACTAATTTCAACTAATTCCGTTGGTATTGTACCTCAGTACTAGCTACCTTACACAGTCCATCCCTAATCTTTTTTCTCCTTGGACTCAGTATCCCTCACACAAGGGCGCAAATTGTACCTGGTAGCCCCAAGCATTGTGTGATCAGTAAACAAAGGCTCTTGGATGGCTCATATTTCTGGGGGAACAGCCTCTTTCAATACATCCTCATTTTCTTTATCCGTTTGAATCCACGTTAGCTGGGCATCGCTGAAAGTGATAAACCTGGGCACATGTTTGCACTCCATGTCTCCATTGCCATCTTTGACCCACTGGTTGTATGGTAACAGCAAAGGAATCCTGCGACAGTGGGCCACATGGACCCAGTTATTATGGCCAGCAACCTTCACAGCAGTACGTGTCACCAACAGAACTTGCTCAGGATCTTTCCAGCATGACTCAAAACTTTTCTTCCTCTGGAAGTTACGCTGCTGTATCTGGGGGTAACAATCAACGCACAGACGGAGCGTATAATTAGAGATAACTTTATCCCTCTCATGAAATCAATGAGGGAGAATCTGAAAAGAATAGATACATTGCAACTCCCAATAATAGGGCGTGCCAATGTCACCAAAATGACTATGTTCCCCAAGGTATTATACAAATTCCGTGTGATCCCCTTTAAAATAGGGGGGGAAATTATCTAAGAAATAGAAGCTATCTACATGAATTTCCTGTGGCAATATGGAAAGATCAGAAGATCTATGAAATACATGTCTTTGCCACAGGAAAGGGGGGGCCTGGGACTGCCAAATCTTAGATACTATCATTGGTCTTGTCTCCTCACGCAGATGGCTATATTATTCGATCCAGTGGGAAATAGTGCAAATACCTCGAACCAACATGATGCTATCCCCTCTATCTTTGAAATGCTGCTTGGCAGCGAGGCTACCGGGGTATTACTAAGGAGAACAGAAAGAAGGTATTACAAAAAAACAAGATATAAAATACTTGAAGGGATATGGGAGGTCTGGGCTGCAGCTCAGAAAGCCTTGTCAATATCTAAATATAACCATCACACCCCACTTTGGAATTCTGGTCTCTTTCCTAACCTAAGTAATGACGGGGGTTGGAAACCCTGGGAGTGACAGGGCATCTTGACACTCGGGCAAGTTATGGTAGGGGACGAGTGTAGATCTCTTGAAGACCTGAAACAAAGGTACTCCCTCCAGGGTAATCAAGATCATAAATATGCCCAGATGGTCAGCACAATTAGATCAAGAAGGCCTCGTATTATTTTAAACGAGAGGTGTAACATACTGGATTATCTGAAGGGGGGAGACTTCAGAATCAATGGAGTATATAGGCTGTTGGGGAGGGTTCGCAGGATGACATGGGTAAAACCGAGGCAGCGTGGGCCTCTAAATTGGAGGATCCAGATATTGACCTGGATATAGCCCTTATAATGGATGGAAGATTCTTACGCTCTTCCAACCTAAGAGCTCAGCACTTCAAAACATTATTTAACCTGTACTACACCCCCTCCAAGCTCTATGATTAGGGCAAGAGGGTGGATCATAACTGTCCCAGATGCTCTAAAGGTCCGGCTGACATCATCCACATGTTTCATCAATGTGAGAAACTTGGATCAATTAAAAAGGAAATTGAGGCATTCTGGGCGGGGGCTGTTAGATGTTAAAATAACCCTTTCCCCAACACTCATGATCATAGAATGTGAAAGCAAACTGAATCTAAACATCGAGACTGAAGCTCTAGTCTTTATCTCCACCGCCGTACTTCGCATTTTAATCTCAGCTGCCTGGAAAGATAATGAGGCCCCACCCTTCCAAATGAGGATGTCCAGATTCTTAGGAATACATAATGTTGAGGCGGCCCTGTTCGAACTTAAGGGTAAAAAAACAAAAGAATTGGGACTGAAGATTTGGGCACCAGTGGCTGCTTGGCGGACAAACAGAGAGTAGCGAACTAATCCGGCCCTCAAAACGTCTCACAATTTATGATATCGCATGTAATTGGTTTGGTTTATTAACATTTAAAGGAATCAATTTAATCAGATATTTATTTATGCATGCTGCCAAATTGATTTCTGCATTACCTCTGCCCTTATAATGATGGTTGATTGTATGTCTTTTATGTTGTCTTCCTTTCTTCAACCATGTAAATTGGTTTTCATTGTGTTTCATGAATTCTTAATAAAAAAAAAAAGGAAGTTACGCTGCAAAATAAAGTCTCCAGGCTGGATATCATGGCTGGGTCCCTCTGGTGTAGAAGGTACAGAGTCCCGCACCTGTTGGTGAATAGAACGTAAACTTTCTCTTAACTGGCCAAGATAATCAAGCAACACAGGGTACTCAATATCAGAGAACTTACAAGGACGCAGGAAGCCCCAGTCGTTTGCCGGGAGCCCAAACACGACCTCGTAAGGAGACAATCCGGTCCTAGAATGATCTGTTGTTCTTATTGACAAAAGAGCTAATGGTAAAGCATCTGGCCAATGTAACCCTGTTGTCTCCTGAATTTTTGCCTATTTCAGTTTGAGAGTACCATTGTACTTCTCACCAAACCCGCTGACTGTGGATGATTGGCAGCATGAAATTTCTGTTTTACATGGAGAACGTCACAAATCAATTGAATTACATTTTCGCATTAAAATGACTTCCGTTGTCACTCCAGATAACTCGGGGCAAGCCGAAACGAGGCAAAAACTCCTTCAGGAGTACCTTTGCAGTCGTAATGGCTGTATTATCTTTAGGGGGTAAGCCTCAACCCATTTACCAAAAGCCACACAACCACCAAAACGTACTTAAGACTGTTGCATCTCTCTAGTTGAATAAAGTCCATTTGAGGGACTTCAAACAAAAAATTGGGCGGTGCAAAATTACCAGGTGGTGTCGGGGTAACCTCCCCTGGGTTATGCATCATGCAGACCATACAATACTTCACTAAATGCACAGCTGTCCTCGTGATATTGCCATAAAGGAGCTAACTATCATTTTAGTTACACAAGGGAACCCAAGGAAGCAATATGCTACGGACCTTGGGGAATATATTACTTACAAAACAGTGGTCCCTAGACAAACACAATCTCTGAATGATAAATATAGACTAAATGAGTACTATATTCTTTGTCCAGCCGGACAGTTTTTATTTTGAATAATAAAAAATTCAACAATTTGCAAAAAATGACAGCAGGACGAACAGTACTATGGCCAGATTAGGGGTACCTCTATGGGGGCTATTTTTGCCCCTAATCTGGCCATTCTGTACATGGATCATCTTGAATGTGGCCGGATTTTGTCGTCATTTAACCCCTTCCATAGTGGCATTGCCCTATGGAAGAGGTATATCGATGACATTTTCCTAATTTGGCACGATACAGAAATTCTTCTTGGGCAATTTTTGCACTGGCTTAATAGCAACTGCAGTGGTCTGACTTATACTTTATCTACAAGTCGTTCGTCAATTGCCTTCTTGGATCTTAATATTCAGGCCTATGAAGGTAGACTGATCACAGGACTGTACCGAAAACCTACGGAGCGCAATACTCTGTTAAGTTATCAGAGTTACCATCCGCGTGCATTACGCGATTCTCTTCCATACTCACAGTTTTTGCGCTTGCGTAGAAATTGTTATATGAAAGAGGATTATTTTCGGGAAGCAAACTGTCTCAGCATGAAACTTAAAATCAGAGGCTATCCTCATAAACTCATTCGTAGCTCTCTCAAAAGGGCTTGGTACTGCCCGAGGGACACTTTACTAGAGCCAAAACGTAAGACTACTGAAAATCGATTGATATCTGTCACCACCTTTTCTCCAGCATCAAATTTCGTAACCAAAAGTGTTAAGAAACATTGGCCAGTGGTTAATGCAGGAGTACTGAATGTGGATAAACCAATGTTTGCCTTCAGAAAATCTAAGAATATTAGAGACCATCTAGTAAGGGCTGCTCTACCTCCCACTAACAGCAGTAACACATTGAATGATTTATGGCATCTCCCCAATGTGACAGGCCATGTGAAATGTGGTAATTGCTCTATGTGTAACACCAGTATAGATGGCAAAGAATTCAATTATGAGGATGTATAATTTACACGCAGATTTTTGACCAACTGTAACAGCGTAAATGTTATCTACGCTATTTTCTGCCCATGTCCTAAGATCTACATAGGCCAGACCACCCAAAAAGTACGACTCAGGATGGGCCAACATAGGAGTCGCATACGATGTAAGACGCCCAACGCTCCCTTGGTTGACCATTTTGATGCACTGGCCCACACAGAATTGGACTTTAAATGGACGGTTATTACTCAAATCAAAATACCTCCAAGAGGGGCCAACTTACAACAACTTCTGAATAAGGAAGAATTGCACTGGATACTAAAAACAAAAAGTATTCAGAATGGTCTCAACCGGGCTGAGGATTGGACATCATTATTATGATGTATCGGCAAATGTTGAAATGTTTGATTCGTTGTAATCTGTATGAAAATACTCAGTGCTCCTTTGATGTAATCTTTGTCCTAATTAGAGGTTGGTTACACTAAAATCATGTAGTCCTCATTCCAATCAATATGCTTTTGTTTAATACTCTTAAAGAACCGAATAACAATTTTTGTCCTTCCTTAAAACTGTAAATTTGAAACATTTTTGAATTGTTAACTAATTGTTATTTTAATAAATAGGCTGTCACCTTTAATACAATTTCTTAAATTTCACGGGTTTGCATGCACTGGGCTATGTTCACATAATATTAAAATATGTCCGCTCGGTTGGTTCCTCGGTGGTTCATTAGTATATTAATGTATATGTTCCTGCATGCTTATTTTTGAACATGACGCAGTTAGCCCTACATTAGCCTTATGAGCTCTACTACTGCTCTAAGATGGCCACGCTATAATTCAGCCCCTGGGGATCATGTGTTGTAACTCGGGACCCTATACTTGCTATTGAAAATGACGCCGGCTTTCCTCCCTAGGCTTCACGTGGTTTGTTGATCTCACAATATCCCTGTCACTGCTCCAAGATGGCCACGCTATACTGTAGCGCGATTGGCCGCCCAGGAATCACGTGATTCCGTTTGCGGTATTTCCGGGTTCTCGGATGCAGGTCCGGTAGGACGATTTCTCCTATGTGGATGAGGAACCCATTGCTGGCCCATCTGCTTTATGCATTCGGTAAGGAAGCAGCCCCCATTGTGCTGTTGCGCCAAACCTATGGGTTATGCTGCGGTGTTAACGTAATACTAATTGCGCTATCTCCCCTTCCACAGTACTCTATTCTTCAGTGGAGCCGTTATTTATCGTAATTTGGTAAGCTTACTATTGGCTTGTATAATCCTTGGGAACTCTGTGTCCATGGGGTTTTAGGATGGCTACAATATTAATCACTCAATTTTTTGGTACAGGCATTCCAAATTATTCAGGCTATCGGCTTGTCTATCAGATTTGAAGGTACACTCACGTCTTGACAATTGTAGATAATTGTAGATAAGGTGTCTGTCAATGGTGATGGGTGTATCTTGATCTTGACCACTTCTTATTGTTGGCTAGCACCTTTTTGGGGGTCACACTCACTCCCCGGTTTTGTGCACCGTGGTATGATGAACCTAACTCACGTTGGTAGATTATCGTTTTTATTTTTATTCGAAAACGATCGGTTTTCACATAGTCTAATTTTAATGAATGTATTGTTACAATGGAATGGTTTTGTTAGGTTCTTGATTAGTAAATTGTTTAGTAATATTTGATGAAAAATTGTGTGTGATATCTACTCGTTTTTTAAAAAAATGCCCTAATCCTTGTATTTTGTTTTGTTTCCTTTTTCCCTTGAATTTCTTGGTATAAACTATATGTGTCATGGCAATAGGGCTCCTATCATGGGCTAAAAGTTAAATTGTGACTTTTTTCTGATACAAAGACAAGACATATAATTAATGTCCTGAAGATGAACCTTTAAGTTGCAATAGGTTCGAAACGTCGTCGACTGTGTCACACTATATGTGTATGAACTGTGTTACTGTATAACAACAATAGTGTGTAATCAATACTGTCTGATTGTGAATTGTACTACACAGACTATTCATATTGCCTGTTACTTTTGTTTGTCTTTTCTTCAGTGTGTCAGTCGGACATCGGCTGGTGTCCTGCTGTCATTTTTTGCAAATTGTTGAATTTTTTTATTATTCAAAATAAAAACTGTCCGGCTGGACAAAGAATATAGTACTCATTTAGTCTATATTTATCATTCAGAGATTGTGTTTGTCTAGGGACCACTGTTTTGTAAGTAATAAAGGAGCTAACAACTTACAGATGCCTTTTGCACTAATATGAGCTGGACCATGTGCCATGGTATCCACAGGAAGATATGCATCTGGCAGCATCCATCGCTGCTTCCCTGATTTATCAATCCAACCTCTTTAGTCATTCAACTTTGCTGAACTTTCCTGCCATACTGCTAACTTTTCTATTGTGGCTTCACTGTGTATCTCCTTTACACTTTCAAGGGTTTCTTCAAACATGACAACTTCAGGGACCCACCTAGCATCCATCTCTGCTTCTCTGATTTATCAATCCAACCTCTTTAGTCATTCAACTGTGCTGAACTTTCCTGCCATACTGCTAACTCTTCTATTGTGGCTTCACTGTGTATCTCCTTTACACTTTCAAGGGTTTCTTCAAACATGACAACTTCAGGGACCCACCTAGCATCCATCTCTGCTTCCCTTATTTATCAATCCAACCTCTTTAGTCATTCAACTTTGCTGAACTTTCCTGCCATACTGCTAACTTTTCTATTGTGGCTTCACTGTGTATCTCCTTTACACTTTCAAGGGTTTCTTCAAACATGACAACTTCAGGGACCCACCTAGCATCCATCTCTGCTTCCCTGATTTATCAATCCAACCTCTTTAGTCATTCAACTGTGCTGAACTTTCCTGCCATACTGCTAACTCTTCAATTGTGGCTTCACTGTGTATCTCCTTTACACTTTCAAGGGTATATTCAAACATGACAACTTCAGGGACCCACCTAGCTGAACCTGCTATGAACATTCTTTTCATCTTTGTTCAGGCTGTCTCCTTAGCTGTCTGATCCGAAAAAGCTTTTTCCCTACCCACATCATCAGTAACCTTCCTGTGGGCACTACATTTAATTATGTGCAATCTCTCGGGGAGCGTTCATGCAGATAAAAGCCTCAATATGAGGTGCCCATGCTGAATCTTGATGCCATGAGAAGTAAGGAGCCCTCTGTCAGCCCTGAGTTGCCCAAAATTATGTGTAAACCCAAAGGCATATTGGCTGTCAGTATAGATGTTGACAAACAGCCCTTTGCTCAATTTGCAAACTCGAATAAGAGCAGCAAGCCCAGCAGCTTGAGCCGACTGATAAGGGACCAATGATGTGTCTACCAGCGGGCGCAAAGTAGTGATAGAATAAGCTGCAGTGGTGGTGCCATCTGGTAATTTAAAACAAGAGCCATATAGTTCTCCATGGGGGTCAGATAAGGGAACATGAATCAAGTCTACCCGTCCCTTCGTCTCTTCTTCCGTCCGGAAGATACAATCATGTTTATAGACGGCATCATTCTCAGAAGGGAAGGAGGGGTATTAATTTAGCTGGTTCAGAGTAGCACATCTTTTAATCGTAATATGCTTAGCAAACAATGTCCATCCGATTGTCTGATTGAAATGGCCACAGCCGCGACTTGTCTCAGACAGCTCGGAAGGGCTCTTGTTACTGGGTCAAGCGCAGCAGAAAAATAAGCACAAGGCCTCTGCTTATCCCCAAACTTTTGTGTTAGGACAGAAGGTGCGCAACCAGCCATCTCGTGGACATAGAGCACACACAGTTTGCCATAGTTAGGTGTGCAGAGCATTGCAGCTGAACAAAGCACAGTTTTTAATTGAGCAAAAGTCTGCTGAAATTCAGGCGCCCAAAGCAAAGGCTCAATCACTTCTGTTGTTGTTAATGCGAGCATAGGTTTGAGTAGTAGTGAATAGTTAGGTATCCACTGGCGACAAAAGGGAGTGATACCTATAAAAGCGTGCACATCTTTTTGAGTTTATGGAATGGGCATTTTAACAATAGTACTGATGGACTCAGGAGTCAACCTCCTACACGCCTTTGACAGAGGGTGACCTAAATAGGTGACCTCCTGTCGACAATACTGAAATTTAGAAAAGGAGACATTATGTCCATGAGGGCCAAATGCAACAACAATTTGACTGTACTATCATTGCAACCATGTTCTGTATCAGAAGCAATAAGTAGATCATCAACATACTTCACTAATACATCACCTGAGGGAAGCAATAAGTAATCTAACTGACCTTTTAATGCTTGACTATAAATACTAGGACTCTCTGTATACCACTGAGGAGCGCGACAGATTCTAAAAATCCTACCAGCCAGTGTGAACCCAACAAATATTTACTGTCTGGATAAATAGGAATACTAAACAAAGCAATTTTTCAAATCAATAACAGAAAAGAATTTAGCAGTAGAAGGAATAATCGTCAAAAGCGTAGTGATATCAGGAACCACCGGGAACTGTGGAACTAATATTTTATTAACCATGTGCAAATGAATCACAAAATGATAAACATTATCAGTGTCTTTACAGGAAACCGAGGGCGTACTTTTAAGAATTGGAAGAATAGGACTATTACAAATGTTGGCAGACATTTCTTCAACTACTCCCTTTTGTATCAAATCCTGAATAATCTGAAGAAGAGCCCTTTCCCCCACCTGACACATTTTATGCTGAGGAATGTGAGGCAGAATAGCATGATCCTTAAGCTGTATCAAAAGTGGTGGAATATGCACAGCCCTACATCAGCGTCACCTATTTCTCATAGAGTAGTTGGAATGTCGGCAAATTCAACTGGGATGGGTGCATCCTGAGACAGACACTGTTTAGTGCTCACATCTGGACCCATAGTATTATAGACACCTGCAGGAGAACAATAGATAGTAGCATACCACTTTTTCAACAAATCCAAATCCCATCAAATTCTCACCACAATTTGATGTCTACAAAAACGGATATTCTACAGTGAAAGGATCAACAGTCAATGCAAGGGGGCACAAAATAGGGCTTACAACCGGTTCACCTCTAAAACCTACCGAAACATTACTGTGGCCAGACAGAGCCACCCTGGGGACCATATGTAGAGAAAAGGAACTCTTTGTCGCACCTGTGTGCACCAAAAATTCCTTAGTCGAGCCTTGCAAATCTGCTGTGACATAAGGACCACGCTGATCTACAGGTATATGAACTGGTCCCTCACTCTGTCCATGGCTGGCCTAGCTATAAGACAAATCTGTCGCCTCCATATCGTAATCATCATGATAATACTGTCCATCATGAGAGTCATCAAAGTAATTCTTATCAGAGCGCCCCTGTGAAACTTTCATCAAAGTAATTATTATCAGAGCGTTCTGATCTCTCTCAGTCCCACAACTTCTCCCACCAGAACCTCGCCCTCTAGGAGATGCAACTTTCTATAAAAACACAGGGCCCTGACTACGCCAATGACCTTCCTCCTTACAATATGCAAACTGATTTGGCCCTAAAGATATTGTTGAAGGCTGCCTGCTGGTACGTGGAAGCTGTCTAGAAGGACCACCTGTTCCCCTACTCTTTCCCCTAAATGCTTGCTGCATGCTGCAACAACACCTTTGTTTTCAAATCCTTATGTTTCTTATCAGTCCTATCCTTTTCCTCCTGATCTCAGTGTTCATAATACTGGGCCATATTCAAAATAACAGCAGGGTAAGATGGGGACCAAGTACTCAAAGACACCTGTAATCGAGTCACGATTTCAAGAAGAAGGTTAGAAAAAAGCCTGTCATGAAACAATCAAACTCCTCCCTCAATAGACATACCCTGCCCACTATAGTCCAGAAATGTATTTTCAAACCGGGTAAAAAAATCACACACACTCTCATCCTTATTCGGTTGACAAACTGTCAATTTTTCCCAGCTTACCTTCCTAGGTGGAATAAGTGAATGCATATATGTAATAATACGACCTAGCAAAGCAAGTATCTCCGCTTGGGGTTCATCACCTGGCTTTCTTTCTTGATACCATCCTTTAATCACAACCCATGTACCGCTTATCTTCACAACATGATCTGTCTTCAAACATCAACTGGAACAAGAAGACCAAAAAACATTTCAATATCAGCAAGAGTCGTTACAGTAGAAGAGGCAGCCTCTGATAATTCTTTATAATAAGTGGTAGGATTTTTCCTAGGGTCAGTCAAATTAACCTTAAGGGCTAAAACCTCACTCCTTTTCCATGGTGTATAAACCCATTGCTACTGGAAACGGGCAGCTACAGTCGGTCTAGTAACATTACCATACTGATCTGTTAACCCAGTATTTCTCGGTGATAGATGGATGGACCTCGTGCATCCAATACTAAGGTACCGGAGAAGGGCTACTCTCATGTAATCTACCCCTACAGGCAACTAATGGTGTAACATTCCCAAACACTTGGCCTGGCACCAAATCAGTAACGTATACATGATCTCTAATATCAAATAAAATGTGGGGCTCTTCTGGTCCAATGTGTGTTTGCCAAAGACCAATCAATGTAGCAGACATATGTTTAAGGGCATGTTGCTGTATAAAGGGTTCAAAATCTGGCATAACTTCACAAACAGCCTCAACACCATAAATCAGCCCACCATGCAGCCGGGTCAGCTATTACTTGTTTCTCTTCATCCCCCAACCCAGATCACACTAACGGGCCTATTCGCTCCCTGAATTTTACCCAATCTCTATCCTCAAACCCATGTACTGAGTCTAAGCATTCAAAGGCGTTGGAGGATGAAAAACCATAGAGGGAGAAGCAACAGGGGTAACAGACAAAATTGTTGTCAAAGCTTGTACTGGAGGAGAAAGAACTGAATATACAGGAGTTGAAGCAGAAGAGGTACGAGGGGTCACAGTTGTCAAAGATGACAAGGACAAAGAAGGAGCAGGAGGTGCCGTAGCCAAAGCCATCAAAACAACATCTGTAGATATTGGAACAGCTGAAGCAGACACAACAGGCTGCTGGTACTGTAAGGGAACAGTGGGATTTTTTCCCTGCAGGGCAAAGGGAGACAGGGTCGAGTATCTAACAGCTCCTCTATGAAAGTATCTTCTTCCTCTTTGGTTAAATAGGTATTATCAATATGCAACTGAAACCTCCTATCCTCACTTCAATTCCGGACTTTTGTTTTTCTTTAACATATGCCACAGCTTTCTGCGTTACAGTTTGCATTTTCCCCTTCTGTGCATCTCTTTCAATCTTAAACCACCTCTGTCTAGCCTCCTTCCTGCCATGTTCGAAGAGAATCAAACATCGACAGCCTACTTCGTCTTTTAAACAACTGTTCATGTAAAAACCCAATCTTTTGTTCATCAAAAGTGCACGTCAATGGCCACTGCAACTCTGCATTGTTCCTTGTATATTTGTGCCATAATGTACTAAACATAAGAGGGCCAAGACCATGTTTCACATACATATCAAAATTAGGGCTGCCTTCAGGAGGCACTGTCTGAACTTCTTCCATTTGAGCATGTGCAGAACAACAAAGACAACACAAATTCCATATTTTGCTAAAACCAGGCATTTTGAAAGTAAAACAAGTTCATTTTATTTATCTGGAAAAGTAGTTGCAAGTACTTTTTAGCAAACCAGTCCTCAGACCATACCAAACTCAAACAACAATGGTACCATATCCACAAAGAACCAAAACAAACTCAGCAGATATCAGTAGTAATACAAACCAGTTCTCCACAGCTAACTTTTCAGACCAAACGGTCAGATCAATGGGTTTCACCGTTCAGTACCCCAGTCGGGATGATCTCTGGGCGTGGCTCCGTCCAGCAGGACAGAAGGCGCAGCTGCAAGCAAATAATACTCTTCGTGCAGGGATCCGTGAGCCGTCAGTAAGACCCGACGATGTCCTCAGCCTCCCCGTCTGTGGAAAGGAAATGGATCAATCACCTGAAGGAGTCCCTGTTCGGGCACACTAATGACCACCACTCAGCCTTCTGTACCAATTGAAGAGTCGGTCAGACGGTAGAGAACACATACCAATAACTGTTTATTAATATACACTCAGAGCAGAGCCTGGTCTTCCCAGTCACTAGGAGTGCTGCAGAGAGGACTGAAATTGACAAGCATAAAGATACATTATGTACATTTCGTAACTGGGCTAGAACAGGCCTACAGTGGAATTTTCCAGGCAGATGCAGCTAATCAGTGAAATAAGAAAACAGTGGCAGCGCTTCTTTCATTTACAAAGTATCTCAATTTCAAGTTTGTTCCATTCGGGCCCATCACCAGACTAGTGGGAGAAGGTTTTTATTTAGTGAGAAAGGTATGCACTAATAGGAACAGTATACTCATACGGGAACAAGTCTAACGTAGGAGAAAAGCAACTTACAGTGAAGCATTTCTCAAAATTGAAGTAGATCAGTTTTGAACAGCCTAAAATGGCACTGGATTAAGAAAATGGTGCAGCAAATGCTAACTTACATAGGGCAATGCGTAAACAGGAACATTTCTATTCTAACAAGAGAGACAACAGGCCCCTGAGAGGACTAATGCAGTTGAGGGCTAAGAATCCAAAACTGTAGGGAATATACTTTATGGTGGAACACCTTCCTGAAACAGACTGTGCCATTGAAGATGGTCTTTCCAGGTTCTTCTGCCTAAGTGAAGAGAACTCCCAAGGGGTTTGGGAGCTTTCCCCACTTTCAGCTGGAGAGGGACACGAGTTAGACCTGACATAGTTGGCGTGGTTTTCCCCTGACTTTTTTTCTTTCTGATCTCCTGTTTTGCTGCCTGTTTTGCTGACTTCAGGGCACTTTACAACTGCTAAAGTTCAGGGACTTTGTCCTTAAAAAAATTGTAACATTGCCTTCTACATAATTGGCATATTGCATTATAAATCCCTAGTAAAGTGCCCAGGGCCTGTAAATTAACTGCTACTAGTGGGCCTGCAGTACAGATTGTGCTGTACACTTCGGTAGCTCTTGAAATATGTATCTGGCCTGCCATTGCAAAGCCTGTGTGCGCAGTTTTAAACTGCTATGTTTCCCTTCAAAGTGACCCAATTGCTAGTCCTAAACCATCCTTTTTAATACTCATAAGCCACTCCTGAGGTAGGTCCCAGGCAGCCTCCGTGGCAGGGTGCAGTGTATTTAAAAAGTTGAGCATGTACATTTGAGTGTTACATGTCCACGTAGTGGAAGAATCTTAAATTCCCTTTTCACTATTGCAAGGCCCATTTGGCCATAGGTTAACATTAGAATTATCTTGTTCCATTCTATAATTGTAATTTCTAATTGTGGTAAGATAGACAGATTGAGTTTGGTGTCTCTGGGTTCACAATATAAAATCACAGCTTAAAGTGAAGTTGAATTTCAAATCGTAAGTCTGAAAAGGCCACTTTTAGAAACTTTGAAAGTGGCCTAGCCCCTGCGTGTCTGCTAGGACTCCAACATGAAACAATAAAATATAATACGAACTATACAAACATTTTTAATCAATGTTATTCCGTAATTACATCAGTGAAACCATTTACATCTTTCTCTGTTATAATGTTTCAACTCATATTACAAAAACAATCAAATGAATAATACAGTACATAAAAATTGTTAAAGAACCCAATGCATTTCGGGACTTTTCCGTCCCTTCGTCAGGGGTTTCTGCCAAAAGAGATGAAAAGAAAAGGAAACAATTTAATACGATGCCGTGGTTGTTTAACTACTTGTTGTTAATTCAATAGTTGACAATTTTCAAAACTGCATAAATCACATATTTTTTACTCAAATACATCACAATTGTAGTTACCCTTATGAAGATAAAGTGAAAAAACACACTTTATGAGCCAACCATAAAAAACGTACACCCCTTTCTGAATAATGAAAATCTCTATCTAGCACTTGTCTGCCTCCTAGATGCCTCACCTCTATATCAGATCTCAAGTGCATCTACAGTGAAATGCCAAGCGTCTGGTAAATGAACCTCTATATAAAAAAACAAAGAGACTCTATTTGCGTACATTCTTTTTAAATGCTCGAAACAACAACAATAGCCCTTGTCATTATGAGCTTACCTATTCTGAATCGTCAACGCCACGTATAGGTAACCTGAAAATTGATATAACGCATATTACTAAAACACGTTTTATTGGATGAAAGTCAACAATCGAAAATGATTTGTTGAAGAAAAAAGGTCTCACCTGTGCTTTACGCAAGCCGGCTTATCTTTTCTTCAACTCGTTTAAGTCACAATTTTCACCTCGCTGCAAAAAATACAACCAATTATAGCCTTTCTTATCTGAGATTTCAGATCTACTTAACTGAAAGACTGAAAAAAACGCTTACCGAAAAAACGCCAACTCGGACCGATCTCCTCAACCGTTCAATACGAGTAAGAATACCCTTCTGTGTAGTCCTATTTCTCTATAAGCCCGAGAACATCACATGGTCATAAAAACTGAAAAAAGGCCATTGTTTTTCCATAGTGAAAAGTCGAAGAGAACTTTATTCAAAGTCCATTCCAAACAACACCGTCTACACAAGGCTGTAATTTGGCTAAGCTATTTTAGACAGAAACCGATCTCAAACAACAAACGAAACTTGCATGCAAATACTTAATCTCTAAACCGCACCTTCAAAGCACCTATCTTATGAAGTTGTAAAAAGATATAGTTCATCAATACCTGATTTTACTCCCTATGCTTTCTATGTGGCTCAAACTGATATAAAAAATTGGGGCTCATAAAGATTTCACAAAAAAGTGTCTCATAAACATTTCTATTATATATCATCAGTTACCACACAGTATACATGTGACTTATTAATACATTCAATTTAGTACGAATCTTTTAAACATAATAATGACAATTCACATTCACTGGAGTTTTCTAAGTGAATGAGGTGTGACTGATGTTAATGATTGTTGACTAGTGTATCATGAATGTGTAAATTGATGCGTGATTGGTCCCAAGTGAAATTCAGGCTTGGTTTGTCTTTGTGGTTTCTTATAAGAAACACACCATTTCCAGTTTGTCATTAAGCCCAAAAGGTGTCAAAGTTTGTAATATCTTGATCCAAAAGACTTCCCTTTGGAGGTTCAAGAAATTACAAACTTTGACACCTTTTGGGCTTAATGACAAACTGGAAATGGTGTGTTTCTTATAAGAAACCACAAAGACAAACCAAGCCTGAATTTCACTTGGGACCAATCACGCATCAATTTACACATTCATGATACACTAGTCAACAATCATTAACATCAGTCACACCTCAATCACTTAGAAAACTCCAGTGAATGTGAATTGTCATTATTATGCTTAAAATATTCGTACTAAATTGAATGTATTATTAAGTCACATGTATACAGTGTGGTAACTGATGATATATAATAGAAATGTTTATGAGACACTTTTTTGTGAAATCTTTATGAGCCCCAATTTTTTATATCTGTTTGAGCCACATAGAAAGCATAGGGAGTAAAATCAGGTATTGATGAACTATTTCTTTTTACAACTTAATAAGATAGGTATTTTGAAATCGCGGTTTAGAGATTAAGTAGTTGCATGCAAGTTTTGTTTGTTGTTTGAGATCGGTTTATGTCTAAAATAGCTTAGCCAAATTACAGCCTTGTGTAGACGGTGTTGTTTGGAATGGACTTTGAATAAAGTTCTCTACGACATTTCACTATGGAAAAACAATGGTCTTTTTTCAGTTTTTATGACCATGTGATGTTCTCGGGCTTATAGAGAAATAGGACTACACGGAAGTGTATTCTTACTCGTATTGAACGGTCGAGGAGATCGGTCCGAGTTGGCGTTTTTTCGGTAAGCGTTTTTTTCAGTCTTTCAGTTAAACAGATCTGAAATCTCAGATAAGAAAGGCTATTAATGGTTGCATTTTTTGCAGCGAGGTGAAAATTGTGACTTAACCGAGTTGAAGAAAAGATAAGCCGGCTTGCGCAAAGCGCAGGTGAGACCCTTTTTCTTCAACAAATCATTTTCGATTGTTGATTGTCATCGAATAAAACGTGTTTTAGTAATACCCGTTATATCAATTTTCAGGTTACCTATACGTGGGGTTGACGATTCAGAATAGGTAAGCTCATAATGACAAGGGCTAATGTTGTTGTTTCGAGCATTTAAAAAGAATGTACGCAAATAGAGTCTCTTCGTTTTTTTATATAGAGGTTTATTTACCAGACGCTTGGCATTTCACGGTAGACGCGCTTGAGATCTGATATAGAGGTGAGGCATCTAGGATGCAGACAAGTGCTAGATAGAGATTTTCATTATTCAGAAAGGGGTGTACGTTTTTTATGGTTGGCTCATAAAGTGTGTTTTTTCACTTTATCTTCATAAGGGTAACTACAATTGTGATGTATTTGAGTAAAAAATATGTGATTTATGCAGTTTTGAAAATTGTTAACTATTGAATTAACAACAAGTAGTTAAACAACCACGGCATCGTAAAAAATGGTTTCCTTTTCTATTCATCTCTTTTGGCAGAAACCCCTGACGAAGGGACGGAAAAGTCCCGAAATGCATAAGGTTCTTTAACAATTTTTATGTACTGTATTATTCATTTGATTGTTTTTGTAATATGAGTTGAAACATTATAACAGAGAAAGATGTAAATGGTTTCACTGATGTAATTACGGAATAACATTGATTAAAAATGTTTGTATAATTTGTATTATATTTGTTGTTGCATGTTGGAGTCCTAGCAGCCACGCAGGGGCTAGGCCACTTTCATTGTTTATCTTGATGCTCAGCAGGCATTTTTCCAACTTTGCACACATACCGTAGGATTGAAAGATTTTGACTAAAAGAGTGCACTTCCCACCTACATTCATTGTATTAACTTTTAGAAACTTGGCATTTTCTTATTTCAACCATTCTGTGCTTCTCCCTGTCTCTGAATACACGTATGAGGTGGGTGACAGCCATACTTTTGAAAATTACCTCTAGACAGTCACACACAAAGGAAGCTGAGGTGGCGCATCACTAGGCTAATAGGTCTTCCTGGGCTAGGTAGGAAGGAGAAGGAGTTGAAACTTATACCTAAATCGGGCTGAGCCCGTCCCTACACAAAGAGATGCAAACCCCCCTGTAGTGAGTCTGGAGCCAGGGAATGGACCTTGGGAATTTCAAAGAACTCTTAGAAGTCTCCCCCACTTCAAGGGCAAAACTGGGTATAAATGCTGGAACCCTGACACCGCCAGCTCAGTACACTCTGGACCTGAGGACACTCTGCCAGGAAGAAGGGCTGCTGTGCTGCTGAAAGGACAGACACTCCTCTGGATTTTTTGGGACTTACTGGGCACCTGCTCTGCTATGCCTTCCCTGCTGCCTCTTGCCTGGTGGAGAGAAGGACTGGACCTGAATCTCTACATCCTCAGAACCAAGTGACTCCAAGGGCTTGCTGGCTTGCCTCCTGTTCTGAAGATTCAGGGACATCAAATACCTCATTCAACTCTGCTTCAGCTGTTGGACTCTGTCACCTGTGAGTCCTACCCTTGCAAGAGGTGCCAATCCAGTGCTGGACCTTCACGAGGTCTTCTGCAGCTATTTTCTCCACAGAAATGAGAGAGGTGCACTGCTATTTAGAAAGGGACCAGGTCTCAAAGTGAATTTACTAATAGCAAAACTCACTTTCCTTGATCTACATTCACTGACTCACCTAGTGCATGTCTGGATATCTCAACACAACCATCACATATCAGTATACATCACTTTCCTTAGACATCAATTCAGAGACAATCAGTTAAAAGCAATATTAAAACCACAAAACTCCTCCAAATGTAGGTTGTCAACGCAGTGTTTCAGTGGTCTCATTTGTTCTCTCCACCTTCTTCAAGACAAATAATAAAAATATGGATTTATCTAAAAAGTGAATAAATAAAAACAGTGTTAATAGACATTCAATGCAGTATATTAAATAAGAAAAATTTACATAACCAGGTTCAATGTTTAGAAAATATTATGTTATGCATTTAATCCAAAACGAACTATGGTATCCCAATAATACAATCATACATACTCATTGCTGTTAAATTGATAAAATCTGTTTTTGGAGTTGCTATATTTTTTTACAACTATCCCTCCTAATATGAATATCATCAAAAATCAAAGTTGGGTCGGTGTATCAATTATATTTCCATATTATAACAAATATCTTTCAGGATTCAGTGAGGGACTATGGGACTAGCCGTCAGCGCTGCCGCCATCGGGATTAGGAGGCGAAAGCCTTCAAGGCGGTCACAATGTTTATATTTTCTATTGAGGCATGTGCTGCTGGCTGCAGCAAATGCCACAGTGCAAAATAAACACATTTTGCATATCCCTGCACTATGTGGCAGACACCACGCGGTGCTTGCCACATGGTGCAGGGATGTGGATGGTGCCCCCCCAGGGCCCATAGCAGAGGCCATGTAGGGATGGGGGCCCTGCTAGTGGCCCCAAGTTACTTTCTGCCTACCTTTTTTAGGGTGGGTTAACTGCCATGAAGGGATTGGCGGAAAGGGACATTGTAATCCCTAAGGCAGTGCCTTAGCAGGCACCGCCACTATTGTAGGTATTGCAGTCCCCGATGGTCCAAAAAGCTCCTTGAGCCCGTCAGATCTGTGACGGTCGGTCTCTCCGACTGCCCACCATCCGCACACAATTGTAAAGCAGCGGATGAACCTCGCGGTCGATGGCAGTGGGACCGCAATCGACAACCTTATGGTGGCGGTTCCACCGCCATCGTACTCAGGCCCTATGTTCTTCAACCTCCTACATACATTTACCCACCTCCTGATTCGATGAAGAAGAGGACTTTCTCCTTTTATACACTTCATACTCTTCATAGGCTATTTCTCGAGTTGTTACCCATTTTGTGTATTTAAGACCTCTGAAAAGAGTGATATTTTCATTTAGTTTCATAAAATAAGAACTAAAATCTAATATACACATCATTCTGATGTATTAATCACCGTTCCGTATTCCAAGTATCAAATTTTCTTTGGGAATAGGTTATATTCTGTTTTATAAATAGTCTGTGCTAATTTGTACCTCCTATATTTGGGATTCAAAAGAGAAGGTTTTTTTTCTACTTATATAATACCTCATTTTTTCCATGTAATTATGTTTTCTAACATTAGTTCTCTTGCCCCCACCTTCTTACCTTAATTGTTGGCTTTTAATACTATAGTTGCAGTATATTCATTCCTGCTTCATTAGGGAGCCAATGTGAGAAGATCCTTTATTAATTTGCACACATCTGGGGTATTTCTTTCAATTTCCTCCCACATAATCTGTATACAAAGAGAAAACAATAAAATCATATCAATCTAATCTACATCCATTTTTTAGTTATAGTATTTTAAACTATTTACTACATTTCTACTGGCAAATTAATATAACAAATAATCATTAATATAGTCTAATTTAGTTTTTAATTACAAACATTATATTTGTTTCAGAGTATTAAAAAAGGACATTTGTTATAACAATCTACTAATAAGGGTGTGGTCTTAATGCGTCCCCTGATATTATTCATGAGTAGCCAACAAATCTGTTTATTTGTTCTTAGTCAATAATACTCACATGCAACCACATTTCTGAATGTGAGCAACATTGGTAATTTATTTTTAAAATCCTGGGATTTCCTAACTTTTAAATTATTAATCCTACGAAACACAATGGTATGCCATAATCCATACCAACTACATTTCAACATCACAACAGTCCAATATATACAGCACTTCATTCTATCATGTAATGGTAATTTTGCCATCAACAGCTACGACTGCTTGACTTAGTTGCTATTATATATATGATATATATTAAGATTATATTGTGCCCTCCTCTCCTTCAAGTTTCTTGAACCACTCCTAACTTGTGTACCTAATTTTTCAATTTCGAAGAAAAGAGCCGCACCAGGCTAGCCCTTCTTTAAAAAGTCTTTCCATTCATGAATGTGTGAACATGCAAAGTGGCGGCTATATTTACTTCAGGCACTAGTTATTTCTGATGCGAAAAGAACAATTTCTCACCATGCCATTCCAGTTTCGACCCAGCCATATGCAAATCAGTCTTGACCTTGCACCCAATGAGAACAGTCCAGCCCAAACTGCCAGGCCAGGTCCTCCCTTGACTGGAAACAAGCATCCTAGTACCGGTTTCGGGCGTTCAGCCCTCATCAGACAGGATAGCTTGACTCCAGTGGCATGGAGAGCACGGGACCCACGTCTGGGCATACCCGTCCCACTCAGGGTGACAAATGTAAAAAGAACAATTGATGGACAGAATGCAGAACAATGTCATACATTCACCACAGTACAGAGATCTGGGCCTAAATCCATCGTTTGTTTGCACATCATGCCATTCCAGTTTCAACCCAGCCATATGCAAATCAGTCTTGACCCTGCACCCAATGAGAACAGTCCAGCTCGAACTGCCTGGCCAGGTCCTCCCTGGACTGGAAACAAGCATCCTACGACTGGTTTCAAGCCTTCAGCCTTTACAGCCAGGATAGCTTGACTCCAGTGACATGGAGAGCACGGACCCACGTCTGGGCCTACCCGTCCCACTCGGGGTGACAAATGCAAAAAGGACAATTGATGGACAGAATGCAGAGCAATGTCATACATTCACCCCAGTGAGGGTGAGTGAAAAGTTTCAGCCCTCCGTCCATCATCTCCTTGTGCTTGCTATGTTCGCCCTAGGTTGGCAGGGTATGCCCAGACATGGGGCCCTTGCTCACTTTGCCACTGGATTCAAGCTACCCTCGTTGATGAAGGGTGTTACCCAGAAACCGGTCCTAGGATGCTTGTTTCTGGTTCAGGGAAGCCCTGGCTTGGCAGTTCGGGCTGGACCATTCCCATGAGGCACAAGGTCAAGGCTGATTTGCATATAGATGGGTCTGAACTGAGGTGGCGAGGTTGTGAGGTGGCGAAGTGAGCTAAAGAATGATGATGGATTCAACCCAGATATGTGACTGGGGGTGAGTGTCTGAAAAGTTTCAGCACTCCGTACATCATCTCCTTGTGTTTACTTTGTTCGCCCTAGATCGGCAGGGTATGCCCTTAACTGGTTCAGCACCTACCTTAAATATTCTGAACTTTGTACCACTGACAATATATGGGATTATTTATGAATGATAACAAAGCGTACTCAATCATGGCCATCTTGACTTCTAGCATCAGCTGCTTCAAAATCAAAAAAAGGGCGGCATCATATAATTTGCCTCTTTTAATGCTATCTCCAACATTGATTAAACAAATACAGTAAATGTTTACATTATACTAACAAAACAGTTTAATATTTTCAAATTTATGCAATTATTGTATCCCCTATATTGATCTCTCAATATGTATAGCGTTATTTTCCCACCTACATTTTGTTTGTTGCACATTATATGATTTTTGAAACAAGAAAATGTCTTCTAATTGAGGTTATGTCCTTCTCCAAGAGACCCAAACAGTTAGGTCTGTTTATACATGTAATGTTTAACATGCATTACAATCGTGATATCAAAGTTTATTGAGACCTCCTTTTAAGACAACAACAGTGATCTGCCTGACTTCTATAATAGAGCAAGATACAAATTAGATCCCAAAGCATGTCAAAATCTTCTCAGTTATGTATAGGCAAGATGGAATCAAATCCTTCCTGTTTACATTTATTGATACTACATTGTTACCAATGTTATTGTAATGAAATAAGATGAGATGTAAAGATAACGCTATTAATACATACATCAATGATTCTGATTTGCATATTCCCCCTTGTTTCTTTATTTACCTAAAAAGATGTTACCATTCCTCTGTCATTCAGACCACTTTTGTATGTAGCAAATTTTCGTATGTAACATTGCTCTCTTTTTTCTTTTTTTCTACATCTCCTCTTAGGCTGTTTTTAATGTCCTGTAGAATACACCATTTTAAATCGCTTTCCGTTTGTTTACTTTCCTTCCATGTTGCACTAGGGCTGCATTAGTTTTTCATATATTCATGGCCGATCTATTTTCATTCAGCCTTGTCCATACCTATCTTTTGGTCTCACCTACATAGCTTTTATTGCAGGGACAAACCAGCATATAAATTACATTCTTTGTTTTACAGTAGTTCCTCATAGTATTCATACAATGTTTCACTCTGTTTAATCATATGCAGTTTCAGATATCAAGGTGTTACAGTTTACACAGTTTACAAACAGAAAATTGCCTGTTATCTTAGTGCCATTCATAATACTCATTTGTTGTTACCCTTTTGGTTGTCTGTATGTGTGAATAATGCAATTTCTAATTATTCCATTGCATCTATATGCAAATAGTGGTTTCTCTATTATGTCCTTTCCTGCCTCATTTAGTAAGGTCCAGTTCCTGTTATTCAGGTTTTTTAATTTGTTGCAAATACTTGAAAAGTTAGTGACACGCAGTATTGGTTTTTAATGTTCTTGTTGTTTCCTATTTTCATCAAAGTGGCTATCTCTATTATAATATTTTGCTCTTTTTTTATGGTTGTCCCTCTATTCTTTTCGGATATTCTCTATTATGAAGTTTATTCTGTAAAATTAAGACATGTTTTTAAAAGTCAACTTTATTTGTGCAGTTTCTTTTAAGACGTGAAAATTGCCCGAAGGGTACATTATCCTTTTGGCAATTAGGATGGGCACTACAGTAATGTAGGATAATATTATGATCTGATGGTTTAGTCTAAGGTTTTGCTTCTAATATGTCATTAGTCACTTTTATTTTGACACCTAAAAAGTCACAATAGGTTTGGCTGTAGACTGAGGTAAACTTCAGTCACCGCAGTTTGACCATTCAATGAAGATATTCAAAGCGTTCTTACTACCACGCCAAATTAAAAAAAGCTCCTTGCCTATAAAACATACCCAATGTGATATGTTTTCATTAAATATATGTTTTCCTTCAAAATCGCCTACAGTAAGGCACGCTAAACTTGGGGCCCATGTTCCACCCATACTGGTCCCCTTTAGCTGGCAGAAGTAGTCTCCATTGAGGAGTAAAAGGTAATTTTTCAGGATAATCGCAACACATTCTATAATAAAAGTAGGGTGGGGCAATAAATCATGTTCATTCTGCTAATCATATCCACTGTTGAGGTTTGAGGAATGTTTGTATTAAGGGGCTCTATATCTAATGAGACCAACAATTCTTCATTTGGATTTAAACTATGGTTCTCAATTTTCCTAATTAAATCGGCCATGTCCTTAATATATGAGGTTTGTTTGGACACCAGGGGTCTCAAAAAATTATCCACATATCATATTTACTAAGTGGTTCAGTTAGTGAACTAATACTGAAAATAATTGGCCTTATAGGAGGATCTTCTATATTCTTAAGTACTTTTGGTAAATCATACATGGCTGGTAAAGTGGAGTAATCATTGTGTAGAAATTCATATTCTTCCTGACATAGGATTTGATCTTCTCTAGCAAATCTCAAAAGTCTAACTTAGATTTTTTAAGATATTTGCATTAGGAGGGATAGATGCAAACAAATATAGAACTCCAAAAACAGATTTTATAAATGTATAAATTTAACTGCAACAAGTATAGCACTAAGTATGTATGATTGTATGATTAGGATACAACAGCTGGTTTTGGATTAAATGCCTGTTATTATTAACTCTGAACCGGGTTATGTAAATTTGTCTTATTTAATACACTGGAATGAATGTATTTAAACACTGTTTTTATTTATTTACTTTTTAGATAAATCCATATTTTCATTATTTGTCCTCAAGAAGGTGCAGAGAACAAATACAACCACCAAAACACTGTATCAACATCTTGAGATATCATTTAGAGGAGTTCTGTTATTAAACATTTGTGTTTTCAGTATTGGTTTTAACTGATTGTCCCCTGTATTGATGTCTAGAATAAGTGATGTATACTGATATGCGATGGTTGTATTTAGATATCCAGAGATCCACTGGGCTTTATTGTGTGGACGAACTAAAGGTTTTTCTTCTTGTTTTAATTCAGTGGAATCTTGTACTATATATACATTACTTAAAAAAAATTGATAATACAGATTATACATTTGACTTTTTTGCATAATACAGGCATCAGTGTTTTGTAAAAAGATATATACATATATATATATATATATATATGCCACGAACACCTTCACCAAAGAAAGTCTGAAGCCACGTTAGGGGAATACAGCGGAGTTTCTTTATTGCAGTTCGACAGATCAGCATGGGCGTATGCATTTCGGCCGTGTGGCCTCTTCAGCGCCCCAGGTGTAACAGGTGAGAAATAACGCCCAACAGTTCTGCCCCAACTCAAATAGTTCTAGTTGGCTCCACCCACAAGCGGAGATCAGTGTCACCTGCTTCAGAGTAACGAGGGTGAAACAAACTACATGTCCCAGCATGCTGTGTTTCTTGCCGGGACTGCCGCAAGTGTGCGTGTAGGGCAGGATCTGTCAGCAGCTTTCACCCAATGTCCCGCACTGCCTTTCCACAATGATGAAGCTCCTTGCATCCCCAACTGCACAACCGCCACAGACAGGTAAACATCCACGGGGATAAATGCGACAGTGCGCTTCACCCAAAGCAAAGTTGCGCCGCATCCGTTCCTCCTGAGTGCAGTGGTGGACCTGGTCCTTCCGATACCTCGGATTAAGTGAAATTCCGCCGAAACAGAACAGCGCCAGTGATGGCCAGGTCAGCTTGAGTGCAAGGACTTCAGTTGCACGTCGCTGGCTAACCGTGCAAAAATATGCCACGAACACCTTCACCAAAGAAAGTCTGAAGCCACGTTAGGGGAATACAGCGGAGTTTCTTTATTGCAGTTCGACAGATCAGCATGGGCGTATGCATTTCGGCCGTGTGGCCTCTTCACCGCCCCAGGTGTAACAGGTGAGAAATAACGCCCAACAGTTCTTCCCCAACTCAAATAGTTCTAGTTGGCTCCACCCACAAGCGGAGATCAGTGTCACCTGCTTCAGAGTAACGAGGGTGAAACAAACTACATGTCCCAGCATGCTGTGTTTCTTGCCGGGACTGCCGCAAGTGTGCGTGTAGGGCAGGATCTGTCAGCAGCTTTCACCCAATGTCCCGCACTGCCTTTCCACAATGATGAAGCTCCTTGCGTCCCCAACTGCACAACCGCCACAGACAGGTAAACATCCACGGGGATAAATGCGACAGTGCGCTTCACCCAAAGCAAAGTTGCACCGCATCCGGTTCTCCTGAGTGCAGTGGTGGACCTGGTCCTTCCGATACCTTGGATTAAGTGAAATTCCGCCGAAACAGAACAGCGCCAGTGATGGCCAGGTCAGCTTGAGTGCAGGGACTTCAGTTGCACGTCGCTGGCTAACCGTGCAAAAATATGCCACGAACACCTTCACCAAAGAAAGTCTGAAGCCACGTTAGGGGAATACAGCGGAGTTTCTTTATTGCAGTTCGACAGATCAGCATGGGCGTATGCATATATATATGAAGATGCTGGTTTAAGATTCTTGGCAAGAGGATACCCTGTGGAGATTGTAGAAGAGGCAAAGACGAAAATCAAAGGAAGACAATGATCCACACTACTGGAAACATCGGAGAAGGTGGACAATGAAGAAACAACTCGCATCATCATGGACTTTAATTCAGAAGATCAAAGTTTGAAAAAAATTATAAAGAAAAACTGGAAAATCCTGATGTTAGACTACTCATTGAAAAAAACGCTTCCACCAACTCCCCAAATAACATATAGAAAAACAGCTTCCCTGGGTGATGTCCTCACACAAAGTCATCTATCCACCATTAATCCATACAATGAGAAAGGCAAAAAAGCATGGCTAACAACACCTGGCTTTTGGAAATGCTCGAAATGTAAAGCCTGTGAGCACGGCAAAAACACTCTCTCATACCAGTTACAAAACGGAAATAAGGAGAAAATCACTGATCACAAAACGTGTGAATCCAAATTTGTAGTTTATGTCCTGCAATGCCCATGTCACAAACTATACGTCGGAAGTACAATTAACAAATTGAAACTACGTATATTACAACACCTTAGGGCAATCAAGAATCAAGATCTCGCTTATCCAATGGCCAAGCATTTTCTGGAAAAACACTCTAGTAACAATCAGTAACTCAAATTCTTTGGTGCAAAATTGATAAAACCAAATGAAAGAGGAGGAGATAGAACCTTGGATTTAAGAAGAGCAGAATCGAGGTTCATTCTGGCGCTGGGTACAGAGAACCCCTTTGGACATAACTTGGATGCGGAACTATATGTGCATCTGTAAAAGAATAATATTTTTGGGATATCACATGTAGAAAGTGTTGAATTGATGGAAAGTAAAAAATGCAATAGTGCCCTTATGATAAATAGCTATTTAAAAATTCAAAAAAGCAAATACGAAAATGATCATAAGCCACCGCCGGCCCGGAGGATGCGGGAAAACCGCTGCAGACTGAAAAAGACCCCCCGCCAGATTAGGATGGCTGGGGGATCGTTTTTCAGTCTGCAGCTTTTCTGCCGCGGTCGCCTCCCGTCCGCGGCAGAAAAGCACTAACATGGCTGGCGGTGTCTATCAGACACCGCCAGCCATATTAGGATGTCTGGAGTAACATGCCTTTACACTGCGGCATTTCCGCCGTGCAAAGGCATACGGATTTTTGTTTGGGGGCCCGTTGCGGGCCCCCAGGGGTGAAGGGGGTGGGGGTGCACATGGGGGGTACCTATGGTACCCCCTTGCAATTGCGTGCACAAAGCGGCAGGCACCGCGCGGTGCCTGCCTGCCGCTTTGTACATGCAAATGCACAACTTAAATTTTTAACACACGCCGCAATGTTAAAAATACAGGATGTGACCGCCAGGGTGGTGGTCACATCCTAATTTGCACAGAGGGACCACCACTGCCCCTGCGGACGGTCCCTCCTACTCTATGGTGGCGGACGGACTCAGGTCCGTCCGCCATCATAATCAGCCCCTATGTTTGCAAGTTCGCTGATAAAACAGCTTTTCTGGAAAGAGAAGCAGCAACTTTTTCTTCAGTTCTTCGTTCTCAAGGTCAATACGTTTAGGCAAATACTTATTAGTTAATCCAAAGATTCAGATTTGTAATTACATAGTCTAAAGCGATCGTGAGAGCTTAAGCATGTTTTTGAGGGTGGGATGGAAAACAATCTGCCACAAAAATAAACCTGTAAGGAAAGAATGCATGTTTAAATTCCCCTAATTTTCTCACTCTCTGCTTCAGGTTTTGTTAATTACAAACTTAAAAACATCGATTTTTTTATTGCATTATTATAGTTTATAAAAAAATCTTCTCTTGGAAAATGTACCCAGTAAAACGGGGAATGTTGGTGCACCTTTCTACGTTTACTACAGTCGTTATTCCAGTGTCATGCAGAAGTAAATCAAAAAGTCGGAGAGATGAACAACATTTTTAAACCACCTCCATATTTCTTAACGGAGTGAGAATAAGACCCCATCACATGGAAAATGTTTTACATTTGATATAAAACAAAACCAGGTTTTGTGTATTTCCTTTAGATATAACACTACAAGACAACAAGTATAAACATGCCCTTGGATGGAATCACACTATCTGGCTAGTGTGGTTTCAATAGCTTGCTTAGTAACACTGGCATTGCTCAAATCCCCTACAACTGTAACGGGAAGATACCACGGATCAACTGGCCCACTTTTGCATTTGCTGCAATTTTCCCTAATGGGTCTACCTACATAAGCACGTGCAGTTGTTGGTCTTTCTACCACTACTAAGGGCCAGAGTAAAAGCTGGAGGATAACTTCCAGAGAAATTGGAACAAGAGGAACATTGATCACAATGAATGACAGTTACAAGCCCACCCTACACATTGGTCTCCCAAAGCACTTTCTCGAGGCTGCCAACAGCATTGAAAATTTTCTTTAAATCTTGAAAAAAACGAAACAAAATCTTAGGAAACAACTACAACAATAAGTACAGGAAATACAGCTGGGGTCCAAAGCAAGTTTAGAGACATTAAACTGTTATTTGCTAACTACCACAAAATATATTTTTTTAAATCAAAACATCTATATAAATGTCAAATACAGCAGCCGGTAACATCAAAGGCTATGGAAACTAGTATCATTTCAAGAGGAAATTACTATGTTACTGTGGCCTTTTTATCGTTACCATGGCCATTGATAGGCTGAATTTCAAATGACTAAAATTAGGTTAGAATCTTATTGTTATGTTGCTAAAATTAAATAACAAAGAGGATCCTGAAGATCCATCAAACAAGTGTAATTGGATGTTCGATATGCTAATTGAAACATCATGGTAAATTAGGAAGTACTGTAGTGTAGTTCCTATATTCCCAATAGGCTCTGCGCATTGGAATAATATAAACAGTAGTGTAGACGTAGGACTGAGGTCGACTAGGTCTCTACTGACTATATTAGACTTAATTAGTTTTGTCAGCTAGCTCAGAGGTCACTAGAAACTTTCTCGAATAAACAAGGAGGAGTTTAACTTCCCTGGATGGACAAGAAGGGATTAGCTTCTGACAACCATAAAACATGAAACTTTGCTCCCTCAGAATAAGAGTGTATCTCTAGAGTCGTGTGAAAACAATAGACAGCTATTTTACTCAGTCAATCGTGCATACTTAGTTTCACCAGAGTGCAGAGAAAAGAGAGACTGGCGTTTTCAATAAAAGGTGTTATTTATTGAGCAGTCTTCTTTCTCATGCAAGAGAAATGAATTGCCACAATTGCAATACTTAGCATAAAGTAAAGTGCGTACAGTCAAAGGAGTATTATGAAATAATACTGTAAAAGCATTGATATGGTTGCCTAGCCATATGATACTTTAAAATGGATAAAATATATATATACATTGACTAACGTACTCAACTGGTGCTTCTAAATATGCCTACCCCGGTGTACCTGACCTAAGCCTAATACGAGGGAAGGAGTAAGTAAGTAGCAGTTTAAGTTAAGTTGGTTTTGCCAAGAATCTGAATCAAGAATTCTCTTTAAGGGTTTAGTCAGCTCCGTACCTGGGTAATAGAAAGCAGGAGGTCTGGTATCTCTCTCTCAGGACTCGATATCCCAGCAACCCGCAGGGCGGCTGAGAACACCGGAGCTGGATTTCTCGGCAGGAGAAAAGACAGCGTCTCTCTCGGTGCGTCAAAAGGGAGGGGCGGCGTCTGTGGGCTCTCGCATCAGCTGGGCTCTCGGGAAAGTAGATAGCCGCTCTGCTCCAAACCACCGTGTGTTTGCTTAAGGCAACGTTGGTATATTTATACCTGAAAGGTGCCGGGTTTGACGTAAGGTTGGACATAAGACGTCAATAAAGATGTCACTAAGAAATGGCCGTTCTTAGAGTGCTCACAGGAGTTCTAGGACAAATCAAAACAAAAGTCATGGGGAATTCCCAGGTTGCTGGAGGTTTGGTTTGTTTACAGAACTCGTTGTACTTTCTAGGAGCCTGGGGAAGTAGCCTTTGCTTAATGTGGACCGCATGGGCTACGACTAAATATGGGTACGATTCTTATGCCTTTATAAGGATATTATTTATTATAACCACATAAGGGCATACATCAGGAATATCGAATTAGGGTCCTAGATAGAATTACAACAGAACTATAACATAAACCCATGGGGAAAAAAGGTGCTCATAAACCAATGGGGAAAAAAAGTGCTCCGTTTTTCGAGTCCCCCACTCCCACCTCAAACGAACCGTTGAGTCACAGTCTTGGAAATAAATAGCAGCCATCTGTGGCTGGCATTGGTGTAATATTACAGTTAGAGATTCCTATTCATATAATTTACATGTGTATACCCCCAGTAAAGTCACATATTTGCTTACTATGCTGACTGTATACAATTAAAATGTATTCTTCCATACAAATGTGAATTAAAATGAAGTTTCTACTTTATTCTAAGATTCATAGATTATATTAATTATTGTTCCAGTGGCTGTCATTGAATTCTCAATAATATTTTACTCTACAGATTTGCTAGACACATAGGACCTCATTTACAATGATTTGGTGTAGGGCAGCACCGCAAGTGTATTTGGAGTGCTGCCCTACACCAAATGAAAGGGGACTTTACATATAAGATACGGTTTATTCATGTCCTTTCAGGCAGCATCGGCACACAATATGGTGCTAGTGCCAACGCAGGCACCTTTGCACCATTGTGCAAGGGTGCCTGTGTTGTTGGCTGGATAGTTTTTCTGCAGGAAAAGACAACCTCCAACACAAAAACAATCCATGATTGCATTTTCCTCTATGTGTGCTTCAGAATGCAGCAGACATAAAAACAGGAAAAAACTAGGAGAATTTAACCTATTTTCCTTGTTATGTATGCCCTGGGGAGACGTACAATTGATAGGCTTTCACAGGCTTACAGATCCTTGTAAATCTGGGAATGTGTCAAACCCCATTGGTGTTGCTTAGGAACACTCATGTCAATGCCCATGGAGAGCATCCTTGACACAGTGTAAGGCAATGCAGCTACTTGTGCTGTGTTATTTTACACCATATCTACAGGGTCAAGATAAGCCACACAAAGTGGTTTTGAGTGGCCTCGAAGACATGGGTCTGTACTTTGTGCCGCCTTAGCATCATAAAAAGTGACACATCTGGGGTGCAAGAGGCTTGTAAAAAATTCCAGTGGAAACTAAACATCGTGTGTCACGTATGCTGATAAGACCAAAAACAAGAATAGCCATTCACTGAGAGATAGGCAATGGGACCCACTGACATTGCTCTTATATTATTTTGATATAAAGTGGCAAAATAGTCCATAAAACCAAAAACAAAAATACAAGCGTTCCTCCTCAATGGAAGTAAAAGGTAAAGCCAATGGTAGTTTGTAGCAAATCACATTGGAGGGGTGAAAAAAATATACACAGAACACATGAACATAATATTATACACAATAATATTCACAGATATACAAATATACACATAAACAAGTCAGTTGGCTTACACTGCCACTGAACGTTCTGCAGCATGCCCTCAGAGTTCGGCAGCATGTCCTCAGAGCATGAAGCCCACTTCCAACTCTCTCATCCAATCAAGATGCCGTTCTAATGCTGAATAAAGAGTCTTGATTTGTTGGAGCCAGCTGACTCCATGCTCCAAAAGGCACAGTAGTCCTGTGCCTGCTAGACAGCTGGGTTGGAGACGTTTCAATTGTGCATGTCAGTTTGGCCGTAGCAAGGAAGCCGGCCAAATCAACTTGCGCACTTCAAACTTCAGTGTCCACTCCTCACTGCTGCCAATCATTGGCAGCCGTGATGCACTGGCCCCGATCTGCCCTCATACTCCATTTGCTGACTGAAATTGTCATGAATAAAAGGGTAATAAAATAATTTTATTTGTGTTGTTTTCTAACCAGCAGTGTGGGGGACAACGCCCCTCCGCTCCCACCGGCAAACCACCACTGGGCAAAGCATGCTTTAAAAAATGTATATATAGCAGCAATTTAAGAATGCTATTTCGAAGTTTGAATAAGGTCCCATGTCATCCTAACCGGTACATAATTTTTCAGGCATTTTCCTACGTAATCATTTTACGCATCCTCTATACATGTTCATAGTTGTGACAGGATTACTCTTATATGACACCTTTTTTAATGTATGTGCCTTGTATTAATTCCTATTTTTATTTTACTGTATTTCTAATCTGAACCCACATCACGTCAGACAATTAGGTTCTTTCTGCTGCTTACAACATTGTGAACCTCTAATGACAGTCAAGAAATAGGGGGTGCTTAAAAATTCACTATCTGCTCCTTTATTGACTGAAGAGCGTGACAAATCAGCATACATTAATTTACAGTAAATGGATTTGGCAGGCGATAAACAGCAGCTCTTGACAAATTAGTATACAAGCAGCACATCCTTATATGCTTTGGAGGAATCGGAGGCCTTGCAACAGCTTCAATCTCTCAGAGAGCTATGCAAGGAAACAATTCTTTAAGAAAGCTCTATTTACTGTGGCACTGTTAGATTATGAGGACGAACAGTGAGCTCAAGAAGATGAAGATGTGGAAGAAATGTGAAGCACCTCAGAGCAAAATAAATTGAAAAATAATTCAGTTATACAGGATCACATCATGCTACAAAGCCACCTGGGTTATTAACAAGTCACCAGGTCACATATTAAACAATTCAATAGGAATCTAGAAGCTGGCAGCGAGAAAATAACTAACCCAAGCCACAAAAGCCCCACAAAAGATACACATTAAACCATGTGAGTCAAAAGCAGGAGGTTAGACTGAGGTGGTCCTGAATTTTTTTAGTAATGATGGAGTATGTCATCCAAAAACCTAACATTTTTCTTGTCCATATTTCTAGAGCTAATTTTAAAAAAGTAAGGTGATATTGTATGGTTGCTGACATTTTTGTATGTAATGTGAATGCATTTCCTGTAAAGCACTCTGGTGCTTTTAATGGTCCTGTTGACATAGCTGGATTCTCAGATGAAGATGCAGCTGTCACATTACATCGAGCACAGGCTGCAACAAACATGTTTCATTTCATGATGACGGATGCTCCTTTTTTTCAAGTCTCCTGGGTATTGAGAACAATAATAACAACATGTGCAGGGAAATGTAAAGTAAAAAGAGATTCACTAGGATTAACGTATGGACAAAATTTGAAATTTGCATTAGTGATTTCCCTGGCAGAAAATGGATAGTTTGAAGGGTTGTATTCTTTGGTAAATACTAAGTAGCTCTTAACAAAATGATTCTTTGTTGCTGCAATGCAAACTTCTCCCGCACAAGAGGATTGTTGTCCCTGTATGTTAGGGAAATTTGAGTATTTTCTTTTTTGAGATCACCACATGAAGTGTCTCAAGGAAGGAATAAATGTGATAGATTTCCCACTCTGACTAGGGTGTGACGAGCCCCAACAATAAATGTCAGTCGAGCTTGAATGGATTCCTCAGTCAAGGGCTTCTGCGAGTTCAGAAATAGGAAGCTTGATGCTTTGTCCAACTCGATGTGAGGCAAGCCACCTAGTTTGAAAGGGAAGGAAGGAACCCTGCTAATTTAAGCAAGGGGTTCCACTCTGTCAAACTCTAAAGGAGTCCCTCAGTCTAAATCCAACACAGATAGGCAATGAGTTCCTTAAGGACCGAATGAGACGAACTGTAAGTCTAAGCTAGGTCTTAGTTTGCTGAATATATTTAAGTGTTTTTCTTTTTTTGCATTAGTTTATCGGGTAGGTGGGGTAAGAAAAGAAACATTTTTAATGTTATTTTTGACACGATCAACTATATGCAGTAGATTGTGCCACGGTATCTGTATTAGTGAATACAGGAAATTCTGAAACTTACGTTTCTTGCATCGGTCAACATGCTCAACGACGACAAAATGTAATAGCATCAGAGTTCCTGATGAAACATTCTGCAGAACCAAGGGACTGTTAAATTAATCACACTGTATAAGCTTTATTTTAATGTAATGTAATGTAAGGGCCATTTCTATAGCGCACCTATCACTCCAAGGAGCATCTTGGCGCTGTGACCAAAAACCAGATGGCACAGGCTGGTCTTACTGCTCTCATCTGAGGGGTCTGAAACACACTAAACCATCGCTTTGCAAGCTGAGTCCGTGAGATTGTATATCCAGGTCTTGAGCGCTTTCCTGAATAGACTTTCAGAGGGGATTTGACGAATCTGGGGCGGTAGTTTATTCCACGCTTTAAGTCATTGAAATAATGGAAAAATAAGTAACAACATGAGGAACAAATGTAACCAAACTACCAATTATATGACATGTCATCCAGTTTCACAAACACAAGAGAAAATGAATACTGGGTGGCAGACGTTTATGTTGAACTGTACCTGGTGAAAGATGTAGATAGCACCGCCTTGGTAATAGTTCTCGATTTTACTGCTGCCTAAAGACAAGTGGAAAATTAGATTATGCTCAAACATCTTCAAAATGAGATGCCTGTATCTGAGTTGAACTGGGTTGTATTACCTTGCTCTTCTCAAACTCAGAATAATGCAGGCAGTCCAGTTAGGCACAAAAACAAACATAAAGTGTCTTATTTTGCAAATTTCACTCACTTCCTCATTGTGTTTTGTTGCAGGGATTCTGCCAAAAAACAGAACTATATGCAGGATTATAGGACCTTGGTGTATAGGGACAGAGGCATCCTACCACCTTAGTACCCATGAGCCCAGGACCGACTACCTATAGTGTCTCACTTGCTCTTCTACTCACTGAGAAAAAATGATCAGAGACCTCAAACACACAACACTCCCAGATTTCTCAGGAATCACGGTAACAAGACACACCCTTTCGCTCACACACCAGTACTTGTCCATAATAAGATCTGACAGAGACACAAAACAGTTTAATATATTTATTTTAACTAACGTGCCCTAACGTGCAGTATACGTGCCACAACAAGCAGGAAAATGCATAATACAGATACAGTCAGCATAGCAGCTAGTCCATAAATCATGAAGGGAGATGTCATCATGGAAAGACAATAGAGCCAAACCTCCCTCCCCTTGCTAAGAAGCAGTATTATTATATATTGTAAGATCTCTGGGTTTTGTCAGCAGACCCCATACCTTAGCCTGTAGATGGTAGATTTACATCATGTGTGCGGTCTTGCTCTTCTCCCTAGAAAGGCCCCTCTTCAAGTGTGTGCTATCTATTCGTGTATTCCAATAAAACCAAAGTATGTTTTTCAAACAACAGCTGCATCGCTATGTTTTGTCTAACTGTTAAGGCCTGGCCAGAACACAATAACAAGGGGCATTGTTCCTCACAATGTTCAGTCAAAATTCCAGGACCCTGCAGAGAGTGAACAAAGAGATGCGTTCTCATGTGAAAACAGCCATAGAAATAATTGCAAAAATAAAGTTGTGTAGTGACGTGCGCAAAGCAGCGGGCACGCTGCAGCATGCTCATGCCAACTTATAGGCCACGTGACAGCTTAAAGGCCTTAGTTATCCAGCTGTATCTCTTCAACATAAGAGGTAGACAGGAGACACCCATAATATTTTTTTTAATGTGTGAAAAAAAGCACCCTTTGCATACAAATTGTGACGATTGAGGTGATATTGATTTAATAACCCTCTCTCCGTTACATAATTCTGAATCCTGGAGGTAACAACTGTTCCAGAAACATTAAATCAAGACATTAAATTGTATGTCAAAATGTTCTTTTTTCTATCAGGTAAAACAGTGTTTAAGGGGATGGATTTTCATCCAATTCCCGATGCTAAGAAGAGTTTAACCATTCCTCCAAAACAAAGAAGGCCTGATTTACAAAGGAAAATGTACATATTTGTGTAAGTGTACGATTTTCAGTATTCACAAAGCTACAATTTAATAATAAGTTTACAAATGCGAAGACTCCACACTGGGTGTGAGGAAGTTCACACATAAAAAGATAGGGCTGTTCCACATATATTTGTTCAAGGGGTTCACCCAAAATTGGTGAAAAATAGTAATTACAACAACGGACGAACCACGCGTTGCCTTTGCAATGCGGTCGGAACAACGGATGCATCTTAAGCACGTATTCCATTATGTAGCATGTAGTTAATACGACATGCCTTAGATAAAGCCGCATTGTAGTGTAGTTCCTATTTCCCTTATAGGCTCTGCGCATTGGAATAATATACACTATGGTTTTTGCATAGCACTGAGGTCAGTATGCCTCTATAGAGCATATTAAACTTAATTACTTTATATTCCAGCTAACTCAGAGGCCACTAAAAACTTCTTGAATAAACAAGAAGGGAGTAGCTTCTGACAACTGTATAAACATGACAAATTTGTTTCCCTTAGAATCGGAACAGTTCTCAGAATCGTGGAAACAAAGATAACAGTTTCACTCAGTCAATCGTGCATGCTTAGTTTCTTCAGAGTTACACAGAAATAGATTGACGGGCGTTTCAATAAAAGGATTTATTGAACAGTTTTATTTCTCGTACAAGAGATATGAGCTGTTACAATCACAATACAGTATGCAAAATATAATACGTACAGTGTGAGCAGTAAGAAGAAATAATACTGCAATAGCATGGACTTTTAGCTATGACATATATTCATATAAATATACATTAATAATACCGGCTAAAGTGTGAATACTTGTTTTTGGTGCTTTTAAATAGTTCTACCCCAGCGTACCTAATCTAAGTGTAGTACGAGGTAACAAGTAGGTGCTGTTTTCTGTAGTATGGTATAGACTAAGTTTGTATGCCAAGAGTCCCTCTAGCTTCAAGTCTGCTCCATACCTTAGATTGAGAGAAGTGGAAATCTCTTTTCGGATCTCAATCCCTAACACCCCGCGAAGGGAGTCACAACACTGGAAGCTGGATTCTCTGCAAGCAGGATGACAGCATCTGGTCAGTGCGTCAGGCAGGGCTCAAATGCCTTCCGAACTTGCCGTGATGAGCAGTATCGAGCTATGTAGCCAAGCCGTAGTTTGCCATGGTAGGTGAAGGTATATTTATACCTGGAAGGTGCCTAGAAGGCTAGCATTGACGTAAAGTCGGGAAGAGGAAGACGTCATGAATTAACCCCTAAGGAATAGTCGTTCATGCATAATAAATGAGTTTTTGGGGAAATCAATAATCCAAGCAGGAAAAGTCTGAAATGCTTAAGGGTCTGGTTTCTAAGAACTCGTGACGTGGGATGGACGGATGTAGGTCACCATGCCTTTATTTGGATAACATGGCTGATGCCTAAATAAGGACTGGGATACTATGCCTACATAAGAGCAATGTGAATTGTGCCTAAATAAGGGCATGATCTGGGAAACCTATGTACGAGTATCTAAATCAAAACACAACACCCACTCCTGTTTTGAATGATCGATAGTACTAAATACTAAAGATACTAAAAATACTAAAAATAGAGTTACACATGAGTTGCTAAAAAACATGTCTAAAACATATTTTTAGAATGCATTAAAAACTGTTGCTATGCATGAAATGCAATGGTGCTGTACATATTAAAGCAATGTTTCATTCTAAGCATATGCGTACAGTGAATGCTGAATGAAGGAACATAAATATATACACATGATGAAATGGTTCGTAATTACAGAAGAAAAAGTTCGAAACAATTTCATGTCAGGTTACATAAATGAAATTGTTTGACAAGATGACAATTTGTCTCTGTAAGTGTTCAAAGAATGCTGTTCTCTATGAATAGTTCTACTGTAAGCAGATTACTATGCCACAAAAAGAAAAATACAAATTTGGAGAAAAAAAAAATTAATCATAGGAAAAAGTTCCAAGTTTTGTCTTTGTTTTCCCGGTACACTGTGTGCTGAATCAAAAGTCAGTGTATGGGGATGGAGAAAACATGAAATGCTCTATTCCTGTTGACAAAAAATCATTTACCCTTGTAGGTGATAGTTGGAATACCTCGTTTAGAAGATGAACCGCACATAGATTCGAAGCATTGCCTCCAGCATTAGAAGCATCAGCAATGTTCACTACCGATGTTACCTGCATGCCCGTGGTTTCCTCTCGTACCTCAGCAGTAGCAATTTGCGTCTGTGAGATCTCAATGAATGTCGTCATCAGGATTGATAGCCTCTGGGGACAACACAAAGCATGGGCTGTTACTGGGTCCAGCAGAGTATCGATATCTGTTGGCATGACTGATGAGAGTGTTAGATAGATGTCTAGCATGCATTCTTCACCGCAAAGCAAGCATCGTAGAACAGGTAAGATGAATCTTGCCAGATTGGTCTGAATGACAGAAACCATATGGTATTTAATTCACATTATGAGGTAAACCCAAATGTTGTACTATGCGCTCACGACACTTCCTTTACAGGAGCGCTTTCTCCATGGTGCTGGGAGTGACACCGGTGGATTGGCTTGCCAAAAACAGGATTCCTGCAACGAGTCCTAGAATTAGCGGCAGACCACCAAACACTGCAGAGTGCACGAAGTTTGGAATAATTCCAAGGACTGCTTGAAAAGGTGTTAACAGTCCTGAACATACGTTCTTAAATACATGCACAATACCGCTCATATCAGGCATGTTTAAGATATGTGCCAACATTTCTGTGAAATTTGTGTAGGGCAGTTTGTACTTAACAGAGCCTGTATCTTAGCCAAAGTCCTTGCAACTTGTAGATCAAAGGTTTCTTTGGCCTAGGTCAAAGGCACGGTTAATTGTAAAAGTATGGCTTTCATTCTGCTTAAAGTATCAATTCATATAGTAGAGATGTTCAGTGAAGGCCAAGAAGGCGACTCCCTGCCTGTGTCTATTTGGGGGAACAAGACCTGCATACAGCAAGTGACCCTGGAAGTAACAGTTACTAGATACGGGAGGCCTGCCAACATGACACAGCAGCTGTGATCATTCAACATAATGTAACTTGAAAGTAATCAAAAAATTGGATTAATCACTGCGGCTGGAGAACCTTGCAGGTGACCGGATGAATTTGCAGTGGAACCGTTACAAGCCCCATGTAAATTAATACCCTGACTTAGGAGAGAACCGCTTAGTGCATTTTCACAGTGTGTACCACTAAGAAACACTTCACGCCCTCCACTCCAACATCTGTGTGTGTGTAAGGTAAATCCCAGGATGTCTTGATGAATTCTTTACCCAACCTTTCATATTTGCCTGCTGGTATATTTTTGTGGCAATACTGAAAATGGAAAGTTGTCACAGGCAGAGTTAATTTGCCATGAATGATCCACTCAGTAGCTAGTTTTTCTGCTACCGTAAATGGCAATGTTTCCAGTTTTTCAATGCTCAGCACTGTATACTTTGCTCCCCTTTGTGCCAGTTTGATCTGTTTATCAGTGAGATTGAATTCTGAAAGTAGAGATGTTGTGTTGATAAAACACCAAGGCATATAGCCTGCTTGCACGTTGTGTAGCGTTCAGCTTAATAGCAAAATAGAACGTAGTTGAGACTGGCCTTGTCGCAGCATGTCCAAATCTTGTTCCATAATGTCTATGGCAGAGGATACAATGTTGCCCAGTGAATATATCCTGGATGTCAGAGTTGTTAACCCATTGTCAACTACAGCGAGAGATTTCTCTAAATTAATACAATAAATTTTTTGGATTATTTCTGCAGCGTCTGCTTGGGTAACCTTCCATATTTCATTATAAGCAGCATAGATACCGGCATGTATGAAACATTTTTGACGCGGTTTTATTGGACCTAGAAAGAAACCCCCATGGTCTGCGCCTTCTTTAAGTAAAGATAAGTGTTGTGTCACATCCTGTAGTGTAGACTACTGTAGCCAATCAAGGCATAATTTTCCTACACTGTATGTTGTTACTACCCCTGGATGCTGTCTTTGAACATTGCATGGGTCTGGCCTATTCAAAGTAAAACCCTGTCTTTTGTCCAGGAATCGTTTTTGACAGATGTTTGTATCTGTGGGCCAGAGCAACCCTTTTTCCCATTCAAGATCTGATTTGCTGTGATGTAAAATATTATGAACATCGACCTCCCCCTGTGTAGTGCTATTACTTGCAGGTGCAGGTATGGACGGAGTGTTCATTTCTATGATCTTGGCTAACCCAAGGCAAGACGTTTGTTGGACAGTGTCATTATAAAACATTAGTTGCTGTGGGATGATAGAGGCTCTAAACAAAGCTTCTATCCCATACACTTGCCAATCTTTTGTACCTCAGACCGATTTTGTGTCAATTGTGTCTTTCCAAAAGTTGAAACCCTGTCTAGACAGCTGGATAATAAAGGCTGCAGAATACATCTGTTTCGTATTGGTTAACATTTTTTAATTCCTGTTTTGTTCACATTTTTCAAATAAAACGTTTCTGGATTGGATATGGTAAACACTGAAAAATATTGAAACTTCATTGCAAACGTTTTTGAGCTACTCTATGGTGGTGTAGGACAATGTTCCCATTGGTTATACATAAATACATTTCTAGGTGTTGCAGATTTATGCAAGAAATATTTGACCATAGTGGTTGTAAAAATAAAGCTGTTCATAGTCTGATGAACCCTCTAAATAATCATGATTAGAGAATACATCTGATTTTTCCAGAGCAGACATCATGTTATTTACAGTCTCGAAGTCCCAATCATCAGAAAAGGAACTAGAGGTAATAAAGTCACTTAATGACATTTTAAATAAGTGTTGAGAATGATGTTGTGGTTGCGTGGTTGCGCGCATGGTCGGTGGGTGCAGGTCTTAGTTCTGCAGGCCACCAGCTGTGGCCCCATGCGGAGGTGTTCTTCCAGAAGATCGGTACTTCAGGGTTGTCAGAGTTGAGTTGGAGGCACTTGTCTCTCATCCATTTTGCGATGCTGATCATGACGTTGCAAAAGTTGGTTTTGGCGTTGGAGGGATCTTCAGTGAGAGAGAGAATCAATTGAGTGTCGTCTGCTTAGGAGATTATGTTGAGGCCATGGGATCTGACCACATCTGCAAGGGAGGTCATGTAGATGTTGAACAGGTTGGACTGAGGGATGATCCTTGTAGTACGCTGCATATAATGTCTTTGGGGCAGAGATGAGGAGAGGCAGCTAAACGCTCTGCGTGCATCCTGTTAGGAAGGAGGCAATCCAGTTGAGGGCATATTGCTGTATGCCTATGTTGTGGAGTCTGTTAACAAGGGTGCTGTAGAAGATGGTGCTGAGTTTCACTGAGAGGTTGAGGAGGATCAGCGCCACAGTTTCTCCTGGCTGAGTAATGTTCTGGATGTCATCTGTGGCGGCAATCAGTGCTGTCTTAGTGCTGTGGTTGGCAAGGAATTCTGATTCTGAAATGTGCTATAGGTGGTTTTGTTCGAAGAATTTGGTGAACTGCTGGTTGATGGCTTTCTCGAGTGCTTTGACCAGGTATGGGAGGAGAGAGATTGAGAGATCATTTTGGGGATCGCTGGGGTGGGTGGCGGCTTTCTGTAGGAGGAGTCAGACATCTACATGTTTCCATTTGTCCAGGTAGGTTGCTGTTGAGATGGAGGTGATGAGGATGCTGAGGAGTTTTATGCTGATTGGGTTCCTTACAATGGTTTTAGAGGTGGTGGGGTAGGGGTCAGTTGGCATCCTCGAGTGTATGAACAACATGATGGCTGAGGGGGTTATGGCGGCAAGCGGAGACCAGGTGGAAATGGTTTGGCTGTTGTTCGCTGGTTGGTTGAGATTGTTATGGTTTAGGGTGGTGGGTTGAAGGGTGAAATTGTTGTAGATGTTGGTGATGTTGCTGTGCAGGTAGTCTGAGAGATTATTGCAGAGTTCTTTGGAGGGGTGGATCGTGTTCTTTATGGCTGTTGGGCTGGCGAATTTGTTTACTACTTTGAACAGTTCATGACCTTCAACTCATTTGTATTCTGCGCGGTTTACACTGTTTCTTCACCTAGCCTTGTGTCACTGTGCTGTTCACCTCCTTCACGAGCATGAATGTGCACACCTTCAAAAAAGGAGGAGACACAGCTGTTGGTTTGGTAAAGGTCCTGGAGTTACTTATCAGTGTACTGTTGGGTGGCGGGAGGGCTTGGGGTCCTGGTGCTGGGCATTTTCCAACCAGCGGTGCATTGGCGGTCACCCACTGCGTGTGTACACTGCATGGTTGTGCAGCATTAGTGGTCCTGGTGGGTGGTCCTAGTGGTCCTGAGATGGGCAGCACAGGGTCAGCATGCATTGCAAGGATAGTGCACGGGGAGCGGCAGTGCAGAGACATGGACAGCAGGCAGCTTAGGGACTGCTGACAGCAGGCAGTGCAGGGGCATGGACTGCAAGCAACGCAGGGACAGCGCAGGGACAACAGGGCCAGCGCAGAGACAGCCGGCAGTGCAGGGCAAGGAGAGCAGGCCAAGCCAGCTGGCAACAGGCAGCACAGGGACAGGCATAGCAGGTTGCTCAGGTACAGCTGGCAGCACAAGGACTGGGACAGCAGGCAGTGCAGGGCCAGCAAGTAGCATAGGGACAGGCACAGCAGGCAAGGCAGGGTCAGCAGGCAGTGCAGGGACAGTAGGCAGCACAGTAACAGCAGGCAGCACATGGACAAGGACAGCAGGCAGCACAGGCACAAGGACAGCAGGGAGCACTAGGAAAGGGGGTGGGCACAGGACCTTTATCTGGGGTTTGGCACAAGCGAGGTGATCCAGACCAGTCTGCTCTGGGCTCTCAGGGGTGCAGACTGACCCGCTCTAGGCCCGGGCTTTGCCCAGACTCCGCCCCAGCCCCTTCCCTCTACCTTGGACTTACTTAATGGCAGCTGCTGTGCAATCATACAGCAGCATACTGCTGACAAAAACAAGTCAATCTGCATATGCCTGAATCTGGACTGCACCCAGCGAAACAAGCCCTTGTCCGACTGAACACCACAACATGCTTGAACTCAACACCAGATGCCACCACAACTACTGTTTCCATGCCACTACTCACACATCGATTAGACTGGTGTCATCTAAATACTTCTATTTTACCTGCACTATCACCCACCTCCACCCACCCTGCTTACCTCAACACATCTAACAGGCATGCTACTCAAAAGCACATCTCTTGGCAACATACCACTGTGGCCTGGGACCTCCTCAACGTGCACTCCCCTGAACTTCTATTCCTCACTGAAACCTAGCTTAACCCATCATATTCCCCCTACATTGCCATGGTTATCCCATTGGGCTTCAAGATTGTACACCATTGCCAGGACAGGCCCCACAAACCAGTATGAGTCTTGGCCACCATCCACAAGGACACCATCATCTACAACACCTCCCACGACAGAGACACACAGTTCATAGAGCATATGCACCTAAGACTATAATCAGGTGACAAAACTACCATCAAAGGAACCCGCATATTATAAACACCCAGACTACACACCACCTTCACCAACTACATCTCTCACATCACTATCAATTCAAACAACTTCATTCTACTCAGAAACTCAACTTGCATTGTGAGACCCCAGAGACCCCACCTCAATTGACCTACTTGAAAGATTGCTAACATCAGACACAACCAGTTTGTCCAAGGCCCTCCTCACATTGCTTGACCCCATCTTTCCAGTGAGCAACAACATCAAATTCATCCACCTCACTCTGCTCACATAGATAGACTGCTTCATCATGCACTTCTACATTTACGCACCAGAACTCACCGCACCGAAGCCAGCCAGCAGATATTTGAGGTGGACTGGAAAAACACCCTCTAATCCAACCAACCAGACCTCACCAGAGACCTACAAAATGACATAATAGCCTTCAGCAATCGGACACAGGCTGTGCTAACAATATAGCCACCCTGAAGGAGATCATATGTAGAAGAACAAACACACAAGCTAGCTGGTACACTGAAGACCTAAGATGATGATGACAATGATGTGGTGACAGTCAGCTTAGGGTCGTACTCAGTCCTACACCTCAGCTTCATCTCTAACAAGGACTGAATTTCAGAAGTTCCACATCACAGGAGGTCATACAGAATACCATCAAGCAGGTGATGTCTGGGTTAATGAATGGAAGTGATGCTATACTAGTGCATGCCACCTCGATATGGAACACTAAATTTACCTCCAAAACATTTTTCAAAGACTTAGGGCCTAACTTAGAATTCTGTATCACAAATCTGATGGATTACCCTGTCTGCTAACTCTTGGTCTGCCCATCTCATTTAGAGACAGGTGGTCAATACGTTTTCAGTTGATGAAGCACCCACTACTCGATTGACATAAAGCTTCCTCCTGAAGGGTGGGCAGTGTAATGTCCTTTTTTATGTCTGCCACACCAGTAAAATCCTAATGATGAGGTACGGAAAAATACAATAATGCCCCCCTAACCCTGGGAAAAAACTCACTGAGTGTGGGGGATCAGTAGTTTTCTGTTTTTCAAAAATAAACTCCCACTTTAGGGTTCTCTTTTTAAAAACAAAAAAGGTTGTAAGTTTAGTGGACAGCTGTCAAAAGCAGTGGTGGCCATCCACCAAACTGTCTGTACCTTGAAGTGAACGTCTATAATGGTGGTTCCCTTCAAGGTACAAAGATGACTACAGAGACCGCAGTCATCTCTAAATTTGACAAATGTCTGTAAGGATGTGGAGGTAGGGGGGCAAAGCTACACTGTGCTGCACTTTGGCCACCTTCTGCAGGCCGGGCTTCAAAATTCTCCAGTATCTCGTTTTATGCTCGGAATCTGCTGGCGCAAAACAACGTAATCTACTGTTGACATCAGCCGTGCTGCCCATATTCAGATGCATGGTCACTAAATGCATGGTATTCCCAGACGATGCATAGCATTGTAGTACTTCTTACAACCATGTCACGGTCTAGTTTATACGCGAAAAATAGACAAGCAACATCATTATCCTAGAACTTTTCTATAGCCCCAAAGTTTGCTCTACCTATACAAGTAACTTACTATAAAACATTCCTGTGGAGACATGACTGAGACTAAATTCCTCACATGGAATGTAAGAGGACTTCATGAAATCATGAACGATACACGCATATCTAAACAGGTACCACATAGATGTATGCTTCCTCCAAGAGACTCACTAGAAAAACGTCTCTGCCCCTTTACTGCAGAACAGATACTGGGGAAATACACTCTGCCCCATACTCCAACTACACTAGAGGGGTTTCTATATTGATTAGATGTGGCCTTGGCTGGTCCACCACACATACACAAGTAGACCCGGACAGGCGATATATCATTTTAACTGGCACCCTCATGTCAACCCAGACCACATTAGTAGCTATTGTCCTAATGTCAATGACCTGCAATTCTTTCTCACAGAATGGGCTAAAAATAATGGCAACAGGTAGTGACACGGTCATCTGGGAAGGAGAATTCAACGTCACTCTAAACAATGATTGGGATACGGTCGGGGCCTCTCGCAATCGACACTTTAAGGCATCCAAACAGCTAAATGATCTCATTCTAGACCACAGTCTTATTGAGATCTGGCGCAGCAGGAATCCAAACATTAGAGAAGGTAAGTGCATCACCTCACATCACAAAGCCTAGTCTAGACTGGATTATTGGCTGGTAACATGTGATGTTATATTCTGGACTGTAGACATACTGCATCTACAGCGCATGCTATCCAATAACGCTTCAGTAGTGTTACGCTGGAGGATAACGCAAACATCGCCCCGCGCGTTCAGATGGCATCTTCCACCACATGCTTTATCAGATGCTGCATTTAGAGAAGAGATCAGAACTTACATTACCCAGTACTTCTCTGTGAATGAAGGAACAGTAGCTTCTCTCTCAACTCTGTGGGAAGCCTTCAATCCAGTTATAAGAGGGGCTTGCATCTCCAATTTGGGGTGCTGAAATCCATTCGATCTACCCTGTTACAACTCGAGCATGAAATTAAATACACGGAATCCCTGTTCTTTCAGTCTGGGGAACTAGGTCACCCAGCAACCATACGGGGAAAAATATCCAAATTTGAAGAAGAGGAGGATAGGGAGACCCGATTCTTGGAGAAAAACGTAAGAGCTAGAGGTTATGGAAAGGGAGACAGGCCAGGTAAAATCCTAGCAAATGCACTTAAACAGCATAAATCTCCCACCTTTATAACTGAGCTACTAGCAAAGACTCCTCCCCCATCCGAGGGCAGGAAGCCACACATAAACATCTCACCATATTTTACTCCTCACTATACATGGCCACGCAAAGTTCACCCCCCCTGAACTCGGAGATTACCTAGACTCAATGGAATTACTGTGGCTCAGCGACACGCACAGAGCTTATCTAGATTAACCTTTTACAGTTGATGACATTACAAAAGTCATCAGCATCCTACCTGGACACAAAGCACCTGGGTTAGATGGACTGACCACCACATTCTACAAGATATACGCTGAAGAGCTTGCTCCCCGGTTACTGGATGTATGTCAGTAATCATTAGAGATAGGAACCCTGCCACTAACTATGCATGAGGCGGTGATTATCTCCTTTTTAAAACCAGACAAGAAAACAAATCTCTGCGACTCATATAGACCCCTCTCTTTGATCAATGTTGATGCAAAGATTGTAGCCAAACTATGTGCCAATAGACTGTAGCTGGTTCTACCACTTATTGCCAGGCCAGACCAATCTGGATTTATTCCAGGCAGATCAACTGCTCATAAACTGCACACATTCTTTGCCGCGGTCCACAAAATAGATCCATAACTACCAGCCATTGCAGTGTTTCCTGACGCAACAAAGGCGTTTGACTCCCTGGAATGGCCATTCTTGTTTACATTTCTACCTAGGCTAGGATTCATTCCTAACTGTATTATTTTAATAAGCCTGCTCTACACTAGACCCACAGCCCGCCTCAGGGCTAATGGGCTAATATCGGAGCCATTTTACATAATCTGCAGCACTAGACAAGGATTCCCATTCTCGCCCCTGCTGTTTGCAGTGGCGATAGAGCCTTTAGCAGCCAGAGTTTGTCAGCACCATACCGCCTGCGAACTGGGCTTCACAAATGGAAGCCTTATAATTTCAATGTACGCAGATGATATAACAATATATATTTGTAAACTAGATGAAAACTCAAACTCAGTATTGGGGGAAGTCCTTTGATATGGCGGAATGGCTGACATAAAAATAAATTGGTCCAAATCTTCTATTTTACCACTTACCGAAGCCCCTTTAGAAATTGATTTGGAATATCCGCTTACATGGGCTGACAGTGCTATTATATACCTTGGTGTTTGACTAAGTAGAAACTTACAAGATTTATGGGTTATGAATTTCGGCAGATTAGTGGACTGGCTGGAGCACAAATCAAGACTCTGGGCTGCTTTACCTCTGTCATTGGCTGGCAGAATGGCCATAACCAAAATGATAGTTCTCCCCAAGTTTCTATAACTATTTGTCAATGTCCCCGTCATTTGACCCAGGACTTTTTTAAATCACTTCGCTCTATCATGATCACTCTGGTTTGGGCTGGAAGACAGCCTCAGGTGAGCTGGGAACTGCTGACACGTCCACTATCAGGGGGAGGGTTGGGTACTCTGGACCTTGAACTTTATGCATTATGGGCACAAGCCCAATTTCTTCATTATTGGATACGCCCCATCCCTTTTCAGCCACATGTGTCTATTGAGAAGCATGTAGCTGACACTATCCCACTGCTCGCGGCCGTATATAAACCCTACCACAGGGTGAACACGGTTGAGGCCCTGCGTTGGGCATGGGATGGTCTAAAGAAGCGTGTCGGGACCCTACTGCTTTACGCATCCTCCACCCCACTCGCAAATGATCCACATTTTCCTTTTCTCCACCATAAAGGCTCTATAGAATGTGCCCGAAACATGGGCATCTCTAAGGTAGGTGACCTGTACCCACAAGACACATTTCTAGAACCACCACAAAAAACAGAATAGCACTCAGACACCAATACTTGAATTATTTCTATACTACCGTTTTTTAGCTGCCTGCAAGACTATGCGCCTGACCTTCCCAACCCCTACAGCTATCATGAAGCCACTAGCCCCATCACCCAGCAGAATGATTACTAGATTATGTTACCTAACACAAACAATTACCCCAAATAATGCCCCCAAAGCACTGATGCGGTGGACAAATGATTTATATGAAATGCCCACAGAGGAGCAATGGTCATTCTGTTGCTCCGAGCTGAGATATTTATCCCTGAACTACAAGCTGAGGCTTATGTGTTTTAAATTCATACACAGGATGTATCACACCCCCATGTAGTTACATAAGCTAGGGCTACATCCAGATTCGAAGTGCTGGAAATGCAGATGTGAAAATGCTACCTTTCTACATGCAGCGTTGGACTGCCTCCCATAGCTGGATTTTAGGAAGAGGTACATAACACTATACTTGCAGTCACCAGATTAACTCTGGAGCATCCCCCACTTGTGGCACTGCTGGGTTATGTAGAGGAAATCCCACCTGTGAAACGCAGACTAGTAGCTATGATGCTACTGATACCAAAGGGTAGGTTAGCCATTCATTGGGGTTCTTCCAAAATTCCCCACATAGCCACCTGGATACAAGACATAGCATAATTTCAAGAGCAGTTAGCAGTATTCTGGGACCTACTGCCTATGGCATCTCGCCCGAAAGACATATGGGAACACTTCATGATACGGTTGAGGGAAAAAGGAGAGGCTTCAACAGATGACTGTAGGCAAACATTAGCTGTAGCATTTCTAGGATTGCCACAATAGACGCCTAAATACCTGTCAACTTGTGTAGTTATCCTTCTAGATGTTTATATCGTTTAGTTTGAAACATGTGGGAAAGTTGCACACAGGTTCCCCCCTCACGGGCTCAGAGTGTCTCTTAAACCGCCTCATTCATACAGGTCGCTAAAGTGTTTAAGTCGTTATAACCTTGTTAGCTGCCTTAATGCATATGATGTTTTTGAAAAAGAACAGAACGCGCTGGAGAATATAATTGTCTCCAATTTAGACTGAAGTAATAATACCTTATCTAAGGATACAATTATGTATAATGCTATGCGGTTTGCACATACGATTTTGATTTGTTATGCATCTGTCTGTACAAAATTAATAAATATATATATATATTTTAAAGGATGTGGAGGTAATCTCCTCCACCACCATAGTGACTGTGTACCATCTGTAAAATGTGTAAGTCAGAACCTGAGACCCTGTGGCTTCAAACTAAGTCAAGAGTAATGTAAATGCATGGGATCAGACATTAGCTTATTTGGGAATAGATTCTCATACCCTATTGAGTGAAAGTGGCTAACATAAAGACTTCACTGCCACCAACCAACACATCCAAAGTATGAAGTTTCTTAGGAATGAGGACATACAGTGGCAGATTTAAATGAACTGTCACATTAGTGACAGATCCCTTCAGAGAACAAAAAAAAATGGCCACCTCACAGCATTGGGATGATTGGCATCAAAAAGTATTTCAGGCTACCAAAGAAGTACTCATAGAAGAGATAACAATAAAACATTTAGATTCAGGCAAGGCAACTGAGCTTTCAGTGGATGCAAGCCCCTGGGGTCATGGAGCAGTCTTGCTGCAAAAACAGCTGTGTGAGAGTGGGCCCTGGAAGTATTTGCCAATCGGACACTGACTCCTTCAGAACAAAAGTACTCCCACATTAAAAAGGAGGCTATTGCCATGCACTGGGAGTGTCTCCATTGTTGTATAGCTCCTATATATCCATATTTCGTGTTAAGTTAGCATAGGTACATTTCAGATTTAAACGCCATTTTTCCTTTCTTGCAACTTCTGCACACGACCCTCATTTGTTGACTTAGCTTTCAACCTAGTAGTTTGCCGTGGTGAATGTGAGAATAATATGTTATTGCTCTGATATCTGCTTTGTTTAATAAAACATGTCTGCACGGAGAGTGCTGAAGTTTCAGGAGCAACACGATATGGAATTGTTATGAGGTCTGATCTCCACGCCTTCATAGTCATAACACAAGTGCAGCCTTTGCCAACTTGGGCTTGAGGCGGGATTGATATTGCTTTGCAGGAGAATAGTTAACACACTTGATGCGGTGCACATGCAGAGAGAGCTGGTGTATGCTGATGTGATTCCTTCATGCTAGGACACTAAGGTATGGGCCCGTCCTAAAACAACCCAAAGAGACCTTCTTAGCTAATAATATAATATATGTGTCAGGGAGGGTGAGATATAAGTGTTGTTAACTCTTATTCATTACAGCATGTTAACATGCTGTCACCATTCGCTTTTTATGTCTTAGTAACTATGCTGATAATTTTGCTACTGATAATAAGTGTACTTGTATTATCTAAGATACTGCGCCTGAGAAGACGGCATTAGTAAATAAACATTTCAAATGCACATGTGTCTTCTTTACTCCATGTTCTGGTTTGTAATGATAATATAACGAAAGAGTGTTCATGAGTCCCACGTACCCTGAGGTACTGTAAGTTCATGTTCTGGTTTGTCTAAACATTGGGTGTTTGATATGTCCAATGAGACACTGTAGCTAGCTCGGTAAGGGGTGAGTTGGTTGCTAAGGTAAGTTTTGGGACATCCTAATTTGCCGAGGTGCCACTCCTCTGTGCACAGTTCTGTGTGAGTACAGAAACCCTGCAACATGGCGCCCAACGGTTTCGGTGGTCTTATATCATGACACTCGAGTAGTTTATCGTTCATGCCTTAACCCCTTCACTTCCGTTTCCGGAAAACGGGGTGTTGGTGAAACCTACCTATTTTTTGGAATAGGTCTTTATTCAAGCTTGATTCTTACCTAAACGGTTTCTTTGGATTACTACCCAGTTGTGCTACAAAGTATTCTTTGTTTTTTCTTGTTTCCAGTTCTGTAATGGCGGCAGCGGTGGCTATTGCGCAGCATAGTCGCGTAGCGGTACGCAACCATCTTCAGACGTACCAGGTCCCAGTAGATGGGATGGCTGTGATTTTCGTGGTATGTGCAGATCCGGCGTTTCCTTACGAGTTGTTTTACTCTTGGGTTACGTTTCCGGCTGTGGACGCTAATTCTGGTTTGTTCCACTCCTACACCGCCTCGGATGTCCCAGCTGAATATACGCCGTACAGGGCATTGGAAATACCTATTGATCATTGGCAGCATCGAGTTTGGTTTGATGGCGCCCTCCCCCACTCTATGTCCCCTGCGAGGTTAGGTCCACTCTCAATTCCAGGTACTAATTGGCCTGCGTTGGGTGGCTTTACCCCGCACCCGAATCACGGGGCTTGCACCCTGGCTGAAATTCGCAGGCTGCATGTAGTTTCCATTTCCGTGATTCGTGCTTTAGTGCAATACATCGGTCGACATCTTCCTGGTGGTCCCCAGGGGGGTGCGGCCGCTCCCATGGAACGAGGCGGAATGCGTCTCAATCCAGTGATGGTAAATTCGGTTTTTGGTGCGCGTCCTGTTGACAACGATGACTTCCCATTCTGGCTAGCAGAGAAGTTTGATCAACTGGAGGCGGTTTTTCCGAATTCTACTCCTGCTGATAAACATAGAATGTTGACGATTACTCTCCCGAAGGATATTACTCCTGAACTTGCTGACTGTGACAGCTGGGGAAAAACATTTGCGGCAGTTTATACAAGGTGCTTCGGCACCCCGTCTATGACTGCCCTGCCTGAAATCGTTAGACGTGTTCAGAATGATCACGGTCCAGAGGCAGCGGTTGAATTGGGTATGCGCCTGTGTGGTTCTTTTGAGATTGTAAGTGATCTCATTCTCTCCAATGTTAAAGGAGATGCAGTTAACTTTCAGGTGTCGAATGCTTTGGCTGCTCTGCCCGATGCCGACAAACCCCGCCAGTTAGCAAAAATTGTGGTGGCCGCTTATAAAACGATTGGCCGCACAAGTAGAGGTCTGAAATATTTTCCAGTGAAGGAGAAAAAACAACCACAGGGACAATCTGCAGTGACAGATGCCCAGCCCAAGTCCAAGAAACAAAATTGGCCTAAAAAACAGACACAGGGGAAGCAGACAACGCAGACTCAGGGTACTTTTCCTGCAATACAAGCTCCTGCGCCACCCGAAAAAGTTTATGATTTGCGCGACCGCGCGATGATTAAATCGCCTGATCGTTTTCAGGGTTCTGATCAACGCTCTCCTCGTTCCTTTCAGGACACATCGGCCCCGAAGACCGGTGGAGGAGGGGGTGGACGTGGACGTGGTGGCCAACAAGGACGTGGCCAGTCCCGCCAGACGGACGGCGCAGTGAAGCAGGAGGATTCTACGCCTAGGCGTCCGCAGTTTGCGAAAAAGAAAGTCGCAGCCTTAACAGCGCATCGATATGCCACAGATAGTGAGAACGCGGCTTCGGAATCTGACGTGGGCTCTGACCTTGCTGGACAGCGCGGCGGAGATAACCATAGTCAGAGAGGCGCTGCGTCCACTACTGAGGGTGACAGCGACTGATGTCTACGTTGTGATAGAAACAGCGGATACGAGACTTGCTCCCCCTGAAAGACTATATGAAATTGTCCTGTTAATTGAAGGTGACATACAGCGTACCGTTAAAGGTGTATTTTGGGAGAATCTGTCTTCTACATATGATATTTTACTTTCGGAGGCTGACTGGCCCCCACCTTTTGTGCTCGCGGCGCCGCGAGGGGAGGAGGTAATCCTACCCAGTTTCGCGAACACTGTCTCGAAAGAGCATGCGCAGCATTTTGCAGAAGAGTGGGCTCGGGCTCTCGCGCCGGCTCTGTACCGTAACCAATGTGGTTGGGATAAATTGTCGCCTTGCCACGAAATTCCGTTGCGGTCTCAGCCGCAGCCTCAACCTCAATATCCCATTCGGCGTGAAGCAAAATCTTCCGTCGCGGAAATCCTTGAACAATTGGAATATCAGGGAGTTATTGAAACGTGTGTGTCACCGATGAATAATCCCCTTTTTACTGTGAATAAACCTGACGGATCATATCGTTTGGTTTTGGATTACCGGCATTTAAACTCGCATTGCCGTAACTGTGCAGTACAGAATACCCACGGCTCTGCCCTAGTGGATAGTCTCGTGCGTAAGCGTTTCAAGACAACGCTTGACATATCCAATGGTTTTTATGCCCACAGATTGGACAGCTTTAGCTCCCAATGGACCAGTTTTACAAGCGCTGGAGTCCAAAAGCAATTCCGGCGTCTTCCAATGGGCTACAAGAATAGTCCTGGTGTTTTTACCGCTCGAATTGTCTCTATTCTGGAGGCACTCGACCCTGATGCTTTTTCATATGTGGATGACATATATCTCACAGACGACGATATTTGGGAGCATCTGTGTCGAGTAAATTCTCTTGTTTGCAACTTCGCAGACATGGGTTACAAATTCAACTTTGCAAAATCGCACATTGCTGAACACACAGTGTTGTTTTTGGGCTATGAGCTCAACAATGAAGGTAGAGGTTTGGCTCCTCACTTCTTGGAGAAGTGCGCACATTTGCGCGCACCAACAACTCTGAAAAAATTACAATCCTTACTGGGCTTTTTGAATTTCGGCAGAACTTACATTCCGGAATATGCCCAGCGTATCAAGCCTTTGTATGCTTTGATACAACCAACCTTCTCAAAATCTTGCTGGCTGCCTGAGCATTCAGCCATTTTGCAATCCTTGCAGGCTGATCTGCTCGCTTCTAAATATTTACTGACTCGTGATAACCACACCAACCTGGTCATAAGAATAATTCCTGGGACGGTGGGTTTCACTTACCTCACTTTTAATGAAGGTGACACAGTACCTATTGCTTACAAGTCACACTTGTACACCTCGGCTGAGATGCGGTTTCCCACCATAGAAAAGGTTTTAACTGCTGTACAGATGGCTATTCTAAAGGAACGAGCTCTGTCACAGGGGAAACGCATGCTAGTGGTAACACCCTGTCCTCATTTGGAGGCAGTCACGAAAGCCAGTGTACCAAATTCAAAAGCTTTGCACCCTCGGTGGATTCAGTGGGCTGCGTCATTGTCATCCTCGGATGTCATGTTTATTTTTGACGCTTCCTTACGGTCGCAGGAGTTCTTGCAGTATGAATTCGTTCACCCTGCTCCTCTGGCGATGCGACCTTTGGAGGACTTCCATTGCATCATTTACACTGATGGGTCGGCGCAGGTTGCGCATGGCTCTAAACATGCCTACGTTTCCGCTTGCGCCATTGTGGTCGGTGCTATGTTGAATGATGAGTTCGTTTCCAGGGAGGTACACACGATGCCCCTGGGCGATTGCACCGCACAATTAGCAGAGCTTCGTGCTCTCTTACTAGCTTTGGAGTACGTAGATCCAAGTGTTACTACTCTAATTGTAAGTGATTCTTACTACTGTGTCCAGTCTTACAATGAAAACTTGTTCTTTTGGATTCAAAATGATTTTCATGATTCCAAGGGTAGCACAATAAAACATAAAAAGATCTGGGTTCGAGTGGCAGAGCTTAAGGCTGTGTTGCCACTCGTTTATGTGATTCATACTCTCGGTCATCAGCGCGTGGGAGTTCACGCTGTTGGCAACTCGCTTGCTGATGAAGCAGCGAAATCAGCAGTATCTACATACTTAGTTGCAGCAGTTACTAGGTCGAAAACCAAGATTGATAGCGACATCTTGGCAGCGATTGCTGCCTCTGAGAAGGGAAGTAAACATCCTTCGGGATTCCCTTCGAAGTATAAATACCACTTAAGTCCCGAAAAGGTTCCTTTTGTGACAATACCTGATGTTGGGGAACGGCTGATTCCCAACTCTGATCGCAGAACAGACTTGATTACAGCGGCTCATGAAGGTGTGGCGTCTGCGCATGCGGGCGTCTCAGCCACTGTAACGCAACTACAACAACGTTTCTGGTGGCGGGGACTGTACAAACAGACGCGTGATTATGTCCTTCTTTGTGACATATGCCAGCAGATTAAACCTTCAACTGCTACGCGTCCGCCTCAGACTCAGTTGTACATTTCTAATAAACCACTAGGCTGTGTTTATTTAGATCACTGCGGTCCATTTTCATCTGATACTGCGTATAAATACATCTTAGTAGCAGTTGACTCATGCACACGCTTTGTGTGGTTATGGCCACATCGCAGCGCTGATTCCCGGACTGTCATCAGAGATTTGCGTATCTTTATAGGGATTTTTGCCTGTGGTACCTTCCATTCGGATCAGGGTCCGGCTTTCGCCTCTAAGGCGTATAAGGATGCCATGACTTCGATGGGGGTCCAAGTCAAGTTTTCGTCACCCTACAGACCCGAGGGTAATAGTGTAGTTGAACGAATGAACCGTGATTTAAAGCAATCTTTGACAGCCCGAGTTATAGGCACTGGCAGAAACTGGCTGGCCCACCTCTATGGCGTGCAGCGTGCTCTTAATAATCTCCCTAGAAGGTCTCTGGGTGGGCGGACCCCATACGAAATGCTCTTTGGCATCAAGATGTTCGTCCCTGACCTTGACGGTCTAGACTCGGTGGTTCGCGCCACTTCCTTTGACGCAGATGAACATTGCACTGTTTTACAGAATCTACAAAAGACGAGAGACACTCTTGCAAAGGAACATTTGCCCTCCACATCGGATGATGCGTTGCAGATCCCGGTAGTTGGCTGGCTACCCCAAGTTGGAGAACTGGTTCGAGAGAAGATCGACAACAAGAAAGAGTTTGGTCCCTCCTATCGCGCTCCGGTCCCAGTGCTTGGAGTGAAGGGCACAAGAACAGTCATTTTACCACCACTTCCAGGTCGTAAGGAAAACAGGTTTATTTCTATTGACAATGTCAAGATACACAGAGTGGCCGATTCTTCTTAGCATGACACCGGCTGTTTCCTGTCCTTCCATTGTGAGAAATTCAATTATGCCCACTGCTTCTAATAATGAACCTGAGGTGGCCATCGAATTACCTGCTGTTTCCACTCCATTATTGAATACTTTACCAGGAACTAACCTTGATGAGACAGACTATACATACCCCACTGATTTGTCCATGCCTGACCTGCAAGCTCGTTTAGCCACGGAATCAAGATTTTCATTTGACTCTGCTTCCCTTGCCTCGAAAAAACCATCTAAAATTGCATTATATGCTAGCCTGTTTAAAAAACATTTTTTGATACCTCCTTGGATATACATTTGGCTGGTCCTTTTTTCAGTTTACCTTTTTATGTCAATTGGTTTTGTGTTTTATTTTTTTCGGATTATGAATGGACACTATGTCGAGGAGAGAACTTGCATTACTCATTTGAATGGAACTTTGGCCCCACTTTCCTCTTCACATTCTACACACAGATTAAAAAGAGACTTGACTTTGGTTAACATCACAGCGTGGCCTGTTCTGGATGGAATCGCGTGGGATGCAGTTCGTTTTCAGATTCATGGCCCAACGGAAGTCGTTAATGTTCCTAATGTACTAAGAGTTAATATGGGGGATGTGGTGAAACAAAACATTCGTTCTGATGATTGGGATGTTAATGCTGTGGAAAGTTTGTTTTCTGATTTGAAATATTATGCTGCTTTTGATGCTGAGGATTTATATTTAGAATCTGCTAATTATGGTGAATTGTTCTGTTACCAACATTATGGCAATCACTTCTTACACAAAACATCTTCCCGAAGGGATGCGGTTAATTTTACTCAGTGGGAACATTGCCCAGCACCAACACAAGGGAGTTCAGAAACGTTTCTTAAAAAGTATACTTATTTCACTGACTTTAATCAGTCCAATCCCGAGTCCTTTTATTTTAAATTTCAAAAACAGCCACTGTCCAAGGTTCGACTTACAAATACAAAATTGTTATATTCAAAGGCCTTCCTGGATCAATTAGTTTCTGGAGGGTATGAGTTATGGAAGGATACCATAGACCTTAAATCAGTTTGGGGCTCAAGGGCCTGGCAGGTACAAGGCACTGAGGCTTTGCACCGTGCATGTCTCATCCCAAATCATATGTGGTTTTTAAATGAAACCATTTCCCAGACCACGTGCTTTGGATTGGCTACATCTAAAAGGTTAAACACCCCGTCTTTCCCGGAGTTGGAGGAATATGAGAATTGGAGTAATTTTACTAAATTGTCCATTAGAGAAATACAGGCTCTGCTTCTGAATTCCTCCTTTAACATTTCCAGTATGAACCCCAAGGGTTGGCTGCTTTGGCACCGTGGTGCTGATTCTTGCCAAAAGAGATTTTTAAATATGACTGACGGTTTTAGGGCTGTTAGATCTGATCCCCGTTTTGATTTGAGTCATACTGTCACCTCTTACTCTGTGGGCAAGTTGTGTCAATCATGGCTGAAACATTCAACTTTACCTGCGGTTAAGTATCACCTTTCCAAACTGAATGCAGACGTGGATTTGAATGATTTCATTAAGGGCCCAGCTAGTGGCAGGTCGAAACGCTGGTTATATGGTGTTTACAATGAAATTTGGAAACTCTCACAAATTGAGGCTGCTTCACGCCTTAGGGCTATTGATCAGGCAAATCTTGAGAAAGTTCTTGCAGTTGTTGACAATAGCATTAACGTGCTTTCCTCTAGAATTTACACATTAGATAATATTGTGTCGTCTGTTGTTGATATTGTGCATGATGAAGTGTCTGTATTATACCATGGTCAAAATCAATTACGTTCAATCATGCAGTTTGCATGGACACTACAGACTCTAAAAATGGGTAAAGTTCCCTGGGGATACATGAACGTTTCCTCTTTATTTGCACCGTTTAATTTGACAGACAAACAACGCTTGCTTTCAATGCGTGATGCTTCCTTTTCTATGCTCCATATTGAAAGATTGGAATCTTTGCCTTTTTCTGTGGCAGAGACCACTGCTGCTACGTGGCTTATCCACGGTTTAATAACGCTGCCTTTTGCTTTATATAAGTTTTCAATTTGTATGAAATATGTGCCAATAGGTCGTTTTGAACCCTTAGGTAGCGGTTTTCTTCATGAGGTCTGGTCACTCCCATATACATACAGATGTTTCAAGGATGAACAAGAGGTTTATCTAACAGGGGATGAGTGTACTGAGACGCCAGATCATTCTTTGATGTGTAAACACATACAGTTACACGGTTCATGTAACAAGGACAGACCGAATATGGCTTGCGTTTTACAGGGCACGCCAGTTCCTGCTATCATCCCCACGTTTAAATTGTTAGAGAATGGTAGTTATTTAATGCTCAATAATGAAAACTGTTGTGGTTTAATTAAAGGTATAGCTTTCATAGTAACAGTTAGTGAGCGAGTTATTTGCTGCAGAAATGTTCTTTATCCTCCCACACGTGAACATAGGGAGTCTTCCATTTGGCCACAGATACCGACCTTGGGAGCAGAATTCAGCGGCATGGCTAGAATAAGAGCTCTATTGTCCCAGAAAGAGGTGGCCTTGAGCTCGGCCCGTGAAACTTTCGTGCTTCACATTGCTAACACCCGCACGGAGGTTCAGGCTCTTTTAAACACTGATTTGCCCTTGCATTTCGGAGCTATGGTCCGTTCTATCTTTAACGCATCCTCCACAACGGGCCTAGCACATTTTTTTAAAGTTGTTAGCGGTGGTCTCGTGACTTCCTTTGAGAAGATTTTTGGAGTCATCCCTGCTTTCTTCCATTCTATTTTTTCATCCTTATTTGGAGGGTTCCCGTTTTTACTTGCTTTAGCGGCAGGCGCATTGGTGGTTTTCTGCCTTTTTAAATATGGATGCCCTTCCTGTGCAAGACCACGCACAGCTACTACTGACGCGGTTTCGCAACCGCATGCTTGATTATTATGGCACACTGCCGTTGGCGACTCTAAGCACGGCGTTTGGATTATCTTTTCGGTTCTCCTATTTCACCTGTGTCCAGCCTGTATTTCGCTGCCTGACCTGTGATTTCCTTTGGGCCATTGATTTGTGTCTCTGCGGACCAGCATCTTCTGACGTCGATTTTGATCAACTGATGAGTCCTATCATTGCTCACGAGTTGGTTTGTTCTGACGAAAGAATTATGGCCTTGGCGGTGGCACATGGACTAATGGGTCCCTGGGATGTGTTGTCGGCAGCGCGAAATTTCTTGGAACAAAGTTTTCTTGAAAACCCACCGAGCTGTCCTCTGATGGTTATAGAGGATCCGGTGCTGGAAGATCACGTATGTTCCTTTCATCTTTTAAACTGGATGGCTGAACTGTTTTCGGATGAGGACAGTGACTTCCTCCTTGAGGCTGTTGCAGCTTACTTTTCATATACGGTCTTATCATAGACACTGCCTCAGATTGGCATGCTGATTGATAGCATTTCCTTGATTTTATTGACTTTTGGTCAAGACATTTTATTTTTGCTTGCCTATTGGCTTGAGCCACATTATATTTGTGGGCTATTTTTTAGCATTAGTTTTTATAATTGAATTTTTATTCATGCTCGTTTATAAATGGATTCTGCTCTCATGTGATGGCACTTCTGTTACCTTATTTAGTCCGTTCTCGGATCATGGGGGGGTGTTGTATAGCTCCTATATATCCATATTTCGTGTTAAGTTAGCATAGGTACATTTCAGATTTAAACGCCATTTTTCCTTTCTTGCAACTTCTGCACACGACCCTCATTTGTTGACTTAGCTTTCAACCTAGTAGTTTGCCGTGGTGAATGTGAGAATAATATGTTATTGCTCTGATATCTGCTTTGTTTAATAAAACATGTCTGCACGGAGAGTGCTGAAGTTTCAGGAGCAACACGATATGGAATTGTTATGAGGTCTGATCTCCACGCCTTCATAGTCATAACACAAGTGCAGCCTTTGCCAACTTGGGCTTGAGGCGGGATTGATATTGCTTTGCAGGAGAATAGTTAACACACTTGATGCGGTGCACATGCAGAGAGAGCTGGTGTATGCTGATGTGATTCCTTCATGCTAGGACACTAAGGTATGGGCCCGTCCTAAAACAACCCAAAGAGACCTTCTTAGCTAATAATATAATATATGTGTCAGGGAGGGTGAGATATAAGTGTTGTTAACTCTTATTCATTACAGCATGTTAACATGCTGTCACCATTCGCTTTTTATGTCTTAGTAACTATGCTGATAATTTTGCTACTGATAATAAGTGTACTTGTATTATCTAAGATACTGCGCCTGAGAAGACGGCATTAGTAAATAAACATTTCAAATGCACATGTGTCTTCTTTACTCCATGTTCTGGTTTGTAATGATAATATAACGAAAGAGTGTTCATGAGTCCCACGTACCCTGAGGTACTGTAAGTTCATGTTCTGGTTTGTCTAAACATTGGGTGTTTGATATGTCCAATGAGACACTGTAGCTAGCTCGGTAAGGGGTGAGTTGGTTGCTAAGGTAAGTTTTGGGACATCCTAATTTGCCGAGGTGCCACTCCTCTGTGCACAGTTCTGTGTGAGTACAGAAACCCTGCAACACCATGTTCACCAGAAATTGTATGGGATACTTTGAGTGTAGCTACTTATTTGTTATTGAAATAATCAGACCCAGACCCACGTGTATAGAAGACATCCAGACTATCACCACAGCTGATAAGTGTATTCAGCTGGCATTGGTATCTCTATATAAAATGAAATGGAAGTTGCCTCTGGAAAAATCTGTATGCCTAAACCCCAGAACCCCTGACATGCCTCAGATCACTGCACAGTGTGCTTCATGCATTGGACACCACAACGGAAGAATGCATATTAACAGGGAACGTGTGATAGCTTTGATGGACTGGGCAGAAGCTGCGAAGACCTCTATTGGAATCACCCTGTTGGATGCCAAGAAGGCATTTGACAGGGTGTCTTGGCCATACTTGTGTGGGGTTCTACGCTTGAAGTGATTTGGACCTGGCATGCTTCAAGCAATGAAGTCTTTATATCAGCTACCTACCGCGTGTATACATTTATACGCTTAGCTGGTAGAGAGTCAGAGCTCTTCACAATCACTCGCAGAACGTGACAAGGTTGTCCGAGTTCACCTTTATTATTTGCCTTATATATTGATTTTTTTTATCTAAATTAAACCAGTCTACTGATATCAAATCAGTTAAAGTATGTGACATTGAGTATAGAGCCCTGGACTATGCGGACGATATTGTAATTGTCACTACTGACCTCCCCTCCGCACTGTCAACAACTGAAGGTCTGGCATCTCAGTTTGGGCTCTTGTCTGGCTACAAGTTAAATTTATCTAAAACTCAGATTCTTTGTATTGGGGCAACCCTCCGGACGGTATTTCCACCGTCCCGGAAGCAACCTACTTGGGAATTAAACTCTGCTCACCCATTATTAAGATTCCTGAAATTAACATAAACCCAGTTTTAGACAAAGTGAATTCTACCCTAGAGCGATTAAATCATCTTCATCTGTCGCTGTATGGGAGGTCGAATGTTTTAAATATGCTCATGTTGCCCATGTTTCTTTACCTGTTTAGAACCGTCCCACTCGACTTTCCAGTAGTCTGTTTTAAAAGACTTGAGAATATCAGCTCTAGATGGTGCTCCCTAGATCCATTTGGCGGCAGTTTTGCAATTTATTTCCCCTTTGCTTGTTGGGACGAGGGCTAGGCCTTTGCCCTGCCATAGCCCTTCAATATATGAATTTGGGGTGGGTGAAGAGGCCAATAGTTGTTTGGTAACATTTGTGGAACCCAGCTACTATAAAAAAAAAAAAGTTTACAATTCCTAAGGCTGCCTATGTGGTCGGGAGGCCGGTCAAACAGCTTCTAGGCTTGTTGAATATAAGTGCTTACACCCCTTTTGAAGCCACAGGTGTACTTCCCCTTATTTTTCGAGATCAAACTTTCGTTAAGTGGCTGCAAAAGGGGATTTGTCGCTTAGGAGATCTTTGTCTAGACGCCCAATTTCCGTCCTTTACAGAGCTACAACTACAATATGGTTTACCAAACATAACTTTTTTAAATACTTGCAAATCCATAGTTTTTTGAGTACGTTAGGCTCAGCTGGCTATGGTCCAGCGTAGAAAATCTCTTTTAATAGAGTGGATGGGGAGAGGGATGCCCATTGATTTTTTCTATTCCAATTTGATAAAGCTATTACCAGATGATTTACAGCAATGTCAAGAAAAGTGTGCAAGGAATTTAAATATAGAGGGAATTGATTTAAACACCTCTATTGCCTTGGCAAATTAAGTTTTGTTGACTGGCAGGATGCAGGTACAGCACTACATGGCCATTTATAATTTATACTATACCCCGGGTAAAATTTTTAAATGATGCACAGGAGCTGGAACTAAATGTAATAGGTGTGGTGCTTTTGCCGCAGATGTTGTGCATATGTTCTATTCATGTTCTAAACTGGTGGATTTGTTATCCTCAATTCAACGTTTTCTTGCAGTAATATTGGGATCACCAGTCTGTATTACAGGGTAGCTGGTATTGATAGGAGTTAAAGCGGAGTCTGAAGCGCAAATAAGATCTAAATATATGACTTCTTTTCTGTTTATATGTCTGGCGATTTTGCGCGCTGGTATCACTAAGGATTGGATTTCTCCTGATCCTCCACTATTGACCTCTTGGAGGGCTAGGCTGCTGGTGATGTATAATCTTGAGTCTGCAATTTATAAGACCAAAAGGAACAGGAAAAGAGTAACGGGGACGAAAATCTGGGCTCCTGTGTCGGAATGGATCTAAGAGACTCTGAGTTAGGGTATAGTTTGGACATGGCCTTAGGTTGATTGTTTTCCACTTGTATGATTCGTCTTATTTCTCTCCTTGTTCGTGCTCACTTTGCCATTTTCTTGTGTTTTCCCTAATGCATTTTCTTGACTTGATTTTTATGTATTTGTGACCATATGCTCTAAAATCTGTCTTTTGTAGTGTCTTGATTATGTTTCCACTTACCCACTTCTCTTTATGTTTGAAGTAGAATATTCCTTGCATAAAAATGTAAAAAAAAAACAACAAAAAAAAACAGGGAACTGCTTAGTCATCCAAAATGCTCTAGTCAGGTACGTAGTGCAAGTTGCTTATGCTGTGCATCAAGGTATAGTAAGGACAAAAAACAGACTTCTCTACATAGTCTGGTTTCCCAGACTTGATCACCTGGGGCTGGATAATAGTTGGAGAACTTTCCCTGTCTGTGCAATGGTGAACCCTAAATGACTGAAAATGCACTTTTTCCAGAGCAGACAGAACTTGTGGCTACCCATCCGGCAGTGTTGAAGTGAAAAGCAGAGTGGCTGCTTGAAGGACAGAGATCGCTCTGTAGGTGTGTGCATGGGATGTCTAAGAGGTCCATGAGAACCAGATCAACCCACTTCAGAGGGCTGACCTCTTGGGGTGCACTGACCACTGACCGTGTGCCACCTTTTTGTGGCACACAGTTAATGCATCTCCAGACAACCTCTTTCCATCTGCTTCTGTACCCATAAAAGCACTTGGGCGCATAGGCAAAGCGGTTCTCTCATTTGAATAGGGGCACACCCCATGCTAATGACGGTATGCCCTCTTAGGATAGCACCAGGAGCTGTATATGCACTGGCAATATATGTATCACAGAAGAGGCCACACAAGCATGTGTAACACTGCAGTACCGTGGGGTGCACAAAATGGATGCACATGCCCGTTGCCATCCCATGGAACTGTACATAATATTGCCATGAGTAGAAGAAACTATTAGGCACTGCCTCCAGTGCCAAGCTGCAAACTTCCCCAAATACCCAGTGTACATCATCATTGAAAGGGTCCTACTACATCCCTGGGTAAAAGCTAGTGGGTTGGAGAAAATCATGGCCACTCGTAATTTTCAAGGAGAACTAAGAACTCACAATAGAACTCCTTTACAGAGTCAGGACATTGTTGACTTCTTTCACTTACTGGGTGTTCACCATTGTAAAATAACACCACAGTGGCCACAAGCGAACTGCAAGGTGGGGTGCTTTATGAAAACTATTGCCAAGCTAATTCGTCTAGCACATGCTGCAGGGAAATTTGTTGAGTGAGCCTTCAAAGCATTTCTACAAGCATATACTTTAACTCCTTGCTCAACCACAAGAAGGGACCCAGTTTGCCTATTTTTTATATGTTTTGTTAATGACGTAATTTCACATCATTCCTCTTGGACCCCCTCTATACACTTACAATTCAGGTACTCTGGTCAGGTGGCAAAAGTGAGCTGACAGAGGCAGCCAATACAGTAGAGCCAAAGTGTCTTTAATTAGCTCAGATGATTTTCTCCTGAAGCATCTCCATCCTGGAATCAAGTTTAGACTTCCCTTTTCAATTTTCTATGTGGACTATGGTGACCGCATGTGCACCCAGGCAGCGGCGGCCACCATAAACGAAGGGTGGTCGGGCAGGGGGATGTTGTGTAGGTGGTGTAGGGGTCACGTGGGGAATTGAATATTAAAACAATAAAACAAAATTACCTTTGCCGCTCCAGCATCGCATCTCCTCACGCTGCCTCTCCTCTTCCTGTCTGCTGGTCCCAGCAGCCACTGGGGCAGACTCCCTGTCCAATCCCCATGCTGCACAGCAGCTCGACGATTAGCAGGCAGAAAAGGCATTCAGCTCAGACCAGGGAGGCTGTGGATTTTTTCCAGCCTGGTTGCTCAATGCAGGTAGATTGGTGAAAACTTAACTGTACATGTGTGTTTTGGTCGGTCTGAGATGGCCGGGCAGAACACATATGCGCTCTTAGGGAGTGGAGTGCACTAGCACTCCTCCTCCCCCTCCAATACCTCGGCTCGCCACTCCCAACAGTGCTGCCTAAGAGCCAGCAAATGTAAATTAAACAATGCAAGAACATCATTTTAGTTTACATTTGTTGACTCTGAGCCAGGCAGTGGGGCGATCCTCCTCCACCATTGTGGAGCAGCTGTCACTGCACCCAGGTGACAACTAAAAGAAGAACTGAAGTAATAAACCACAATGTGTCATTTTTCCAAAGTTTGCGTCTGAATGTGACTGCATGTCAACTGATGATGACATTATTTTTGGAGAGGACGATGTTTAATGGGTCCAGTAGTAGACATGCGCAGTGAAGTAGCGATACATTCAAACAATGATGCTCAACAATCTCTGTCATTGTGTATTCGGAGTCTGAACTCTCTGGCTGAGGATTCATTTATATAATCAGTGCCGGTTACGAGAGCTCTGCATTGGTACCACTTGTGAGAAACCCTCTGCCCTCTTGAAGAGGCAAAGTTTTTACTACGATGTTTTTACATCGCAAATACCATTACTAAGCAAGATTAAACAGCTCATGCAGTTCGCAAATATATTTCAAAGTACTAAATATGCATTTACTTCGCAGTATATTACTAACTATACATTTGTTACTCTTTTACCCTTACCCTCATATACTACATTACCCTACACTACCCAAACACCACGAGACTACCCTAAACCCAAATACACTACTCTACACTATATAAACACAACCCTACAACCTAAAAGACAACCACCTGCACCACAACACTACCCTAAACCCAAATGCACTACTCTGCACTGAATTAACACAACCCTAAAAGCTAAAAGACAACCCCCTGCACGACCCCTACCCTAAACCCAAATACACTACTCTACACTACACAAATGTAACCCTAAAACCTAAAAGACAACCCCTTGCATGACCCTAAAAACTACACTGCCCCATTTACCTCTCTCTCCTCCCCACACCGTGCTTGCCTCCCTTCTCCTGCTTCAGGCGTCGTCAGAGCTGCACGTCGTTGTTTGGAAATGGAAGCGCCTCCTTTTCCAAACAACAATGTGAATAGCAAGCCAAGTAATTGACTTTGCTAAGTAACGGTATATGCAAAGTAAAAGCATGCAAACTTAATGCATGAGAAGTAAAAGATTCTGCTAAGTAAAAAATGCGTAGTAATCGTAAGTCTTAGTAGTGGCCGCAAAGTAATGGTAGATTACCCTGCCAACCTGCTCATGTGTGGCCTAAGCCATGGGACAAGGGGCATCATTACAACGGTTACGAATTTCCTAGTATAGGTAATCTAACAATGCTCAACATTTCAGTCTCCCCCATATCTCTGTAATTTTAAATTGTAATTTTTGTACAGTGCTGAAATATTGCCTCTAGATACCCTAGAGTAAATGAATAGTGTGCTGTTTAAAAATACTTAAAATGAAACACAGGAAGCCAAATGGCAGCAGGTTTAGCTACAAAAGACAGTGGATATAGGTGTGTTAATCAGCCATAAATAAAGCCACACGCTAATCTTGTTAACAATAATATACAATGACGGTTTTACAGAAATTCTGAAATTAGGAATGAACCTATGCTTCTAGTCATGGGTGAAAAGTATGCTAATACAACTATTAAATACAAGCGACAGATAATAGCATTATTCAATTACACAGAGCACAGGCATTTTGTGAGTTTGGCAATATCTAGCCATATATCTGAATTCACAGCTTTGCAACAGCTGCTGAAAGGCAATTACCATGCTCACAGTTTTCCAGTTCTAATTTAGATAGTAACCGTTTTAATGTAGTTGTCTGTTTTTTCTTCCAGGTGTGATGATTAAACAAATATTGTTTTTCCTGGCACAATGTTTTAGATTGAAATGTTTAGAGAACGCCGCCACCCTAATACTGAAATGGTTCTAGGTAACTGAAAATGACGTCAGGAAATCTATAGAAAATACAACAGTCAAATTAAAATTGAACAACTTAAAAGAGAAGACAAAGTTTATAACGCATACGTGTATTCCCAACTCTATTTAAATTCTTACAGCTTGAAAAGTAGCCATATTAACAAATAAGGCATCGCGATGTAGCATGCTGAAAATATATTGCATTTGATTTGTTTAGTTACTCGGATGCCTGAGTATGCTCTGCCATTATTGCTCATTTTCCTTCAGGAATCTATTTTGTCATCACTTAGGACCTGAATATGAGTTTGGCGGTTTGCCAGCCCCTCCGCTCCTGCACCGCCAAACCTGTTTACGCATCACCCACCAGATTATCACTTTTTTAGTCACTGGTGGGTGCTTCTTTGGTGTTTCCACGGTGGTGCCAATGAAATAGGCACATCAATTGGAATGTCAAAGGCCGTACCTGCATGGCATAGACTGTTGCAGTCCATGCAGTGCAGCTACTAGGCTGGATGCACACAAGGGGCACAACGTGCCCCCCTGTATGCACCCAGAGTCCAGAGGCAACAGGGGTTCCTGTAGGGTCCCCTTAGTTTCCTCTCTGCCATGGTTTTCAGGGAAGAGGAACCGCCATGAAAACTGCGGCCGAGGGGAAAATCATAATATGATTGGCCGGACCATGGCAGTCCTGCCAAGCATAGTCTTGCCTCAAGACCAATGCAGCACCACCAGGGATCTCTGATCCCTGGAGATTGCAGCAGTGCAATGATGGTATATGTGGTGGACCCCCTTATAGTTTACTTGAAGGTTTCTGCTGGCTGCAGAACTCTGTGCACTTTACCACCGCCAACCACCAGTAAAGTGGCTGTGCTCCCCCTTTAAATTACAAACACAACAGTGATGGACAGAATGTGGATCAATGTCACACATTCACCCCAGTCAAAAGATCTGGGCCCAAATCCATCGTTTTTCCACTCCACACCACCCTGGGTTAGACAATGGCGATATGCAAATCAGCGCTGACCCTGTGCCCCATGGGAACAGTCCAGTCCGAACTACAAAAGCCATGTCCTTCCCAGAACGGAAACAAGCATCCGAGGACCGGCCTGGTTTCGAGGTAACACCTCTCATCAGCCCGGCTAGCTTGACTCCAGTGGTGTGGAGTGCCTGGGACTCACGTCTGAGCATCCCCAGTACACTTAGAGCGGTAATTGCAAACACAACAGTGATGGACAGAATGTGGATCAATGTCACACATCCAAGTATGTGGCATTTAAGTGTACCCAGGGCTTGTAAGTTAAATGTCACCTGTGGGCTGTAGCACACATTGTGCCACCCAATGTAGTGACAGGACAAACATGACTGCAGGCCTACCATATGTAGAATAGTGATGCAGGTTTTAAGCGCATATTTGAACTGTCAAAATAACCCCTTTTCACAGGCCTATACCCTCCTTTTAAAATTGAGTAACTCACCTTGAAGTATGCCTTACTGCCCTTTAAGGAAGAGTACATGGTATTTAAGAGCAGGGCATGTACCGATTTCATAGTAAACATGAACTTACAGTGAAAAGGCCCAAAAAGCAAGTTTCACTGTAGGAGGGTTAGCTGTTCCATAGGAAAGCACAGGGGTGCAATCTTACATTTAATAATTATTTCTCTACTAAGGGAACAGCTATGGAGATAATTCTTGGACAATATTTATTACAAACCCTAATCTTTAGTAAAGGCAGATTTGAAGTCAACATTTTAAAACAGGTACTCTTAAAGATTCGCCTGTTACCAGCCGAAAGCCTCTAGAAACCCATATACATGAGCTTTCAACTGTCACATCGGAGATGAATGGCACCCTTGGTGAGGTGTAAACTTGACCTCAGAGCTGAGACAAAGGCCCTCGGTGTGGGTAGATGTTCTGTTTCTATGGCAGGTCGGCAATCTGGGCAATACCCTGAAATGTAATCAACTTCAAAGGCCCTACTCTCATGCAATCAGAAATGCTTAACACCGGAGCCCGCCCCTTGCCTTTGTCCCACTAGCTAGTGAGGCAACATGCACAGTGGGAGCTCCCCACAGAACGAGTTTTTGAGTGACCACAGAAGAAGGGTTACTCATTTCCCTGATCACATCTAAAGTGGGCATAGTAGCTCAGCACAGGGGAAGAAAGGTTCTGCCAAGTTGTTTTTTGGCAGAGCACCGCACTGTGGGATTGTTTGCTGTAAAACCCACAGGAAGTGCTATAATAGTCAATAAGGTCATCAATGGTATCTTTTACACCATTAGCTAGGAAAAGGCCAGGAGTTTACCTCATCCACCAGCTGGTTATGGTCATAAATGTGGCTTACCTAGTGTCCTCCTCAGAAGACTCCTGAGCCTCTGGAAGAACAGAAGAGAAATGGACATGCGAATTGTGACCTGCAAAGAGCCCTGTAGACTGTAATTGCTCTCCCTATTATACTCAGGACAAAGAGATGGACTCCAGGATTTGTTAGACTGACCTCTTGCTTAGCTACTGGGACACAACAAGCTTCAAGAGGACATTTTCTTGTATGACCTGCTGGCCATTTCCAGCTGGACTAAACCCTGTTCTGACCTCCACTAGAATGAGCCTTAACCCCGTAAGTGTTGTACCATGGTCATGGACCCTTGACTGGTGTCACTGTGCACTATACAACACATCCTGAAACCTGAAACATAGAAACATTTTGCCAGTTCTTGCTCTGATAATCAACAGGGGCTGTCAGGCTCATCCAAAAAAAGGCGCATTGCCACCGGGCCTACGTTATACTGCACAGCAGCAAATCAGGGTCAGCTGTAACTCCCGGAAATGGTATCCAACCTCATGGAGTTCTCTTTAGCTACAGCCTGCAGTCTTTCCCAACTGGAAAAAGCAGAGCTTCAAAAAAGTGACTATGGGCCACATTACGAGTTTGGCAGTGCAGGAGTCGGACCGCCCCGGTCTCGCATCACCATATACGTTGTTGAACTGCCCACCAGATTAGAAGTTTTTTCCTTTCTGGGGGGGCGGTTCTTTGGTGTTCCCATGGAGGCACCTCTGATGTTTATGTAGTGTTCTTATTGTAGCATATATTATAGAGTTGTACATAGAATATTTGTGTTTACTAGTTACCTAGGAACCTGTATTATGTGTAATGCAGTTCTTAGAATGTGTTGGGAAAAGGATTAGATCACAGAGTCAGTTGGTAATGGTTCTCAGGGCCTCAGTACTTATTTTCTACTGTGTTTCTCTTTCATCCTTAAACGCATGTGGAAACCATTGGCGGCTGCTGGATTATAATTAACAAATACGTAGACAAGTGTAGTAATTCCAGGAGACAGTTGTAAGATGAGAAGTAGACTTTAATCCAGAGAAACAGCTTGAACATCCACAGTATGCAGGAGACAGGCAAACACTGCCTAACTCCCACATATAGAACATAGAACACAGATAGAACCATAACAATCTTAAGGGCTACAGCAACTCTTAAAGGGGCATACTACAACAAGCATGGGATCTGGATCCTGATTGTTTTTTTTTTAACTAGAAAAAAAAGAAGCACAAGTATTATCATCAAAATCTATCAAAGACATTTAAGGTACTGACTGTTATTTCTCTTTGAGGGCTCAGGGATCATTACTATTGCAGCGCAGCACCCCTTTTGCCATGTTTGTGGATTGCTGTTAGAACCATACATTGTTGTGTGTGTTTGTTTTCAGTCCCTCATTAAAGAAAAAGGAGAGAAGTGCCGCAAGTATGTACTTGTAAAGCCTGTTTCAAGTTAGGGCTTTGCGAGTATTTCAACTTTCATCAGCACTTGCAATGAGTGCATGACGAAGTTCGCCCTTATGATGAATTCCAAAGGCCACTAGCAGCAGCAGCAGCACGAGAATTCCACCAAAAGACAGTGAGTGTTGGTATCACGAGAATCTCCCCGCGCTGGTATTGTGGTACGATTCTCCATTTCCTGAGGCTGTCTGTGCCTACTTGTGGTCACGGATGCACTCCACTTACTGTGTTTAATCAAGGTTTCTGGTTCAGGTGTTTTCTGGAACAACATTCTCCAAACATCTACGCAGTTTCATGCTACAGGTTTGGGAGAGGTTTTCGAGAAGCTGATCAACAACCGTTTTTATTAGGGCACGCCCCTCGTGATGCACTGAGCAGCAGTGCACGCGCAGGCGAGCAGTTTTGTTGGGGGTTTAGAAACGGAACCTGGAATCGCACACACTGGTGCGTGTGCGTTTCCTTTTGGGTTCCGCTAATGGGCTTTGCATGCGAGTTTCTTTTAATAGACCACGCAATAGGCCAAATGTGGGCGCATTGCTCCGCCCATGGCGCTTTCGCGATCACTTTCAGTGCCGCTTGTTCGTTTAATTAGAGGTCACGACAGGCTCAATGGGCGACTTGGAATAAGGCGCTGCAGCTGGCGCCCAGGCTGCACTAAACAGTTAATATGCACCATCATTAATGTGCTCGCGTGTAATAGCGCTATTTAACTATTTGTAGATTAAGCTGTATCTCTTTTAAGACCACTAATGTACTCCCGCCTTCCCAGCCTACTCTCTTTTAACACTAGTAACTCGCGCAGCGCTTGTTTTTTTTTTTTGCTCCGATGTTCTTGTGGCCCACCCGGGGTTCTGCAATGCTAGCCCCCGGCTGGATTGGGGTTGTGCTCTGGTGTTCAGGATGCTGTGTCTCCTTAGCTGCTGACTTAGGCTGTTAACTGACATGCCTGTGGGGTCGGCAGGCCGTGTGGGTCTCTTTGGGCATTCTGGTTCCCTGAGGCCTGCGGTGCCGCTGCATTGGGTCGGTGTTTCCTGCGGTATGTCTACCGCTTCTAAGGGTGTCTGGGGCTCCTAGGCATTGTGCGGCAGGTGGTCATGCTGCTCTGCCGTGGCATCATTTTACCTGTAGTCCGGCCCTGCTTGCTTGCCGTTATCATTGACTGCAACCAGTAATGATTTGCGCGCTTTTGTGTCACTCGTGTTACCCCTTTATCCCTCTTGCCTCACCTGGTCCTTTTTCTCCTTCTGGTTATTTGCTGGGCGGCCCTTCCACCGGTGTCTAAGGGTGTCCGCCTGTTTGATAAATGCTGTTCGTTCTTTTTCTTTGACCCCGCTGTTATGCCATTTTCACACTTACCAGTTGTTTAGTTGATGTCCGGCTGGTGGTCTGCGGTCCTTTTCTCTGGCTGCATTTGCTGTGAGGATTTTGGGGTTGGGCGCCAAGCCGGAGTCCTGCTGTGTTTCCCTCTGGCTGAGGTGGGCGTAGCTTTACGCCATGGATTACCTGGTCAAAGGTCTGTGCTGCTTTCTCTCCGACCGGTGTATACTTTGCTTTTTCTGTGCGCCAGACTGCCTTACCAGAGGTTGCTGGCGGGGATGGCCATTGCTTGTGCTTCGCGCTTTTCCTCACCTGTATGGCAGGTACCTGTTGAGGTCTGCTGTGGCCACTTTTGGCATTTGCTTGTGGGGGTCGATGTGGAGGGCTGAAATCCCCGGTTTGACCTGCACGGCTGCCTGTTGCTGTGCTGAGCGCTTGTGGTTTATTTTTAGGTCTCACCTACACAACCATAAGCACACACACAACCACACACACAACCACACACACACACAACCACACACACAACCACACTCACACAACCACAACCACACACAACCACACACACAACCACACACACACACAACCATGCACACAACCACACACACCACACACACATGCAACCACACACACACACACACACACAACCACACACAGCCACACACACACACACACAACCAAAACCACACACACAACCACACACAACCACACACACAACCACACATACAACCACACACAACCACACACACCACACACACACACAACCACACACAGCCACACACACACACAACCACAACCACACACACACACCACACACACAACCACACATACAACCACACATACAACCACACACACAACCACACACATATAACCACACACACACAACCACACCGTTAGTGCATACTTTCACCAGGCACAGACACCATCAGTCATCAGTGCACGCTTTCACCGGGCACAAAAACACCACCTGCCGTCAGTGCATGCTTTCACCAGGCACACACCACCAGCCGTCAGTGCACACTTCCACCAAGCACACCCACTGCCAGCTGGCAGTGCACACTTCCACCAGGCACACACACCACCAGCCATCGGTGCACAATTTCTACAGGCACACACACCACCAGCCATCAGTGCACGCATCAATTGTTAACGCATCCACAATTCACTATTGTAGCAATCGCAGTATGGCGCACTTTACTTTCAAACATATTCATCTAAAGCGCAGCATGCCACCATTGCTACAAAAATAAATACACTTTTTTTGGCCTACAATTTATAGACTTTTGTTGCAATTGGTGTAGCAATATTCAGCAATGCCAATAGCAATAGCTCAAACTTAATTAATGCGAGACCTATTGCATTGCAAATGCTCTGTTTGGAAATAGCAATGACATTGGTGTTTATTCTGCAGCGCTCACTGTGGAAGACTATGGTACTACAATGGAATAGAAGAGAAAAGGACTTCTGTTGTTCTGAAAACATGCGTTTTTGTGCAGTTAATAAGCTGCTCCATTTCATTACAAATTATTTTTTTCTTCCTAGTGTTCTCTAAAAATGTTATTTTGGTAAAAAAAAAAAAGTCCTGTATAGGAAACAGTGTTGGTTGTAGTAGTAATAACTATTGTAAGCAATTACAGTGAGAGTTTTTTGTGTGAAATTATTTTTTGAAATTATTGTAGCACCTAGACATGATGCAAACAGTTTCTCCTCCTAATTTTTTCTTACAGGAGCAGGGGGTATCACCAGTAAAATGGTGTTTGTGGTACAGATATTCCGATTACTTGGGAGCAATTAGGAAATCGATATTACTAGTGTGTGTACATCTGGCCTCGAAATTCTAATTTATTCAGATTTAACAAGCTATAAAATCACAGAAGCCAGCGGAGTGTGTGGAGATTTGCCAACTCTGTGCTCTGCTGAGAATGCGGAGAATAGGGCAAAACTCCAACTCCGCAGCGGAGCGGGGTTCGCCAGCCCCCACTTCTAGATAGGCTTGCCGCTTCCACCCCCTCTAAAATAAATTATTTAAAAATGAATTTAAAAAAAATAAACTCATACCTGTAGTGCGGCGTCCCCGGGCAGCCCTCCCCTTCCTCGCCGTCTCTCTCCAGTTCAAGCCCCCTATGTTGGACGTACATCTTTCGAGAAATGCGCATGCGTGCTCGCGCTGGCGCATTTCTCGCAAGACACCTTGCTAGAAATGCACATGCGCGAACGAAGGGGGTGGAGGCGGGTGGCAGTGCTGAGTTTCACAGAGTTTTTCCCAACTCTGTGGAACTCCGCGTAGTGGCACTATGCTAGCTTCGCCCGGGGTGAATTTTAACCCTTGGAGTGATTTTACTACTGTAACCAAGTTTGACAGGTTGGACTGAGGAAGTTTTATCACACCTGAAATATGTACATTTTCAACATAACAGACCCTCACACATAAATACGTCGCAATAGTGGAAATGTTATCTTAAACGAAATGAGTAATCGGGCACATCTTCAGAGTTACCTCAGCACAGAATGAGGGGGTTAGGAGAAACCCCGATTAAACTGCTGTTCAAAAACTGATTAATAAAACAACGAATGAAGTGCATACATGAAATATATGCCACGGATATAACAGGGATTAGCAAAGAATTAACTTTGTGCAAAAACATTTCACTTGACAATTTTACCCCCGTCTTAATTTTGAGCGCAAGAAAGAACATCGCGGCCTATTCATGTATGCAATAAAGTTCTCATGGAAACATTTTAGAATGAAGGCGCAGGGCAGATGTCATTTTATACTTGGGATGGAGCTTACAAACAGAAAGACCAGACTTCACCCCCTAAGCTCAATAATAACCTAAAGTATCATGCACTTACGACAAAATACATTTACTGAATATGCAGCTGAAGTCCCGGCACTCTTTAATGTATTTCTGAATGTCGTGTAGCTTGTTATTGTGAATAACTGCTTTCACCTGCTGCGAAGACAGTGTCCACTCAGTTTTGTTTGTGTTCAAATCCTATTTGTCGTTATGGAAACAGAGGCTCCATTAGGCTCCCTGCTGCTCACTAACTGCAGACGTTGTTACTTTAAGTGTTCCGCAGCAAAATTAGAGAGACACAAGGAATTCAGACAAAGGTTCACTTGAGCCAGGTCATCACCATAACCACGGTTTTCAAACGTAAATGGACATCTCGGATGCCAAGCATGCTGAATGGGAATGGATTGCATAAGCTATTATTCTTTATTGGGGGGACTCTCGAAAAAGCATCCTGCACAATTTAGTGGAGCTCAAATTGTGTTCTATTACATATCCCACTTTAGTGCAGCAGTACCCTTTTGCTTAAATTGCCTGGCCATATTCAAAAGTATTGAAGCGCCGGCATTGACACGCTTTCTCAAGTATCGTAAGAATGCGACTCATTTCAGCAGTGTTATTTTCAGAAACGATCTGTTATGGTTAGCTAAACTGCCTTTAATCTCCGCAAATGCTAAATGACATACATTTGGTAACATTAGGATACATTTTCCAAGAGTTTTTACTGCTTGATTCCAGCCTGACATGTTCATTTTTGTTCCTTCAAACAACATAGGGGCATATTCACAAGGAGCTATCGCTGAGTTGACGGCACTTTATTGCAGCCAAAGTCACGATAAAGTTATCGCCCCATTCACAAGTCGGTGCTAACAACCGACATCACCAGTTTAATTGTGATAGTAGCCGCAAAAAACATCGCAACAGACGACCCCGGCAACTATCGCTAATGAGATGCAAAGTAGGCCTTCCCATGCAAAAAGTCCCGACAAGACCACTCCCCAACATTCTCAACGACCAGCCAGATAGGCAATACGACCACAAAATATGCGATAAGGCACGTTAGCAGCAGGAAATTAACACCTGTTCTGACCTGGTGCAAAGTCGGACCACAGCCTGCACCACAAAAGGGATTCCAGCCCAAAGCCACACCTGAAGAACAATAGACACCATGGAGCCACTTAACATGTGGGCCGGACACCCAAGAGGGCCACAACACCCACCACCACCACCACCACCCCCAGGACACCCCCCATTCCCCCACTGAGGTAGCTCAGACAAACACAGCGACCCCAGAAAATGCACCAACTTCACACAGCCAACAACAGAGAATGTCATTGACAACTACAATCAATCAATCAATCAGAGTATTTGTAAAGCCCGCAATTTACCAGTGAGGGTCCCAAGGCGCTGAGAGGAGAGGGGGGTGCTGCTACTGCTCGAAGAGCCACGTCTTGAGGAGTTTTCTGAAGGCGAGTAGGTCTTGGGTCTGCCGTATGTGGGTAGGGAGGGTGTTCCAGGTCTTGGCGGCGAGGTAGGAGAAGGATCTGCCGCCAGAGGTTGTTCGTCGGATGCGGGGGACAGCTGCGAGGAAGAGGCTGGCGGAGCGGAGCTGGCGGGTGGGGGTGTGGAAGCTGAGTTTGGTGTCCAGGTAGGCTGGTCCGGCATTGTGGAGTGCTTTGTGTGCGTTGGTGAGGAGCTTGAAGGTGATCCTCTTGTCGATGGGGAGCCAGTGTAGGTCTCTCAGGTGGTGGGTGATGTGGCTGCAGCGGGGGGCCTTGACAATCAGTTGGACAGAGGCGTTTTGGATGCGTTGTAGTCATCGTAGGTGTTTGGCTGGGATTCCTGCGTAGAGTGCGTTGCCGTAGTCCAGTCTGCTGCTGACGAGGGCCTGTGTCACCGTTCTTCTTGTTTCGGTCGGGATCCACTTGTAGATCCTGCAGAGCATGCGGAGGGTGTTGCAGCAGGAGGAGGACATAGCGGTGACCTGCTTAGACATGGAGATGGAGGAGTCGAGGATGAATCCTAGATTGCGTGCATGGTCGGTGGGTGTTGGTGCTGTTCCCAGTGTGGTCGGCCACCAGGAGTCGTCCTAGGCTGAGGGGGTGGGTCCGAGAATGAGGACCTCCGTCTTGTCCGAGTTCAGCTTCAGACGGCTGCTCCTCAACCAGTCGGCGACGTCCTTCATTCCCTCGTGGAGGTTGGTTTTGGCAGTGTGTGGGTCCTTGGTGAAGGAGAGCATGAGCTGGGTGTCGTCAGCGTAGGAGATGATGTTGAGGTCATGATGGCGGGCCACTTGTGCGAGGGGGGCCATGTAGACATTGAACAGCATTGGTCTGACGGATGAGCCCTGGGGGACGCCGCAGATGATGTCGTGGCTACAGATTGGTGGGAGGCGGACGCTCTGGGTGCTGCCGAAGAGGAAGGACGTGGTCCAGTGAAGAGCCTTCCCTTGGATTCCAGCTTCTAGGGGGCGTGTCTTTAGAGTGCTATGTCAGACAGTGTCGAAGGCGGCTGACAGGTCCAGGAGGATGAGGGCTGATGTCGCCGTTGTCTAGTTGGCGCCTGATGTCGTCTGTAGCGGCGATGAGGGCTGTCTCGGTGCTGTGGTTTCATCTGAATCTGGACTGGGACAGGTCCAAGATGTTGTCTTCCAGGTGGCGGGCCAGTTGCATGTTGACGATTTTCTCGATGACCTTTGCCAGAAACGGGAGCAGGGAGATGGGCCGGAAATTCTTTTTTTTTTTAAACTTTATTTTTATTTTTCATTTGAAGAACACATGGTGGCAGGAGACGTGAGACATAAGATTATACATTAGAGAGCAAAGAAAATATCATGGAAAAATACAAAAGAAGAAGAAACAGAAAAAAAATTCATACAATACAATACAATAAAGTAAATTTTAGTTAGATAGCCAATTCTCAAATGGTGCCCAATTCTTAGAGGCAATCAAACGACTTCTAGTCCCTCTCAATAGCTGGACTGACGTCTCCAATTTATGCCATGCAAGCATTCTAGCTTTCCAATGGCAGGCAATGGGCGGTTCAACGCTAAGCCACTGTGATGTAATACAGAGTCTGATCATGGCCATTGCAATAAACAGAAAAGCTTGAATATATCTTGCTCTTTCAGAGGCCATCGAATGTTCGTAGCCAGTTATTATTAGCTCTGTAGAAATCTTAACAGGGGTTTCAATTAGCTGATTACTAAAGGCTTCAATTTTATTTATAAAAGAACGTAAAGCAGGGCATGCATAAAACATGTGAACAGAATCAGCAGAGAAAAGTTTACATCTAGCACAAGAAGACCCTTTAGCACCTCTAGCAACTCCCCAGCTTGCTAGTTTGGCAGGAGTATGGTAGAGATTGAACATTGACATATAGCTTTGAGTACGAAGTGTACCTGAGACCAAAACAGACCTGGCTAATTCTAACAGAAATTTTAAGTCTACAAATGAAACCCCAAATTTACCCGCCCACTTACTGTTCTGAGCCTCTAAATCATCTGGGAGTTGAGAGAGAAGACAGTGATACAGAGCATCCTAATCTAGACTTTCTTTGTATTAATTCAACGATGACGATCTTATCGAACATATTAGGGTTTCTTGAAAGATTCTTATCGAGAAAACTTCTAAGCTGTAAATATTTTAAAAAATGATTAAATTGTAAGTGAAACTTCTCCTTCAGGTAGGAGAATGAAGCCATCTGACTTAACTGAGCCAAATCCCCAATTTCCTTCAACCCAACAGAGCTCCATTTGATAATCACAGCCTCTTGAAATATTAGAAGTAATAATCCTGTAGCATTAAATGGGGTATAATAATTGATCTTTGAAATGAGAAAATGGTGGCGGGTTCTTTGCCAGACCGAGAATAGGGCCCAACAAACCTTAAATTTTGTTTTTTTAAAATAGCTTGGTTCAAGGATCCGAGTTAAAACTCCTATGGCAGCATCGCCGAGCGATATTGCATATATAGATGGAGACAAATGCAGAGGGATGTCAACTGAGTCACCCAACAAAGGGACACCAAAATGTTGTATCAAAGCGGCCCAGTAGTAATATAACAGATTCGGAACTGTCCAGCCGCCCCGCTCACGCGGTAGACAAGTCCACTTTGCCGCCCTTCTTGGTTTGCGATAGCCCCATAAAAATCGCTGACATATCCTTTCTGCTCTTATTAATGTTGCCTTAGGAATTAAGAGTGGGGAGGGCAAACATCTTTAAGATATTACAGCGACCAAATAAAGAGAGATGTAGATGATCCAATCTCTCTAACTTAGTGTGAAGTGAATCAATTATGGGGGAGTAATTCAAATCAGGGATCTGATCTACATCAGCGGAAATTTGAACACCTAAGTATGTAGCCTCTGGAACTGTAGGAGCCTTTGAGAAGGGCATAGCTGTAGATTGAACAATTTGCGACGTTTAGCTTATAGCCAGAAATAGCACCGAATCGCCCCGCAAGAATTTCTTATGCAGTAAACAATTGGTCGACATTGTCAGTTAATACAACAATATCGTCGGCATATGCCAATGCCTTATACTCAACTCCCTGAACCCTGACAGGAGAAATAGCCTGGGAGCTTTCAATCATACTAAGGAAGGGATCGATAAACAAGGCAAAAAGAAGGGGAGAACAGGGACAGCCTTGTCTAGTCCCCCTACTGATAGAAAAATAATCTGACTCCTTCCCTGAAATACGGATTGCAGCAGATGGAGCTAGATATAAAACTTGAAGAGCCTGAATAAAATTCACAGAGAATCCCTTCCACCGTAGAACACCCCACAGGTATCCCCAGGAGACCCTGTCGAACGCCTTTTCGGCGTCCAACAGGATCACCCCAAGAGGAGAACTTGTGACCTTAGCCCAATCAAGCAAAGCAATGACGCGGCGGATATGATCAGTTGTGTCCCTGCCAGGAATGAACCCGTGTTGACGAGACAAGACCAGAGGGACAATAATTTGAGCTAATCTAAAAGCTAAAATTCTCAAGTAAATTATTCTATCGGTGTTGACAAGTGTTATTGGCCGATATGATGCGGGGTTTAGCTCATCCTTGCCTTTTTTCTTGAAGAGGACGATTATCGTCCGTCGCCAAGAATCGGGCATGGCCCGACTTGCACCGACCTAAAAACATCTAACATTTCTTGCTTAAATACTGATGAGAACGTCTTATAGAACTTTAAGTGAATAAGATCGGGGCCAGCTGCTTTGCCACTGGAGAGAGATTTTATAGCAATTTCAACCTCCTCCCAGCTGATAGGTGCAGACAATACTTCGTTTTTCTCTGCTGTAACCTTCAGAGTGTCCAGAGGATGAAAGAATTGATCCATGGTAGTTTGTTGTTGCAGAGTGATAATAGGATCTTCTGTATATAAACTCGAGTAAAAATGCAGAAAAATGTTCATAACACCGCTAGGAGTTTCCTGAATACTACCAAACTGGTCCATAATTCGGACAATCCGATTGGCCATGGCCCTTTGCTGGAATCTCTTTGCTAGGACCTTGCCTGAGTTTTCCCCAAACTCATACATTAAGGTTCGAAATTGTGTGTATTTAACTGCAAGATCTTTATACAGTGGTTCTAAAAAATTAGACTTTGCTGCAACCAGTTTCTGACTACTAGCCACATCTTGGCCCACCCGGATATTAGTGCTTAGACCAAGTTCTGCTTGTCGGAGTGCTTTTAATCTATATTTAGTTTCCTGCTGCGCTTGTTGCCAGCGATAAGAAGCAAATCTTTTAGTTTCTCCACGCAAGGCAGCTTTGAATGTGTCCCAAACAGTAGAATCAGAAGCTGTGCCCCTATTAATGTTAAAAAATTCTACAATCCAAGGAGTCATCTGTTCCTGATATTGCTCGTCAAAGAGCAGTTTCCTTTCAAAGGTCCATGATCTGATCTGCTTAACAGGGCGATCCCATACGAAATTAACAGTTATAGGATTGTGATCAGATATAGTCCTAGGGGTGACTACAATCTTAGCAGATCCGACCAATTGATCGGACATAAAAACATAATCAAGACACACCATTTTGTTATGCGGAATAGAATAGAATGTATAGCCATCCTCATTTTGATAATGATGATGCCACACATCAATCAGGTCATGTTCCTCAAGAAGGGTCTGAAGGGCCTTAAAAACTTGAGGCTTCCGACCTGCATAACCATGGTACGTAGATATATTAATTTGACTGGAAATATTGATACTGAAATCGCCACAAAACAACATTGGGTGAGACGACCCAGCTAGTTCCACATTTAAATTCCTAAACACTTGGGAGTCATCAAGATTAGGAGCATAATTCGAACATATGGACAAAGGACGATTATTCACCACTAATTCCAGAACAACCCATCTACCACAATTGTCTTCTTTGACTCTTTTAACCAACCCAACCCCTATCTTTAGCAAAATAGCAACATCCCTAATTGTAGATGTTTGGCGAGTGGAGACGACTAAATCATACCCAGGAAGTCTTAATAATACTCAACTACTCCAGGGAATATGAGTTTCCTGCAGGCAGAATAAGTCTACCTGCATAATTTGAAGCATTTTGTGGAAAATCCTACGTTTTTTAGGATCATTCAGTCCACAGATATTCCAAGTCGCACAGCTAAGCCTATCCCCCCCATTAGGAATTATCAAAAAGCAGCAGCCCAAAAAAAACACTTTACTAGTCAAACAGAAATGTAATTCTCTGAGAGTGAGTTTGCACGATGTAACAATTAGCTCCATATAAAGCAAGTTTTGAAAGATCAAGCCCATTCCTGCAAAAACAACCTGTCTCCTGACCACCACCCACCACCAAAGCACCCCCCCCATGCAGCCCCAATACACACACCCCCACACCCCTCCCCCCCACACCCTTCACCCCCCATGTAGAGCAGCAGGACTTTGGTCCTTACGATGGTTAAGTTGGTGAGCACCCATGCTCCGCTGTGTCCGGGGTCCCCCCTGTCTAAACATTACAGATGACCCTGCCATCAGAAAAGAAGAATATTAAGGTAGAATTTAGAACAATCAGGTCATCTTAGGGCTCTGCAAATTCCAAAAAGAATGTTCCTATCCCAGTTAAACAAGAAAGATAGGCGATTTGAACTAGATAGAGTCCAAGAACTCCTTAGCAGGTATCTCAGAGAGAAAATACTTCGTTTGGCCCTTGAAGATGACCTTTAACTTTGCTGGAAAGAGCAGGAATACCTGGGCACCCTTAGCCTCAAATAAGGATATCAGCTGGCGGAGATGCCAGCGGCGGTCAACTGTTTCTGATCAAAAGTCAGGCTGAACGAAGAATTGGCAGTTCTTGGCCATCCTCTTCTTGTTTGGTCTGGCTAAATCGAATATTCTTTCACGAGCAAGAAAGTTATTGAAGCAAACGAGGATGGCACGAGGATAGGCGTTGTTAGTACTAGATGAGGATTGCTTTTTATGAAACGGAAACCTATGTGCACGTTGTATTTCAAGATTCCAGTCCCATTGCATGACTTCTGGGAAGGCCTCAGTAAAAAGGTCTACTATAAACTGCCTAACATCCTCGCCTTCTTTATTTTCATCAATACCTAAGTTTCGCAAGTTGTTCCTTCTTGCTCGATTCTCTAAGTCAGAGAGTTTCCAGAGAATATCCTTACGTTGTTCTTTAATCTCCGTTACAAGATCCTTCTGAGCTGCTGCAGCGTCCTCTGAAGCTGAAATCCGCTCCTCAGCTTCGCCAACCCTTACAGAAGTGTCCGTGCATGTTTTAATAACACGCCGAAGAGAATTTTGCATTTTGCGACAGGCACCTTGTGTGCGCATATTCTCCTGCCTTGTTGCCTCCCTATGCATGATGATGGTTTGACACATTGTTGAAAGGGACACCTCTTCAATAGCTTCTGTTGCAGCGCCCTGAAAGTTACCGGCTGTAACTTGCTTATTTATTGCAGATTCTTCTAATGAAATACTGCATGCGGTCATATTAGTGATCAATGCCAATGTTTTAACGCCAGGGGCCTTACGAACTGTATCGGTGAAGTCAGCTGCATTTAAATCCTTTGAGGCCTCGCTAAGACGCCAATCACCAGCTTCGCTATCATAATCAGACCATTGGAGCTCAGCATCTTCATCCTCCCCCGATAGGGAATGATCTGAGACTGAATAAAGTTTATCAGTAGCCTCACTGATCTCCGACCCCCTTGTGTCTAAGAGATGCTCTACCGAAAGATCATCGAAATGGGGGACCATTGAATTGACACACAGGTCCAGAGCAGGAATGAGCTCATTGCCAAGCTGGACTACATTTCCCAGAGTGCCTTGGGGGGTGGGGTTTGAATAGCTGGCAGGACCTGGATTTAGCATCTGCTCTGATAAATCCTTCGACTGATGATTATTGGAGTCAGGAAGCACTGTATTTTGTAATGAGGTATCAACAATGGATTGTAAATCTGCATGGAAGATTTCAGTGCCTATCTGCAGAGTAGCATCAGTAGCAGTCATATCTAAATCGAAAACTATAGCTGGTTGTTGCACTAAGGCCACCAGCTCTGCAATCACAGTACCCACTGCCAGAGCCCCCTCCTTACCGATAGAGTCTTTGGTGGCTTTTGAACTTTTTGAAATGAGCTGCATCTTTTCAGTTCCTCCCAGGCCGCCTTGCGAAGCCGCTGCTTTCCCCTTTGATCCAATTCGATCAAAGAGCTCCGGTAAAGTTTTCCCTTTCTTCGGGACTGTGCCGGCCGATGGAGGAGAAGATTTTGTGGCTGCCGCCGAATGTCCTTTCTCGCTCAGGGCCGCGGAGATGGGAACCTTAGATTCTGGTTCTTGGTTAATCCGAGCAGAGCCGCGGGTCTTCAGAGCTACGGTGGCCGTCTTTGTTAAGACCTTCGGAGGCATATTAGACAATGAGGTCGAGGTCAAAGAATCACAGCACAGGCAGCAGCTAATCCCGTGAGTTCGGAGCTACACCCGAGACACCGGCCCAGGTGTGCAGAGACCAAAATGACGAGCTGCCCGCCAGATCCAAAACAGCTTCACAGCGAGTCTTGACCTCACGGAGTCCAAACGAAAGGCAAGCGCCATAAGAAGAGGCCTCTGTAATGCGGATCGCTTTTAGCAAGAAGGATATTCTGTAGAAAATCGCTGGGACAGGAATACGGAAAATGAGCCAAGGGGAAACCTCGGACCAGAGGAGCTGAACACCAGCTTACTCGGCCGAGGTCACGCTCCTGGGCCAGAAGTTCTTGAGGTCCTTGGGGTCTGCTTTGGGCTTCTTGAGGAGAGCGTTGATTTCGGCATGCTTCCAGCTTTCCGGAAATGTCGCTGTTTCGAAGGAGATGTTGATGACCTTCCGTAGGTGGGGTGCGATGGCTGCGTCTGCTTTGTTGAATACGTGGTGTGGGCACTGGTCAGTTGGAGATCCGGAGTGGATGGAGTTCATGACCTTGCATGTCTCGTCGTTGATGTTGGACCAGGAGGTCAGGTGGTTGGCTCTGGTGGTGTTCACAGGGGAGGTGGAGTCTGGCGTAGTCGGGGCGGTCGTGGTGTTGAAGCTGGTTGTGGATGTCAGCGATCTTGCGGTGGAAGAAGATGGCTAGTGAGTCGCACAGTTCTTGTGAGGGCGGGATGTTGTTGCCGTTGGCGCTGGGGTTGGAGAGTTCCTTTACGATGCTGAAGAGCTCTTTGCTGTCGTGTGCGTTGTTATCCAAGTGGTCTTTGAAGGAGGATCTCTTGGCTAATCTGATGAGGTGCTGGTGTCTGCGGGTGGCATCCTTGTGGGCTGTGTGGTTGTCCAGTGTGCGTTTGTGGAGCCATGTCTTCTCCAGTTTCCGGCATGTGCGTTTAGCGGTCTGGAGCTCGTTGGTCAACCAAGTGGCTCTCTTGTTGGTATGGCTCTTGGAGGGTTTTTCGAACGGGCGAGGGTGTTGACGCCGTCGTCGATCAACTGTCTGAGGTTTCGGGCTGCGGCGTCTGGGTTGGTGGGTGGGTTCTTGGCAAGGGAGGTGATCAGCTGGTCTTCGGTGACTTTGCTCCTGCAGCGGCGAGGCAGCTGTTGGGTGCGGTGGTGTGTGGTTGGTTTCTTGAAGGTGAAATGGCTGCAGCGGTGGTCGGCCCAGTGAAGTTCGGTGGTGTGGTGGAAGGCGACTTGGGAGCCTGTGGAGAAGACGGGATCCAGCGTGTGGCCGGCGGCGTGGGTGGGTGCGGTGACGAGTTGTCTGAGGCCGAGTTTGTCTAGGTTGTCGATCAGGGTGGCGGAGTTGGCGTCGTGTTGTTCTCGAGGTGGAAGTTCAGATCCCCGAGGAGGATGTAAAGTAGAGTTTTTGGGACTCCCTCTAAGGTTTACTTTTAGGTCAGGGAGAAGAGGGGAAACAAAGAATACAATGGAAGAAGAGCTCCCTCGTGACCTTTAAACTATTTGTTCAGGGTACAACCTCTGATTATTCTGGGCATTAACACATTACAATAACACAATCTTTTTACTTTCTCATTTTTTTAATATTTAAATTGTTTTTTCATTCAATTGCTTCTTTTTCATCATTATTCTGAGTTAAAAAATTGTATTTTCTTCATTTCAAATTGCATTATTTCCATTTTAAATCACAGTACAACATTCATAAATCCTATAACAATATATAAATTACCTTATCACCAGGTAGAGAACAGCCCAAATACAACACTCTCTCACACTCACCCACATTCACAGCTTCATCTATTTATATACATAACACATTCTATTATTTCTCTATCAGTTGTCCAGTATAGAATCACTTTGGAGGGATTTTACAAAGCCTTGGCCAACGCGTTTCGGTGGAAAATAACAGCATTGACGACCACCTTCATCAGGACTCACTAGATAAATCAATACATTTTCTCTATGACCTGGAATTTCATACTCAATTCGGACTTCAGTCTTGCCACGTATCACTTAGAAGAATATAACGTATAGCGACCACAACTGTAGTTACTTCTCAAATTATCCTAGCATATTAGTAATGGGAATTCTTTCTTGGTGTGTCACACGTAGCTAGCTCCACAAAAGTAGCTTCAATATCTCATAAGGACCATAACATGTGTAGTTCGCTCATGTCCGTTGTTCAGCAAATTTATCTTGTATAGAATAAGGAACCTTAAAATCTTTTTTTCCTTTTTTCCTTTTTCTTTTGACCTTATATTATAGTTTCTACTCTGCCAACGGTTATCCACCCCTCTATTGTTCCTGGCTGTGTTCCATCCAATTGCCTTGTTAATCTACGTTATTCTCCATAACCGTCCGACGTGTGGCAACTCGCTTTCACGGACGACTTTGGAGTCTCTAGGGCACTCTTTTTATGTATTATGTACCCGAGGAGGATGTAGACAATGGAGGCGAGTGCGTGGGTGCTGGTGAGGTCGGCGATGGAGTCGCTGAACTGAGCCCGGGGTCTGGGGGGTCAGTAGATGAGTGTTCCTCTGAGGGTGGTGTTGGGGTCGGTGTGGATCTGGAAGTGCAGGTGTTTGGCGGTGTTGAGTGTGTCGTCTGCATGGGTGGCGACCTTGAGGGTGGACTTGTGGACGATGATTCCTCCTCCTATTCTGTTCGCACGATCCCTGCAGGTGATCTTGTAGCCGTCTGGGATGTATATGGCAATGTCGTGCATCGAGGAGTCATTCCACCAGGTCTCGGTCTGGAAGGCCACTTTTGGGCCGGAGATTTCGAGCAGACCCCAGAGCTCAATGGCGTGTTTGCGTGCGGAGCGAGTGTTGAGGAGTGTGCAGAGGAGGTGGTTGGGTCCAGTACTTGGAGGTTTGGTGGTTCTGTCACAGGTGAAGCTGCAGGTGTGGCAGGAGAAGGGTCTGTGGCTCAAAGAGACAACCCACCACCGCATCCTGACCACCATTGGCCACATGATGATGGTACTAATGCAGCGGACAACCAACATCCCACGTAAGACAAAGCTGCTGGCTGTGATGCCACTGTTGGCCTCTGGTTCCCTCCAACAAACAACCGCCCGAGTAGGCGGAGTCACACAGCAAGGACAGTTCAAGTCCCTCACAAATGTCACGGATGACACCATCAGCTTGGTACCCCAGTACCAATGCTTCCCCGACACTGCGCAGGAACAGCCAGAGACCAAGCAAGGTGTGTATGCCACAGCAGGCTTCCCGCACTGTTCATGGGGCAATTTACTGCACACATGTCCCACTAGTGCCCCCTGGCAACATTGCACACAATAGGCACAACAGAAAGCACACATATCCCACCAATGTGCAGGCACTAGTGGACCACCGGGGAGTCTCCGCTAATGTCGCCTCCAACCACCCAGGCAGTGTGCATGATGCATACACCTCCGACAGTCCATCATCAACCTGTGCTACCATAATGGCACCCACGTAAATGCACTGCTTGTTGGCCAATACCAAATGCACACACCACACACCTCAACTCCACTCATGCAACTCACAACACAGGAAATGCACATGTTACAAGCTCACATACAACATGCACATCCACCAGAGACGACAGCACAACTCACTATGGGAATGTGGCCCAGCAATGTACATTAGCCATCGACAGCATCGCACCTCATCCACAAAAGAGCAGAATGTCGGAATAGGTGGGGACCAGGCATGTGTGAAGGAGGCAAGTGACCCATGAATGAGAAGGTACACAATGCCAAGTGTGGTGTGGATATGTGGGCCAGATTGCGGTAAGCAGACCACACACACATAACCATGTTGACACACACCAATGGTATTTGGAGTGTTGTGGACAGTGGACGCAACTATGTCACCCCAGCCAGTGGGGAAGATTGTGGGAATGTAGCTTGTTATGTCCCCCCTGTAAGCTTGAGTGGAGTGGGCTGGCCCAGTGTATGCCAGCCTTGAGTAGGGGTGTGAATAAAAGGCACGTAAAGAGGGGCGTGGTTCTTTTCTGGAATGCCCAACGTCTCTGCCAGGGCAGCGCCTCTCACCCCACCACGAGGCCGACGCTTTTGCCTTGAGCGGGGATGCCTGCGATCCTGTGTCCCTGCTGCACCCCGTGCCGCTGTACATATCATTGCACACAAGGAGAGGCGTAAGAGAATGACACATTGCAGTCAGGAGGGATAAAGGATGATCGTTACGGAGGTGATCGAACACTACCGACAACTGCCCTGGTGTAACTAACTCTGTGCCTGGGCCACTGCTGACTCTGCCTCCAGCCTACACTCCGGTCCAGAAGGTCACAGAGTCCTGATTTAGCAATGGCGGAGTTCATATCAGTGTATTGGGATAATAGCTGACTGCATTCCCTCTCAGCCCCGGTGCCACTAAGTCTGTTCCCTGATATTCATGGACACTCTCTGTTCGAACTTTGGTGGCGTCTGAGTCTATGGACTAGGGTGTAGTTTTCATCCTCATGTAGCTGATACCGAATTGGTGATGGCAACGAGGCTATCGCTTTACACTCCCACACTTGCTGTTTCCGGATAAGATCAGACTTCTGCATCATGCCTTGGAGGACACCTTCTACTGTCCCCTACAACCCTCTGCCACATTCCACTTGGACCTCGAAGAGGACCTGCTCAGTCAGCGGGGCCCTACCTCAGTATACCGCAAGTCACCTTATCGTGGAGGGGTGCCTGTGCCGGCCGCTGTGCATCCCGGGCCACTAACTCTGTGCTGGTCAGGTCCAGGACCCCTTCTTCTGAGATATTGGATGGCCTCCGAGGTGATGGTTTTGGAGTCATCAACGCCATGTGTCTGTGGCCCTATGCTGTCCGCTGCCTCCGGCCGCAAATGCAGTCCACCAGGGCTCACACATCAAATCGAGTCCAGACCAGCCAGGACGTGGCATCACTGCAGGAGGCACACGCCACCATCGCCAGGACCACCTCCAACCGCCATCTGCCAGATTCGAAACGGTGGTACTGGCACTGCCTCATCCACTGATCAGCACTCCAGGTGCCACTAACTCAGTGCACCACCAATCATCGTCCATTACTGCTTCGGTTCTGTGCTGTGGAGAGCTCACAAAGCAATGTCACCTCAGGCAATGTGGGCGACCTGGGAGGACAATGATGAAGATGATGCAGGTGTACCACCCCCCCCTTGCAGCTGCATCAGGAATGTTCAGGAGGGACACTATCCTAGACATTTTCTTCACCTGAGCGCACTCAGCTCTAGTGCCCCAACCTCAGCGCACTGAAAGTCATGGACACTTCTGTTTGTATGTTGTTTGACCTCTTTACTTCATCCGGCTCCCTCCATGTTCCTCAGCAGTTGACTGTTATGCAGGTGTTTTCTGTTTCCATTGCACTGGTGCCCACTGTTCAAGTTGTTGCCGGCACCAAGCATTCTGTGCAGGCTGGCTCATACTCACCCCACACATCCAGCACAGGTGTCACTGTACATGTGGCCCTGCCAATAAAGGGGCCAGGCACATGTGCCCGTAGCCAGTTCAACATAATACCTGCACTGTCCCTGTGGTCTTGTTGTATGTATGAGGGCCCTGGGCCCTACGACATTACATTGTGCTGTGTACAGTGGACGCAGACATGTCACCGACGGCAGCGGGTTAGTGTTTGGACATGTAGCTTTGTCGTCACCCACCTAATTTGTAAGGGGGGTGGACAGGGCCATTGTACGCAGAGCCAACGTGGGTGTGTGGCAGATATGTGTGTGTCCCTGGGCGTGGTGCTGTACTGGAAATGTGCATCTGCATATGTCTCTATGGCAGTGTGGGTCTCCTTTGTGGGGTGTAGGTGGTCCCTGAAGGGTAATGGACACCCACGTATGTGAACTAGTTCATCTACCATGGGTTCAGACCACACCTGGACCTGTTCGGCCACCTCCTTTTGGCGTTCTGCCACCTGGCAAGTGGGGTGCCATATGTGGGTCGGTGAAGTGCTGTGGGCCTGCCGTGCTTGTGGGTGCTTCATGCTGTGTGGTCTGTTGCAGGGGCTGGGTTCTCCCGTAAGTAGCTTGGCTGCCCTGGTCCTGATGGTGGGTTGCATGGGATGTCCATGGTCTGTTGTGGGCATCAATTTCGTAGGTGTGGTGGTCCTCACCGGCATCACTGATGAGTTGTCTGGTTTGCTATGCGGGAGGTGTTGTGTGTCCCTCTGCTTTGTAAAGGGGAGATGCATGTTTACATTGTGCTGACATGTATGTTGGCACATTGTTCTTGTTTACATGCTGACTGTATGACAATGTACATCGAGACTATTTTGGAGGTGCAGGATTTGATGCGGGCGAGTGTACATTTTAACTGCATGAAAGATGTGAGGTTGTATGCATACATTTCCATTTCATAGTTTTAATCTCTGTCAGATATAATAGGCCTGTTTCTGTGCGTGTGCGGAGCCAGTTGTGTCCTCTGTTCGGCAGCGTCGGGGTTGCATATTGTACCACATTGTCAATGTGATGTGCTGTTATTGCTATGTGTGTGTGTGCTGCTAGAGTGCCACGATGATGAGGGACATGATCCAGGGTCATTGTGGGTGTGCAGTGTGCTACACATCATTGTGCATGTGTGCCATTGTGCCCATGTCCCCCCAGTCCCTGGTCATTACCCTGTTGTTGTTGTGTCAGGTCCTATTGAGCTGTGTCCAGACTCCCAACTCCTTGCACCGTCCTGTGGCACAGAACTCCCACCTTCTGTCACAGTTGCTGCCTTCCGGGTGGCAGCGTCTTTGTGCCTGGTTTACACTTTCACATCATGCCAGCGCCTCTTGGCCTCCTCCATAGTCCTCCTTGACACTCTGACTGCATTCCCGGTGGTGTAATTGTGGGTCAGTTGATGGTTGTGTTCTGTCACCTCGGTGACGCTGATCTGGTTTTCCAGCAGACTGCACCCTGTCTTCCTCTTCCTCTTCTCCTTGGCCTTTCCCGACCCCGTTGTTCCTTGCTGGTGGTCTGTGGGACTTGTGGGGTTCGCGTCGGCCTCTGCGCTTGGTCAGGGTGCATCCATGTTGCTACGCACTTTGGATTGTTTCCGGTGTGTTGTTTTTGGAGCTGTAATAGTGCACTTTCCCACCAGACGAGTGGGATTTGCAGGTCTGTTGCTGGTTTTCACTGCTTTTTGTACTGCAATTGACCTCATCGCTCAATTTTTTGCATTCACGTTTTGCAAGGCAGATGGTGTGAGCCAGGTTTTTAATTGCGAGGCTGCATAGCAGTCAGGTCATGTCCCCTTCAAATTTTAGCCACAGTCTTTTTATCCTCAGGTTTAAAACTTCGCCCAGATACTGCAAGGGTTTCAAGATCTTACAGCTATTTAGTATGGCCCAGGTGTGGGAACAGTTTGCTAGGGCTGCCCTGTCTTACAATTTTTTCAAATTGACCGTGGCATACAGCAGCTCTCCTAGCAAATTGATTGTTCCATTGAGATATTCACGAGCTGGTGAACGTTATTTCTTTGTGATCTCCTCCCAGATGTGAAAGCTAATGGAGTTTTCCTGAGAGTTTTTGAACTTGTGGCAAAAGATGACAAAGGTGGCATGTCTGGCATGGAACTGCTTTGTCAGCCCGAACTAAAGCCTGATCTGGGCTGGTGAAGTGCTCCGGGTAGCTGGAAGATATGTCTATATATGCAGTCTATTTTCATGTTCAAGACCGATGCGTCTCTGCCTTGAAGCACCTAGCTTCCGTAGGCGAGCGTGGAAACCACCTTTGCTCTGGTGATTTCAAGAATAGGGCTGAATGATTGTCTGTTTCGATTCCTAAGTATACCAGCTATGCTAGCCGCAAGGGCAACCCCTTTCTTTTTGATTTTCTGCTTTTATTATCTGAAAGAGCCATTGTTGTCGAATAGGTACTTGCAGCAAGTTGATTCCTCAATCATGCTCCCACCAAGGCACCAGCTGACCTTCTCCTTAAAAGATGTCCCAGCAAATATCTTGATTTGTTGCAGGGATTCTGCACTTACATAGAGCTATGTGCAGGAAAATGGGACCTGGGTGTATAGGGGCTAAGCCTTCCCACCACCTTAGTGCCCACAAAACCAGGACCGATTAGCTACAGCGTCTCAATCGCTCTCCTACTCACAAATGGAGAAACCAATGATAAGACACCGCAGAACACAACACTCCTGGTATAGTAGAAGCTCTACGGCCACTAAGGATAATGTGAAAGGTGTAGGATCCGGCTACCCGCACTTGAGAAGTGTTACTAAAGGACACATGAGCTTGTGCTATACCTGGATTGAGGCTCGAAAAGACATAGCAGACATGACCATTACAGAACACAAGGCCTACCTGACGTTTTTGCAGCCCGGAAGAAGTCGTGGAGTGACTGTAACCCGATGACGAAACACATGTTGGCTGGTGTGAGGCTGTTTCGATTACTAGAATAAAACAAAGTCTGGCTAAAAAAGGAACAAGACGTGACAACCCTTTGTTTAGGACATTTATGTGTATGTGCTCTGGGGTTAGGCTTCTATTAAGGAAAAATTAGGATGCTGGGTTGACATCCATTCCCCTAGAGCACTGCTTACATTTAGAGCAAAGTATGGGGAGAACACAGACTGAGTGCCGGATGGGCCCATTCACCCCCCTTCTAGTTTTATGTATGCCAGTTTAGTGTTGATATTGAAGATGACAACTTATTAAAAAATACGTCATTAGCTTTTTGAAAGGCACCTATGTAAACTTTACTGAGCTAATCCGTGCCTGCTTTTTGGTATGTACTTTATGTCTAGGGGACGTTTTCCAATGATCCTTCATCCCTTTTTCAAAGATGAATTCAAATCAACTTAAATTTGTCTGCATATGATGTGTCTTTCCATTTCTCATCTTAGAATCCCACTCCAAGAGAGTATCGACATATAATATATCAACAATTTACCTTACTTCCAAGCCTTCTCTTCTAATGAGGTTTTGTGAATTTATCGACTCATATAATTTAATTTTTGTATATGCAAAGGCTTTTGCCTGAATGCAAATACACAAATCAACACTACTGTAAACAGCATCTCTGCCAGAAAGTGTCAGAATGATAGACATGCATGGAAGTGTATTCCTCCAATTGAGAAGGCAGCCTGTATTTCTTCACCAGTCCAAATGTGCTCGTGGCAACATGAACTACACCTTCATTCTAATTTTAGATACAATGTTGAAGTTGACTCTATATGAACTTCATAAAATTGTGGTGATATGCTAGGCAACTACTTTTAAATGATAAGCTTTAAAGGCTTAATGTTGTATGGTTTTCATAGTGTATACTAACACGCATTCCCAACTCAGAGGCAGTGGTTTGGAAGCCTAATCTTTACGCAGGGCCATTAAAATGATGTCAATTTCTGCTTCACTTGTTACTATTGCAAGACATTTTGGCAAATATTATGCTCTCCCAGCATTACTACTCGAATTATGTGTCTAGGCACTACAACTATTTGCCACAACTTACAATTTGGTCAGGATCCTGCAGAGAAAACTTAGAAATAAAATGCATTAAAATAATTTTATGCTACCTATTAATGTCAATTATATATGTGTTTTTAACATACAACAAAATTAAATTAAAAGACTATTTTAGAATAACATTTATTTTGACTTAAATCCATAATGTTATTTATAATTAAACTCTAATTGAAATATATCAAATTCAGGAAAAAAAAGTCTGACGTTTAAAGTACAAAATAAATTCCCACCAAAAGGATTACATTTTATCAACAGTATTATATTTTATATTCAAAGAAGATTTTTAAATAGTTTATATTTACATAACAAACATTTTATATGTTGTTATTAAAGTATACTTCTTTACATTTCTAACTGTTTTAAAAAACATTTCCATCTCAAGCAGTAAAAGGACTGGAGCAAAGCTTCTGCAAGGTATTTCCTAAGTATCTCCAAAGGCTTGAAGTAGTGATTACCTCCCATTAGAAGTCTCAGGAGCATCAAAGACTTCATCTTCATCTGCCAGCAGCACTGGGAACTGCGTGTTTTGTGGTTTGTGCTGCAACAGAAAAAAAAACAACCCCAACACCATGAACGACTCTGCTCCAGACTCCGTGAACAGAAGTTACTGCCACAAGCACCACTGCACTTCACACCACACTTTGCACCATAACCCTGGTCTCACTGACGCCATCTGACATCGTCACTGAGCCTCTGCTTGCATTGTGACCTCTGGGCACCTCACACTGCACCGCCTCACTTCACATCACTGCTCTAGTCTCACCACTGCTCCAAGCTGACCTCCATGCCACTGCCTGCACTGTGGCCTGGGGGAACCACTTGTAAGGTACATGATGAACTGCCACCTCTCTGGGGATGTATGACGTTACAACGCATACTTTTACTCCGCGTACCATTACAACGCGGTATTTACAACGAATACCGTTACAACGCATAGCGCTTTGGGGTGCTGGATAGTGGTAAGTATAATTTACTATTCTAACTCCAGTCCCCGTGGACCCTAGGGAAGGTGTTGGATAGTAAATTAAACTTACCTCTTATCCTAGAGCGCCCCCCAGCGCAATGCGTTGTAATGCCATGCGTTGTAATGCCCGCGTTGTAATGGTAGTGCGGAGTAAAAGTTGCGTCGTAACGGGTGTATACCCCTCTCTGGAGCTCGTCGCAAAGTCCACAATGCCCTGCATTTCCAAGGTACTGTTTGCAGGTCTACCTGACAATGTAGCTGGCCCGTGACCTGGCGGTCGGTCTGAACTGTTAGATTTGCACTGTAACCTGTCAGCACCACAACGAACACTACCCTACTTGGCACTGCAGCTCTGATCTCACAGACACTGCTGGACGCCATCGCTGCCTGCACCGTGACCTGAGGTCACTGCACACCGCACTGATCCACTGTGCTCTGCAGCCCTAATGCCTGCCTACCCCAGTGCTCCTGACTTCAACCTTTAACTTCATGAAGTTCCATCTGCAACATGTGTGACTTCAAGGGTCAGAAAACTCCTGCGTTAAATGTTTTCATCTTGTTTTACACAGATACATCTTGGCTATTTTTCAAAAACTATTGTGATGTCCTTTTGTAGTGTCGTTGGTGACCGCAAGTGAGCAAAATCAACATCCCGGCGAGACTTTTTCCTTGTTCGCGATCGGCAACATCAAGTTGCTGATTGCGAGCATGGAAAGTCAACCTCCAGGCAAGATGCTCAACGTGGGGAGGTCAGGTTTCTCATTGCGAGTGGTCGCGTATGCTTGCGACCGCTCGCGATGAGAAACTGCCAGTACGTGTTGAGAAAGCTGCCGCTTGTTTGCAAATCTACTAGAGCGGCAGAAAATGACCGCTTGCACTGTAGCATGCGTACTGCAAAGTGCACTTCGCTTAGCTACGCATAGTGCGCCTATGCAAACTACGCCCAGGGTTAACGATAGAGAAATGTTTAGTCCGTACAATCTTGTCTAAAACCTTGAGCCAATACACAGGTTGTGCCTGCTCAGCTGAGGCAGATAAACCTTCCCACTTCAGACATCTCCCGAAAATTTGAGTAGGATTGTCTGAGAAAGCACAACTGAACTACTCAGATTTTACAGTTAATATAAGAACCGACCAACGTTGGCGGCACCTATTGTGTAGTTCGTAGGACTCCCAGGACCTGCGCATTTTGGATGACCTAAACTGAGGGTTTGGTGTGCAGTCAGACTCTGGACACCCCCACAGGATGAGTCAGCCATTAGACCTGCTAGCTCTTCAGTGCACTACCACCCCTCTTGGTAATATGTTGTGGTAGGTAGTTTCTTGCAACCACTGAACATGACAACCCTGATTCCTCAGGTATCGTGGAAACAATATGGTATCTTTTGTTCAGTCACTCATGCTTGCTTTTGTCAGAATACATAGAATGATGATTGGAATGGTTTCAATAATTATTTATTGGTCAAGCGTCAGTGGGAAACTTGTTAGCTGTGACAATCAAAAGACAGGAGCAGACAAAGGTAATCGCTAGTACCGACATCGTAAAAAGTACATACATTTCTACAATAGTGATAATTAGATGAATCAATCATAAAACAATAGCATTGTCATACTCCTACGATGCGTAGTCTACCTAACCATGTGTAGTCTAGATGTGTAGGTGAAGCATGTATGTGTAAGTGCTAGGATATGTCCTAATGGAACCTAATGACACCTAATGGAGCCAAGAATTCCCAGGGTAAGTGCTAACCCCTCACCTGATGGTTCTGAATGAAGCACCCCGTCTCTGTGTCAAGGATGGTACCCCACAAGGGATTTCAGGTCATGCCTGTCGAAGGATCAGCCTGCAGAGTCTCTGTCCAGCGTGGAAGGAATTCTCCTCTGTCTGGTAAGGGGGAGTGAGAGTCTTTTATACTAAAATGGTCACTTTGGGGTTTTTCTAGAATCGATATATTTTGAAAACATTTGCTAATCCCCTGCTCCTTTTCTAAAAACAAACATGAGCATATGCAGCTGGCTGCGGCCATGAATGAAAAAATGGGTGACCCTTGTACAGAGTAAATCTACCATGCCTGGGGACATGTTTTGTGTATATCAGGTACAGGGATTGAGACATGGTACCAAGAGCCTGATGTCGGAGCGACAGAAGTTATCTACTGGGTAAAAGGTCACCTATGTAAGAACATTTGGCATTGGAAGTGTCAAATCTTCTTAGTTTTGCTCTGACCTTGATCTGTGCATGAAAAGGAGGCTGAATCTTCTCATCAATTTCCATTTAGTGGCCTGCACTGATGGTGGCCTGTGGGTCATGTGATTCTCTTGCAGATGGTTTGTAGACCCCACAAATGTTGTAAGAAATATGGGACACCATTTCTATTATTGCAGCAACTTTTTTGATCATCACTGGGAGTGTGGGCAGATCCTATAGAATAGCACAGTACATTCAGAAAAAGGGATGAGATGGACTGTGACAGAGACGTAGTTGTGTGGGAAAGATATTGAGATGTGGGAGGTGGATGCAGAGAGACAATTAAAAAAAAAATGACAGAAATGCACCTATCAGATCTTGCTACCATAGTCAGTTGTTTTGCCAGACCTGGTTACACTGTTGGACCACTCCGCTAGTAGAGGTTGCAGGAAGGTTTAGAAGTTGTAAAACTGTAGCTTCCAAAAATATTCAATGAGAACATGCACACAAAGTCAATATCACCAATGATAGAGACATAGGGCCCAGTTCAGAAAGAGCCTCCGCAGTCGTGGCAGAATCTCTGCACCTGTGGTGGAATCTTTGCACTTCAGGCATTGCAGAGATTCTGCCATGAGTGTGGAGATTCTGCCATGAGTGTGGAGACTCCACCATGACTGCAGAGGCTCTTTTTTAACCGGGCCCATAGTTGTAAGTAGGTGTGTCACTGAGAAGTGATGGTGGTATGAGGTGATATGGTGTGAGAGGTGCTATGACAGAGACACATTTACCAGACCCTGATGCTGTAGTCAGCTCCATGATCAATCCTGGTGGCATGCCCCGTTAGTTGTAGTTGCAGAGTGTGCATTTGTATCAAAACCAAGCCTGTGTTAGATTGGACAAAAAAGATTTGATTTATTCTAAACCACTGTTATCTACTCTATTGTCTGCGTGATTACAGATGTAGATGAACGTTGGTTCATGTAATAGCAAAGCAGCCTTGTTTCTGCCTTCTAGAAAGAACCCGGTATAAACTGCTAAATGGCGTTCAAATAGATGGGGAGACATGTCAGCCCAGACAAGTTTCAGATATTGGTGGGTTTCATCAGTGGCACATGCACATATTTTTAGGTTTCGGCTACCGTCCCACTGCGTGAGCAGTGGGTGGGCGGAGCCGAAATCTTTTGTCTCTACATATGGGCTTTGGTCCCGCCTTGTCTTCCATTGGCTAGCTCCATAAATGGAGGCTAGCCATTGGAAGAGATTGGCTGTCACTCACGCTTTCCCCTGAAAACGCGATTCGGGGGCGTTTCTGTGTCTTTTTTTAAGTTCCGCCCTCTCCTCTTCCCATTGGCTGGAATTTTACCTTCCAGCCAATGGGAAGGGGAGAGCGCGAAAAACACGCCCCCGAATCTGCCGGCCGTCTGTACCCGTGGAAGTAGTGGCTCTCGGAAGCCGGGCGCCAGTCAGGGGGGTAGAGGTGCGGCCCCTCCCTGGGGGTATAAGGGGCGGGGGTGACTGAGGGCGCTTTAAATCGAAAGGCAGGGGGGTGTATATGTATTGCCGTCGCTCCTTCGCTTGGCTCCGCATCGAACCTCAGCTCGCGCGGCTGAGTCACTCGTGCGCACAGTCTGGTGAAAGTCCGAGAGAGACCTGGATTTGTACCTGAGCTTGTTAAAAGTTTTCTCCTCGTGGCTCTCGGAAGCCGGGCGCCAGTCAGGGGGGTAGAGGTGCGGCCCCTCCCTGGGGGTATAAGGGGCGGGGGTGACGGAGGGCGCTTTAAATCGAAAGGCAGGGGGGTGTATATGTATTGCCGTCGCTCCTTCGCTTGGCTCCGCATCAAACCTCAGCTCGCGCGGCTGAGTCACTCGTGCGCACAGTCTGGATTTGTACCTGAGCTCGGCACTCTGCTTGCTGGGCGTCCTCCTGCTAGTCAAACAGAAGTTCACCCCAGCCACCTACGGCAAGCACGTGGGCGTGCTGAAGAAGCAGACGTAAATCTCTGTGCCCGCCAAGTTCGGCTGGTTCCTGCAGGAGCTGCCCTCGTTCCTTGTGCCCTTTCTGCTGGTGCTCTGCAGCCCGCACCCCGGCTCCCCCGGATGCAGGCTGCTGCTGCTCACCTTCTGCGCCCACTACTTCCACGGGTAAAGACGGACTGGCAAATTATCGTAACCGGCTCAGTGGGGTTCGTAGATGAAATGGACAAAATGTATGCAGCTGATTCAAATTTACCTTAAGGTGGTTAAGAGGCTGTGATACTCCAGTTCACTGGTACTCATTTTATCAACCTCAGGAGGACGTAATGGCGAGTTGTTCCCTCAAGTATTTTTCCCACGACTTTGCTGCTTCTAGAGTTCTCTTTACGAGGTTCATGCCCGCGAGTTCTGAGTAGAAAATATACATGTGTGAAGAAAGCTCAAAGAAGGAGAGTGTGTGCTGTCGTGATGAGTGAATGATTATTGTACCGTAAGTCACAGGGTCAAATACCCAGAAGGACTTCACTGCCTTTCATCCTTTTGAAGTAAGTAAAATGATTATCAATTTCTATTTGGCAATAGTATTTATGTAAAAAAAGGTCTTTGTACCATACTTTGGATAAAAGTAATAAATATAACTGATTATTTCAAATTCCCATTTGAACTTCTTCTATCAAATGTATTTGATTTTCTAAGTCTTGGGGTGCCGGGCACGTTACTAGTCAGGATGAGGATGCATTGTGAGAGCTCTGGGAGTGTCTTGGATCTGAGGCACGAGTCACTGTAAGTGGAGACTTGGGTGCGTCGCAGAGTCTGTGAATGGGTCTGTACTTGGACAGTTGTGTATGCAGACTGCACTATGAGAGGTTCCTTTGATACATAGTGTAGATGTCAATGATGTTGCATTATATGCCCCCCCACCGAGCTATGTAAATATGTGGCAAATAACATCGACTCTTCCAGTCTTCCTGCAACAAAATCTCTCACGCACGCACTCTCTTCTCTCTCACGCACTCACTACTCTCTCTCACGCACTCTCTCCTCTATCTCTCATTTTTTCAGATGTTGTCAACCTGCATGTGTCTTTCACGATGCTCTGATGTCCCTCGCCGTTAGTCACAGCCTGAGCCACCCCCATCATTTCTTTGACATCTGTGGTATCCAGGTTTGTCTACTGACAGCTGTACTTGTTGTTCGTCGTGACAAGCAGCCCAGCTAGCATCATCTGTTTGTGTTGGAAGCTTGCCCTGCCTGACCTTTGCTGCGCCTGTTGGCCTAAATCGCACATATTTCCTTGAGCTGTATCTGCATGATGCTAAACCATACCTTTTCTGTGCTGCAGATGTTAGGAAACGTATGACATATTATATTCTTGTGCGAATTTCACGTTTCCACTTGCTTGCAAGAGAACTGCAGGTTAGCAGCACAAGGTATTCATACAGTTTCTCAATTCACGTGATACCACAGAGCATGCCGCCGATTAATTTATCTAATTTCACAGTTAACAGAGATTAGCTGACATACAGGTAACTCAGTATTTGTTGTTTACACAAGCTATTCACTCATGTAAAAAGAACGTTGCACACGCCTGATTTTTTGTGGAGAGATGTTGGAATTCTTTCTTTTGAAAACTTACAAAGGTTATCAACATTTTAGTGTGGAGAACTTTTTGTGTTCATCACTTCAGACGAATGTATATTAATTTCCTTATGATGCTGGAAGCCTCTGTCTGCGTCCAATCAAAAGATAGCTCAGCGGGTTAATCTGCCTGCTGCCAAGAATTATGTGCAATCTGCATTACAAGAGTTTTGCTGATCCGGGCGGATTGAATACTTTTCATTCAGAGGTCGGTGACTCCAGTACTACTTTTGACCTCTGATCACAACTAGGGGCTAATTCTGTTTCCGATGAAAATCCCTGTTGTGGCCTGTTGCGCATGACGACTTCTCCACAAATTGTTCTGTGGAAGAGACACAAGGGGGCGCTGTGCTTGCTTCCCTGCCCCCTGGCTGTGCTTGCTTCCCTGCCCCCTGGCTGTGCTTGCTTGCTTCCCTGCCCCCTGGCTGTGCTTGCTTGCTTCCCTGCCCCCTGGCTGTGCTTGCTTGCTTCCCTGCCCCCTGGCTGTGCTTGCTTGCTTCCCTGCCCCCTGGCTGTGCTTGCTTGCTTCCCTGCCCCCTCGCTGTGCTTGCTTGCTTCCCTGCCCCCTCGCTGTGCTTGCTTGCTTCCCTGCCCCCTCGCTGTGCTTGCTTGCTTCCCTGCCCCCTCGCTGTGCTTGCTTGCTTCCCTGCCCCCTCGCTGTGCTTGCTTGCTTCCCTGCCCCCTCGCTGTGCTTGCTTGCTTCCCCGCCCCCTGCTGTGCTTGCTTGCTTCCCTGCCCCCTCGCTGTGCTTGCTTGCTTCCCTGCCCCCTCGCTGTGCTTGCTTGCTTCCCTGCCCCCTCGCTGTGCTTGCTTGCTTCCCTGCCCCCTCGCTGTGCTTGCTTGCTTCCCTGCCCCCTCGCTGTGCTTGCTTGCTTCCCTGCCCCCTCGCTGTGCTTGCTTGCTTCCCTGCCCCCTCGCTGTGCTTGCTTGCTTCCCCGCCCCCTGCTGTGCTTGCTTGCTTCCCTGCCCCCTCGCTGTACTTGCTCGCTTCCCTGCCCCCTAGGTGTGTGGGTGTGGCTCTCCTAGGTGTGTGTGGCTCTGGGTGTGGCAGTAGGGTACAATAGGTCTTACATTTGCGAGAGATTAAGCTGTTGGCAATGTAAATGACAATGCCATTTATTTATCTGTTTTCAAAACCAACACACAAATAAAAATGTTGTCATTTACAATGCCAATAGCTCTAACTTTTGCAAAGGCGAAACCGTTGCATTGTAAATGCTTGTTTGTCTTTGACATTATGAGCGTGTAAATTTTAAATTTGTTATTTTCTTAAGAATATAGCTCCAGGAGTATGCTGACACTTTTATATTTTGCATATAAAGATTTTGGACTGTTCACTGAGGGTTTTTTAATGTAAATTAACACGCATATACTCATGTTGAGACTCACATATTTGCATGTTGAGATCTAAGCGCAAAATATTATTGTTGTTTATTAGGTCATCCGTTTTCTTTCTGTGCTTGCATAGTGGCCTTTCTTTTAGCAGTCTATGAAGAATCTAGTTCAAACTACACTATAATGTCCAAACTGAACTTGAAGACAAGCAACTCCAGACCAGTTTCATCTTTTGTTAGGCTTAATCAATAAGGACAATTGTGAATCATCTTGCATAGAACCAATGGCAAGGGATTCATACATCTGTGCATTACCATACCACTAAAAGCTAGTCAATTCAGTGGCATAGCTAGGCATTTGGCCGTCTGTGGCGGTCGCTTCGTTTGCCGAATGTAGGTGCAGGGGGTAATTTCTGCGATGGCCGCAGGTAAGGGGGGAGGCTGCACTGTCATCCTTGAGCTACGCCACTCAGTCAATTAGCAATCGAAAAGTTATGGATTGAAGTGCATTAAATCTCCACTACTGGCTAGAACTCTGGAGTCGTTGCAGACCAACGATCTTTAGCTCCTCCATTACAAATGAGAATAAATTATGAGTTAATAACTAGCCCTGTTTGAATAATGAGAACTCCAGTGTTGGAGACCAACCATATGGAATTCAGCTGAAATAATCTGAGGTGTATGCACGTAGTTTATAATAATAGGTGCATGTACACATGCAATGTTAACATTTTGATACATGTGGTCCTACTGTCATAAGTCCAGACATATGGGCAAAATGCTCATTTTGTGACTCATGCTCATCTTTCTCTTTTCAATATGATTGCATAGTTACCTCTGCCCTAGCTTTAAAACTACAGTGCCTCATTCACAAAAACATGCTGCAGTGTGGCACGACAAGCCTTTTGGCTTCCCCACGCTATGGCCCTTTCAAAGCACAGGGATGCGTCATATTTACAAGAATATGACGGATCCTTTGCTCTCCCCTACACTGGCGCACAATTTGCTGCCATGTGCTGATGCCGGTATCTTTGCACCATGGTGCAAGGATGCCTGCGTCACGGGGATGATTGTTTATGTGCAGGAAGGTGGCCCTTCCTGCACATAAACAATCTGAAATGGCGTTGTTCAACTCCTATATGTGGTACATTAGCACACACAGAGCTTGCACAATGCCATTTTCAATGATTGTTATTGTGCAGAAAGGGACATCTTCCTGCACATAAACCAAAGGTGATTTCCTCGTTCTGTGTGCTGCAGAATGCAGCACGCATAGAATGAGGAAAAAAACGAGGAGAAATGAATACATTTCTCATCATTGTGCCTCCCTACACCTCCCCTGGGGAGGCGTAGCATTCAGACGCATTTCCAGGTTTGTGATTTCTCATAAATCTGGACATGCGTCAGGTTCAATAGGTGTTGCGTGGGACAACCCACAGCAACACCCATGGAGCCTCCCTTTCATGCAAAGTGCTGCTTGCAAAGGTGCTGTATTTAGAAGGACAGGAAAAGCCACGCAGAGTGTACCTGTTCTTGTAAATATAGGGTAGCAAAATGTGTCAACGTTGGGTCACAAAAAGTGACGCACCAGCGACGCAAGGGGCTTGTAAATAAGCCCCATAATGACCTTTATGACTTTACATGGCCCAATTCTCTAAATGTCTGGAGGCAATCATCAACATGATGTATGTTCTAGAGGAATCAATCACTCAATGGCATTTTTTTCCCAAACCATATAACCTATCATTAGAGACATTGGCTTCAAATATGGCAAACAGTAGTTTGTGCATATTCATATTGCTTGTGCACTCACATGAAACCCGGAATTACCTCCTTTTCTCTTCGATCATCGGCCTTCGTGGTGATTATTTCTTCCAGAGAAAGTCTTTTAAGTAGAAATATTTGTGTACCGCTAGATCAGCTTTCTCTCTGAACATCTCTGGTTAATATTTTATGCTTTTCCTAAAACGTTCATGAGTGATCTACTGTGGTTTAGTGTTTTTGATTTTTGAAATAGCAGTACGCAAATGTTCCAACTCAGCAGACATTAACATGAAAGTTTGCTCAAATCTTTGCAATGTTCGTCCAGATTTTGTAAAATTCTTTATTAATAATTTTTAAAAAGTAATATTAGGCTGCAGTGAGCAGACAGGACAGCGAAATAGCAACAGAAATATTCAACATTTCAAGTTGGAAACTCGAAGCAGAATAAATCGACGAAATAAGAATTCATCACGGTACAATAGCAAAAAAAGTAAACGTGTGTTAGCAGAGAGTGTGCTACAAAATGGAATTAAAATCTCGGCTAAATTACTATGATAAGGAATATAAATAAAAACCAAACTAGACCCAACAATTGAGTAAATAATAAAAAAGGATACAGTAAATGCCACGGTCAATGTAATAGAACTAACTTTTTTGTCGACTGTTGGCCTCAGAGAGCAAACAAGTGTTACAAGTAGATGGTAAAAGCCATTAGACAAATCTATTAGGTCAGGCATCAAGGAAGACAAACTACTGTTCCAATTGTCTGAGGCGACTCTAAGTGGCCCCATATTGCCTCAAACACTCAGCGTTGGTCACTATGGTCAGATTTACTAATATTTTGTGTCATTTTTTAACCACTTTTGTGTAGCAGGCATGATGTAAAATGCTAGTAGGTATTTACAAAGCCACTCAAGGGGTGATTTGCTCAGCCTTGTGTGGTTTTGTGAAGAAATGTAACGCATGGGAGTGGCTTGCTCTGCATTGCCTTACTTTTTGTTCTGGATCCCTTCCATGGATGGCATCCGTTTTCCCGTGCATTCACTCATGGATTTCACACAAACCCAGATTTACAAAGGTTTCTAAACCTGGGACTGTTTGAAAACACTGCACCTCTAAAAAGAATGGCATAACGAAGAGAAAAATCTTTTTTTATCCTTGTTATTTCCTCTTTCTACATGTGCTTGAGAATGCAGCGCACTTAGGAAGAGGAATATGCCTTGAGAGATTGTTGCCCTGCAGGAAGGTATCCCTTCCTGCACAAAAACAATTCTTCTTGTAATGCAGGCACCCTTGTACCATAGTGCAAGGGTGCCTGCAATTAATTGATCTTGATGGCCTGATGTGCACCAGCACTATGAAAGAGCAGAAGTGTGCCATATCTTAGCAGACTAGATTTCTGTGTTCTCCCTCTATTTCCTGTCTTGCTGTACTGTGTTGCATGAAAGGTTAGTAAATCTAAACCTAAGTTTTTATCTAGTGAGCTCATAGGATGCCATACTCATCACATATTTTTACCTGTTCTTGGATTTGGATGAATTCCAGATGTTCAGTGTCATAACATGGGAATCTTCACCACCAATAGTGATTTTTGTAGCCATCTCTTCCAATGGTTGTTGGTTCCAGGCACATGCATTGATTTATGAAGCAATGCCAGTGAAAGGGTCTGATCAAATTTAAGACGACATGTCTTTCAAATGTTACCCTTCACTCCTCTCCAAAACATGGGCATGCCATGCACGACCACACAATGAGTAAATTTTCTCCATCTAGCTCACTACACCTCTATCAACAAGAGTATTGTTATAAGTTTGTTATGTGTCGGTTGTGTGGTACCCAATGCCAATCACACTGTAGTTAAGAAAATCTAACCTTGAGTAGTGCTTTCCATAGGCTACCGTCAAGGGAGCACATGATTTCTGAACATTCAGCCTTCACGTAGTCTTTCATAAATCTTAGCTTGCTTTCTATCAGCCTGAGTTAATTGCAAACATTCTTCAATCAGGACACTAGAAAAGCCAACGACCACCTCTTTAAAATTACACCATATGTTCAAGTTACTATAAATTAAAGGCTGTTATTCATTGAACATCTTTGCACCCAATCTGCTAAGCACACATTGCAGCATTTAGAAATAACTCCATTGCTGTCTCAGGTGAATACAAAACTCCTCTCTCAGTCTCTTAACCCTTTCGCTGCCAGGCCTTTCCCACCGCCGTGCCCTGCCATTTTTGGCTATTTGGGATACTTTGCTCATAGGCCCCCATAATGTTTTGTCCACATAAAGTATCCATGCCAAATTTGCGTCCATTTCTTCTATAGGTACCCAGGATTTGTAGATTCCCCTGGCGGGAACTGAGTAATTAGGCAAAATACAGCTAAATGTTTTTTGGGGGGGAGAAATGGGGAAAAGGTGCTGAAGAAGACAGCATGTGCTTTTTTCCCTGCAAATGGTATCCACAAAGGGTTTTTGGTGGTAAAATCACCATCTACCCAACTTTCAGGAAAAGGTAGCTTTTGACAGAAAACAACATTTTGTACACAGTTTTTGCATTTTACTGAGACAATGTTATGTGCTTTCAACTGCCTTCCAGTTAGAAGTAGAAATAGGTGGGAAACAAATAATTTTATCCCAGAGGGATATACATTTTTAAAAGAAGACACAATTCTGACTTCAGCAAGGGGTCATTTGTGGATATCCTTGAAGCCTTTAAGGCTTTACTATAGAAACTAACAGTTGAAATACATTTTTTTTAAATTGTGTTGAAAAAAACCCAGCCATTTATGTCTACATTTTCACTGTAACTTTTTCTAACTAGATTTTTTAAAGCAATATACAGGTATGTAGACCATTCTGGTTATGAGGAAAATGTGATTATTTCAGCTAAATGTGAGGTTTGAAGGGGATTCTGGGCAGGACAACCTTGGCCAATTCACACAAGCCTCACATCCCTGGACTCCCCCTGGTGTCTTGTTTTCAGAATGGTTTGCCTAATTTCCACCTTTCTCCAAGATACTGAAGAGCCTCACATCATAGATACCATGACACAGAGTTTCTCAGATGCCTATAGGATCTAAAGAAAGGTTATAGAATATTCATTCATCTCCCAATATTCTTTCCAATGTTGAAACAGTCATAGCTTTTCTTCAGACATTCTATATTGTAAGGTATTTACTCTCAATCTCCTGCAGGTAAGCTTCATGGAAGTATGGTCGGAGAACCATTATTTATAATCTCCCACATCTTCACCCATGATATTAGACATTACGGGATTAAGACATGATCTAGTCTGTTCTGCATGCCATGTGCATGGAACAGGATATGCACATCCTGCCAGTTAGATTTAGTGACACTATGGCTCCAGAAGAATGTGGTCTGATAGTAAATGACATACCTGTCTCCGGCTGTGCCATGGTCCATTAGCCCTTGCAAGTTCATTACCAGATCCATTGAGAAATTCCAGTTACCCCCTACAACCACTTTTATAGTCCAATGTTCACAATAAATCTATACAGATCAGTGAAAAAATACCTTTTACCGCCATATGGACTACAAATAGAGCCAACAATAAGCAACTTATTCCGCACAATAATTTTCACGAACACAAATCTGCCACATATATCCATCGATGTATTCTAGGAGCAAGCCACCAGTCTTCAGTGAAGGGGAATGACCACTACTCTAGTATGATAATAAGAGTTGCCATCTCATGTAATCTCCTTGTATACTTCAGAATAACTCCTCTCACACAATCTCTCTTTAACCCCTTTTGTGCAGAGGACGGATTGGTGGCACATGCAGAGGACGAAACCGTTCCATCCTCTGTCTGCGTCCTGGAATTTCCACTTCTGTCTACAGCAGAGGGGTTTCTTTTTTATTTTTCAGCCTTAGGAGCAGGGGAAGAGCTTCCTCTGCTACCTGACGATTTAGTTTTTTCTCTAATGACAATTGGCACCCATGGTGCGCTGACATCATTTCTTTGAAAGTGAAATGAGTCGATCAGCTCATTGGAAAAAAAGGGATCATTTTTGGTGGAAAAATGTGCTGTGTTTTGGGTCCACTTTCTGTTGCCGGCACTAGGTATACTCACACAAGTGATGTACCATTTTATCAGAAGATTTGGGGGACTGCCGGGTAGAAAGAGGTTTGTGGCTCCCTTCAGATTCCAGAACTTTCCATCACAGAAATGTGAGAAAAATGTGCTTTTTTGGTCAACGTTTGAAGTTTGTAAGGGTCCAGAGTAATAAAACCTGGTGATTGCTATGCAAGTCAGCTCGACCTGGATAGCCCTAGGTGTCTAGTCTTTAAAAAAGTACAGGTTGGCTAGGTTTCTCTGGGTGCAGGCAGAGCTAGGGTCCAACATCTATGGGAACACAAAATAGCAAAACAAGTGTTATTACGAATTGTCTGGGCCCAGGGAGTATTCCCCACCTTGGCTAAGTTCAAAAGCTCTGACCGGGCACCCGGGGGGGCCCCGGGGTGATAGTCCTCATCCTGGGCTCTGCCCTTCGCCAGCGTACTGCGAACGGCCAGGAATGGGTTCCATCTTGCCCGGGAGGCTTCCCCTGCTTGGCAGGCTTCAGAAGCTGTGACCGGGCCACCCGCTGGGCCAAGGAGTAGGAGTCCCCATCTTGAGCTCCATCCTTCAGCCTACAGCACCTTGAAGGGCCTGGGATGGGGGCCCATCATGCCAGTGGAGGCTTTCCCTCCTCAGTCCTCAGCCAGCCTCAAAAGCTCTGACCGGGCCACTGGCTGGGCCCCAAGGTGGGAGCTCCCATCCTGTGATCGGTTCTCCAGCATGCTGCACTGCCAAGGGCCCGGGTTGGGGGTCCATCAAGCAAGGGGAGGATTCCACTGCTTGCTCGGGTTCAGAAGCTCTGACTGTGGCCACGGGGGGCTCTGGGATGGGTGCCTCCTGTCCTGGGTTCTGTTCTCAGACCCGCAATATGGCAAAGCACCCTGGATGGAATCCTGTGGGCCTGGAGAGACCTCCCCTGCTTGGCCAGGTTTAGGAGCTGTGACTGGGCCTGATAGGCTTTCCCTGCATGTCCGTGCTCAAAAGCTTTGACCTGGGTCCTGGCAGGTCCTAGGGTGAGGGCCTCCAATCCTGGTCTCTGTCCTCAGGCCCACCACATGAGCAGCTGGGTTCAGGGGCTGAGGCCAGGCCCCGTGGCAGGCACTCTCACCCTGGGATCGGTCCTCCTGTCTGCCGCACTGCCAAGGGCAGGTTCCCACAGGCCCTTGGATGCAGCCGCGGCCAGGAGCTCTGAACGTGCCCCGGGCCTCAGTGGGACACTTGAGCAGGCGCTTATCCATGTCTCATTCCTCCGGTCTACCTCACTGCTAACAGCCTGGCACAGGGCTCCATTGGGCCCAGGGAGACCCTCTCCCGTTTTGTTGGCATGTTCAGGTGCCTACAGCCCCAGGGTCAGAGCTCCCTTCACTCCCCCCTCGCAGCCCTAAGACCTAGCTAGGGCTCCGAACACCTGGACTGCAGAGGCCTCATCCTCTCTAAGGACAAGCAGAAGCCCTTTTTTTAAGGCAAAGTGCAACCAAATGCCCGTCCTTCGAGGCTGGCCATCTGGACGCACCAAGCCCCTTGGCAAACGTTTAGCACACCATGCTTTCCGATGGGGCTTCCAGATAGCTGGGCTGCCCTGATTTTCCAGATGGGGGCTCATTTTCTTCCTTGATCCCAGGCAGGGCTCAAGGAGATCAGCTGCATTCGTGCCAGCCATCCCATCTATCACTAAGTGTGCACAAATTGCAAGAAAGAGGGTAGCCTTGCTCCAGATTCTTTGGGACAGGGCACTCTGGATCTCTTTGCAGTCCAGTGGTTCTCAACACGGTGCCACCAAGGCTGGCTGGCCCATTGGGGCCCCCATGGGCCCAGACCCTTGTCTTGCTCCCAGACCTGCATGATGGGCCATTCCTTTGAGCCTGTATTCTCCGAAAGCAGTCAGTGAGGCAAAGCTAACATCCTCAAGCAGAGCGGCCTGACCGGGGAGGATCCGGCTAACGCCGTATATCCTGATAGATTGAGCCCATTTGGTCCATTTAGGCATGGACTGATTGGCCAGTCTCAGCTGTTGTTTCAAGCAAAGAGCTTCAACCCTGCCAGGGGCTGTCTGACTTGAGGGCCTGCTGTTTGTGGAGGCCCTTCCGCTACCCAAAGAGTGAAGGCCGAGCATAGATGGCAGCTTGCACCCTCCCAGTGGTCCGAAGAGTGGCGTTGTTCAATCATCCTGGACCATCCAGTTGCTGGGTTGTCCATGTGGTCACCAGACTGGCCAACCGGATGGCCCAGCACACTGACCAAGCAGATGGCCAGCAGGCTGGCCCCCGGGGCTAACTATGACTTTTGTCTAGTCCTGGCATTGGGGACTTAATAGTCAAGGAAAATGGGCTTCCCTGGTAGGCCCATGTGGAGAGGGTGTGTGTTGGACTGAGCTTAACCCTCCTTGGCTACACAGGCGCAGACACCAGGAAGGTAAACAGGCACCTACCCAGGGCAGCACCCTGACCCCACAGTACAAGGCAGTCACTACCCAGGGCAGAATTACATGTATTTTATTTTATGTTTTTTTGTGACCTTCTAACTTGTTTCTCTATCTTGAGTATTCTCTACATAAGTAACTTCCCAAACTACTGTTAGTGGTTGGGGCAATACTACTCTAATCATTTACAAAAAAACATATTTTTGGGAGGTCTGCTGAAATTAGAATGCATCTTTGTAATATACATGTTAATAAAGTCGGTTCACAGTTGTCTAACCATGGAAGTATTTTCTTAAGGGACCCGTTGATATTGACTCTTCCAATCCCCATACTGCACAAACTGGCACCCTTTACAAGGGTACAAAAATAAATGTCAAAGTAACAACATGTCCTTCTGACTTACATTGTAAAGACTTGTTTGCTTGTGATTTTCAAGAATATGTATCAACGCATTATACCCATTCCAGCAGTTGTAAAGCACCAAAACGTGTTGATTGCCCTTGTTACTCTATCACCAGTGGACGCTAGGTGGAAGCTGTCCATTATTGATCATTTGATCATTTTAATGACAGCTTTGCGCAATGATGGGCGCAGACACAGGTCCCATGGGCTGTTGCATACCCTACCACAAAAAGTCAACTTTTTTTTCTTTACTGCTCATGCATCTTTAAACATGTGTGTGCATGGATCTTCTGGCCTTTTCATGGGTCCAAGTTAGTTTCTACAGATATAAGCAAGGCTTCTCGAAAAGGATTCTGCGCCTTTAAAATTAATTACGTTGATTTTCTGGAAATCCTGTTAACTTGTTTCTTTGCTCTGTGCTGGATTAATAGGTCTGGCACACCTGCCCAGTATCTACCAGATTGCCTTGAGGGATAAAATCGATTTTCTACATTCATATTAATCTTTTGTGTTAGCACGATGTATCTATATTCACATGCATATTATAAAATACGTTAATTAGTTATGTCAATGCAGGAACTTCCTTTCCGCTTTTGCATTATATTTCTTTCATACGCAAACTGAGAACCAAACAGACTCCATTTTATCTGTGCATGTATTAGACTCGAACGGTGGTCACTTGCCACCCCCCCCAGGAGCTGAGCTAGCCCTGTTAGTTGAGTTATACAGACAGCTGAATTCATACTATTCTCTCTTGTTCTTAGACCCAATGTCACATCTGGTTACAGAGGTGATAAGCGCATTCCAGGCACCGAGACGAAAGGGAGTCACCCCTCCTGACCCTCCCCAATATTAGTAGAAGCAGACTTCTAAATGAGCTTTGTGTGCCATATATGGTCTTTCCTTTACACTACTGTGCCTGCCAGTAATTTTCCATGTACGGTGATCTCATGTAATGCAGTGAAAGTATATATGCCATGTATTGAGTGTGGATCAGCAGTCTTCTCCACGAACTGGCTGGGTGATGTCGGAGGGGCTCCTCTATAGAGTATTGGTTGTCTAATAAATGATTGACTTTTCTTCACTGCCAACTGATCGATTGTTTGGTAAGACGATATGTGGGAGCTATTGGTAGGTATAGCTCCATTGATTATTTTTGTAATACGTCACCCTAACACATACTCGGTACCCACCGCAGTGACCACTGACCACTCATATTACCATGTTTTTTTGTGTGTCAAATTTGGAATATGTTTGTTGACAGCGCACTATCACACCGATGTAATTTGTTTTCCGTTTTGCAGCAGACTTCTCAACTTTACATCAGTGGCATGCGATAAACCTACCGCTGAAATTTTTTTAAGACAAATTCATGCATTTAATATATGTACAATAGAAATTAGAGGGCTCTCTAACGTCGACCTGTTTCATTTTTTATGTTGAATTCCTAGGATTTGCAATAGATTTGACATTGATACAAATGATGAAGAGGATCCTGTCCAGCCTCTCGTTATGAAACCAAGCTTTCTTTTCACACTTGAATAGCAGAAGAAACCTACAACATGTGCATTCTAGTAGACAGTGGCCAAGGGGGTACAATGGCTGTAACTACATTTTGCAAATATTATACACCTCTTTTAAGGTAGAACAAAACAACTGGACCAAATACATCTATTTAGGTGATTTATTTGGTACGATTCTATCACCTTTCCCTCTGCTCACGAATAAATTATAAATTGGTAATAAGAATTCTGCCACTACCAAAATTAAATGGATTCTTGCGTTTTTTCCTTCCTAGTAGCCCGGCATCTACAGTCATATAAGTCTACAGATTCAAAAGCTTATAACGATTGTCATACTTGGTCTGTATTTTATTTATTTACAAGATTGGCATCTCATTGCATCTAGACACAATGTGACAGCCATCTAGGAATGGTATAACAAACTTGAATAACAAACAATACATTTAGACAGAGTTTGATGACAATCATGGAACTCTATTTTGTATACTTCCAAATAGTTCTCACGTTGCAATTACACACAACAAGACTGCCACCTTGGAAGGGCTCTCTACATTATTGGATTCCAGGTATAGGTCAGTATGCACAAGAAGACATATGTAAAGCGTTCTGATACCTTCAGGTCTAGCTAGTGCAATATAAAACTCAAAGTAATAATAATAATAATAATAATAATAATAGTGGCAAGATGGAACAAGCCTCACTACAATAGCAATCCACACATCCCAAAGCATTGTTCCCATGACACCTCTCCATGAAGATCCCAGAGTTCTAATATGGAATTAGAGTCTTAAGCTCCCTCCGAGAAAGTGCCAGCCATAGAAGGCAAGCTGTTGGACGAGACACCTTTTGAATACTTTGCATTCTTGTGTAGGAGACTGAATTAAGATCCTAAAATTTGCAGAGGTGAGGAGTTACACACAAAACCTGGAATTCCTTTCCCTGCAGATTGAACTCTGTGCGCATGGATTAGACTCCCCCCCTCCCTTCCTTTCAGAATCCGGGCCTATGTGGTCTTGTTTGTAAGCTCTTCCAAACAAACAGATGTCACACACGTCCATTGTTGTGAATCCTTGGGTCAGTACACAGCTCTTTGTACACGGGACAGCTGGAATGTACAGCCCTGTATTCTACTGTAATTAGGAGATGTTCCCTGGCATTCTGAAAGAATAGTAGAAATACAAACCAGCACACATATAACATACATGCAAACTTTCTAAAAAAATATACATGCAAAGATTCATCACAGGTACTCAGAAAGTGCATGCACTTTCACGCCTGCACATCAACATGAACAGTCTCACCCCAAGAGCATGACTAAATAATCAGTCTGGTCAGCATCTCTTCTCCTCAAAGGCATTAAGCTCCTTGGAAGGTCCACGGTGAGGAAGAGCACATACTACTAACGGAGGTCAGAGGGAGAAGAATCTCCCCTGAATACCAGCTTCTCTTGGATCTTCTGGTAGAACCGTGTATTTTTCCAATGAGTTGAGGAGGCTTCTCAGCCTGTAAAGCTCGAGCTATCCAATGAGGTGAGGGTTTGGGGAGGGTTTTAGCTGGACCAGAGGATTAGACCTGCTGACCCCTTTGTCCAATTAAATTGGTCTTTTCCCCTTTTCCTCTTTGATTTTACATGCATACTTTGCATGTATAGCACGTTGACAGCCTCTGAGTCCTCTCCTATAAGCAGTGTTCATCTAACAGACAAGAACCAGTCCGACAACTTCATTATAGGTCAGGGCATCTGCTTTGCCACTCATATAGCTGGACTGAATAGTGTCCGACCATTTACACCAACCTGCCATCAATTGTAGCAGGTCCAGTGGATGGCACCTCCTTGCTGCATGTAGTTAAACCCCACAGCTGTTCTGAGGCCCCAGCACACACCCAGGAAGTTGAAGGAGGAACTTCCTTCTCAAGCTACTTTCACCCCTGCCAGAAGCCTCAGTGACACTTAAGCATACTACACTGGCAGTAGAGTGCAGGCTCGTCCTTGAACCAGTCGTAACTAATGAGGTATATTCCACTGACAGGAAACAAAACAGTAAATGGTTTTAGGCTCCACCCACCCTCCTGCTAGGGGCTATGATTACATAGCAAGCAGAAAGCACTTTCTTTGCTGGTCTCTGGGGGTGCTTTTGGGCCATCGTGGGAGCTGCTGGAGTCAGGGCACTTGACCTCATGGATTCCGTGAGTGACATTGATTGCCTGTGTTGCTGGGCTGTTGGGAGGAAAATATAATTTAGCAAGGTCTTTCAACCTGTAATGTAACTCGTGTGTCCCTGGTGGGGTACATACGTAATAGTATAAATCATTGGAAACTGATCCCAAATGGATGAGAAAGTACTTATTTACTTAACCACTTTCTCAATGTTTAAATACTTCAAGTGTTGATTATACTGTCTATAAAAATACATACATTACATACGGTGCTCTACAAAAGTGTTGCGTGAAAGATTGACACAAAAATACAAAAACGAAATTACAAACAAGTTACAAATATTCGAGGATTCACGAATGAAGGAGAATCCCAGGAGACGGTCGCTCCAGTGCTTGAGCAATTGCCAAGCCGCCTAAGCATAGTACTTTGGCTACTTACTGTTACTAAGGAACCCACCAACACCAATACAAGTGCAGTTAGCCACCTGCCACCGGGGGGCCCAGTCGGCTGGCGGGCACCGGACGGACAACATTTGGCGAAAATAAGGCTGTCCATCACTTACCCAGTCCTGATGAAGACCCGCCCTTGATGCACGTAGTCATCGCATCGCCAACAGGGTCGAAACGTCGACGCAACCAACTAGACATTGAATTGCACAAAGTCTGATAGGAACTAAAGGATACATTTTGCCTAAAAAGACTATTGTATTGACATTCGACAACCTCGAATATTTGTAACTTGTATGTAATTTCGTTTTAGTATTTTTGTATCAATCTTTCACGCAACACTTTTGTAGAGCACCGTATGTAATGTATGTATTTTTATAGACAGTATAATCAAGACTTGAAGTATTTAAACATTGAGAAAGTGGTTAAGTAAATAAGTACTTTCTCATCCATTTGGGATCAGTGTCCAATGATTTATACTATTATGTATGTACCCCACCAGGGACACACAAGTTACATTACAAGATGAAAGACCTTGCTAAATTATATTTCCCTCCCAAAAGAACCATTATTGTTTGTTTAAATACCCGCCCAGGTTCTGAGGGTTACAGGGTTACCCCATTAATTCTAATGGATGTGTTGCTGGGCTGGACAGGACTCGGTTGTCTTTTGGCTTCCTCTGCTTCTTTCATTTGGCGTTTGGCCACTCCACGGATTTGTCTGGTGGTATGGCCGAGGGCTGTTCTGCCGGATGCACTTGGAGCAGTGCAAGTTAACTTCTGCTATGTCTCTTTGTGCGGAGTGTTTGGGGCTGTTTTCCTCTCTGCTCCAAGGTGGTAGTAGTGGAGTGGTTTTGGTTCTCGGCTGGTCCAGCCAAAAATAAAATGGGGCCTGCATCTGGCCGGACTTGCATTACTGGGGATACGCAAGGGTGCCGTCTTCACGTAGCACTGCGTGTGCTGTCCCTGCCCACCTCTGTGGTAACGGCCTATGGGTAGAGGCAGGCGGTGTTTTTCTTTGCTGACGGGGGCTGTGACACCAGGGTGCTGGTGGATCGTGGCAGTGAGACTTGCTGGGTGCCAGCTACTACACAGACAGCTTCCTAACTAGGCAGTGAGTCGGGTGCTCCTCCCCTTGAGTTTCGACCTACGGCAGCCAGGAATTTCCTTTTTTCAGCGTGCTGTGACCACACCCCCACCTTCATTTCTTTAGTTCTTTGGTCAGCTGATGGGTGACTGTGTAACCTGTCATTGCGCTTGCTGAAACTGGTGTGAACTGCTTCTGCACCTTCATTTACATAAAAGGGGAAAAAAGCTTCATTCTTCTGTTGCTTCTGACTCTGATACCTGTGCCTGCTGTTGGTCATTAAGGGGTAACATCACCAGATGTGCAGGTATGTTTCTTTTATCTCTTCTACATCTTTTCCGGGGACAGTGTGCATCCCGCCTCTCCTGCCAAGTAGGCGAGGTTGGATGATGATATTCGATTACAGAGGCTGATTTTTAAAATCTTGTTGGATTTAAAGACCCGAGTCTTCCAATAGTTCCTCTTTGGGTGCAGTGGACGTTAAAGGAAAATATATTTCCAAGGAGTTGTACCATGCATTCTGTCCCATGTCAGTGAGAACATGAGTTTTCCTAATGAGAAGGTTGCCAGCATGTCCAGGGATAGGGTGTTGCCACAGTTTCAGAAGCAGGCCACCAAGACTCTACCTATTCATCCTTTTGTAACGGACGTCCTATAGACCTATACTGGGTCCCATATTGCCATCGGTAATGGGTGTATGGAGTTTATGCCACTCAGTCATTGCTGTCGGACTTAAAGATATTATTTGCCACCATGCAGGAATGCGACAGTTGTCCTGACTTGCTGGAATCAATGGAATGTCAGGCAGAGTTCCTCTTGGATATTGCCTTTGACTCTGTGTGTGCTTCTGCCATGTCTTGTGGTGCTTCCATTGCTCAGAGGTGTAATTTATTGCTGATGGGGTGGAACATTGATGCAGCTCAATGTTCCATGGCTTTGCATTTACCATTCACTGATTCTTGTCTTTTTGGGAATATTCTTGAGGAAAATCTGCCCAAGGTTTTCCAGGAACGGAAGCATTCCTTATCCTTCCGGCATCAACCTCATTGTAAGGAGTCGTTCTATTCCAATGCTAAATCTTTCAGTCAGCCTTCTCATCCTCAGAAGTCTGTGTTCTGGAACCAGAAAAGCACCGGGAAAGGGTTCCAGCATCAATTAAAGAAGAAACCCCCTCTGGCTGCAGGACAGGGTATTCAGCGTTCCTGACTATGCCGCCTCTAGGGTCGTTCCCTCTAGAGTCGTTCCCTCTAGAGTGCAGCTAGAGGTTGGTGGGAGGCTGAACCTTTTCCTGGCGGCCTGGCATGTCACAACAAATAACCAGTGGATCCTGGATGTCCTGTGCCTGGGGTATTGGATCGAGTTAATTTCCCCTCCAATTGCATCGGGCAAGGTGCGGAATCTGATCCCAATAAATGTGGCTCATCATCAAGTTCTGCTGGATGGAGTTCAGTCTCTTTTTCTGAAGAGGGCAATTGTGCCTGTTCTCCAGTAGGAGTGTGGTCAGAGAACTTATTCTGTCATTTTACTCATTCCAAAAGTCACAGGAGGCTTTCAGATTGTGATAAATCTCAGGCCTTTGATCCAGTTTGTCGGGAATATTCTGTTCAAGATGGAGACCCTACAACATGTGATTCCATTGATTCAGGCTGATTGCCTGATGTCTACCCTGGATCTTCAAGATGCACACCTTCATGTGCCGGTGTCACAGGGTGTCAACAATTTCTGAGGTTTTACCTGAACGGTCGGCATTGGCAGTTTTGTGTCCTTCCGTTTGGCCTGCGTTCCTCTCCCAGGGTCTTCACCAAAGTGGTGGCTCCGCTTGTGGCCCATCTTCATCTCCTGGGAGTGTATTTGTTTCCTTTCCTGACCGATTCACTTCTGCAGGCCTCTTCTACCTTAGTGATCTCTCAGCACTTGTCTTTGACCATTCATTGCTAGAAAGCCATGGGTTTCTCCTGAACTTTCCAAAGTGTCATCTCCTTCCTTTCACCCGGAGTTCCTTCATAGGTGCAGACTTCGATTCTGTTCTGGGCAAGGTGTTCCTACCTCCTTTCAGGATTCTATGTCTGCAGTCTCTGTTGCAGATATTGTTGTCTTGTTCTTCATCTCTACTGATTCAGTGACTGGAAGTGCAGGGTCACATGGCTGCGACATGGGCCAGATTACATCTTCGATCGTTGATGTGGCACCTTCACCACTTGGTGCCTTTCCCTGTTCAGGACTTCTTCATTTCTATTTGGGTGTCTCCAGAGATTGTGGCCAATTTCAGTGGTGGATGAATACTGAGAATCTCTCCCAGGGCATGTGGCTTCGTTCTTCCCTTCCGGTGGTGTTGGCAATGGATGCCAGTGCATCAGGTTGGATTGTTACAATGGGTCAGTGGTCTGTCCAGGCTTGTTGGCTGAGGTTGGAGTCCCACCGGTCTTCCAACTGGAAGGCGCTGTCTGCTGTGGAGAACGCCCTCCAGTTCTTTCAGTATTGGCTGCTGGCATGGAGTGTTCTGGTGCGGTCCGACAACGACGTTGCTGTGACCTACATAAATCACCAGGACAGTACTCACAGTCCTTCCTTGAATCTGGTGGCCTGTTTGAATATGAGTTGGGCAGGGCTTCATCTTCTGGCATTCTCTGCTCAGCGCATCCGGGGTTTGGACAATGTGGTGGCGGATGTGCTGAGTTACAGTTTTCTGTCGTCTCTTACTTCTTGCCTCTCTCCCAGGATTTTCTGGTTGATCTGCTGGAGGTTTGGGACTCCCATTATGGATTTATTCGCTTCCAAGACCAGTTCTCTGCTTTCCCTCTTTTGGTCCCGGACTCTGGAGCTGGGTGTCTGGGGGGTGGAGGCCTAGTCTCTACTTTGGCCCTCTTGGTTGCTGTATGCCTTCTCTTTTCTCTCATCCCTGCATTTTTACTGAAGGTGCAGAAGGAGGGGGCGCAGGTAGTGGCTGTCTTACCTCCCTGGCCCTGGAGGTCCTGGTTTCCGTTGTTACTCAATCTGGCAGTGTGTCCTCCTTGGATCCTGCCTCACTGCCCGTCTCCCCTGAGGTCTGTCACTCCTTCCCTCCTGGTCCCTCTCACCTTGGCAGTCTGGAGGTTGAACAGCTGTCTCTTGGGGTCAAGGGTTTGTCTGACCACATTATCATGGTGATGCAGACCTCCCATAGTCGGTCGACTTTGTCTTCTTACTCTAAACATTGGGCTTCCTTCACCTCCTGGTGTTCTGAGCTTGGTCTGTCTTCTACCTCTTGCCCTCTAGCTGATATCCTGCAGTTTTTTCTGGATGTATTCCAGAAATGTTATGCTTTGTCTACCCTGAAGGGCCAGTGGACTGCTATTCAGGCTTTCCGAGATCCGGCTTCCCTGCAATCTTCAGATGGGTTGTTGGTATCTCGTTTGTTCCAGAGTTTTTCTCTCTCCTCTCCTACTGTTCGTTCTTCTGTTCCTCCTTGGGATCTTTCTTTGATCCTGAGTGCTCTGTAGTCCTCTCCTTTTGAGCCTTTGGAGTCTGTTGATCTTAACTTCCTGTACTTTGATTTGATTTTTCTGGTGGCCATTATCTCGGCTTGGAGGTTGGGTGAACTTACTGCTTTGCGTTCTCCTCCTTTCTTGCAGTTTATGGATGACGTTGTGGCCCTCTGTTTGGATTCTGGTTTTCTGCCTACAATTCGTTCTAGGTTTCATTCTTCACAAGTATTGAACTTCCCTTTTTCCTACCCTTCCCCATCTTCTCCTGCTGATCAGTTATTGCACACTCTTGATGTGAAGTGTGCTTTGACCGTGTATGTGGACCGGTCGGCAGGGTTTCATTCTTTTGACTCCCTGTTTGCGAAATTTGGCTAGGCTGGTCAGGGGAGGCTGCGTCCTGGCTTACGCTGGGTCAATGGATCAAGTCTGTTATTTCTTTGGCTTATCAGGGATCTATTTGCCTTGTCCATCTGGAGTACAGGCCCAGGCTACAAAGGGTGTTTCTGCTTCCTGGGCTGCTTTTCTTGGGGTGCCCCTGGATGAGATTTGTCAGGCTGGGACTTAGGCTTCAGAATTTTGGTTGTGGTGTTTTGTGTGCTGTGGGGCCTGTTGCTCCCACTTGATTCTGGTTTGTTATTAAACATTTCACGTTGGTGCACTCCACATTTGTGCTTGGTCTGTTTTTGTGTGTTGGTGTGCCAAAGGCCTTCATGTGCTGTTTTGCTTTGGTATGCCTAATTAGTTGTGATTTGGTCGAGGACGAGGGACGTAAATGTTATGGTCTGATTACTTACCAGTAATCCTCATTACTCTTAATCCTACTCGTCTTTGACCCAGACATGATTCCCACCCACCCTCCCTGTTTCAGGCCTTCTCTACTTGGTATGTCAGGAAGTGATTCCTGCTGGCTGTGCAAATTATAGCCCCTGGCAGGAGGATGGGTGGAGCCTAAAAGCGTTTCCTGTTTTGTTTCCTGTCAGTGGAATATACCTCATTAGTTATGACTTGGTCGAGGATGAGCAGGAAAAGGAGTAATGAGGATTACCGGTAAGTAATCAGAGCAATACTACCACTAGTGCACTAAATGCTATTACTGCGCACAATGCTTGGTTAGAAAGAAGTGTTAGTTCCTACAAATAAGTGCTGATGTAAGCCAACTATTGCAATAGATTTGTTATGCCATTTACTCAAACACAGTTTATTAATAATTTTGTGGGATAAGACACTAATTTTGAGTGTAAGACATATAGATTCCCTTATTGCTTACGTGACTCAAATGAAAAAAATGCTACATGATAAAATATTATTAGTAATAATTTTACTTTTAATATGGGTCTCGTTTCATAACCTGTTTTACAATTACTGTCGCTTCGCTGCATCTCAATAATGCTGATAATTTGTTTTGTTTTTCATGAGATTTGTATGCAGGTGCAAGATTAATCATACAGCTCTGCTCGATTTCAGCAGCTGCAATCTTAATGAACTGTTCACTATTATGTGAATAGGTTTTTCTGCATTGATGTTTTTTTTAGGATTGTAATTTGTTGAAAAAATAATTATGGGATGGTTTACAAAAAATAACTGTTCATGCAGTTGTATTTAATATAATTTAACTTGATCTTTTATGTTGGCCAATAATCTTATATATTAATTATTTCATGCTGTTTTTAATTATTCACATTTCTAAAGAATGAATCCTAATTATCCAAAGCTTCGGACATATAATGCAAAATAAGTATTAGAACCCGCTCCTGCTTGATGGATTATTTCGTTACCAGGATGAAAAAGGAGAAACAATATTTAATATTTACGGAACTGCCAGATACCTGCTTAAATTCTCAAATCCCATTGAGCAGTGCCATCGCTGTAATTCTCTGATATTTATGATCAGACTGAGTTTAAACATATTAGCTTAAGTAGACTTGTAACAAAGATGTGTTCTGCAGGGGTCATCTGTCATCCTATTATCATAGTTTTACTATTTCTCGACAATTGTTAACTTATAGAAACGCAGAACACAAGAAAGAACTGATTGTCACCAAAGTGAGAGGTGCCTACTAACGAAGAAGGCTCATCTTTGCAGCTTTTGTTTCGACATCGTTGTCATTATATTTTCATATACCTTTATAGCCGACATCTTCACAAGCTGATGACACTGCTAGCGAGCCTTAAAGGGTTGCATCCGATTAGTTGCACCGCCCCCCATGCCTGCCCCCATGTTGTCACTGCACTAAGAACCATTTCCAATCCCATTAAATATTCCTACATATCTGAAAACTATTGGTTGTCCACCATATTCGAAATGTAGTTGATGGCTTAATTACTTGCACTTTAGTCATCTTTCGGGGGCTGGTAGATTTTGCAATGTAAATGAAAAATAATGCAATTGTGTCAGTAAGTTTCAGAAAAGTTTAGAAGTAAATGGTAATAGAGTATGAGCTATGTTAGTCATAACTACCTGTAACCTACATGCTGTGATCTCCTAAAATATCACATTGTGCCTTTCCTTTTTATGTCATGTGACATGGATGTCTTTATACAATGCATTGAAAGCATTACAATAGTCATTTCCTTTTGTTCATTCCCTCTTCTCATACCCTGCCCTCATTCCTGCTCTTGCTAAGACCCTGCCTTTTAAATATTTCATGTTCATGCTCTGACAGCCAAAAACATGAGCAGGCAGAAAATAAGCCATCACGGGATTAATGGTGTTATCAACCGAGACTCATCTGTTATCCTTACAAAACTTAATATAACACATCTTTTCAGTTATTTTTTGTTTTTATTTGATGACATATAACATCCAAATTACATATTATTTTATTCCTCTAGGCTTCTTCCTCTGTTCATTGAAAGCTATGCTCAGCAGGATTTGGCACATTGTCTGACCATCTCACAAGTAGGCAATTAACTCCGAACATTGCCTTTGGCTGTTTACAATTGGAATTACTAAAGAGTCTAGCCTGCAACCGGCGGCGGCTCTTCCGCCATGGTGGAGGAGTGTCTCCCCCCACTAGCAGGCAAAAAATGAAACATAAAATAATAACACTCCTGTGTTTATTACCATTTTTTTTCTGTTCGCATTGCCTGGTGGAGTGGGACTGGGGATGACAGGCAGAAGGGGAAAGTCAGGTGCACTGGTTGTCAGTGCACATGACGGTTTGGCCAACCATCTCCGGCCGGCCAAACCGCCATGCGCACTGAAAGCTCTCTTCAATCAGCTGTGTTGCTGGGTTGGAGAGAGCAGGCCCATGCTCCTAGTCCTGATACTGTTTTTATGCAGCATCAGAATTTGCCTAGTGGTTCTGGAAGCCTGTGCCTGCAGTGCACCGTGACGGAGCAAGAGAGAAGCATCAGAGCATTAAACAGGTAAAAAAAAAAGGTTTTTAGTATACATTTTTTTATGGTTGTCTGTCCCAGTCCCCTCTCCCTCCTCCTCACCACTTTGCCAAGACACCGTCTGCTACTGCCTGTAACCGGTTCCTAGATTCATCTATTTATTTGACTCTGGTGTTTGGCCAGACATTCTGCACCCAATCGCTGTGTGACTAACACCAACTTGCTTTTGCCCAACCCAGCATTTGACCAATCCATTCTGCTCATAGACATTGGTGATTGGTCACATTCCTATGAAGCCAATCTGCCATATGACAAATACCTGTTGCATAAACAAGTTAAGCTAACTTCAGCTACCTCTATTATCATGTATGGCCATCAAGCAAAATGGAACCAATTTAATTATTAGCAAATCACAACTTCTTTACCTTCTTATTGGGGTTGACACACTGATTGGTGATCTATTCGAAATCGGCAACACCTTTTCTGAGTTTAGCTTGCTAACTGGCCAGCAAATTTCATTCAGATTATGCCATTCTGGTCTCCCTCCCACCGCCGTAGTCAGCCATCCAAACGGCCGCCGAGTGGTGGGAGACTACAGCTACCAGCCTGCTATGCTGGACACCGGAAGCCGCCACTGCTGGTCCCGTGCTCGGAGGCGCTTTAAATTTGTGACAGCCCCGGTGGAGCGGGTGTCACGCTCACTTTCGCCTAAGGATTACGGAGGGGGAACCTACCTGTTGTTGTTTATTGCCCCTGCTGCAGAGCTCCGCTCCCGCTGCCTCTCTGGTCTCCCTCCCGCCGCCGTATTCAGCCATCCACACGGCCGCCGAGTGGAGGGAGACTACAGCTACCAGCCTGCTTTGCTGGACACCGGAAGCCGCCACTGCTGGTCCCGCGCTCGGAGGCGCTTTAAATTTGTGAGAGCCCCCGCGTCGCGAATCGCGTGCGGATCGCGCCGGGCGAAGCCCGGCAAAGGGCGGGCCCTCTGTAGCCCTCAGGAGCCGAGGGAGGCCAGGCTGGGTCCACTCCCTGATATTTTATCCACCAGCTCCCATATCGCAAGGTACCAACTCCTTTTATGTTTTGTCCTCCGCCGTGACTATTGCCTAGTTAGCCACCTAGCTCCATTGGGGTTTTACTCTAACACTGCTTTGCTTGATCCCCTCCCGGATATTCGTTGCTGTGCATCATGGCACTAACCAACACAAACAACTCTAGTAGCCTTAACAAAGGGACTCTGGACAATTTTGTGTTTAAGATCTCCTCAGATACGGACAGGGAGAGTACCCTTGCAGAACGACGAGCAGAACGACGTCGCTCAATCGAACTGATTAAAAACAATCGGGTCTCTCCCGTGCGGACTCAGCCTGAAACTATATTACATGACAGTAGTCTTGCTGGAAACGAGGACACAGAGACAACTACTAACAGTATCCCTATCCTCTTACGAGATGTAACCCCCACCCCTGAAATAGTTAGCATACTATACAGTCCAGTCCCAACACCTCCTGCTAATATACCATCAGAGATTGAACTCATCCCTGACACGCCCTTACCTGTAGTAAAGATCACGCGCAAGAGCGCTAAAAATTCTAAACACCCTAGAGTACAAGTATCACCGCCAAGGAAACGTAGAAAAAAAGGGAATGAGCCGCAGAGGAAAAAAATTAGCCACACGGACTTCGGTAAAACTATCAAACCTCACAACCCAAGCACTGCGATGATACCCAATCTAGGTACGCCTTCATTACCCCCGGCACTAGAAACTCCCTGTAAGGATCTAATAGGAACAATTGAACATCTGATTAGAGCTTCTACACTGTCACTAATAGAAAGACTCAAAAAAATAGAAGACAGGCTCGGATCCTTAGAGGAAAAACTAGCTGTAAACACAGGACTACTTGATAGCGTCCCCAGGTCTATTCCAGCTAATTTACCCACAGTACTGTCTATAAACGGTACTGCTCAAAAGGATTCACTAACCCCAGAGATAAGCAAAACGAAATCCATAAGGCCAGAGATTGGTAAAATAACGCACCACACCGCACAACACGTAGTTGCAGAGACCCCAAAGAAGAAGACAGTCTCAAACTTAGAAAAGACACAAAGCAAACTTGACAAAAACACCTCAGAGGGACTAAGAAAGCAAAGGTGGCGCCGAGTGGAACTGCCACCGGAAGCAGTTCCACTAGTGGTGGTACTAACAGGAGTTCCAACCCTAGACGAAGGAAAGAGGGAAGACCACTCTCAGCTAAAAGACAAAACCATATACTGGCTCAGGCAGAATCGGCCCCTCCCTCCAAACCTAAACGGCGAGATACTACATGTCCGCCGCCTTCCATGGCTCGGCTCCAGAATAAAGGACAAAGAGGGAGATATAATCGTCATCAATTTTAGAGACCATAGAACAGTCAGTTACATCTTAAACTGGTTCCCTGAAGAGGGAAATAAATTGATCTTGCCCTGTGATTTGACCTATTTCTACCCTAGGTCTTTAATGGTTCCTCTCCCCAATCTTAGAAGTCATAATCCCAGAATTATTAACCATTTCCCGGTTAATTACCCAATTATTCATCAAAATCGTTATGCGAGTCTTTATGGACTAGAGGGAGTCGATTGACTGCATCACAAGCCCACATCACACATCGCATTAAATAGCACTCTGATCTCCGTTCCTAACAAAACCGAGACAAATCCCAGATTATCTCCCTGTGACTCTTTAAAAAAACAAAATGAGCTCCAGTTGTTATTAAAGATCCTGCGACCAAAATCATTGCCATTGACCAACCTCCCGCTGTAACCGGTCCCTCACAGGACCCAAAAACTACCCAAGTAAACATAGAAAAAAGGAGAGGTAAAGGGAGAGAACCAAGTTTTTCCCTCCTTGCCTCATTCTGGAACATAGCAGGGAAATGCACTAAAGTTTTGCTAGAGGAATGGGCTACATTTATTTCCAACTTTGACATCATTGCCCTTCAAGAGACTTGGTTATTAGAACCCATGCACATTGCCGGGTTCAAGACTTATTTCTCACCAGCAATACCATCGACGTCTGGACGAGCAAAGCGAGGCTTAACCATTTACATCTCCAATCTTATGACAGAGATGGAAGTAGACATCATAAAACTTGAGCCTAGTTACCAGATCATTGCTCTAACTTTAAATAATAGGGACAAATTCCTCATAGTAAATGTTTACAACAATCTCCCAGAAAAAGAGGCAACGAGCCTGGTATCCTCAATCCACTATACCCTCCGAACCCACACAGAGAAGGGTAATAGGGAAAAAGTGATAATTTGGGGGGGGGGGGACTTTAATCTGGGCCCTTGTCCAGCTGGCAACAATAACACATGTGGAATTCTTGACGAAAGGGATAACTCCATATCTCATTTTAGACATAGCAATCTAGGAAGTCAACTTAATGAAACTATGTTTGAGCTAAACCTTGTCCAAGAAAATAATTTTAACAACAAGAAAGCAACGTTGGCCCCCACTTTTCATGGTCAGGGCCATCAATCAACGATAGATTATATTTTGGTCTCAAACGGGGAGAGGACAGGGGATATAGTATTTACAATACATACCAGTGCCCTTAGTGACCATTATCCATTAAGCATCATATATCCGTCAACAAGCAATCCCAAAACTAACCCTGGTTCTATTTTAGAGCAAAACAATCTGATGCTGAACAGACTAAATGGTTATGCTCTGAAATGGGGGAAAGTAGACCCAAAGGAAATAACCGCGAAAGTGGTTACAGGGGCTCTTTCTTGCATCCTGAAATGATTTGACCCAGACACTACAGACGAGGAAATCATTCCTAGTTTTGGAAGGATCATTAAAACTATAAAAGATGCCTTATGGATAGAACTTAAACACAAGTCCAAGCCGAAAAAGGGCTGGTTCAATCATGATTGTACGGTCACATACCAAGATTTAAAAACGGCATTAAGGAAAACAGTGAAAAACCCACTGGAAATAAAGAACCTTAGGAATAAGTATAACATAGCTCTAAAAACAGGAAAAAAGAGCTAAAGACTCTTCTCTGGTCACAACTGCAAGAAATCTGCACTCTTAAAAATTCGGCTGCCTTCTGGCAAGTCATTAAATCTCCTTTTTTAGCAAACAACATCGATCACCCTAAAATAGATGTTGTAATAGGCGAAAATGAGTGGGTACAGCATTTCTCTAAGATACTTAAGATCAACCCAGATGATCCCACGTTCAATGATCACTCCAATCAGGACACCCAACATACAGATAAACCTGATAATCCCTTTCTGATTGACCTTCAGTTTTCAATGAAACAAGTTGAGTTGGCCCTACATGAAAGTAAAAGTGGCAAGGCACCGGGCCCGGACGGTGTCCCCATTGACCTTTTTAAAGCTCAGATGGACATATGGATCCCACTCCTAACCAGAGTACTCAATGCAACATGCTCCATAGGTCTCCTGGCCTCATGGTCTAAATCCATACTCGTTCTAATTTTTAAAAAGGGAGATAGGGGGTCGGTAGCTTGCTATCGTCCTATCTCCCTCCTGGATTCGCTAGGGAAGGTGGCAGGTCGCTTAATACTCGAGCGAATACAGGACTGGGTGGACGATGGCAGGATCATTTCGGACCTCCAATATGGATTTTGCCAAGGGTTGGGCACCATAGAACAGGCTCTGAATCTGACACTATTAATAGATAAATATGTCCATATTAAAAGGGGCGACATGTACATGGTCTACGTGGACTTATCATCCGCGTGCGATTGCGTGTCCCACTCGAAACTCTGGACTATATTGGGTGACATGGACGTTCCACAAAATTTGCTTAAGATTCTGAGGGAACTCTATTCTAACGCCACAGCTAGAGTCCGCTATGGGGTGCATGGAGAATTAACAAGGGAATTTGGTGTAGAAAAAGGAGTAAGGCAAGGATGTGTCCTGGCTCCCATCCTCTTCACACTCTATACTAACGGCCTAGAGGATGTGATGATCAGGGGATCCCAGGACCTTCCCATGGTGAATGGCCGACCAATACCTGCGCTCCTTTATGCTGATGACTCAGTCATCTTAGTCCGTACCCCCTTGGAACTCCAAAAGAGCGTGGACAGATACTCGGCTTTTATGGCAGGTCTTGACCTGAAAGTCAACACAAGTAAAACTTTCGTGATGAGGGCAATCACAGGACATAAACGAAAAATGAGGGACATTTACTTGTATGGCCAAAAACTAGAGACCATGCAAAATTATTCATATCTGGGAGTGGCAATAGAAAATAAATTAGCCTGGAACACTGCTGTTGAAACCAGAAAGTTACTCTTTTTAAGAACCACAGCAGCACTTGTAAACTTCTCTAGAAAGTTGGGCAAGAGACCCCCTAGAGAACTAATCAAGATTTACAATGCCAAATGCTTATCAGTGGCTCTGTATGGAGCAGGGTTCTGGGGGTCCGTGCCCCTATCTTAAATCCAGAAAGTGGAAAATTCCTTCCTAAGGTATCTTTTGGCAGTCCCAAGGAGCATGGGCACCATGGCCTGTCATATGGAGCTGGGTCTCCCACACGTCACTGATTTAGCAAAGGCTGAACCAGTATTACTATGGCACAGAATTTGGAGATCCGATAAAGCAACCCTCACCCAGTCCATCTTCATTGACTGTTTAGCATTCGACAAAGTCCACAACTCTAGGTGGTTGTGCTACATCAAGAAGTTCCTGCAAGATATGGGACAGGCAAGGTACTATTATGATCCCTCCTCAATGTCCGAAGTCTCAAGTAAGGCACTAAAAATGAAATGTCTGGCCCATTTAGAGGAACTAAGACTAACGAAAGAGGCAACAACAAATTCAGTAGCACACATCCTCCAAATACAAACGACTGCCTCCATTCAGCCATACCTCATACTTACCAACACAAGCTATGAGAGGTATCTTCTGGTAAGGTTCAGGCTGAACTTATTCCATCGTTTGGTAACGTTCCCCATTAGAAACAATTGGGCCAAGGATCTTCCGTTGTGTCCTTGCGATGACACCTCCTCACAATCGACCATGCACACCGTCCTTTTTTGTAAATTCTTTCACGATTTTAGGAAGAAGTGGCTGATCCCATTGCTGCAGCAAATTGGATTTAGACAATGTCGTTTAGCATTTCAATATTTGCAGCAGTTGGAGGAAGAGAGGATAACCTATCATGTCATGAACTTTCTCAAATGTACGGTTAGACATAGAGCGTTTTTAAGCTAATTATCTGTCTTTTAATAACAAGTCATGTTACGATTTTTCTGGCGAACTTCTAAAAAAGTATTACCTAAGTTTTTAACTACCCTAATAGCTAGAAGTCATAGGCTCGGCTTCTTACTTTCATCCTACAAAGAATAAAGCTGTGTTTTTAATTGAGCCTTATACTTGTGAGAATAGTTATCTCTCTTTTATTTGTACATATTGATTTTATTGTAAACCAAATGTATTGTATTATGATTGTTGTTCGCTTTTTATGATTTATATTCTAAATCGAAATAAAGCCTAATTGACTTGACTAAAAGCCAAAGGTTTTTGCCAAGCCTCAGCAACATGCCTTTTCACCTCCTACACTCCAAAGGTAATCATTATTCCTTTCCCTTCACATTCAAATATTTTTTCAAGAGTGCTCATCTTCCTAGTTTTAAGAAATTTAAGACAGTGGATTGTAAGAAATTGGGTTACTGATGGGGTAGTGAACCCTACTCCTGCAGCAACAATAATCCTTGTCAGGGTGAAGTCACAGGTGAACTCCAAATGGACCTGTGCTCAACCCTCTGGTAACTTGGCAGAGAGCAGTCAGGCTTAACTTAAAGGCAATGTGCAAAGTACTTATACAGCACTTCAACCAGTAAGAAAGTGAAAACACAACATAAGAAGAATCTCACTCCATATTTGAACAAGAGAGTATGATTTAATAAATAAAACAAGACAAAAACAACAAAAATAAAATTTGTAGAACCTGAGATAAGCAAGTTTGAAGATTTAAGCAAGCACGAAAAAGTACAAAGTGCCAACTGTTGGTAACTGGTTGCGCTGGACTGGGACAAAGATGCAAGTTGAGGCTGACCACGATGGAGCATGGACTGGCTGGAAGGACCCACTTAAGTCACTGAACAAGAGTATCCGAATTCCTGATTGAGGTGTGATGCAACGTCCTTTGCTTCGAGCTGCACTGACCAGCATCAAGAAACCATTGATATTATGGAGCTTGTGATGTGAGGTCTAGTGCCAAGAAGTGTTGTACAGTCAAGTCAGTGACTGTCAATAGGAGCTTGCAGGGTTAGATCCTGCATCCTCGTTGAGAAAGATGCTGGGGCTTGTGAAGTCTTGCATAGTGATGCATAGGTGCTGAGGTCAATGTACATTGCACTGGGACGGGGCTGGCGAAATCACTAGGCTATGGTGAGGACTTCGTTTGAGATGTGCAAAGCTGCATTGAGCTGGCCCGTTTTTCATTGTCAAAATGTGTTACATTGGGTTGGGCTAACAGAGCTGATGAGGCAATGTGTGATCCTGCATTGGAGCTGCACGGCACTGGGCTCATTTTAGGCATCGAGAAGCACTTTGCTGGATCAAGCTTGCGGTGCTATCGAGGCGATGTGCGATCATGCACCGAAGATGCTTGTAGCAGGTAAGTCTGTTGTGTTCCTATGGCTTGAGAACAAGAGGTCAACCCACTGACCATTGGAGATCTTGGAGTCCTGGGACAAACAGGCAGGCTGGTTTCAGCACAGCAACTCACAGCAGAAGAGTCATTGTGCAGCAACAGCAGTCATTGGGCATAACAACTCTTCCTGGGCAGCAGAGCAGGCCAGCAGGGCAGCCTTCATTGCTTGGCAGTGCTTCTTCCTGCTAAATCTGACTTTAACATAAAAGAGGACTTTTCATTACAAGACACCAAACATGAACTGGTGCCTGTTCCCTATTAGAAGTTATCTTTATTAAATGTAATAAGGTAACCCCAATGATATCCTACGGAAGAGGTAGGTATTTCAAAAATGAAAAATGAATTTAAGAGTTTTTCACTATCAGGACATGTAAAACCTAAATGTATATTTCCTACTTTTTAAAAACATTGCACCCTGGCCTGTGGGCTGTTTAGGGCCTACCCTAGGGGTGACGTATGTATGAAGGTTTAGGGGTGGAAAAAGGTTGGTTTTGCCATGTCGAAATGGCAGTTTAAAACTGTACACACAGGCTGCAATGGCAAGCCTGAGGCAGGTATGTAAGGCTACTTAAATGAGTGGCACAAGTTCTGCAGGCCCACTAGTAACATTTACTTTACAGACCCTGAGTACATGTTGTTCCACTTTACAAGGGACTTATCAGTAAATTAAATGACCATTTGGGGATAAGCCAATGTTTCTATTATATTAGCCTGGACTTGTGTTTTGATGGACTCAACTCTTTACTGACAATATCCCGAAAAAGTATTGAAGCTGTCAAACACTTTCTCAAGTGCAGACCTCTGAATTACTATCAACATAATCAGATGATTTCAGATCTCATTAAATTTTGCCTGTATTAAAATAGTTTCCTATTTATGGGGTAATATTATATGCAAAAAAATTGAGACTGCTATGCACAACTGCTTTTCCCCCAGCTATGCACATTTGTCTGTGTGCTGGTGGGAGAAGCAGGAGGCCTGGGAGGATCACATAAGTGAATGGATGGAGCAAGCCATATAATGGGTGCGCTACATTGATGAGTTATTTGTTGTCTGGGAAGGAGAATTGGATAAAGCTGAAGAGTATATTTCCATTTCTAAATAGAATGGTCTGAATTTACGATTCACACCATGCAGGAGTAAAGAAGAGGTCCATTTGCTTGAATTGACTCTAACAACCAATGACAACCCATCCACAGTACACTATTCAGTAAACCCACAGTTGAAATAGAGTCTTGCATAGCACCAATAATCACCCTAGAAATCTGAAATGGAGCATCCTCTCTGGGGACTTGCTTCATGCTAAATGCAACTGCAGCAATAATGAGGATTTTGACAGAGTTCAGGAGGAAATTACTGAAATATTTCTAATCAGAGGGTACCTTGTTTCAGTAGTAGAGTCATCCAAAGAGAAGGTCAGGCAAAATTCACATCAGGACCTTCAAGTGGATAAAAATAAACCTCAAGAAGAACTGAAAATGAGGTTTATAACAACATTTTCAGCAAACGTGGCTGTGATTTGCAAGATCTTTTACCAAAATTCATGCATTTTTCAATCAGGCAACATGTTTGGCCACACATTACATATACATACACAAATCACATATAGGAAAATAATATCCTTGAAGGACTCCTAATTCCATAGCTACTTTACAACGAAGGCTAGTTTGTAATCTGATGTGTCAGAGAAATGCTTTTATCCATGCTTAAATTACAAAGCATGCAAAAACGGTGGGAAGGTCAACATATAAATAATACCAAAGAAGAAAATGGCAGTTAAAATTGTGAAACTATTCAACTGTAATTGTGAATTCAATTTTAATTTATAGATTTGTTAAGTGCTCAAATCATCCCCGAAAGAATCTCTTGGCGATTGAACATCCCGCACAAGTCACAGTTCGATGATAAAATTAAAGATTAAAAAAACATGTTTTCAGAGATTTCTTAAATGAAGGTAGAGGTGTATAAGAACGTAGCTGTAGTGGTAACTGCTTCTGAAGTTTGGGGGCCAAAAAAGAAAAAGAGTGGCCTCCATACCTAGCTGTTTAAATACAACTAGGACATAACAGTAGTGGTTCAGTTTATCTATGTTGGCAAGCCAAGATATATGGCTGCAGCTTGTTTTTTAGTTAACATGGACCATTTCCATGCAAAGATTTGAAAACCAAACAAAGAAGTTTAAAAAGAGTACACTTTTTTAAAGGAAGCCAATGAAGGTAACATAATACAGGCTCAGAAGGAGACCATGGAGGATGGTTGTAGACAAGGCGGGCCACCATGTTCTGCACTACCTAGGGTCTGGATAAAAGGTCTTAGTTTATTGTGACCCAGAGGGATTTCCCATAGTCCAGGCATCTCACTATCAGTGCCTGCACCAGGCGTTTCCTGGTCTGCAAAGGATCTCAATGAAAGGCTTTTGTTGAGCATGTGCAAAACACCAAAACATGTCCCAGAAATTGAACTGATATGCTCATTCATGGAAAGGTTGTCATCTAAGAGAACACCTAGATTGTAAGCCATCTGTTTAGGAGTAGGGGTTGGTCCTAATTCAGATGGCCACCAGTCAGTGGACCAGAATGCATGTGCTTTCCCAAATATCAAAATTCCAGTGTTACTGGAATTAAACTGAATAAAATTGGCTATGATCGAGGACGCAATTTTTATTAACAAGCAGTCCCTAAAGTTGTGTTGGGTGAATTCCAGATTTGACCCCATATTGATGACAAGTTGGGTGTCATCAGAATATGAAATGGTATCAAAACCACATGACCTGATAAATGATAACCTTACCCAAAGGAGTCACTTGTATATTAAAGAGGGTAGGGCTCAGAATGGATATCTGCAGGACCCCAATAATCCAGGAACATGGTTCTTGAGTTATAGAGGTCCATTTGTACCATGTGAGTTCGCTCCAGCATAAAGGTTTTCAGCCATCCCACAGCTTAAGCTCCGATAGAACCAGTAAAACCAGCGGAGTTCCCATGATCTAAGGCAAGACTGATTGTGTCAGTGGCCTCCATCAAGGCTGACTTCATACTGTATGAAGCATGGAAATCAGACTGGGAGGGGTCTAATAGGGAATATGTTTCTAGAGAAGAACCACGTTGTTGGTTAGCCAGGGACTCACTAATGTTCCTAAGAAAAGGAGGTAATGATACTGGTCTATAATTGACCAAGCCAGTCATGTCACTGTTTCCTTTATTTTGATTAGTGTCAGCAATCATAAAAATGCAATAAAAACATCAATAAATTCATGACTATAACATAAAATTCAAGCCAAGATTCCCTCAGAAACAGAAGATGCTGCTCTGCTGGTCGGGGACTCGATCCTGGGAAAAAATCAGCATATTTGGTAACCTTGAATCACAATAAGCGCAGGAAAGTAAATCGGAATAGCTGCACCACCAGATACCGGCGTTGATTGTAAGAATTAATGTGCCTGGGCAGAGAAATGCAGCTCAGAAGGTGAGACACCTGGCCCTCCATATCAAAACAAGATGGCGGCGGCGTACACCGCAGCGTAAACGAAACCGAAACTAGAGCGCTGCTCTGAAATCGTAAGCTGCCGGTGATACTGTGAAATGTCTGAGAGCCGCCTCGTAACACCGAGGGACAACTCGAGACTGAGCCTGACATTCCTGCCCTGCTGAAGTGTGAGGTGAGAGCTTGCATGCTAGCGGACAACAGAAAACATTGCAGGAGGTGGAGCGGGTCGTGAATCATATTAACCTTGAATCATAATAAGCACAGGAAAGTAAATAGGAATAGCTGCGCCACCAGATACCGGCGTTGATTTTAAGAAATAATGTGCCTGGGCAGAGAAATGCAGCTCGGAAGGTGGGACTCCTGGCCCTCCATATCAAAACAAGATGGCGGCGGCGTACACCGCAGTGTGGATGAAACCAAAACTAGAGCGCTGCTCCGAAATCGTAAGCTGCCGGGGATACTGTGAAATATCTGAAACCCGCCTCGTAACACCGAGGGACAACTCGAGACTGAGCCTGACATTCCTGCCCTGCTGAAGTGCGAGGTGAGAGCTTGCATGCTAGCGGTCAACAGAAAACATTGCAGGAGGTGGAGCGGGCCGTGTACCTTGCTGCATCATTGCTCCCGGTGGATTTGCTCTGAGTCGCCGGGGCATCGTGCAGCGAGGAAGAGACGACGCCGAAACTTGGATGTAAAAAGCGCCCTAACACATGACGTTTGTTACACTGCCCCAATGCGCTAATAATAATTTCTTAGGTGGTATTTGTGACCCACGACGATATGCGCGACCCGATCATGGGAATTGCAGTCTAATAGTGGATGACACCGGTTGAATGCGGGAGACAGTAAATACGAAAATACAATTGCTCAGTCGCAACATACTACGTACCCAACACCTAAGCATCTGGCCCCAAAGCTTGGATATTATTGCAAGTTTGTGAAATAATCGAAGCAAGAATACTATTGACTTATCAGCGCCATCTTCTGGCCTTTTTCGTACATCTACCAGACAACCAATTCTAACCCAAGATCACGGTGATTAAGCCTCCTGCTTACTACCCGCCCATAACTTTATCTGGATTCCACTCCCAGTTTAGCTACATGAAGGTAATTTGTGATAGAATAATCGTATCTTATTTTTATTGAACTGTTAATTATATCAACAGTAATTGTATGCATCTTGATGCCCTCTAATATGTGTGCTGTTACTCCCTATCCTACTTAAGTTTAAAACTTAAATGTCCTGTTCCCTACGAGTTTCCTTAGCGTTACTCACGAGCCTTTTAGTCACTCGTAATTGTAATATGTAACTAGCATTGTAAGTATATCTATTTTTTATTTAAAATTATTTTATTTTATGCTGGACAATCTGTATTTGATATTGTAGAGCTAATAGATACATTTAACCTAATACGCTACGTGCTCCTAAATCGATCTACCTCATTTGGTGATTTTTTACCTAACCTTCTATGTTTAGCTGCTTGTTTAATCTGTGTTTTTTAGCTGGTAATATTACAGGATGTCTTTTACTCTATGCGCTATATACTCCCAAGATTATTTTACCTGATGTGTTGTATGATATTTATTACTGCCCATCACGAATCCTACTTACTATCTTCACCAAAACTTACCTGGAAGCTACTTACAATGTGTTTGTTTCTCCTCCCTGCTTGTTTGCTGTCTCAAGCTTGTGGTGACCATTTTGTCTCTTAAAGTCACAAGCAATGTTTGTTAATTAGACCTCCATTTTGCCTTTTGTATTTTGTTGTTGTTGTCCTGCCTTGCTGATTAATAGACACTAAGAAAGGACTCACTCCTCCCCCTCAAAATTTGGTGGTCATCTTTAAAGAGAGCCCGAATTGCTAATTGACTGTGTAACGCCAGCATACTTCCTCATCCCTCAAAGTATATTCCTCTCTCTCCTTGATTTCCCTATCTCTCTTCTATATCTTTCTTAGACATAGTCACTCTATTCTATTTCTATCTCTCTTCCATATCTTTTTTAGCCATACTCACCCTACATTTTTCTTGCGCTTACCTTCTTCCTTAAACTTTCCACCGTTTTCACTGTTGCTCCATTCTACTCTTCCCTTCTAATCTAAATCTTTCTTTTTTGTCTTTACATATTGGTTATACATATCTATATCCCCCCTCTTTATGTTGTGCATTATTCATTTTTTATTATTTTGTTATATCATGGGGGTTTAATTGTTTATACATGCTGTTTGATTGTTTATACATGTTGTTTGATTTTTCTTACTTATACTATATTGCTCTATCTTCGCAGCTTATATTTTACCCCAGTGACATTTATTCACGACCATGAGCTCACATCGTGTCTGTACTAATTTGTTTTACATTCTTCATGTTTATATTTTAGCTTTTTTGTATTTAATGTATGATGAGTCCCCTTTTTCATTTTATATGCTCTATTGTATATGTTGTAACTTAGGTTTTTAGCTAATATTCGTTTGAATTATCACATTTTCTGCTATTTCTGCATTGTCTAAACGTAACTATATTCTCCCATTTCCTTCCTCCTCCTTCTATTCCTTGGCTGCCCATTTGTAAGATTGCCTTGTATATTAGTTTTGTTTACACTACCCCTCCACAAGGTGTCCCTCTGTCTGGCCTCACCCATGTCCCTCACTATTTCAACCTGCTTTGACTTAACTCTTCCTACCCCTCCCATTCTGCCTTTTATAGTTTTTTTTAGTTGGTTTGTACGGTCTAACCTGTTTTGCACCTACTTTAACTCCCTATACCCCTAATCATGCCTCCCCGCTCACTCCCACCCACTATCTCAGCTTCACACATTTCGAAACTCGGCCCTAACTCTTGGTCTATCCTCTACCCCTCCCATCTCTCCAAACATGGTAAGAAGAACCTGAAGCATAAACTTCTCTGTCTCCACCCTGAAACCTTATTTGCTGATCACCATAATAGCCTTAACTCCTCCATTATCTCCAACTACATCTTCTACACCAAACGCACTTCGAAATGGAAAAGCCTATTCCTCCGTCACCTCCATATCACGAATTCCCGCAATATCCCATAGGGTCTGAAACTCTCCACCACTCCCTTCCCTTCCTTTCCGGGCGAAAATGATATCTCCATCTTCAAATCTGGAAACATTCTCATCCAGGCATCTGAAAATCACCTCCACATCTTTGAATCCTACTTCATCTCGCTTTCCCAATCCTTCACACAATCCCTCAATCCTTCCATCTCTCCTCCTGAACCCCTAAACCCAACTCCTTCTATCTTAACCCTTGTCCCCCTGTCGCTTCCCTTGGACTTACCCCATCCCTCAGCTCCTTCTTCACCCACCATCATCTCCCCTAACCCCCTATCTCCTCTCCCTAACCTACCCACCCCCTCTTGTACACCCCATATTGTTACCCCTACCCAACAACAGCATTTAACATCCCCTGATCCCATCTCCCTTACTTACACTGATTCCCCTCACCCTCTTCCACCTTTATCACCTATCACCACCTCACACTCCTCTTCCCCCAATCAAGTTGATTACTCTCAATCTCTACTTACCTCCCTCGCTCTCAACATTATAACATTATAACCCCGGTCTCTCTGTCCCCTAATGTCTCCCAACTCTTTAAAGTCTCCCAGTCCACCCATGACTCTCCCACCCCACCTATTGACTCCTCCAAACTGCCCAACTCCCTTGATGCCCCCACTCCTACTCAGGCTACTTCTTTAACCCTGAATTCCCTAGGCTTGGTTACACGCTCCCCTCCTGTTGATCTCCTCCTGAACAATCCCCCCTTCACTCCACCCCAAACAACGCCCCAGTGATGCCCCCTGCCTCCCCAATTACCCCCTTATATCCCTCCATTCTAATAACTTTCTCTCCTCTATTCTCCTCCCTCCCTCTTACTCCCACTCCATCTCACCCTCTGTTGCACTTCATACTCTCCCCCCTCGATTAACCATCCCCCTCACCTCCCCTACAGCCCCCCCACATCCCCCACCGACACCACCTTCACACACCCCTTCATTCGGCTTAACATCCCACAATACACCAGACATGCCAACCCCTACTGTCTCTCCACCTCATTCTACTTTATGTTCCCCTAAATTGAATGCCACTCTTAAGCCTACACCCTGTATACCCCCTAACCCCAAAAATGATCCTCCCCCATTTCAATTCCCCTCACCCCTCCTCCAGGATTTCCCCCGTTCCCCCCTGAACATCCCACCCCTCGATAACCCTTACCTTAACAACCTCCCGACAACTACTGATACACTTTTCCCATCAATTCCTACTCAATTACTCCTTATGGTCGAACTTCTCCTTTCATCCCTCGTTTCGGAATTCTCCTCTCTCAGAAATGATATCTCACTCCTTGTTAAATCCCTCTCCTCAGATCTTGTCCACACATCGACCGCCTCACAGCACACCCTACCGCCGCTTATCGACACTCATCTCAATCCACCCACTTATAGACCTCCTATTCGTATCACCAATACCGACACTCACCCCCTCCCTGGTAACCACACAATCAGATCTAAACACACTGAACCCTTCTTAAGTGCCCCACCCTGCAAGATCAATACAATCTCCCCTCCTCAAAGTGATATTTGCTCTATAACCTCGAGATATACCTTGTCTACGAACCCCCGTATATCTCCCACCTCTGCCTCAACCACTATCCCCCCAACCAGTCAATCCACTATTCCAATTCTGGTAGGAACGAACAGACTTCCCCCGCTTCTGACCTCTCCTAGACCCCCCAACTACTCAGACCTGTCTCTCCCGCCTCTGCTTCATCCACTATCCCCCCTACTAGTCAATCCACTATCCCAGTTCTCTTAGGAACAAACAGACCCCCACTCTTCTGACCTCTCCTAGACCCCCCAACTACTTAAACCTATCCCTCCTGTCCCCCCACCCCATTATCTGTCCCCTCTCCCCTCTGTTGGATATTGATAAACTGCAGATCCGCCTCCTGCCACGCAACTGAGATTGCTGAAACCATTCTGAAAGAAAGCTTAGACATCGCATTCCTTACTGAAACCTGGCTCAAAGCCCACTCCACCCCATCCTCAACTTGCTCATTTCACCAGGCTACTCTATCATTAAGAATGATAGAATCAATCAAATAGGAGGATATCTGCCCTTATCTTTAAAGACGAACTTAACATCTCACTTGTTCAGCTCCAAGACCCCACATCCTTTGAATACCTTTGCGCCGACTTCACACGTCCTAGCTTCCCCACAACTCGGCTACACACTATTTACCACCCCCCGGGAAATTGCCTCCCCTTTACTATAGAAATGACTGAGCTTATCATTCAAGCATCTCTCTCCCATTCCACAAATCTTTTCCTCGGCGATTACAATATTCACTGGAACAAAACTGATGACCCTGCTGTCATCCTTTTTAATGAAGCGCTAGGCATCACTGACTTGACCCTAACTTTGCCATGCTCCGACCCACTCTAAAGGTGCCACCCTTGATGCGATTTTGACGAGCAAGGATCTGGTCTCCCTCTCCAATAAACTCCCTGTAGATCGGTCTGATCACCACCTTATCTTCTTCACCCTGAATAGCCCTACTACTCACCCCTCCACTGTGATCACTTTACCTATGAAACCTACCCACAGCCTTCACCTCATTCCACATGGCGAACTGGAATTTACAATCAAAACTCCTTTACTTCTCCCCCCTCCCTCCCTTAACACTAACGACTTTACTGACCATTACAGTAATTCCGTTTGTGATGCCCTCGACCTAATTGCCCTAATCAAACTTAAAAAACAAAAACACATCCCTCCCAAGCCCTGGTTCAATGCCGAACTTAACTATGAAAGGTGGACCCTCAGACAATCTGAACGTGCCTGGAGGAGCCATCCCACCTCTGATAACCTGGCTCTCCTGAGAACTACTAGAGCCCAATACAAAAACATATCTTCAACGAAAAGGCCTCCTTTCTCCGGTCTCAACTTGACCAGGCTAGAAACCGCCGCAGAGAACTCTTTCATATTGTTAAAAAACAACTACCTCCGGCCCTCCAAACTTAGCAGCCTCTGTGGATAGATGTGAATACATCGCCAGCTTCTTTATGAATAGAATCAACAACATTGAACTATCCTTCTCTTCCCTCTGTCTCTCTCGCCAACCCCCCTTAACCAATGCATCCTCCCTAACATTCCTAACTCACTTTCACCCTCCCCTCTACCACATCTTGACCCCTCTCAACCCAACACTGCCCTCCCCATCTCGATTCATCTCGGTCAGGGCACCTTTTGAAAAACAAGACTTTGTGGAGTGAATTTAGTCCAATTTCTGAAACCACTATCATTAACATAATTTCTAAACTCAAACCATCCTCACACACCAAAGACCCTCTTCCCTCCCATTTAGTTCAAGATCTTAAATTGATTATAGCCCCAATTTGGACTGACATCATCATCTCCTCACTTTCCACTGGCTGTGTTCCTGACTCCCTTCAGCTAGGGCAAATCTCCCCCATTCTTAAAAACCCCTCAGCTGACCCTAAGGACCTTAACAATCTGTGCCCTATCTCTAACCTCCCCTTCCTATCTAAAGCACTCGAAAAATGTGTCCTATCCCAATTAGATAACCATATCAGCTCCTTCAATCTCCTTGACATTTTCCAATCTGGCTTTAGAAAGGGATGCAGTACCGAAACTGCTATGCTCAATATTACTGACGACATTCATCGCTCTCTAGACAAAGGTGAATCCTCTCTACTAAACCTCCTTGATCTCTCGGCTGCATTTGATACTGTCCACCATCCCACCCTTCTTAATACCCTCTAAGATCGCTTTGGAATTGAAGGCACTGTACTTAAATGGTTCTCCTCGTTCCGCCAAAATAGATCTCAACAAATTAAGCTTGGTCACTGCCTCTCCAAACCTCAACCTAACTCACTCGGTGTCCCCCAAGGATCGATCCTTTCCCCAACCCTATTCAATCTTTTCATGGAACCCCTCATTCCCAAACATGCCAAAATCAGTTATCACCTCCATGCCGATGATACTCAACTTTACTACAAGATTAAATCCCACAAGGACATCCTTCACCTCAATGACACTCTGATGAAAGTCCAAACCTGGTTCCATCTCAACCATCTCAAACTTAATCCTAAAAAAACAGAAATCATCCTGTGCACTCCCAAAAATAACCCCCTTCCCATTCAACTCTGGATTAATGATATCAAAGCACTTAATTACACCCTCTCCACCTCTAATTCTGTCAAATCACTAGGCATCAGCATCAACCAAAATCTTAATCTCATCCCTCACATAAAAATGCAGCCAAAAGGGCTCTTTTTACTCTTCACCACCTCAAAAAAATTAAAGCTTTTATCCCAGCTGATGACTTCAAAATTGTTGTACAATCACTTGTCCTTTCCAAGATTGACTATGGCAATACCACTCTTGCTGGAACCCCTAAAGTCCACCCTGCACCGATCAAATCTGTTCTCAACCTTGCCGCCAGACTTATTTCTGATTGTAAACAATATGACCATATCTCCCCTGTCCTCAAAAACCTAAACTGGCTTCCAGTTGAAGGACGATCCACATATAAGATTGCGTGTATCACGCACAAAGCTCTTCACCAAAACACCCCTTCTTACCTTTGAAGCAAACTTCAAAAAGCAGGATGCTCTAGCTCCCTGAGGAGCACTAACTCCCTTACGCTGATCCCTCCTAAACTAAAATGTAAAAAGACCCAATCTCGTGCATTCTCTGGTACTGCTCTGAAGATTTGGAATTCTCTACCCACAGACCTTCGCTGCAGCCCCTCTTACCCTCTCTTCAAAAAAAGACTCAAGTACTTCTCCTCAACAAACACTGAAACATCTTTCCAACGACCTTGACAAATGCAATCATCACACCTCAAAGATAGGGGGCCTCACTTTGTCGAACCTGTTGTATGCGGACGATTTATTTCTAATAAGCCAAACCCCTGTTGGGCTTCAACAACTCATTAACACAACGAGCGATTTCTCCGAAAAGAACAGATTAAGCATAAACTTGGGAAAATCAAAGGCGATGATATTAGATCAAAAATCTAAAAAGCAGCCTTCACAATGGTTCCTGCGAGATCAGAAGATTGAAACAGTCAAAGAATATAAATATTTGGGAGTAATCTTCGACTCAAAAGGCTTGTTCAAACAACAAAAAATGGCAATTAAGACCAGAGGGATTTCCCTGGCAATTACTCTAAAGGGCGTTAAGAACAAAATAGCGGGACCAAACCTATTCCCTCTGCTAAACATTCTACAGGCTAGACTACTGCCATTGATATCCTATGGTAGCGAATGTATGAGAGGAAGAGATGAGTCCACACTAGACAAAGTAGTAGCAAAATCAATGCGAATACTCTTCAGTTGCCCTCCGTACACTTCGCCAGCTCAACTAAGGCTTGAGTTTGGCCTACAGAAACAACAAATAGCACGCAAGGGTGCTTATGCAAAATGCTGGCACAAGGTAAAGAGCTCTGAGACGGGCACCCTGAACACTTACCTATGGAGAGAGCTGGAAAGAAACATGAACATCTCTACAATGGTCTATCTTCAAGCAGCAATAAACACCCTCGCGCTAAAAGATCTTTGGGACACAAGCTGCACACACAAATGCTTCAAACGGCTTGTTAACAAAACTTTGAAGTATCAATCCCTGGAAGAAGATAAAGCAGCACTAACTAGTAGGACTCAAGGGTGGTTCGTGATTCAGAACTACACCAGGCCCCAACCACAGGTCTAACTAGGCACTGGTTTCTCAAGGGCGGTGAAAGAATCCTTCTTGCGGTTGAGAATGGGGGTAATACCATCAAAAGTACATCTTCCCCCATGGAAACGCTTAGAATCCAATACAAATTGCAGACTCTGCGAAGATCCAAAAGAGGATGTTTTGCACTTGTTATGCAGCTGCAAAGCCCTAGACAGTGCACGAAGGAGACAACTAACACAGCTGTGGAACCAAAGACGTTTGCGAACCCGTCGACAGGCATTGCTGGCATGCTTTAACGGGGAGGACATTCAATTAGCCTGCAGACTGGTTCGCTTCATGAAATCAGCAAATACCGCACTAAATCCAGCCGTTACTCCATGATCTGGAATAACTATGACCTGCGAAAAACCTTTACAAGAAAATAACTTTCACTGCGAATGCTTGACAGTGTCCTTTTCCCACCGCTATAGTAAGCAAAGAAACCACACACTGATAGTGCCTCACAGGAATCCTGGGTTTTTAATACCTCTCCATTTAAAGACTCCACAAGACTTTTTTTTGCACATATTTATTTACAAATTTATTGACATTGCAAAATCTTGAAATGTTTTTACACGAATGTGATTGTAATGAAATGTATTCTTTTATCCTTCCCTATTTTACGTATCTTGCAAAAGTGCTCAAGACAAGCACCTTTTATACCAATTGCAAAGATTTTTATTAATCACACAATAAAGAATTACTTACTTACTCACTTACTCAACAAACACTGGGATTCCTAATGTTTTTGACTCTGACCCCGCTCATTACCACCCCACTATGATTCACTTTTTACCCACCCCCTCTCCCTCCTTCCATTCCCTACTCCCCTTCTCTACACTCCCTTCTCTCCCTAATGTCAACTCCCTTTTATCCCTCTTATTATCCCATTGTTTCTCTGCCCCCTCTAGCATTTAATTCAATGTTTTACCTTTTTGTGAATTTTTCTGAACATTGTAAATTGTTGATTATTTCTTAATATGTCTACCTACCTTGTAAAGCGCTCTGATACTCTTGGTTCCAGCAGTGCTATATAAAACTTCCTAAATAAATAAATAAATAAATAAAATAAATAAAATGTCACGCAAAATATACCCAAGCTGAAAATCTGGATAAAGATCAACATACATAAATATTGTCAAAAATGGCAAAGATAAAAGAGCTGGTCTTCCTTGCAGAAAATTCGAAGGCACAAGTAATAGACGGATATATTTATGGTGCAGATCGTCCCATTTAGGGCAAATTAAAACAATGTGTAAAGTGTCTAGTGTAGAGGATGCATCACATGTGCAAATAGGGTGGTCTGATGGTGTATGCCATCCCACTATTAATTGAGTGAACATATTCAGACTAAAAGTATGTTAAAAACCTTCTGTGCATAACCAGCATATCCAATGTTAGGTAAAATTCGATTTTTTCCATAGATTTCACCATACCATACTTTTTGTGCTGAGAGTCTAAGGTTCTAGATTCTTGGGTATATACCTTAAATGCTCTCTTGACCCATGTGATATCTGATTTAGAAATTAGCTCTAATAAATTATAAGGATGTGGTTTACCCAAATTTGTCAGTGTAATTTTTATGTAACTCAGGCTAATACATATTCGGAAAATCTCTCAATATCAATCTGTTTAATTCTGACTTGTTTTTTACCCTTATCAAAAACCATAAAAGTGTAGGGTGCAAATGTATGTAGTCAGGAATAAAGCGTGCACCTATCTCAACGTGCGCTATTTCGGCAGGTATGTTCTGCGGAACAGTTTTCTAAAATCAATGTTTTCTGCCACTTGTATAATAATGGAAGACTTGTAACCCCAGCTCTCCGCTCCAAAGGATGGAGTTGGAACACACTTAGCATTGTAGAGGTGTAATACATACTTTATATGGCTGTAGCCGTCACCTGGAAACGGCATCAATAATGAAGGCGACCCTATGAAAAGGTTGAACGTGTGATTTCATTAAAGAATCCCAGGACAATTTATCATCCAGCAAGATGCCTAAGTAGCAGAACTTGTCCACCTTACCTATCTCATTGTAGAAAATTAAACCCTTCTCAGGGGTCCCACTGATACTTGGTCCTTTTAAACCAACAAAGATGAAATTGTCACAGAAGCTGAAATATAAAAAAACAATCTTTATTAACCTCGAATGAGGGAGACAACATCACACAGAAGCCTTAGCAAATGAATGAGGCAGTCTGAGGAGTACAGAAAACTGGGGCCTTATATATGCTTAGGGTTTTTAAAAATATTAAAAAACAAATTTAAAAGCACTTATTTTTTTTAAAAAAAATTCATAATTAATCTTTTTGTTAATAAAACCAATCATTTTTGATAATTCCACATGAAAAGCAAGCTGCATCCCTTGCCTATCAGATTTAGACGCATTCATTCACAAGCCTAAGCACAGAAGCCTTACTTGAAACATGACAAATTTTTGCGCCACTTTTTAAAAGGACAATTATTTAACATCAGAACCACAAATATGCTTATAAAAAAAGGCTTTAAGAAAGGAAATCCTTACTTTAAATGTTTTCCTGTTATTCAAAATATTGAACATGCTTTTTGTAAGTTTTTAAAACAGCAGTCTGAAATGGAGAGTTTTACCCCGTGTTTAACTGACAAAATCCTGGCTGAGTCAACATTCCTGTCTCTCCATGGTCTACAATCAAAACAATAACTGCTGCTCAGGGGCAGTTAAAACACAGCTGTTGTAAAGCTTTTTTTAGTGTTGAAATGGAAGCATGGTGTCTGTCTATTTAAAACTGAGGCATTTCAACGCATGTTCTATAATATGTATTTAGTTCAACAACATCCAATTTACTCAGATGATGTGTTTGCCTGTTTATATCCAATACAATGTATCTAAGGAAAATGGTGTAACATCTTATTGTTTATTTATTGCAAAACACACTTTTTCTTTTTTTTAAGGCCTATTTCATTCCTATTCAATGTGAATTCTAATTTTATCTTTTAAGCATTGGCAGTTTGTACATGTGCATAGTTGCTTACTCTATAAACTAAATAGTAACATATAGATATTTAGCATATCATATGGTTCATTTCTGGATTTTTATTATTTTTATTTAATATTGATTAAATGACATTTTGCATAACAGACTGATGACAGCAAGAAAACACAAACACACACATTGAGCTCATTCCAGACATATACAGAAGGGGTCATACACTCAGAACACATGATACAGCGCGCTTAAGAGCCATTATTTCACAAATAGCGCAGTCGCTATTTACTTACAGAAGTATCACTAATGTGAAACGATGAACCATATAGACATTTAGACACACGATTAACCCACAGATCAACACTTAGGACAGAAGCAAAGGACAGCCCACAGACTGTGCTGAAACCAAACCATTTGTAAATACTAGTTGTATGTCATATTTACAAGAAGAGCTTCTTAATAGTATTCCAAAAGACTGCAAAAAAAAGCCCAACAAACTGTTTTATTTTCAAGAAGCCAAAATACACTCAATTCACTAGCTTGGACTGGCAGAACACCAAAAAATCGCTCTGCATATCTCTATTTATAAACATGCACAGAAAAGGATCCTTGTTTGTATTATGTCCATATTTGAATTCCATGGGGATACAGAATCACCAAGGAAGAAATATGTTTTTATACCTAAATCTATTTAGCTATTCCCTCAGGGGAGCCGGCTAATTTAATTCACATCTCACTATGGTACCTCCAAAAAGCAACACATTCTTCGATGTGTGCTTGAAACAGGCATGCCAAAAATAGTGCGAAATATGCAGTATTATAATCAAAGTAGCGCTTAAGGAACTCTTCGTACGTTGTGCCGTTCAAACAAATTCAAATAAAGAAAAATCTCCTCATTACCTGCCTACATAAATTGCAATTTACATATTACATACATACTAATCAAAAATTGGCCAATGCAAATCTAAGCCACAGTAAGTGTTACTAAACTACCTTACCAATCCAAGGCATCAAAACCAACAGCAAGTGCCGCAGAATGACTCTTACCAAACAAATGGTTGTCCAAATTCTAACTGCCAAGTTCTGAATGACCTAACGGTCTTTTTTAGAATGCTCACGCCAAAAAGGTTCTCAGTCAGGAATGACATCATGTGAAGGATCAAAATCAGGACGATCAGAAATATACTGGGCTGCAGAGACAGAGAATCCCCAGAATCTCCGTGCACAGAGCACCTCCTTAGTAGAGTCATGTCCTGTCCTCCACAGTAGATTTCTGTCTCCTGACAAGATCACTCCTTAGATAACCACTTCTCTGATGAGGTCCACGTTGGAGCGCCTTTTGTAGAAAATAGAAACCCTTTCAGGGGTCCCACTGATACTTGGTCCTTTTAAACCAACAAAGAAGAAATTGGCACAGAAGCTGAAATATAAATGTAACATCTTTATTAACCTCAAATGAGGGAGACTACGTCACACAGAAGCCTTAGCAAATGAATGAGGCAGTCTGAGGAGTACAGACAACTGGTGCCTTATCTATGCTTAGGGTTACGTAGTCAGTATAAGACCAAGGGGCAGTCCTGGCTCATGTAAGCATGCAAAATGCCTAAGATGGGCATGCAAGATCTGCTTGCTCAACAAAGTGGGAGGAGCTAACAGTTGCTAATTCTTGTGAACACATCCTGACATTTACAGACTAGAAACAGTTGCAAGGACAGCTGCAAGTTCAACTGAGCATGTATGAAGGTGGAAGATGCTAAATATAGTTTGTTTCTAGGCAGATTACAAGAGCAGTCAACATCGAGGAAGGACAGAGCACATGGCGAGCACGTGGCAGCACATGGCAGACAAGATGGCTGCCAGAAATACAAAATGGCTTTCAGTTCATGCTAACAAATCGCTCCAATATTTAACATCATGATCCTTTATTATGTTAGTTTTAGTTTTGATATTTCTGGGTCCCATTATCATAGTATATGATTTGGAGTAGTTTTTTTTAGGCCCAGATTTTCCTTAAAATCATAAAATGGGCATAATAAAAGTTGTAAGTCATTGGCCACACAGGAAATAAGAACAGAATTATCCATGTACAGCAAGGCGGGGACCATTCTATGTCCTACCTTCAGCACATCTTTACAATGTTCCCTTAAAAATGGATCTAATTGATTAATATATAAAATAAAAAGCATAGGCATTAAAATACCTAACAGAAAGGGCACAGTGCTTTCCCCCAATGGGCCGTATCTTACTGAAGTATCAAGTCCTGCGTGCAAATCATGCATAAACATCACCAGGGCCTCATCCAAACCCATGTCCCTCAGCACAGACCACAATTTAGATCTCACCAATATGTCAAAAGTTGTGCTCAGGTCCATGAAGGCTAGATGTATACTTTCCCTTTTGATCACTGTGTATTTATGAACTAAAAGATATAAATTCAAGTTTTGTTCTATAGTGCCTCGGCCCGGCCTAAACTCATATAGAATTTCTGACAAGATATTCTTGTTAGTAACCCAATCTGTTAATTGCTCCAGTAAAACCCTACCCAAGACCCTTACTTCTGTGTCTATAAAAAAAGAGCTTGGTTCCCTATTTTAAAAATCGTTACTCTAACTGATTGCTTCCATAATGAGGGAATATGGCCTGACATGATTTAAAAAGGTTGTCTGGACCCCATCTGGGCCTAGAGCCTTCGCAGGTGTCAATATCACCTCTTCCAACTCAAAATAAACATTTGTTTATTTGGACAGAGGTGCAATAAGATTAGCATCCTTGTCACCTGCATTATTGTGACCAAAGTGATCTACCCACTTTTGAGCAGATATAGTTACACTCAGATCCAGTACTGTTCGCTCATTAAATAATGTCTGATTAATGACTTTCCAGAAGACTGCACTATTTCTCATACTACAAGCTTCCTTAAGCTTATTACAAGCTTCTCTTTTCAAGGTGCTTATTCTATTCCTGCGAGCCACTTTTACTGCGCATGTCGAGCTTGGTTTTGATTTAAGGGCTGCCTTTAGTTCTTCATAAACCCTTGTGCAGTTCTTATCGAACCAATTTAGGTCCTGAGCTAATTGTCTTGGAATTATGTGTTTAGTCAGGGCTCGCTGGACCTCAGTACAAATAGTACAGAATGAGTCCACAATGGCTCGATTATGGGCACCAGTATTCAGACACATCTCAAATTCCCGGCTACACCTCTGGACCAAATTCTTCTGAACGTCCTCCAGTATGACCTTATCCCATCTAATAAATTCCTCCCTTGTGCTTTTGATGTTGGCAGGTCCGATGATAGAAGTCTTAGATGCAAGATCACACAAGCCAAATTCTGCCATGATTGGATTATGGTCACTGAAGATAATACATACTATTCTAAATCCCACCAGAAACTGAATCAAGCATGCAGATGCAAAAATATAATCACTAGCTGTATTATTACCTCTACCCTTAAAAGTCAGGACTGCCGTAGGGGAGTTGTATGTTTCTTTAGATAAAATATTAATAAGGTTTAATTCTGAGGCCATAAAGTACATGAGTACCTAAAATGAATTTGTTCACTATGTTCCTGATCCCTCCTTTTCTCAACACAAATCTCGCAAGGATGTAAGTTAAAATCTCTAAACAGCAGGACTATTGGCAAGAAGGGCCACTTTAGCAATGTTTTACACTGAATCTTCTTAGCTCTATGTCCAGTGCTATCTCTGTAGATGGTGAAGTCTAGATATTAATCATCAGCACCCTAATATTGTGGGGAAAAGATAGTAACACACCCAAGATAATTCCGAAGTCAAATACTATTTGTCATGTGGTGCAATCTAATCTTAAACTTATGAACGTTGCCAGGCTCCCCCTTTACTCTGCCAAGCGGGCAAGCCTCACCATTAGCCCAGAATGCAATAAACCCATCAAAAAAATCCCCACTATGTCCCTGGTTTCTTGAAAATACACTATACCATATGTTTTACATAGGTCCATCCCCTGCTCATCCGCTAATAGTGAGCTTAACCCTGCACTGTTCCAACTAAGGGGCAGTTACGATGATGGTCGGAAACTCTTCTGACCGATCGGTTTGGAATTTTTTCTGACTGAATCGGGTTCTGCAAGTCTGACCGACCGATCACAATCGTTTGGTCGGGTTCGCTTTGACTTCAATGGGAGCCTGTGTTCATAAAGAGCACACAGGCAGAGCACACAGGCTCCCATTGAAAAAAAGGGGTGATTGGGGAAAACCATGCACCCTGTGGCAGGCACCCCATGGTGCCTGCCACTCTGTGCATGGTTGTATAGAGGAGTCCCATGGGTATCCCCAAAGGCCCCAACTCGAGGGTCTCAGGGTGAAGGTGGGCCTGCTAGCGGTTCCCAGTGTCAGATTCCGACAGCTATTTTGTATTGGGAAACCGTTTCCATAGAGCTGTACGCTTGGCTCCAACGGGCTGTCCGAATGCAGTTTGGAACTGATTTCGACAGCCCAAATGGTTTCCCTGCAATGTATTTGGTCGGTCTCAAATGTATCCAATTCAGATGGAAACATAGGTTTCAAATCGGATTCGGAGAATCCCGTTCAGAGCATCTCCACCCGATATCGTAATCGCCCCCTAAATATGGTCAATTTACTGTTTGAAGTGTTCGAAAGCACTCCTTTCCCAGTCGTCCTCTCTGTTATATCAGTAACACAAAAATTCACCTCATCTCTGGGAACACACTGATGGGTACCATTCTCTTCTCTGGGAAGTCAATCTACATCTGCAGGGGCATCAAATCAGTTGTATGTAGGTATATCAGAAAAACTGGACAGGCTCACCGGGCCCCCAACTGTTGTTGTTGAATCTGCAAGAATTCACTCTAGGTACATTAGGTGCCCTAAAAGGAGCCTAGATCGCTTGATCATTTGGTTTATAAAAATAACTCAAAAGCAATAAAACAAGGTTACTGGATTCCACGTGAGTACTCAATTTCCCAAGTAATAACCTTTTAGCAAAAGGTTGAGTAGCAAAATTAACAATAAAGCAATCTCCTTGTATATACGCCCTCCTAGTACCAATCCATCTCACCCGCCTTAACATCAAGATAATATTGGCCAATCAAGGTGGAAAACATCTGGAGCCGACCAACCAGTTCACAGTTCTGTTAAATAACTTCTCATATGACTCCTTTTGACCTCTCCTTAGGTCAGGAACACCAGCAAGGATGATCAGATATGGGCAAGAGGCTGGGGGCAATCCTATAGCTTGTTGTACTTTCAATCGGACTTCTTCTCTATCACCATTTTTTGCACTTCCTTGACCCTTTAGTACCATAGGGGGTCATTCTTCAGATTGCGTTTTGTTCTTAAGAGCTATGGGGTCCCTCTAGGTATATGGATTTCAAAGGATGAAAGGGCAATTCCCATGTTTTTTAGAGGCTCCAGGGAAGACATGTGTGATATCGGGTGGGGGACGAGGTGGCAGGATCCCCTGAGAATAATTCTCAAGCCTACCTAACGGAGCTTTGGTATCTGTCCTTTCATTATCCATGAGAAAGAGAACATGCTTGTTTTTGGTTGCCCACTGAATTCTTGACATCCAGTTTAGCTTTATTTAAAACATCCAGTTTAGTAAATATTGGTAGTAGTTTAGCCCATAGAAGTGACATAGGTTCAGCCAAGACCTCATTCTCCAATGACCAGTCACCCTTCAGGTTCTGTCCTTCCTGTTCCCCGGCTTGTCCCTGGAGTAGCAGGGGAGGATCATCCTCTATTGAAACTGAGGCAACATCAAGGGACTTTAAAGGTAAGGAACTTCAGGTAACTTTTCTGTTGGCCTTAGATTTAGGTATTCACTTCTGTCACTTAGCCTAACTGTAAAGTTTGGACTATTGGGAGAATTTTTTCTCAGTGGCATTGATATAGCACTTGGGCCTTGGGCCACTGTATCCAAAGTTAATTGATCTTGAGTAATTGACCAAGTCTGTGGGGTAGGCCATAGGTTTTTTAATAATAGGTCTAACCCGAGCAGCTTTCCATTTGGTTGGAAGAGCTTCCAGATTGAGAGAACGGTGACATAGGTCTGTAATTAGAGCAAGAACTATTGGGGCCTGTTAGAACTGGGATATCTGGTTGGCTAAGGCGTGCGCCAATGCCAGGCAGAAACCACCACTCTAGTCAGGGCAAGGGAGTCACACACCAAGATAACCCCTGCTCACCCCCTTGGTAGCTTGGCACGAGGCAGACAGGCTTATCCTGGAGGCAATGTGTGAAGCATTTGCGCACGCACACAGCAACAACATACCAGGCACTCCACAAAAGGAACTCCACACAAGGTTATATAAAAGTACTTGTCTCCATTACTTTTCAATCTTGTCTCCATTACTTTTCAATCTTGTCTCCATTACTTTTCAATTTATATATTGAACCTTTAGCCTGCTCAATCAGAAATCATATCCAAATAGCACCTTTTAGATATAAAAATTGGGAAAAGAAAGTGGCTTTATATGCAGATGATCTTATGGTGTTCACGGACAACTACAATAACTCAGAACCAGCGATTAAAGAAATAATGAAGGACTTTGGCAGGGTTTCAGGCTATTTGATAAATATCAGTAAGACAGAGGCAATGAGTTGGAATTGTACGATAAAACCAGCTTTCTCAAAGGAAAAAATAAGATACTTAGGGATCACTTTAACTGAAGACCTGAATAAAATTACCCAATTAAATTTAAATATAGTAGTAAAAGAAATGAGAAGACTTCTTAAAGCATGGTCTGGTCTACCACTAAACTTTTTGGGCAAATCAAACGCAGTCAAAATGACCATCATCCCCAAATTCATGTATCTTTTTAACACGATTCCGTTGGAGTTTAATAAAGCTGATTTAAAGAAAATACAAGGAGAATTGTCCAGCTTTATTTGGTCGGAGAAAAGCACAAGAATTGCGTGGAATAAACTCAGGAGAAAGAAGAATCAAGGGGGCATTGCAAGCCCTGATATTATTGAATACTGCAGGGCTTTTCAGTTTAAAAACTTTAGAACGCTGCTAATGAAGCACGGTAAGTTCCCAAATTTCCTGCAACATATTACAAATGGAGAAGACTATTTCCTTTTCAAATTTGGCCATCCCAAATAAGAAAGTAAAATTGAAGCTACTAATAAATGCGGTCAAATTATGGACCCAGTTTAGAAGCATCTTGAGGATCCCATATTAGAGTAATATGGCCCCAATATGGGATTCACCTGGAACACCAGAATGCCTTAAAGATGCATTATCCAGTGTACTTAGACAACTGGGTTTTGAAAAATGGGGACAACTTCTATGCAAAAATGAATTAATATCATGGGAACACCTACACACAATAACGGAAGGGAAAGTGTTGAAGTTTAAATATTATCAATTGAAGAGCTGGGCTAATACCATTCCAAAAGGAACAACAGACATAGGAAACTTTGAAAAGGAAATGACAAAGGAATCTACGATAACAAAAGAAATATCAAAATGGTACTGGGCGTTAATTGAAGCTGGAGAAGAAGATCAATCAATACCCGAAAAAATATGGAGAAGAGAGTTTACCAATGAAGACCTTGATCTAAACATGATCTGGAAAAAATCATCAGAATTATGCTGGGCGTGTGTAAAACCCGCTGCTTTAAAAAGAAATCACCTGTTCTCAATACATAGAGCGTATTGGACTCCAAAGAGGTTAGCAAGTTTCAAAGGTGCATCGATAAAATCCTGCAGTAAATGTGGCGAAGAAAAAGTAGATGACACCCATATGTTCCATCACTGCCCAGCACTTGAGCATTTTTGGCAAGAAATTGGTAAGACACTCTCGGCCTTAATGAGAACCCCAATAACTGTAAGTACCTCTTTAATTTAATTATTTTTGGGATCACTTCAAATATCACTAGACTAAGTAAACCTCAGGAAAATTTTATGTTTGTGCTGATACTATTAGCACGTAGAGAGATCTGCATAAACTGGATAAAACCGGTACCTCCGTCACATGAGGAATGGTTAAATTCTGTTACTAGGGTATGTAGGTTGGATAGAAAAGGGAATAATACAAAAAGAATGCAGCACTGGGAGATATGGGTACATTTTTTTACTCCTGATTGACAATTTAGTTTTAATTTTGACCTTTTTCCCTCTTTTTCTTGTGCTTTGGCCGGTTTTTCTTTTTTTCCTTGTTTTTTTTTTCTCTTTGTTTACCAATGATTAAAGCGGAGACAATAATTTCCTGGCAGGTCTGGATCTCTGCCTGAGTAGCTCTAGGGCTAGCTCATCACAGAACGTTGGAATTATTGTGTTGGATAAAGGTAAAGAGGAGAATATTGACTGGTTCTAAGAAACGGCTGGGAAACTCCCGCTGGGAGTGTTAACAGAAATCCGGGGCAGTGAAGGTTTCACAATATGAACAGACCGTCAATTTCCCCCGAACACCTTAGTATCCATTCTCTTTTCGCAATATGAGGTAAAAAAAATAAAATTAAAAAAAAGGTTATATAAAAATAACTTTTGTATTCTCATAACACATCAGATAGTAAACACATAACATACACTGTGCCAACTGGCACGGGCAATATTCACAATGGATTATTTACACAGGACAGGGCCACATGGGGCACTGTCAGGATCAACACTTTGGTACAAGTAAAAATAGATCATAAACCTACAACCAGTAACTACTGGTAATCACTGTACTCCACCTCAACCTGTAACATAAACTACATTATATACTCTTCTCACTAGTCTAAAGACATTAGGCCCTACCTCCTAAGTATAACTCACACTTAGGGGCGTAAATCACAGTGAGGTACAATCTCACTAACACAAACCTCCATAGGTAAAACTGTCTCTAGAGGTATCAAACAGGGTGCGAAACACATACTAAACGCATTATATTTCCTAGCACCACATTTAGAGCACATCAATCACATTAGAGCCTTGCTCTCTATCCACATACCAACCCCCCTGCCAACTGGCAATCCAGGAAGGGGCTCAAATGCCCTGTGTAAAGAATGTCAGGGCGCTCTGCCAATGCGGTACAAAAGGGGGTGGTGATGGACGGAGCATCTGAACCAATCAAACACTCACACCCAGTCAAAAGATCTGGGTTTGATCCATCACCGTTCTTTAGCCCACTCTGCCACCCCAGTTCAGACATGGCTATATGCAAATCAGTCTGACCCTGTGCCTCATGGGAACAGTCCAGCCCGAACTGCCAAGCCATGCCTTCCCTGGACCGGAAACAAGCTTCCGAGGACCGGTTTCTGGCATTCCAGCCGTCCTCAGCCCGGCTTGCTTGAATCCAGTGGCAAAGTGAGCAAGGGACTCACGTCTGAGCATACCCTACCACACTTATGGCGGCCAAAGCGGTACAAAAGGGGGTGGTGATGGACGGAGCATCTGAACCAATCAAACACTCACACCCAGTCAAAAGATCTGGGTTTGATCCATCACCGTTCTTTAGCCCACTCTGCCACCCCAGTTCAGACATGGCTATATGCAAATCAGTCTGACCCTGTGCCTCATGGGAACAGTCCAGCCCGAACTGCCAAGCCATGCCTTCCCTGGACCGGAAACAAGCTTCCGAGGACCGGTTTCTGGCATTCCAGCCGTCCTCAGCCCGGCTTGCTTGAATCCAGTGGCAAAGTGAGCAAGGGACTCACGTCTGAGCATACCCTACCACACTTATGGCGGCCAAAGCGGTACAAAAGGGGGTGGTGATGGACGGAGCATCTGAACCAATCAAACACTCACACCCAGTCAAAAGATCTGGGTTTGATCCATCACCGTTCTTTAGCCCACTCTGCCACCCCAGTTCAGACATGGCTATATGCAAATCAGTCTGACCCTGTGCCTCATGGGAACAGTCCAGCCCGAACTGCCAAGCCATGCCTTCCCTGGACCGGAAACAAGCTTCCGAGGACCGGTTTCTGGCATTCCAGCCGTCCTCAGCCCGGCTTGCTTGAATCCAGTGGCAAAGTGAGCAAGGGACTCACGTCTGAGCATACCCTACCACACTTATGGCGGCCAAAGCGGTACAAAAGGGGGTGGTGATGGACGGAGCATCTGAACCAATCAAACACTCACACCCAGTCAAAAGATCTGGGTTTGATCCATCACCGTTCTTTAGCCCACTCTGCCACCCCAGTTCAGACATGGCTATATGCAAATCAGTCTGACCCTGTGCCTCATGGGAACAGTCCAGCCCGAACTGCCAAGCCATGCCTTCCCTGGACCGGAAACAAGCTTCCGAGGACCGGTTTCTGGCATTCCAGCTCTGCCAATGCAGCGCCAGTCAGGGGTACGCCATCTGCGCAAACCTAAACGTTGCAGCTGCCCACTGCTTGCTGGGCAGCTGAGAACAAGAACAGGGCCTAAACGGTGCAGCTGGCACAAAGTGTTGTGCAGCTGTGGAAGGCCTGGCACCATGCAGGCTCTAGGAATGATGGGGCCACAACGTTGGAGCCACCTAGGCTCTGTAAATCAATATGCCCTTCGTTGGAGCCCTCGGGCTCAGGAAATACTGGGCACATTGGGAGCCATCGGGCTCTGAAAATAAAGGTACCCTGGGTTGGAGCCACACGGGGCTCTTAAACAAAGCATGCCCTTTGTTGGAGCCATCTGGGTCGGAAAACTAATGGGAGACGGGAGAGCCACCTCGGCTCTTTAAACAAATATGCCCCCGGTCGTTGGGGCGGCCCTCTCACCAGTGGGGCCGCCCGGGTGCCGACAAAGTGCCCCGATATGGCCACGGACACGGGGGACCCCCGCAAGGCCCTCGCGGTCGCCATCTCTATGTTGGAGCGGCCCACTGCACACACAGGGCCACTCTGACTAAGTACTACGAGCCCCACTCACATGGGCTCTCCTCTCGCTGGTGCCGTCTCCTCTCGGGGGACAGCGGTGGTGCTCCCCTCACTCCTGGGAGCCCCGTTAGGTGCACCCGGGTGCATCTTTACCCGGTCCCCCTCCTCGGGACCTGGACTGGAAAACAGAGCCGGCGGGCTCTACGTGGCTTCTCCCCGGCCGGGGGGAAGTGGAAGTGACATACGCTGGGCCTGCCTCCAGTCAGGCACGGCCGCCTGACTTCCGGGTCCGGCCAGTGCTCAGCAAAAAGGTTTAGAGCGCGGCTTGGGCTGCGGCACCTGCTTGGATTTACACAATACGAACACAGGCATAATGCAGGGTAGGCACCTGCTTGCTGGAACTCCACATAAGTGGGGTGGGCACCCGCAGATGCACACAAGAAGGGGGGATCCCCAGGCAGGGGGATTCCCTCGGCAAGGGCTCCGGCACCGCGCTGCTTAGCCCCTAGGCTCTCCCCTTCCTAGGGAAGTTAAATAAAAAGTGCGCCCAGTCCCAAAATAAGGTGCAGGAAGGCTGAAGAAGGTCCTGGCAAGGGCAAAAGCAGCCAGAAAGGTCCCAGGAATCATGGAGATCAAAGTATGGAGCAACACAGCTCCCAGCAGGAAGAAGTCCTCAAGGTATTCAGGGCATCCAGTGGCTGGGCAGGGCCCAGGGAGGCAAGCCTTCCCCTGGGCCCCAGCAGTAGCATGCCCCTGGTAGATTCTAGTTGGAAACAAGAACATTTTTATGGGGTCACAGCCCCGTTTTATACACTGAATTCCTTTGTCTCCAAAGGTGCAGGCAAGGGGTGAACCAGATGCAACTGGTTCTTGAGCACTTTGTTTTGCTCAGCTTCTCTGCCTATTCACAGGATGTGTCAGGGACATCAGACACACCACAGGGGTGGAGCCAGCATTGTGGAGGCCCAGCCCTATTCAGGACCCAGGTGCACTCCTCCCTCCCATCAACATGCAGATCTCTCCATTCACCACTGGGGAAGACCCATCCTGACTCCTGGAGCCAGGCACACCAGCCAGCTCCAGTCAATCACAAACCAGACAGTCAAATCAAATTTACTGCACAGACATCCCAACTTCTAAAAGTGGCACTTCCACACTAGAAACACATTAAATCTGCACACATCATTGTGCAGCATTTAATCTCACGAGTTTGCACATACCAAACTCAACCCTGCACTCCCCACACATCAGGAACTACCATAGTCACACATATTCCCCATGCATTCCTATGGGAGGGCAGGCCACTTTCACCACACATACACAGAGAGCGCTCGCACTTTACACTGGACCACAGTGAAAAAGTCCTAAAATCACCAACACCAGGTTACAGAAACAGGATAGGCAAATCCAAAAAGTTTCGGGGTGAACCTGCCATATGGGCCAAGTCCAACACAACCCCCTTCCAGCCGAAACGCAGGGTAGACCAATCACTCCCTTGATGGGCTTCCCTGCTTTGGGCGATGAAACACGGACGCGTGCCCGCATGGCAGGGACACCCTCCGGTTCTACGCCATTCTGAACCCACATGGTTTCCTCCAAACAAGAACTCTCTGGTCCAACCAGGATACCCCACTGGTACTCTCTAGTTGTCCACGGCTAGGACCAGGCCCTAGGTCATCCAGATGGCACAGGTCCTGACGAATTCACAGAGTGGGGTGCAGTAACCCCTGGCACACAATAGCTATTCTCTACTCTCCCTCTCAGAGTAGCTACCACTACCACTGATCCTTCAACCTAGGGTCTGCACCCTCAGGCTGACCAGAGGTCACGGGCAAGAATGCCCCACCCTACCTCTACTTCTGGGGTTCTGCACCCTCCAGAACACAACTCTCCCACCAGTTCAAGTTCTCTCCATCACTGGTCTACCGCCTGGGATCTACATTCTCCGGATGTACCGGGGTCAGAGGTGAGGACGCCCTCAGTTTCCTGCCGATAAAAAGCGGCGATAATGTGCTTGATAATATGCTCTATGAATTCCAATCGAAGCCCATGTTAGATGTCTTCACATCTAACATGGGCTTCGATTGGAATTCATAGAGCATATTATCAAGCACATTATCGCCGCTTTATCGGCAGTTTCCTGCCGATAAAAAGCGGCGATAATGTAACGCCCTTTTTTGATAATATGCCCGGCAGTCCCTCTCACTCCTTCTCCTCAGAGACAGGACGTGGGCCCCTACAACCCTTCCCCTTCTACTGGGACCTAGCTGGGCTACACATGAACCTCTTCTCCCACACAAGACCAGAAGATACACACGTCAATCCTGTTGCAATCATTCCCCAATGCCTCTGCAAGACCTCTAGTACACCGCCAGAGGTACACCTTCTGTGCAAGCTTCTTATCAAACAAACTCACACTCACTCGTCCAGTGCCTTTGCAGGATCTAGAGCACACCAGAGGTACACCTCCCGTGCAAGCTTCTTATCAAACAAAGAACTCACACCTACTCCTCCAGGGCCTCTGCAGGACCTACGGCAAACCACCAGAGGTACACCTCCCATGCAAGCTTCTTATCAAACAAAGAACTTGCATCTACTCCTCCAGGGCAACACACCACTCATCCACACCCTCCCCCTCCAGACTGGTGAGACAGTTCCTCACTGCCTCTGACTCTCAACCTGTACCCCTCTTACTGAGCACCAGGCACCATACTCTGGGAACTGGGAATGGGACTTCACGCACTGGACACATTTTTGCTGCCACCACTGGATCCTACCATACTGGGGAATCCAGACACACACACTACACTCAGGCGATAACCACCCTCCTGAGCTAGCCATTTCTCCTCCACACTCCCTCTCTCCTATTTACCCACACCTCTGGGAACAGCGATTGGGCATTGGACCCAGCAAGGGACTCCCTATCTACTGGCATCCCGCCCTGTCATTTTCTCTCTTCTGCCACTAAACATAAAGTGCAGGAACACCATTTAAAAATGACACTCTTGAGGAAAAACAAAATCACAAACAATAATCCCCAACGTGTGACTATCTAAAAATGCAGAGTTTTGTAATGTAGCCAGTTGTCGCTGTGGTACTGCGCAAACACAAGTCCTAATCCTCACCGCTGACAACCAATGTTAGAACAGGGATTTCTGGTTGGCTAAGGCTTGCACCAAAGCCAGGCAGAAACCACCACTCTAGTCAGGGCAAGGGAGTCACATGCCAAGATAACCCCTGCTTACCCCCTTGGTAGCTTGGCATGAGCAGACAGGCTTATCCCGGAGGCAATGTGTAAAGCATTTGTGCACGCACACAGCAACAACATCCCAGGCACACCATAAAAGGAACTCCAGAGTCCACACAAGGTTATATAAAAATAACTTTTGTATTCTCACAACACATTAGATAGTAAACACTAAGCATGGACCAAAAATCAGTTCCGCTCATGAAATTAGCGGATTTTCTGCAATTTCGCGATCCGCGAATCTTGCAAAATTACCGAAAATTCAAATATTTTTTTTTGGCATGGCCAGCTCACTCAAGGGACCTCAGCGCCCTTCGGCGCGATGGCAGTACAACACACATGGTCACTGGAGACAACTCTTGTGGCACTTTACACAGCTGTAATGTAGAAAAGCACTATACATTTACCCAACGAGGTAGCAATTACTGGATTAGCCACTAGAAAGTACCCCAGTGTAAATTGCAAAAAAATCCACGAGTTTGCGGGAAAATCCGGGAAATTTGCGGATTTTTTGCGATTTTGCGCGAATTTGCGGACCGCAGGTCTGCAAAATTCACCCATACTTAGTAAACACATAACATACACTGTGCCAACTGGCACGGGCAATATTATCAAGGGATTGTTTACACAGAACAGGGACACGTGGGCCACTGTCAGATTAAACACTTAGCAGAAACTGGTACAAGTGAAAATAGATCATAAACCTACAACCAGTAACTACTGGTAATCACTGTAATCCACCTCAACCTGTAACATAAACTACATTATGTACTCTTCTCACTAGTCTAAACACATTAGACCCTAACTCACATTTAGGGGCATAAATCACAGTGAAGTACAATCTCACTAACACAAACCTCCATAAGTAAAACCAACCCCAAGAGGTATCAAACATGGTGCGTAACACATACTTAACCTATTACATTTCCTAGCACCACATTTAGAGCACATCAATCACATTAGGGCCTTGCGCCCTATCCACATACCAACCCCCCTGGCCAACTGGCCATCCAAGAAGGGGCTCAAATGCCCTGTGTCCAGAATGTCAGGGTGCGCTGCCAATGCAGCGCCAATCAGGGGTGCGCCAACTGCGCAAACCTAAACGTTGCAGCTGCCCACTACTTGCTCGCCAGCTGAGAACAAGAACAGGGCCTAAACGCTGCAGCTGGCACTAAGTGCTGCGCAGCTGTGGTAGGCCTGGCACCACTGTGCCACTTCCAGGGCTCTTTTAATCACTGCGCCCCCATGTTGGAGCCACGCAGGGTCTAGGAATGATGGGGCCACAACGTTGAAGCCACCTAAGCTCTGTAAATAAACATGCCCATCATTGGAGCCCTCGGGCTCAGGAAATACTGGGCACATTGGGAGCACTCTGGCTCCGAAAATAAAGGTACCCTGGGTTGGAGCCACACGGGGCTCTTAAACAACGCATGCCCTTCGTTGGAGCCATCTGGCTCGGAAAACTAATGGGGGGTGGGAGAGCCACCTTGGCACTTTAAACAAATATGCCCAAGGTTGTTGGGGCAGCCCTCTCACCAGCGGGGCCGCCCGGGTGCCGACAAAGCTCCCCGATATGGCCACGATAAATGGGGGACCCCAGTGGGGCCCTCTCGGCCGCCATCTCTACGTTGGAGCGACCCACTGCACACACGGGGCAGCTCTGACTAAGTACTATGAGCCCCACTCACCTGGGTTCTCCTCTCGCCGGTGTCGTCTCCTCTCGGGGGACAGCGGCGGTGCTCTGGGGCTCCCCTCACTCCTGGGAGCCCCGTTAGGCACACCTGGGCGCATCTTTACCCGGTCCCCCTCCTCGGAACCAGGACTCGAAAACAGAGCCGGCGGGCTCTGCGCGGCTTCTCCCCGGCCGGGGGGAAGCGGAAGTGATGCACGCTGGGTCCGCCCCCAGTCAGGCATGGCTGCCTGACTTCCGGGTTGGGCCAGTGCTCAGAAAAAAGGTTTAGAGCGTGGCTCGGGACGTGGCGGTCATACGCGGGGTGGGCACCCGCTTGGATTTACCACAATACGAACACGGGCATAATGCAGGGTAGGGACCTGCTTGCTGGAACTCCACATAAGCGGGGTGGGCACCCCCAGAGGCACACAAGGAGATGGGATCCCCAGGCAGGGGATTACCTCAGCAAGGGCTGCAGTGCCACTCTGCTCAGCCCCCAGGCTCTCCCCTTCCTAGGGAAGTTAAATTAAAAGCGCGCCCAGTCCCAAAATAAGGTGCAGGAAGGCTGCTGAAGGTCCTGGCAGGGGCAAGAGCAGCCAGAAAGGTCCCAGGAATCCTGGAGATCAGAGGATGGAGCAACACAGCTCCCAGCAAGAAGAAGTCCTCAAGGTATTCAGAACATCCAGTGGCTGGGCAGGGCCCAGGGAGGCAAGCCTTCCCCTGGGCCCCAGCAGCAGCACGCCCCTGGTAGATTCGAGTTGGAAACAAGAACATGTTTTTATGGGGTCACAGCCCCTTTTTATACACTGAAATCCTTTGTCTCCAAAGGTGCAGGCAAGGGGCGAACCAGATGCAACTGGTTCTTGAGCACTTTGTTTTGCTCAGCCCCTCTGCCTATTCACAGGATGGGTCAGGGACATCAGACACACCACAGGGGGTGGAGCCAGCATTGTGGAGGGAAGGCCCAGCCCTATTCAGGTCCCAGGTGCACTCCTTCCGACCATCAACATTCAGATCTCTCCATTCACCCCCGGGGAAGACCCATCCTGACTTCTGGAGCCAGGCACACCAACCAGATCCAGCCAATCACAAGCCAGACAGTCAAATTACATTCAATGCACAGACATGCCAACTTCTAAAAGTGTCACTTTCACACCATCGCGCAGCATTTAATCTCATGAGTTCGCACATACCAAACTCGAACTTGCACTCCCCACACATCAGGAACTACCATGGTCACACATATTCCCCATGCATTCCTATGGGAGGGCATGCCACTCTCACCACACATACACAGAGAGCGCACACACTTTACACTGGACCACAGTGAAAGAGTCCTAAAATCACCAACACCAGGTTACAGAAACAGGCTAGGCAAATGCAAAAAGTTTCGGGGTGAACCTGCCAAAAGAGCCAAGTCTAACAGGGCCAAAGTAACAACAGTGTGTGGAGTGGATGGATCACCAGGAGATCCAGATTTACTCCTGTTAGGCAGGCCCAATGCTTTCTCAGAAGTGGCAGGATTGAAGGACTCCTAAGTTGTAATCAGGGGGCTAGCCAAAGATTCAGGTGTGGCTTCCCTTATCAATACTGCATTCTTTGAAAGGGATTGGTAAATGCTAACGATCTTTTGTTCACAAGGGGCTGCAAGATCATCACAGAACACCTAAGATGCTGGACTGGTGGGGGTACACATCTTCGGGTTGGTAAATTCTTTTAAGATTTTATAAAGCTATTTTGAAGAATTTTCTGCAGTGTTGATTCTAACAACTGAAAGAATCTTTCTTACTGCACTGATTTTTTGGATACTTTCCTAGTGCAGATTTATAGATCAATTTATCCTCAGCCTTTTTGGACGTTCTCCACTTATGCTCAAATTTCCTACAAGTTGTTTTTTCCCTCTTTAGGGATTCAGTGTACCAGGGTGAGACAAGATTTTTGGTTTTAGTTTTGCTACATTTCAAGGGGCAATGATGTTCAATGCCTACTTAAAGGTTTCCTCAAAATCCTTTAAGGCTAGATATATGTCTCCATAATCTTTCAGAGGAGGGGGTCGAAGGCAGGTGAAAAAGTCCTTTTCAGGTGGCTCATGGCAGTAATTATAATTGCCTGAAACTGTTTTGCCTACATAGGGCAGTCTCCAATGAAGGAGGAGGTGCTAGAATGGGGGTCTTATTTATAAGGCCCTTGCCCCTCAGGTGTGTGACTTTTTTGATGAACCATGGCGCAGTGTACTGGCCCATATGTACAAGGCCAGGCAAAGCCAAGCTGCATGGCTTTTCATGGCCTTGTAAATAAGGCCCCTTTTCATGCATCACTTTGCATGAAAGGGGTGTGTCAATGGTTTTGCTGTGGCTGTTCCGAGGCAACAGCCATGGATTCTGCCCCGTTCCCAGATTTATAACATTTCATAAACCTGGGAATGCATCAGAATCCTACGCCTCTCAGAGGAAGGCGTAAAGAGGTGCAACAAGGAGAAATACTATTTCTCCTTGTTTTTCCCCATCAATGATTGTTTTTGTGCAGGAAAGTGTCCCTTCCTACACAAATACAATCATCCCCTCAACGTCGGCACTCTTTGACCATGGTGCAAGGGTTCCTGCTTTGTAGCATGGCAGCCAATAGTGCGCCGGAGCAGGAGAAAGCACAAGGATACATAATATTGTTGTAATTATGATGCACCCCAGTGCTTTCAAAGTAATGCAGTTTGACGCAGCAAAATGGCTTGGAGCTCCGTGCTGCGTAATTTTGTTTTAAATAAGCCCCAGGGTTTCTGGTTGGTTAGGGTGTGCACATAAGCCAAGCAGAACTCATCAGTCTTGTCAGGACAAGTAAGTTACACACCAAAGATAACCTGTGCATACCCTTTGGTAGCTTGGCAAAGAGAAGTCAGGCTTATCATCAGAGGCAATGTGCAGAGCATTTGTGCAGTACATTCATACAGAAACCACCGAATATACCACAAGAGTAACTCCACACAGTATTATATAAAAAAAAGTAGTATATTGTACATAGCATAGACCAAAATGATATGAATCATAAATACTGTGCATACTAAGCAATCACTTAAATGTTAATTATCATCCTGAACAAGGGCAAGAATTAAAACGACATACATCAATCGATGCTTTGCAAGTTATGCATTCAGATTGGAGGGAAAAGCATTTGAAACACCATATACAATAATGAAAATGTAGGCTACAGCACACCTGCATCTCTGTTACATTTTATATGATAAACAAGTGCAAAATTGTAGGGCACAGAAGCATCCGCACAACTACTGCATTCTATACGGTCATTTCCTGCAGTTTCCCTAATTTGTGACAAGTTCTTGATAGGGGCCTCGTAATGCCACCACTAAGCCTATGCAAGTGCCCCCAGGTATGGCCCAACAAAGGGGTTGGGAGCACACATATGGCAGGATCAGAAAGAAGACTTTGCTAGGTTCCTTAGTTTCAAAATAGTGAAATATAGCTGCCTTGAATATGAGGGCTGTAAAGGAGCATAAAAGGCTTAAGGACTTGAGTCAGCTCCACATTAAATAGCTCTGAGCCCCTCCCCTGGGGTTATGGCACTTTTGTTTGACAGGTCTAGAATCCCTGGTGGGTGGGGCAAGATGGTAGTTACATCAACTGGGACTCTCACAGGTGCTGTGCAGACTCCCAGCCCTTCTCAAGAGTGCAGCAAGGAATGTGGGAGACCCCGGTAGGAATAAAAATGGCCTCAGGAGCAGAGGACTGTGTCTGGGGTTCCATCCTTCCTGGGCTAGATTCACCTGGTGCTGTCCAGGAGGGGTGAAAAGGGCTGATGGCTTTTGTGTGCCTAGCCCATCCTCAGTTACTCCACCAGCTGCTTTCCCTCAGCAAGGAATGCTCATCATGCACATCCTGAACAGCGCAAGCCGTGAAGGTGGCATGCCTGTCTTGGTGCTGTAATGTGCTTCTCAGGGTACTTGGGGCCTCGGCAACACCATATTTCTCACCACGTGCTGAGTTACAACAACAAGGGGCACATATCAGCGTTCACCACATGCTTAGTAGTACGACATGGATGATTTAATAAGCCCTGGAAGAACACTTAGGGAAGAAGGCACCAAAGCAGGTAGTATTGTACAGGCCAGCACATCCAAAGTAGTTGTAGAGTGGCATTTTCTCCTTCAGCCCAGTAATCAGCAGGTCATCTCAGCAAAGCAATGAATTAGAATGGCCAGCAGCACAACAGTTCTCCTGGCAGTGTGCATATTTAGAGGCTGCAGCTTCCAGCTACAAATTCCCAACACAGGGTCTGGTTAAACCAGAGTCAGGGAGCAGCAGAAAGATGCGCAACCAGCAGAAAGGCAGTCCAGTTGAGTTCTTAAAGCCACCCACCAGTTAGCAGGGCAGATGAGTCCATTAAGCCGCAAGGCAGTCATTCTGACAGAGGTTCAGTTCCAGATCCCAAAAGTGCTTCCAAAACATGGGATTAGAGCCATTGTTCTTATACTCATAAATGTCTTTGATGTAGGGGTGACTTCACAAGAAAGCTTAAAAATGCACAACACTCTCTTGTAACCAACCCCTGGCAACTCGCACCAGTGTACAGTAATCTACCCTTTGTGTGAGGACAGGACACAGCCTATAAATATGTATAGTGTAAAATCACTCGCCCTCTCCCAGCCTAGGAGGACCATCAGTATGCAGATGAATGCAGATGTAACACCTGTCACACCCAGCCCTTCATGTGTGGTGGAAGTCTGGAAAGTATGCACAAGTGTAGCTGTCTCCCAGGCACAGACATGGATTGGAGTCAGGCTCAAAACATGAAGAGGCTTATTTACAAGCCCCTTACACCACCAGTACTTCCTTTTTTCCTCATATTAAAAGTGACACCTTGGAGGCGCAAGGGGCTTGTAAGTAAGCCCATAAGGGTCATAAGAACAGAGAAAAGATTAATTTCTGAAATAGTAATGTAAAATCCAACTCCACCCATAAGCAGGATTTATCACTACCATTTTAAATATACTAATCATGGTAACACCACTTCTTTCAGATCTGGAATTACCACTTAAGCATATATAAGGGAATTCCCAATGCTAGTGTATGAGAGGAGTAGGCCTCACAGTAGTGAGAAACAAAGTAGGCTGTTTGTCACTTCTAGGACATGCCACACTATAACGGCACATGTCCTTTTACTTACACAGCCCCCTGCCCATAGGGCTACCTAAGGCTTAGATTAGGGGGGACCTATGTGTAATAAAAGTGACGTTTAAGGCTTGGCAAGCAGTTTTAAATGCCAAATCAAGGTAGCAGTAAACTGCTCACACAGGCCCAGCAGTGGCAGGCCTGAGACAGGTTTGAAAGCCTATGTCTGTGGGTGGCACAAAAAGTGCTGCAGGCCCACTAATGACATTTGATTGACAGGCCCTGGGCATACAGAATACCACTTGCAAGTACATTCAAAATGCCAAACTAGTGCAAACCAATCATACAATGTTTTAGAGGGGAGAGCACGTGCACTTTAGCACTGGTTAGCAGTGGTAAGGTGCACAGAGTCCTAAAGGCAGAAAAAAGAATGTCAGAAAAATAGGCAGAGGAAGGCAAAACTTTGGGAATATCTCTGTAAAAAGTGCCAGGTCAAACAGGCGGCAATAGGGCTCTCATGTTGTGCAGAATGGAGTCTAGGTTTATTATTAACTTACAGTTAAGACCCCCAATAGAGTCAATAGTGATGAGGTACTGGCTTGTGGACACCATTCTAATTAAGAATAATAGAGGGAGGAGTAGAGCTGTATAATATTGTAAGGTACTTTTAAATTGTAGCACACCACAACTTTATGAATGACTGTTATGCATGATTTCAATCCCAAATAAGCTTGGTCATTTTTATTGCCTTTTATACCTTATTTTATTGTCTTCATTGTTTTGTTCTGTCTATGTTATTGTCTGTTGCCTATTTTTTTCTAGTATGTGTGGCAGAGGTAGAAATAATAGGAACGTATTTTGCTAGGATTTCTTAGATTGGGGTATCAGTGATATGATTTTTCATTTAATTGTATTTTGTGAATAACCATGTAACCAATGTGGAATTAATAACCATTGAATCTCATGGGGGATACATTGTTTCAAGTGTAAAGTATGTTGCATATTTAACAAAAAATTATAATATTAGTTGTATGTATCTTGCTTTAATTAAATTATCAAACACAGTAGAGAAGGTAGGCCCATTAAGGGCATGACTGACATAGGATAACAAATTATTACTGCATATATCCATGAAATTACACCTTTGCAGGAAGCTACAACACTTTATCGATATGCAATAATGTAATGCATTTTATGAGATTACTCTTTGCTTCAAAATATGGCATAATTGAACAATATATGAATACACAGAGGCAATTATTATAAGGCAAAAACACATTCTGAATTATATAGCTTTTGGAGAGAGAGTAAATGTATCCCAGTTGTTTTAACTCTAAGTGAGTTACTCAGTAATGTAAAACATGACACTTTGAACAGGCCAAGATGGGTCATTTGTATTTCTTTTATTTACTTCTCAAACCTTTTTCTGTTTTAATACCACAAACTTTTGCACTTGAAAAGAGGAAAGGTATGCATGATACAAACATATATATATATATATATATATATTCACTGAAGAAAGCATAGGTTTCAAGCAGGTTATAGTTAGGAATTACCATTTAGAAAACCTTAGAAATTCACTGAAAAACCTGACATCTAAAATGACATCACTGATGACATCACTGATGACATAATCCACATGACAATCTGATACACCTCATCATACACTAGAGTACCATATTTGAGTCCATTGACACACCAATACAAGTTTCTAAAAACCCACCCAGTGATTCCTATATCTACACACACATCTAATCACTTACCTATAGATTTACTCAAACATACTGTCAATAATCAATACAACACTGTCAAATATACTTATACACCTATATCGACATTACACACCAGCACTTATGCAGCCATCTTACTCACTTATGCAAAGAATGGATCATTTACTCACCTACACACTTATACAAACACCTCTTCATGTATTCTTATAGATAGTAACTCATACTTACTGTGTTATAAAATCACTATTACAAGTATACAGTTATCCATACAGTCACTCATAAAATCACTGAGTCTTATGTATACTTTTTATATAAAATAACTGTCACCTACACTGCCTTTTATTTTTCTAGTTTGTTGGACATGTACTCATTATCACACTCATAAAGATATTCACTCACCCAAACAATTGTTATAACATGTAGTCTTAACCTCATATACCTACTGAATCAACTATTCACACATCTTTCGGCAGTCACACACCCCCCACCGAACCACACACACATTCACTCTCCCATACATATACTCAGTTAACTAATCAATAACTAATATAGACTTTCACATAGCTAGTAACCAACGGTTGCAGCAGTTTACACAACAACTGACAAAGTGATACAGATATTCACACAGTTTAGTCACTATACAATATATTTAGTGAGACACTATAAATTAGTCAAGTAAACAGTCAATCACACTGCTACTAAATCCTCCATCCAGATATTTATATTTATATATCCAGTCTTTCTTCAATGCAGATTGCTAAATATATAAAACATATTTAACTAATGAACCAAACCACATTCACTGGATGATGTTATCAGTGATGTCATCAGTGATGTCATTTGAGATGTCATCAGTGATGTTATCAGTGATGTCAATGACCATGTCATGAATGATGTCATATGTGACATCATCAGCAGTGGATCTTGGGCGCACGAGTTATACTTAGTACAACTAACTATAACAGAGGAATTTCAATGGTTTAGTACGAGCCCATGAGTAGACCTCCCCCAACTTGTAATCGATAGTGTCTCTTTTGTATTTGCGAACCTTACGTTCGTTAATTTCCTCTTTGTATTTTTCCAGTTGTTGGTTAATATCTTTTATGACAGTGTCCCAATCTTCCTGTTCCAACATTTCTTGTAGTTCGCTTTTGGATTGTGGTATTTCTTTATTCAATTCTTCTAGCACCTTGGAGAGTTCTTCAATTATAATTAAAATCAAAATCTAACAAGCATTTATTCAGTATGGCATACCAACGTTCGACGAATTTCCGAATGTTTTCACAAAGTAGTAGTTTTAATGGAACTCTAAGACCTCTTGGAATCCGCTGTGCCCGATGGTATCTGATAAGGGTGCTCGCTTGGAGCCGTTGGTTTATTTCCCTTTTTGTGAGATATAATAGTTGTTTGATGTTATTCTCTTTGTTTTTCTTGTTGGGAATAGGTGTGGTGTCTTCATTAATTAGTGCATACATTTTGGAGGCATCGTCCTCAACAAATGCAAAAGTTTCAGCACGAACACCTGTGAGTCTGGTTATGTCTTCATATGTTGCCATGATTGCTGTCGAAAGTTGTAGTTGTGGGCCGTGCTACAGTCAGTGGTGGGCGACCGTCTGTGAAATACAAAGAAAAGTTTGTCGACTGTGCACAGGCTAAATCTGAGAGCAGGTAATTAAATTGTAGCGTGCCACGGAGGTATCACCTACTCGTCCTGTAGGTGTAGGATTAGAAACAGCAAGAAATGCGTCCCTTAAAATCTAAGGGTCGACCCTCTGGGCGCAGCTTTTTAAAAATCGCAACAGCGATTTAAACACAAATGAGCAAAAGATTCACCTTATGAAGTGCCATGCCAGCACGAAATGCATTGGGACCACTTCATATATAATTGAACTCCATTAGTAAGATGAACAAACTATTAATGTGATCTACAACATTGATTGAACTCTTCATATACAAGTGAAATAAACTGATTCATGTAATCACAACGGATTCTTTTCAACTGTGTTAGAGAAATCCTTTTTGGCGAACAAACTTTTGCTCATTTGTGTTTAAATCGCTGTTGCGATTTTGAAAAAGATGCGCCCAGAGGGTCACCCCTTAGATTTTAAGGGGCGCATTTCTTGCTTTTTTTATATAAAAAAATGGGGAGGGGGGGCTGCGTGGCTCCCCTCCTGAGGCTTCCTTTAGCCCTGTGGACCCTATACCCCGGGGCTCTGCCTCGTTTTTTAAAAAACAATTGTTGTGGAGGGGGGCCGAGTGGCCCCCCTCCCGGCCACTTCTTGCCCCGGGGACCCCATCCCATGTTAGCTGCTCCCCATGTAGGAAAGCAATAGTCTTTGGTTTTTGGAAGAGATAGCTTGTTTCCTGCTCTCTCTTCCAAAAACCAAAGCAGTTTGCTATGATAGGGTGGGAGCCACGAGGCTCCCTCTCTACCATAGCAAACAACAGTGTCCCGGGGGTGGGCACCCCAGGACACTGCAGGAGCCGGCCCTGGGGGGTGGTGGTCCCCAGGGTCACCACGAGGCTCCAAAATTTAAAAGCCTCGGGGTGGTGGTCCCTGGGGCTGGGGGGTCTGTCACGGACCCCCAATTTAAAAATGTAGTGCCCCAGGGAGGTGGCGGTCCCCGGGCGTTTGGAGGGGCTTGAGCCCACAACACAGGTTTTTTTATTTTATTTTGAAAAAAATGTAGCCCCGGGGGTGGGGGTCCCCGGGACTGCGGGGGGGGGCTGGGAGCCACCTTGCATACATAATTTTAAAGTCCCGGGGGTGGCGGTCCCCGGGGCTGGGTGGCCCCTCTGGGCCCCCCCATTATTATAAAAAAAAGAAGTCCAGGGGTGGCAGTCCCCTGGGCTTCAGGGGGGCCGTGAGCCCCGCCACATATGTAATGTTAAAGTCCTGGGGGTGGTGTTCCCCGGGGCTGAGGGGCCCCTCTGGGCCCCCATTTATAATGAACTACATTGCCCCCAGGATTTGGCCCCCCCAGGGGCTAATTACAAATAAAGCAGGCTTCGTTTTTTTCCCCCATGGGATACACGTATCCTACGTGCATCCTGCGATTGTTTTAAAAAAATATTTTTGTTTTGGCCTTGGGACCCGGAGCAGGCCTAGGGGGTCAGGGTCTTTCTACCCTGCACCCTTTATGTCTTTTGCGCACTTGTTTTTCAGTTTTATTGTGCCTTGGTTCTACCGAGACACAAGATGGCTGCCAACACTTCCTGGTTTAAAGTGTTGACAGACAGTTGATAGCCAATTAGCATGCAGCTCGTGCTCATAAAGCTACGTGTATGCTCCTCGGAGTATATGCGTACCCTACTTCGTCAATAGATATATCTACGATTTTACTTTTGATTTTCCCATGAACTACTGCACGGATTTACACCATTTAACAAAAAGCGTGATCTGTGAACCAAACTCTATCTTTTTGCCAAATTTGGTGTAAATTTGTTTAGCAGTTCAGGCTGTAGCCGTGTCTAAATGTCGCTGTGGAAAATTGCATGGTTAAAACACATTTTGGGACCCCCCTTTTTTCTTGGCCCCCGCTTGACAAATGACCCCGAAACTTCTAGGATAGGAGCGGAGCGAAGTGCCCCATCTTCTTGGAGAATTTCGCGAAGATTCGTTGACCGGTGCCAAAGTTATTCCATATAGAATGTTGCAGATTTCCTATCTAGGTCCTAACTATAACTACCTACTACTAACTACCTACTGGCAACCGCCAGTAGGTAATATATATATATAGATATATATATATATTACCTACTGGCGGTCGCCAGTAGGTAGTTTTAGTTAGGACCTAGTTTCCATAGGAAATCTGCAACATTCTATTGGAAATAACTTTGGTGCCGGTTGATGAATCTTCGCGAATTTCTCAAAGAAGATGGCCCACTCTGCTCCTTCCCTGAAAGTTTTGGGGGGATGAGTCAAGTGGGGGATGAGAAAAAAGGGGGGTCCCAAAACGTGTTTTCCCCATCTTATTTTCCATAGGACGATTTGACACGGCTACAGCTCGAACAGCTGAACGGAATTACAAGAAATTTGGCAAAATGGTAGAGTCTGATTCACAGATCACGCTTTTGTTCAAATGGTGTAAATCCATCCAGTAGTTCCTGAGAAAATCAAAAGAAAAAAATATAAATATCTATAAGCGCGCACTGTACGCACACCCGTGCGCACACTGTGCGCCAATTGGGTGTGCGCCAATTGGGTGTGCGCGAGCGGAATCCTGATTTGCTGTTAGACGTCTTGTCAACATTCTAATCGGTGGAAACCAAAAAGTGTTGGCCGCCATTTTGTCACACCGAGGCAGAAGAGAGCCCAAAACAAAAGTGGAGAACATGAAAAGGGGGCAGGGTAGAGACTTCCTGACCCCCTAGGCCTTCTCAGGGGGTCCCTGAAGGACCCCGAAGGCCTAAAAAAAAATTGTATTTTTTTTTTAAATCGCGGGGTGCGCGCACGTTGCACGCACCCCGAGGCAGAAGAGAGTCAAAAACAAAAGTGAAGAACATAAAAAGGGGGCAGGGTAGAGACTCCTTGACCCCCTAGGCCTTCTCAGGGGGTCTCTGAAGGACCCCAAAGGGCCCCAAAACATTTTTTGTTTTGAAAAAAAATCGCGAGGTGCGTGCACGTTGCTCGCACCCTCGAGGCAGAAGTGAGTCAAAAATGAAAGTGGAGAACGTGAAAAGGGGGCAGGGTAAAGACTCCCTGACCCCCTAGGCCTTCTCAGGGTGTCCCTGAAATACCCTGAAGAGCAAAAGAAACTTTTTTTGTTTTAAAAAAAGAATCGCGAGGTGTGCGCATGTTGCGGGCACGTCAGAAGAAACAAAAAAAATACAGTTAAATAACAAGTTTGAGTGTTTAGATTTCGGTTGGCACTAAAATTAACCGCTGTGTTCATTGAGTGTTTTTCGTACCTACAAGTAAGTACCAATGCAGAGTCTAAAGTTCAAGAGGAAGACTCTGTTTCCCTCATCTGTGAAATGTACACCGTCTCCTCTATAAATGCCTTGCATGTTGTAACGCAAGTTGTTGTGGTATATAGAACCCATACCATAGTGTCTGAGGAAAGCAGAAACAGACTTACTCACATGTTTCCTTGCTTTCTCAATCTGTGGACAATATTGGTTGGACCAGTTTCATTTTTGCCTTTGGCATATATTAGAATATACAAAGGCAGTTTGTGGAAAAAGTGACATCAATTGCCCAAAGGTGTCCTTTAAAAACATTTCCAGACCTACCCCGTCAAAGTGCCTAGGTCATTACCACCACTGCACAATTATGAGGTCAAGGTGTGGGAGATGCAAAAAGGATTTTACCAATGGCATCAATTGGTGACATCTCAATCCTCTCTGGCCAATCCAGATAATATCCACATTTGGTAAATCAAGGTTGAGAAAGCATCTATTTGCTGCATACCTTTCACTCCAGAAAATATAGCTGTGTCCTACAATCCACACTCTAAGCATCTCGAAGGGAGATCTGGTTGTACTCAGATGGGCTCTGGAAATGAAATGGCAGTTTGAAAAGTAGGTGTTTAGAAAAAATGTGGATGAGATTCAGTGCACTTGAAAACAAATAAATGATTGGTGGTTTCTGAAAATTCAACATTGAAAACTAGGGTGTATGCTACTGTTTTTTTTAAGGAGAAATGCTAATGGTTGAGAGAAAGTGATTGAAACGAACATTGCACAGGTTTCGCTGCTCTATTGAAAAGTCAAACACCCTTGCTGGATTGCTTTGCAGATGAACTTTTTACCTGTGTGTTCAGTTAGGTGTTGTATGGAGTGTTATCATGGTAACAGGCAGAGAGAGCAGTGGGGGAAGGTTGAATATTATGTGAGATTGAAAGTGTTTCAATGTAGAACCAATTAAAATGTTAGTTTGGTTTTGAATTTGTGTGGGGAGATATTTGTTCGGTTATCTACAAGAATATGTGTGTAAAATGAGAGGGAAGCTATGCCATTCTTTGGTTGCAGTGACTGGTGCTCAATTCAGAGATTCTGCTTTAGAAAATCTGGTGTGTGATTGACACTGTTCTAAAACTACAAAAGCATTTTTAAAGGTGAGTTGTTAATTTATAAAGGGATCTATGTTGAATTTGTCTGCTTTGGGCAAAACATTGTGAAAGGAGTATTTGGTATGTTGATGTGTTTGAGGACATATTTTTTGCAGTACAGTGCTGTTGTTAAAAATGTAGAGTTTGTACATGAAATTGTCTAACCACTTATACACTTGTATATCAGGGTTATATTTCTCAGATAGTCTCCTTGCAGTCTAGCAAACATTCTGGGTGTGCTGCACAAATGCCATAGAAAATCTTTCAGTAGCAGATAGTAATCATTTTACTGAATTGCAAGGGATACTGTCATGTGTCTAAGATCACAGTGTGAGTCAGAATTCATTTCAGAAAAATGTGGAAGAATAATTTGCTTAGTTAATGTGTTTAAAATATGGGTATACAATATGTACTCATATAGTGAGTCAGGCTTTAGAACATGTATTGGTAGAAAGTCCTAAGCAGCATGTGTGTCAGGCCTCTCAATCCCCAAATAGTCTCCATGCTGTGTAATATAGATCCTGGGTGTTCTGTAGAAATACCATAGCAACTCTCTCTGTAGCATGTAGTAATCATTTCAGTGAATTTTCATTTCTACATTCTCAGTCCCACCTTGACCCCCTACACTGCCTGAACACCACTGCACTGCTCTAAACCCTGAAACAGCACTCCCAGCAACACCCCCTTCCACTGTAGTAATCATTTTACTGAATTGCAAGGGATACTGTCATACTTCTGAGATCACAGTGTGAGTCAGAATTAATTTCAGAAAAATGTGGCAGAATAAGTTGCTTTGTTGATGTGTTTAAAAATATGGGTATACATGTACTCATGAAGTGAGTCAGGCTTTAGAACATGTATTGGTAGAAAGTCCTATGCAGCATGTGTGTCAGGCCTCTCAATTCGCAAATAGTCTCCATGCTGTGTAATAAAGATCCTGGGTGTGCTGTAGAAATACCATAGCAACTCTCTCTGTAGCATGTAGTAATCAGTTCAGTGAATTTTCATTTCTACATTCTCAGTCCCACCTTAACCCCCTACACTGCCTGAACACCACTGCACTGTCCTAAACCCTAGGCCACCATCTGCACCAAAACCTGCTAAACTCTTTTAACACTACTGCACTGCTCTAAAACCTGAAACAGCACTCCCAGCAAGATTCCCTTCCACTGTAGTAATTATTTTAGTGAATTGCAAGGGATACTGTCATGCGTTTAAGATCACAGCGTGAGTCAGAATTCATTTCAGAAAAATGTGGCATAATAAGTTGCTTAGTTGATGTGTTTAAGAATATGGGTGTACATGTACTCATGAAGTGAGTCAGGCTTTAGAACATATATTGGTAGTAAGTCCTATGCAGCATGTGTGTCAGGCCTCTCAATTCGCAAATAGTCTCCATGCTGTGTAATAAAGATCCTGGGTGTGCTGTATAAATACCATAGCAACTCTCTCTGTAGCATGTAGTAATCAGTTCAGTGAATTTTCATTTCTACATTCTCAGTCCCACCTTAACCCCCTACACTGCCTGACCACCACTGCACTGTCCTAAACCCTGAAACATCATCTGTACCGAAACCTGCTAAACTCTTTTAACACTACTGCACTACTCTAAACCCTGAAACAGCACTCCCAGCAAGACTCCCTACCACTGTAGTAATCATTTTACTGAATTGCAAGGGATACTGTCATGCGTCTAAGATCACAGTGTGAGTCAGAATTCATTTCAGAAAAATGTGGCAGAATAATTTGCTTAGTTGATGTGTTTAAAAATATGGGTGTTCATGTACTCATGAAGTGAGTCAGGCTTTAGAACATGTATTGGTAGAAAGTCCTATGCAGAATGTGTGTCAGGCCTCTCAGTTCCCAAATAGTCTCCATGCTGTGAAATAGAGATCCTGGGTATGCTGTAGAACTGCCAATGCAACTCTCTCTGTAGCATGTAGTAATCATTTCAGTGAATTTTCATTTCTACATTCTCAGTCCCATCTTAACCCCTTATACTGCCTGAACACCACTGCACTTTCCTAAACCCTGATTACTACATTCTACAGAGAGAGTTGCTATGGCATTTCTACAGCACACCCAGGATCTCTATTACACAGCACGGGGACTATTTGAGAATAAAGAGGCCTGAAACACATGCTGCATAGAACTTTCTAGCACTACATATCCTAAAGCCTGACTCACTCCATGAGTACATGTATTCTCATATTTTTAAACACGTCAACTAAGCAAATTATTCTGGCCCTTTTTTAATATGAATACTAACTCACACTATGATCTTAGACACATGACAGTATCCCTTGCAATTCAGTAAAATGATTACTACAGTGAAAGGGGGTCTTGCTGGGAGTGCTGTTTCAGAGTTTAGAAAACTACACTAGTATTCACCCAGTGTAGGTGGTATAGCAAGAGGTGTTCTTTTAGACTTTAAGGCATAGCAGCAGTGTTCGGGCACTGTAGGAGATCATGCAGGGAGGGCTGTTTCAGGGTTTAGGGCAGTTCAGTGGTGTTTCAACATTATAGGGGCATTCCCTGAGGATGGTGATTCTGGATTGAGAGCAGTACAGTAGTGTTGAAAGAGTTTAGCAGGTTTTGCTAGGGATGGTGTTTCAGGGTTTAGGACAGTGCAGTGCTGTTCAGGCAGTGTAGGGGGTCAAGGTGGGACTGAAAATGTAGAAATGAAAATTCACTGAAATGATTACTACATGCTACAGAGAGAGTTGCTATGGCATTTCTACAGTACATGGTTACATGGTAGACGAATTCATTATAAAAATCAGACCAGGTTAGTTGATCTATATTTAAAAAGTGAAAAGGAGAATAATAATGAGTGGAAGGAATTTGCAACTTATTTGTTGGTAGCAAATTATTTTGATTTGGGTTCTGATCAACATATTTGTAAATATTGTTATAACAAATTAAATGAAAACAAAATGCCTGCTAGAGCTGTACATAATAATCTTGAGTTGGTAAATATTCCTTCTGAACTGATGGTTTTAAATACTTATGAGTCTATTCTTATTCAATGTGTGCATCCATTTCATGCTATTTTTCGTATGGAGCCTAAGACAGGGAAATTTCCTCTGTCAGAATTACAGAGAGAATTAAAGGGAAGAGTTGTATATTTGCCTTTAGATTCAAAGAAAAATATTGAAACAATTGGTATAGAAAATGTGGAAGAGGAACCTCTAGTTATTCTAGTTCATGGCGTTCCTACGAAGAGTATGAACATCTGGCAAGAATTAGTGGATGTTAGGAAAGTGAAAAAGGCAATGTTGTATTTGGTAAATAATAATCAATACTATAAAAATGTATATGTAGGAGAAGAGGAAACAACTGTAGAAGAGGACAGTGATTTGTCAACTGCACAAATTGAAAAAGTGGATGTGCCCAGAACTGAAGAAATTTATGAACTTTACAGTGTGCATCCACTTCACTCTAAAGAAGTGATGGGGAATACTATTGAGTTATTCCAAATGAAAGAAGCGAAAGGAAGTCCTATTAGTGTATGGGAAAAAAGCTTGGAAGCTCGTTGTTTCCCTCAGTTATTTCCAACAGGCAAAGGTGGATTCCTGCATCTGAATACCGGACATCAAGAAGATATGCAGAAGATCCAAGGTTTCGCCAATGTATTCCATATTTGTTTCATCTTCTATTTGAGAGTGAATTGTCTGGACTTTCTTATGCAGTGAACGATATACTAAAAAGTGGAGTACATCTGCAAAATGTTTCGGCAAAGGACTTTATGGATAAAGTCCAACAGAAAGATACTGTTTTGGAATCACAGCTAATTATTCTCATGGCATGTCGGCGTGGTACTAATGAGTATTGGTACCGTCGTCATGGGGAATTGAAATGTATGCTAAGAAACTTAGGAACTCCTAAGCTGTGCAGAGAATGCTTGGGAAGATTTACTTCAATTTCTTCGAGAGGCAAATGCAAACTTAGAAAATATAGAATACAAGACACCTGGAGAACTGTGCTCTTTGGATCCAGTTAATGTATGCGGGTATTTCAATCATAGATTTGAAGCTATGATGTCTTTTATAACAAACAAAAAAAATCCTCCTCTTGGAGAGGTTCTGGATTTCTTTTGGAGAAAGCAGTATCAAGCAAGAGGTGCTCCTCACATACATATGCGGCTATCGATCAAAGTTGCCTCCAAATTTGGAACAGATTCAGATGACACGGTGATGAGTTTTATTGAACAATATTCTACATGTGCTGTACCAAAAAGTACAGAACAAAAGAAATTAAGACATCAAGTCTTACGGTTTCAAACCCATCATTGTGGAAAATACTGTCGTCGTAAGTACAAATCTAAGGATAAGTTCTACACAAAATGTCGATTTGCATTTCCACGTTCAGTATTATCAAAAGGAAGAGTGAACAATTTTATGTCATCTTTGCGACATACTGTCACAAGAAAATCACCGAAAAATACCTACAACTTAAGAAGAAATGAAGAGTCAAAATACATAAATGACTATAACCCAGGCATTTTGTCCATGTGGAATGCTAACATGGATATTCAATATGTTGCAGACAACTCCATTGCTGTGGCTCGATATGTAACGTCTTACATTACTAAATCTGAAAAGACGGAACTAAAGGAAATGTGGGAAGAAATTTCTCATGAAAAGAGCCTAAGTAAGAAATTGTACAGCTACGGTTTGAAGATGTTGTCTCATCAAGAAATCGGAGCATATGAATGTTCAGATCGCTTATCATCTGCGAATCTATACTCCAAATCTAGAACAATCATTTGGGTGAGTTTAGGTCTTGGATGAACACAAAATCGAGTTTTGAAATCTGTAGAAGAAATTGAGTATTTAGCAGGGAGAGAACCAGACAGTACAGATATTTTGAAGACAAATATGTTGGATACATACTATCCAAAATTCCAAATAGAAGTAATCATCTTGAGAACGTTTGTCTCTATGAAGTACTGCAAAGCTATACTTTTAAGAGGAATATAACAGAATATATAACTAAAGGAGTATATGCTGTGATTGGATCTGAAGGATGTTTAGTGAAACAAAGAAAAGGACATTTGATTAATCACCGAAAACTGAGTTACGAAACTCCTGTCAAAAGAGAATATTACTATTTAGCTCCTTTGCAACTCTTTAAGCCATGGCGTACAGTAGTGGAACTACTTGGAGATTTTGACAGTTATGAAGATTCATTCAACGCAACTAAAAATACTATAGAATGTCCTGTTTTTACTAATTATCTGAAAATGTTGAATGACGAAATACAGCAAGAAGCTACAATTGCAGCAGAGATATCTAGAGACAGTTCTCAAGACAGTCAAAGTTCTGCTTCATTGAGTCGGGATCCACTATGAGAACCACTTATTCAAAATGAAGCAGCAACTGCCATGGATGAGGTGGAAACAGCAATGCAACAAGCTCAAGAGGATGTAATAAACGTAGAAGAATTGGAAAAACAACTAAATGTTGAGCAAAAACAAATATACGATCAAGTGACAGAACAGATTGAGCATGGTTTATATCATGAGAAAAAAGAGTGCTCATGTACGTCATTTAAACCTGTCCGACTGTACGTGAGTGGAGAAGCAGGAACTGGAAAAGTTTTCTAATTAAAGGAATTGCAACTTATCTACAGAAAAGAACTGAGTGGTCACTCTCTTGTGTGGTTACTGCTCCAACTGGGTTGGCAGCACATAATAATAAAGGGATTACTTTACATCGTTTATTGATGCTGCCAGTAGAGCATGAAAATAAATTAGAATACCACAAGCTATCTGGAGAAGCTTGTTGTGTAGTTTCTAGAGTCTTGAAAAAAATGAAACTTCTCATTATTGATGAGGTAAGCATGGTATCAAATTTAATACTTGCCTTTGTGCATTTAAGAATGCAACACATCCTTAAAACAGAGTATGATGTGTTATTTGGAGACAAACCCGTCATAGTTTTTGGAGGTCTACTACAACTAACTCCTGTGAAAGGACAGCCAGTATTTAAAACAGTTACACATGAAGACACCAGAAAGTGCCTGGGAAGCATTGGAAATGTTAATATTTGGTCATATTACGAATATTCAGAACTCATTACAAATATGCGACAGGCAAAGGATGCTGTTTATAAAAGTATTCTTGAAGATATAAGAATTGGAAAAGTGAGTGAACATCGCAAAGAAGCTTTACAGGCACGATTACTTACAAATGTGTTCCTAAACAAAAATATTCTCCCAGAGAATATACATAGAAAAATTGCAGAAAAAAAATCAGTGATATACTTGATGCCAACTCTGCAAGAATGTTCAATATTCAATGGAAAAATGCTAAAGTTAGAAAATCAAGAAATTATAAAACTGGAAGCTATTGATAGAATAGAGCATGAAGGAGCTACTATTATTTTGTCAGAAAAGTTAAAGTCAAAATTGGATTCTTTAGAGAAATCAATATCTAAAACTGCTGGTTTATGCATGTATAAATTGTCGGATAATTTTACGACATTATTTACATGTGGATAGAGGTTTAGTAAATGGAGCAATGGGTAATGTTGTTGATTTTGTGAATTACCCAAATAGAGATGACATTGAATTTTCGAAAATCAAATTTGATGAAATTGAAGAAGTACAACAATTGATTCGTTGTTCAGCTCGATTTTTGCTTGCAAAAGATTTATATGTCCGCCGAAAACAGTTTCCTGTTTGTTTGGCATATGCGGTGACTATTCATAAATCCCAAGGTTTAAGTGTAGATTGTGCTTTGGTGAATATTGGAAGTACTGTGTTTAAAGAGGGTCTGGCATATGTTGCTTTATCTCGAGTCAGAACTTTATCTGGATTATACCTGATTCATTTTGATGACACAAAGATTAGTGCAGATGTAAATTGTTTAAAAGAGTATAATAGGTTAAGAAGAGAACATGCTCCCAATTTACCTCAGTATCCAGTATTTGAAAAGCATGTGGTAAGTCGAAAAAGAAGATATGAGAAAAATTGTAGCGAGGTTGCAGAGAAAAGAAAAAAAACTAGATGAATCAGTGATAGTAACCAAGAAGAAAAAGGATTTTATTGAAGAGGCTGTTGGTTTTCAGTTTCAAAACAGTTCTAGTGTCAACTGCTATGCTAATGTAGTGGTTAATGTTGTTTTTTTCTTGAAACTTTAGTACAACAAATTGTTGAAAATCGCGACAAAAGATTTTGTTGTTTGTTGAATTCTGTGTTTGAGAAATGTAGTAGTGATAAAACTAAAATGGAAAATGTTTCTGATATTCGAAATGTTTTAGACATATGTTCTGGTTTAAATCAATTTTCACAGAATATTCAGCAAGATTGTCAGGAATTTCTAATGTATATGCTTGTTGTATTGCAAGATGAATGTATAGATATTGAAAATCTTTTTGGCCTTTCTTATAAATGGCAACATGACTGTGACAATTGTTCGTTTTCAAGTACTTCTGAAATAGACACTGAAAGATTTATATATTTGACTTTACCAGACTGCAAATCAGTGTCTTTTAATAATCTAGTTAGAGAAGCAAATCAAAACATGGTCTGTACCCAATGTAACTCACAAATGTTATCAACATTATTTATACAAAGATATGGACAGTATGTAATTTTAATGCTGCAAGGATGCAGACCTGATGGAAGAAAACTGGCAACTTTAATAAAACATGTTGTGGCTTCTCAACTATCAATATCAGGAAGAACATTTGTAACTGTAGCAATTATTTTCCATGATGGTCCTTCTACAACATCAGGACATTACACAGCTTATTTAAAATGTACAAAAGGCTGGACTCATTGTAATGATACTCAATTGATTTTTAAACAACGTTTGCCTTAGGACTTACCAAATTCTTACCTAGTGTTTTTACAACCCATATTTTAGGGAAAATAATTGGCCTGGGAAAATTACTGCTGTTAAGAAAGGGTAGTGTGGTGTTGAAAAGTACTTTGTGAGTGAGGGTGATCAGGTTAAAAAAATTCTAGTAGTTGACGTAGAGGTACTGTAAGTGTATCAGATAGTGGGTGATGTGGCTATCACAGGAGATGTTGATCATCAGTGAGGCAGAGGTGTTTTAGATTTGTTGTAGTTGTTAGGTTGTTGTAGTTGTTAGGTTGTAGTTGTTAGGTTGTTGTAATTGGTATTGGTATCTCAATTTTTTTGAAAATTGTAGTTTCCCTTTTTGAATGTGTGTATCAAAAGGTTATATTAGGGTGAAAGGAGGTCTGCCACTCTTTCACAAGGATGATGTCATCAGTGATGTCATCAGTGATGTCATTTGAGATGTCATCAGTGATGTCATGAGTGATGTCACTAACCATGTCATGAGTGATGTAATATGTGATGTCATCAGCAGTGCATTGCGGTCGCGCGAGTTATAGTTAGCTGAACTAACTATAACGGGGGAATTTCAAAGGTTTTGTATGAGTGAAATGTCCAGCTAACTATAACATGTGTGAAACCTATTTTTTTCAGTGAATTTGCAAGGTTTTTTAAATGCTAATTCCTAACTATAACGTGTGTGAAACCTATGGTTTTTTCAGTGAATTTCAAAGGTTTTTTAAATGCTAATTCCTAACTATAACGTGTGTGAAACCTATGGTTTTTTTCAGTGAATGTATATGTATATATAGATATATAAATATATATATATATATATATATATATATACACTCCTGACGGCGTCACATATTACATCACTCATGACATGGTCAGTGACATCACTGATGACATCTCAAATGACATTACTGATGGGGGATGAAGTCCACTTGTGTCCTGAGATGCTAAGGACACAGGAGGACCTCATCGCCCCACCAGCAGTGCGCCAAGAGGGGCGTTTGCAGAGTGGTGTAAAAAGGACATGGCCTTGGACCAACTCTCTGCAAAACAACTATGTGGCGTTTACTGGAGGTACCTGGTGGGCTAGTTGGCCCCCAGGGACCCTCAGTATTCATGGTGACTTTATCCCCCAACTTAGAATGCATCTGGTGGCGTATTTGCTGAGTGGTGCAGGGAGGGGACAGGGCCTCCAACGTATTGACAGCTTTTTTTTCAGAAGGTGGTAGTGTGCCCGTACTTCTTTTACTATTTTTGTGGCCCTGGGGACCCCATCGCCCAGGGCCTGACCTCTTTTTTAAAAAATAATGGAAAGGGGCCCCCTCCCTAGGCCAATTTTGGCCCGGTGGACCCCATCCCACTGAGCATGGCCTCCTTTTTTTTTAATATATTGCCACTTTTGGCCCGGGGACCACATTCCCCAGGGCTTGGCCATTAATAAAATAATTGTTATTTGGGGAGGGGGTGCCGCACTGCCCACCTCCCCAGGCCGATTTGGGGGACCACATCCCCCGGGGCCCATCCATTCTTTTTTTCAAATGGAAGAGGTGGGGCCACATGGCACCCCTACAGGGCCACTCCTGGCCCCGGTATCCCATCTCCCGTGACCAGCCCTTTGTGTTGGGACTGTGGAGGGAGCCCCAGTACCCCCACAGTCCTGCCGGCTCCCCGCCTCCTGTGGGAACCAGCATTGCTTTTGAGCAAGGGGAGCAGATAACATGCAGCTCGCCTTGCTCAAAAGCAATCCTGCTTTACTTTGTTGAAGTGAGAGTAGGATTTCCTGCTCTTGCTTCAACTAAGCAAAGCAGACTTTGCTATGGCCCTGCCATAGCAAACATCAATGTCCCGGGTGTGGGTACCCAGGGACATTGCAGGAGCCGGCCCTGCAGGGTGGCGGTCCCCAGGGCCATCAAGGGCTCCAGGAGGGTGGGCCGCCCAGGAATTGGCCCACCCAGGAACGCATTAAACGCGCTTCATTTTTTAATTCTTTTCCCATCAGAGTTGGTGCAACAAGCACGAATTCAGCCGATGTTTTTCTTTTTTTAAAATGCAATTTTTGGCCCTGGGGGTCCTTGTGGGACCCTATGAGCAGGCCTAGGGGGTCAGGGTGTTTCTACCCTGCCCCCTTTTCTTGTTTTTCATCTTATTTTTCAACCTTTTTCTTGTGACTCGGTTACCGAGTCACCAGATGGCTGCCAACACTTCCTGGTTTGGAATGTTGGCAACCAATCACAGTAAAAGCTCGTGCCCGGAAGGGTTTGCGAACCCTTCTTGGTTCTCAGATATCAATATATATATTTTTTAATTTCTCAGGAACTACTGAACAGATTTACAGAATGTAAACAGAAGAGTGCTTCTGGACCAAAAGCTACCTTTTTGCTAAATTTGGTGTAATTCCGTTCAGCAGTTCAGGCTGCAGTCATGTCTAAAGTTCCTATAGAAATTAACATGGGGAAAACGCTTTTTTGGACCCCCCTTTTTTCTTGGCTTCCACTTGACGAATCCCCCCAAACCTTTCAAGACAGGAGCTGATCATAGCGGGTCATTAGTTTTGAAAATTTTGCAACGATTCATCAACCGACGCCAAAGTTAAATCAAAAAACACTTTTCCTTTGGAAAATGCATTCTAAGTATAACTACCAATATATATATATTACCTACTGGCGGTCGCCAGTAGGTATATATAGTTAGGATTTTTTCTCTATGGGATTTTTGAAAATTCTATGTCTAATAACTTTGGCGTTTGTGGACGGAATTGGCTGAAACTTTCAGGAAAATGGCACATTTTGTTTCTGAGTAGCCCTTGAAAATTTGGGGGGGGTTCGTCAAGGGGGGGCCGAGAAAAAAGGGGGGTCCCAAAACGTGTTTTTAACATTGAGTTTTCCATAGGGCGGTTGGCCTCACTTTTAGCCCGAACGGCTGAATGGATTTGCACGAAACTTGGCAAAATTGTAGGGACTGGTAGCCTGATGTGCCTTTTGTAGGTCTCAATATATGTGCTACAGTGGATTTTGAGAAATTAACGTTTAAAAAAAGATATATATCTGTAACAGCGGACCGGGCAGCGCTCCAGGACGCGTACTTTTCGCGCAACGGAGCTTTGTGAAGCGAAGCTGATTGGTTCTCCGGCGTCTGTAAACATTCCAAACAGTCCGTAGCGGCCGCCATCTTGTCTCTCGGTAGGATCGAGAGACAAGCGGAGGCCAAACCGAAGGGGCAAATGACCATAAGGGGGCATAGTAGATCCTCCCTGACCGTTTAGGTTTGATGTGGAGGTTTTAAAAGGGCCCCGCGGGGCAAAAAAAAAAAAATAATAATAATCGAACAGCTGAATGGATTTGCACGAAACTTGGCAAAATTGTAGGGACTGGTAGCCCGATGTGCCTTTGCTAGATCTCAATATATGTGCTCCAGTGGATTTTGAGAAATTAACGTTCAAAAAAAGATATATATCTGTAACAGCGCACCGCTTCGCGTACTTTTCGCGTTACGGAGCTTTGCGAAGCGAAGCTGATTGGCTCTCCGGTGTCTGTAAACATTCCAAACAGTCCGTAGCGGCCGCCATCTTGTCTCTCGGTAGGATCGAACAGCTGAATGGATTTGCACGAAACTTGGCAAAATTGTAGGGACTGGTAGCCCGATGTGCCTTTGCTAGGTCTCAATATATGTGCTTCAGTGCATTTTGAGAAATTAACGTTCAAAAACAAGATATATATCTGTAACAGCGCTCCGCTTCGCGGAGATAAAATTATATGTGTATTACCTAGCTGTTGCTAACACCAGTTAGCGACGGCTAGTAGAAGATAGCGACCATCTTGGGCCCCACTTTGCATGTGAGTGATATTTATCACTAATGACATGCAAAGTGGGCATGCCAAGATGTTAGCGACTGGAAACAGTCGCTAACATCGCTATCTCCTATTATCAACTTTTGGAAATATTCGAGATAAGCGCGAATATCTCCAAAAGCTACCACCTGCCCTGAGCAGTTCTTAGCCATGTTATCCAATGGAAGGTGGATAACATGGCTAAGAGCATTAGCTCGGTAATGCATGAATATCGCTGAGTTTTCAGCGATATTAATGCATTGCGGTCGTTTTTTATCGTATTTGCGATAAACCTTGATAATAGCAAGGTTTATCTGCTATAATTTCTGACGGTAAAAAAATCGTTGCTAAGCATCGTTAGGGATAAATATCGCTTAACTTTGGTAATATGCCCCAACGTCTGTTAACGTTCGATTCGAAGGAAATCAGGAAGTGTTGAAAAACATTGTCTGCGCCATCTTGTCTTTTTTCAAATGCCACACTTTTGTCGTGCACGGCAGCCATTTTAGATGCCTTGACCAGACCCACTCTGTGCACGCTGTCGATCCTTAGCATGGCTCCCCACCCTCGCAAGCATCTCCCCCAGGCAGTGGTCACCCCCGCTCTCTGTCTTATGCATGGGTAATAAACCTCCCCCCATCTGCGCTGCTCTTCCCTGAGAATCACACCCTGTGCCCGCCCGACACCTCCCTTTCGCCCTATTCACTACCGCACCCTCTGACACTCCTTTTCCTCTGTGTCCGATTGTCCAGGCTGGTCCTAGGGCATCAGCTAGCCCTGCAGATGTAGTTTATGGCCACAGCTGTAAAGAATCACCCCTCTTCAAAGGAGTTATAGTAGATCAAGGCCCACACTCGATGAGATCCGTCACAGCAGAAGCGTTGCTATTATCTGAAAACCATCCTGTATTGTGATTGGGGAGGGGACCGAGCCTGAAGCGGAAGATTCCAGGGATGACTCTTTGTACATCAAAGTTTTTACAATTATGTGTCACATTAAAAATATATAGCACTCCGACAAAGTAGTAAGATTATAAAACTTTAATAATTTATAAATATATACAAGAAAACAAAAATAGTAATAACATATAAACATTTTTAGGGCAAAACAACGAAGTAGCGGTCGGCTGTGCGAATAGTCCCAACGCAGCACAACGTCCAGATTTCCGGCGTGGGGCGTCGCGGGGGGTGGGTCATCAGTAGCAAACTGTTGTGCGAATAGTTCCAAGGCAGCAGAACGCGCTGAAATCTAGATGACACGAAAGTGATGTCTAGTAAGTTGCCACCCAGCAAATAACGGCGTGGGGCGTTGCGGGGGGGTGGGTCATCAGTAGCAAACTGTTGTGCGAATAGTTCCAAGGCAGCAGAACGATGGCACCAAGGTGATGTCCAGTAAGTTGCCGCACTGGTTTTGGTATCCTACAATGCTGCTCCGAATAACGGCGTGGGGCGCCCCGGGGGAGGCGGCGTGAACAGGCCTCTCCAGGTGGAGTGTCATCTGTTGTAGTGGGGCGCCCCTTTACCGTTTCAGTTGCCATTCCGTCCGTTTTTGGTCCACTGTGTCAAAAGCCGCAATTCAGCTGAGTTGCGCCCACTCTTGCGGTGCAGCGATAGGCGGCTGTCACAGGACTCTCAAAATGGCGGCAGGCTGTTTCCTTTTTGGGCCTGGTCCACTGAAATGGCCCTGGGACACCTTGGAAATCGGACGCTTGTCTGCTAGGTCTTGGACCCCATTCTCGAAAGCGTCCCCTCCGCCTTGAGAATTCATCAAAAGTTTTGGGGGCCCCGACTCCTGCAGGCTTCTGGTGGGGAGCGGCTGCCATGATTGCTCGCGGAATGACCACGACTGAGCTACGAGATGGTGGTGCTCTCATGCTGACGCCAGCTTCAGTCTGAAACATCCAGAAACAAGGTGGGGCTTTCATCGTTTGGGACAAAAAAAAAAAGTTTTCATCCAATGCAAAGTGTTGTTTTTAGGTCATATGATCAAGCCTTCCATCATTAGGAAACCAAAAGTAAAATTAACCAATGAAAAGTTTTATAAACAAGTCACATGACCTGTTATGCGGCATAGGGTATAAAATGCGGAGAAAATACGTTGGCACGTGAGGCGGCGTCAGTAGCGGACCGATGTGCGAATAGGCCGAAGGCAATACAACGCGCCAAGATCCGGATGGCACCGAGGTGGTGTCATAGTTGAGAGTTCTGAGCAGCGGTTGTAACACTGTCTGAAGCTTATTTGCAGCTGCTGCAGCTTCACTACGCGCCAAGATCCGGATGGCACCGAGGTGGTGTCTAGTAAGGTGCACTGGTGTGGCCATCCTACAATGCTGAAAGTCGGCGTGGGGCGCCCCGTTGGCCTGTGAGTTTGCGTCAGTAGCGGACCGATGTGCGAATAGGCCGAAGGCAGCACAACGCGCCAAGATCCGGATGGCACCGAGGTGGTGTCTAGTAAGTTGCTGCACTGGTGTGGCCATCCAACAATGCTGAAAGTCGGCGTGGGGCGCCCCGTTGGCCTGTGAGTTTGCGTCAGTAGCGGACCGATGTGCGAATAGGCCGAAGGCAGCACAACGCGCCAAGATCCGGATGGCACCGAGGTGGTGTCTAGTAAGTTGCCGCACTGGTGTGGCCATCCTACAATGCTGAAAGTCGGCTTGGGGCGCCCCGTTGGCCTGTGAGATGGCGTCAGTAGCGGACCGATGTGTGAATGGGGCCGAAGGCAGCGCAACAATATTTTCGGAATAGAAGACACCACTAGGCGCTGAGATGCCAAGATCCGGATGGCACCGAGGTGGTGTGTAGCAAGTTGCCGCACTGGTGTGGCCATCCTACAATGCTGAAAGTCGGCGTGGGGCGCCCCGTTGGCCTGTGAGTTTGCGTCAGTAGCGGACCGATGTGCGAATAGGCCGAAGGCAGCACAACGCGCCAAGATCCGGATGGCACCGAGGTGGTGTCTAGTAAGTTGTCGCACTTCTGTGGCCATCCTACAATGTTGAAAGTCGGCGTGGGGCGCCCCGTTGGCCTGTGAGATGGCGTCAGTAGCGGACCGATGTGCGAATGGGGCCAAAGGCAGCGCAACAATATTTTCTGATTTGAAGACACCACAAGGCGCTGAGATGCCAAGATCCGGATGGCACCGAGGTGGTGTCTAGCAAGTTGTGGCACTGGTGTGGCCATCCTACAATGGTAAAAGTCGGCGTGGGGCGCCCTGTTGGCCTGTGAGATGGTGTCAGTAGCGGACTGATGTGCGAATGGGGCCAAAGGCAGCGCAACAATATTTTCTACAATATTTTCGGAGTAGAAGACACCACAAGGCGCTGAGATGCCAAGATCCGGATGGCACCGAGGTCATGTCTAAGTTGCGGACCGATGTGCGAATGGGGCCAAAGGCAGCGCAACAATATTTTCTGAAGAGAATACACCACAAGGCGCTGAGATGCCAAGATCCGGATGGCACCGAGGTGATGTCTAAGTTGCGGACCGATGTGCGATTGGGGCCAAAGGCAGCGTAACAATATTTTCTGTATGGAAGATACAAGTAGGCGTTGAGATGCCAAGATTCGGATGGCACCGAGGTGATGTCTAGCAAGTTGCTGTACTGGTGTGGTCATCCTACAATGCTGAAACTCGGCGTGGGTCGCCCCATTAGCCTGTGAGATGGCGTCAGTAGCGGACCGATGTGCGAATAGGCCGAAGGCAGCACAACGCGCCAAGATCCGGATGTCACCTTGGTGGTTTCATAGTTGAGAGGCACTTCATCTGCAGTGGGGCGCAGAGATCCGGATGGCACCGAGGTGATGTCTAGCAAGTTGCTGTACTGGTGTGGCTATCCTACAATGCTGATAGTCGGCGTGGGGCGCCCCGTTGGCCTGTGAGATGGCGTCAGTAGCGGACCGATGTGCGAATGGGGCCAAAGGCAGCGCAACAATATATTCTGAATTGAAGACACCACAAGGCGCTGAGATGCCAAGTTCCAGATGGCACCGAGGTGGTGTCTAGCAAGTTGTGGCACTGGTGTGGCCATCCTACAATGGTAAAAGTCGGCGTGGGGCGCCCTGTTGGCCTGTGAGATGGTGTCAGTAGCGGACTGATGTGCGAATGGGGCCAAAGGCAGCGCAACAATATTTTCTGACTGACACCACAAGGCGCTGAGATGCCAAGATCCGGATGGCACCGAGGTGATGTCTAAGTTGCGGACCAATGTGCGAATGGGGCCAAAGGCAGCGCAACAATATTTTCTGAAGAGAAGACACCAAAAGGCGCTGACATTCCAAGATCCGGATGGCACCGAGGTGGTGTCTAGCAAGCTATGCAGTTGAGTTGTGTGCGCACTTGCGGCGAATAGGTCGAAGGCAGCATAACAATGTTTTCTGAATAGAAGACACCACAAGGCGTTGAGATTCGGTTACCACCGGGGTGATGTCTAGCAAGTTGCCGCACTGGTGTGGCCATCCTACAATACTGCTCCGAATAACGGCGTGGGGTGCCCGAAGGGGGGGGGGGAGCCGGCGTGAATGGGCCTTCCTAGGTGGAGGCTCATCTGCTGTAGTGGGGCGCCCCTTTACCGTTTCAGTTGCCATTCAGCTGAGTTTCGGCTGCTGTTGATGCTACAGCGACAGGCGGCTGCAAGAGGACTCTCAAAATGGCGGCCTGTTCTTTGGATTTGGGCCTGGTCCACTAAAATGGCCCTGGGACACCTTAGAACTCGGACGCTCGATTTTTTTTTCCTTTCCTGTACATGCAAAAAAAGGTAAATGCCCGGTACGTTACACGCTTCATCTGCCACGATGAACTCTCCAGAGGAACCGAAAAAAAATATAGTTGTGGTAACTATACCATGCATCATCATATGGAGAGGTGGCACCAATTAATTATAGTGCTGCATAAAAGAGAGATTTGGAGGAGAACCCCTGACCTGCTAGTACATTCATCAAAGAAGTGGCACTGAGAGCTTCAGAGGCAAGGGAAATGGTCCCAAATATTTAGAAGAACTTTGGAAAGATTAAAATGACATGTTTAGATTGTGGTAAATTAATTTCATGTGGACAGATGAGTGTTACTCTAATAAATACAGCATATGAACATCATCATAGTCGATGGTTGGTAGAGACATTTTGACTATATCCTGGACCTGCCCGTCCTCGCCCAAAATGGCGCCGGAATAAATGGGACTCGTAACTCCTTGTTGTGTACTGGTTGCAGAACCTTGAAATCACGAGATACGTATGCAGTTTTGAAGCACATGGCGGGCGGGGACGAGAATTGATTGAATATTTCGACATCCCTATTGATATTAAGTTCTGATGTGTTATTGATTACTGTACTGTTGAAAGTTCGAATTAACATCACCCATGGTACTTGCCCGCAAATGTATATCTAGATAATTTTATTGTAACTGGCCCTGTCGTATTTTAATTATAAAATGTACGTCCACCGATTCCGTAACTGTTAGACACCTTAGTTCTTGCAACCTAATGGCCCGCCCGTTACGTTCCTCTACAGTGTAAATGTCTATTCATCATATACGATTACAGTTTGCTCCGTGGCAGGCCCACGTGGTTATAGGCTCGTATTTGTATAATGAAATTTTCACAATAAAGGTTTTTAAAAGAAAACATGGTAGTAGTATATACATTGGTAAAGTTTTTAATAATAGTCACTGTTTTAGAATCATTAAAAGGCAAGTGAAATAAAGCAGACCAATTACATGAAGGGTAAAAGGTATAATACGAAGGAACGCAGTAAAGATAAATGGTCAAGGGCTGTTGTGTTTTCTATTCCTGCAACATAAAGTGATCGATAAGAATCTCATATTCAGGCGTATCGGCGACTAAGACAGCAGGTCGACCCTCTTTTGCTCAACGGCTCCGTCATGGGACGAAGAAACGCTCTTTTTCTCGAAAAAAGAATATATTTTACTTGCAGGACAGTTGTAAAATTTCCGGGAAAGTACATTAGCCTGGAACATTATAACATATATTTAAGAAAAAATAATGTTCGGAAGTAATGAAAAGCGTAATTTTTAGGTGATATGACCAAGCCTTTCATCATTACAATAAGAAAAGTAAAATGAACCAATGAAAAGTTTTATTAACAAGTCACATGACTTGTTATGCTTACGTTACGCGCTGCGCGCCCCGGATGACTTCCGGATGCGCTAACGCGGCACGTCATATGACGAATTACGCGACAACGCAGGTCCAGAATATAGTCAAAATGTCTCCACCAACCAGCGGTCGGAACACAACCCCTTTCAGCAGGCTAAATAGTTCTGTTAAATGACAACAGAAGGGACAGGCAACAAGAACCATCAGTCAAAGAGGGGAGGGCTAGTTCTTCTCTACCGGGTTACATTGGGGCGCTACCGGAACTGATCGAATTGGTAGTCTACAGTGTTTCTGGATGTTTCAGACTGAAGCTGGGGTTAGCATGAGAGCAGCACCATTTCGTAGCTCCGTTGTGGCCATTCCGCAACCAATCATGGCAGCCGCTCTTTATCGTTATTTTGGGCGGGGTGGGTGGCGGAGCCGAGCTGTTTTGCAGCCATCATTGTGTGGAGTTCAGTTCATCTCACTAGTTTTGTATTTGTCATGAGGGGTTGTTCCTAATGTTTCTATTTTAGCGAGGTCAAAAAGAGATCCCATTAGTGGCCTACTGATTTTACTCGATTCCTTTTCTTTTTTTTTACACGATTTTTCGTTATCTGCAAAGACTAAACAGAGTATTGCGACTCTGTGTTTGTTTGTAAATAGAGAATGAACCAAAGAGAACTAATTCTAAAACAGTAAATACTTGGATAACAATCAATCAAATGGAGAGAGAAGCAGGCACGACGGATTACAACGGGGGCAAAGGCCTGCGTTAACTACCTTTCACTATCTGCAAAGAGAGAGTACTCCTAATAGAAATGAGGGGGGGGGGCACCATTCAAAGCAGATCAGTGTGCATAAACACGAAAATGTTTTCACTTACCACGTACTTGACATTCGACAGCTTATGATATTTTCTATTAAAAAACCATTGAAATTCACTGCAAAAACCATAGGTTATAGACCATATATAGTTAGAAATTAGCATTTACAAAACCTTGAAAATTCACTGAAAAAACCATAGGTTATAGACCATATATAGTTAGGAATTAGCATTTAAAAAACCTTATTTTACTCACACAAAACCATTGAAATTCCATATATAGTTAGTTGCACTAACTATATATCGCGCACCCGCAATCCACTGCTGATCATGTCACATATTACATCATTCATGACATGGTCAGTGACATCACTGATGACATCACTGATGACATCTCAAATGACATCACTGATGACATCACTGATGACATCTCAAATGACATCACTGATGACATCACTGATGACATCTCATTTGACATTACTGATCACATCACTGATGACATCATTCATGTGATAATACGATGAACCTCTTCAGACTCTAATATAACCTTAGATACACTCAGTGTAAACAGACACTCACAGACTGTCACTCATCCATGGAGTTACTCACACACCTAGTCAGTCATGCAAAGAATCAATCACACCTCCATTTCCTCAACTATACAGTTATACACACCTTACTTATTCAAACATATACTAACACATATTTACTCTATTATACAATCCCTGATACAAGTTCACAGTGATCCATACAGCCACTCACACATTCACTGGCTCTTATGCACAGTTATTTATATATGTCAACTCTCACATGTACTGTGTTTTACATATGTACTTACTTTGACATGCAGCACTGAGATATCCATTCACTCACCAATACACTCATGCACACAGTCAACCGCCCATACAGCTGTTTCCACATGCACTTTTGAACCCATACATCTAGTGAATCAACTGCTCACACATCTATGCACAGAGTCATACACCTCCCAGCCACCCACACACACACTCAGTCTCCCATACAAATACTTGGGCAACCAATCAATAACCCATATAGTTACTCATATAGCTACTGATCAACACATGCAGCAGTTTACAGAACAACAGACATAATGATGCACAAATTAAGACAGTTTAGTCACTAACCCATGCACTCAGTGAGACACATTTAATCACTCACTCATACATTCAGTCATGCACCTACTAAATCCTTTGTCCAGACACTTATACTTCCACTCATTCTTCAATATGTAAGACACATTTTAACTTTACAGAAACATACAGTCACTGGATGTTGTCATCAGTGATGTCATTTGAGATGTCATCAGTGATGTCATCAGTGATGTCACTGACCATGTCATGAATGATGTAATATGTGACATGATCAGCAGTGGATTGCGGGTGCGCGATATATAGTTAGTGCAACTAACTATATATGGAATTTCAATGGTTTTGTGTGAGTAAAATAAGGTTTTTTAAATGCTAATTCCTAACTATATATGGTCTATAACCTATGGTTTTTTCAGTGAATTTTCAAGGTTTTGTAAATGCTAATTCCTAACTATATATGGTCTATAACCTATGGTTTTTTCAGTGAATATATATATATATATATATATATTTATATATATATATATATATTAATATATATATCAAAACCAATACTCTTCTCCTAAGACAGAAGGGGCCGACACATGCTCGGTGAGGTAAGGGACTTTTAATTGCCAGTTTCCATCAGCGCACAACACAAGTATTTACAGCAGCGAAACGCTAGGCAGACGCGTTTCAGGCATTCGCCTTTCTTCAGTGCCAATTTCACTTCCGTGTTCACATTGCACCTGGGGGCCTGTTTTAAATATACGATAGTTCACTCCCATCGGAGTCAGTTGGAACGCCCCCTGCCCTTGGTTGCAAAAAGCGCAGGTCCTGTCCTGATCCTGTCCCCTCCGGGTTTGGCAGAAACCGCTGCAGGAACCTATATGCAGTGATTAGGCTCCCGAACACCATGTGGTGCCCCACCTTACTAGCCATGGACACAAAACTCGTAGGACAGCTTCATTGGGAGGCATTGTTGGTAAGTCTCTTCAGCACACACCTTTTCCCAAACCGTACGGGTACATCTCTCCCCAACAGTGATTACGATCACAGTGGATGTTCTTTCCTGCCAGGGGGGCGTTGCGCTGTATTTTCAATACATCACCACAAAGTTTCGCAAGCTGTCACGAAGCTCCTGAACGAGAGGGCGTGCCGGTACTCGGTGCTTGCAACCCTGAGATAAACACCAAAACCAATCCTCTTCTCCTAAGACAGAAGGGGCCGACACATGCTCGGTGAGGTAAGGTGCTTTTAATTGCCAGTTTCCATCAGAGCACAACACAAGTATTTAAAGCAGCGAAAAGCTAGGCAGACGCGTTTCAGGCATTCGCCTTTCTTCAGTGCCAATTTCACTTTGTGTTCACATTGCACCTGGAGGCCTGTTTTAAATATACGATAGTCCACTCCCATCGGAGTCAGTTGGAACGCCCCCTGCCCTCGGTTGCAAAAAGTGCAGGTCCCTGATCCTGTCCCCTCCGGGTTTTGCAGAAACCGCTGCAGTAACCTATATGCAGTGATTAGGCTCCTGAACACCATGTGGTGCCCCACCTTACTAGCCACGGACACAAAACTCGTAGGACAGCTTCATTGGGAGGCATTGTTGGTAAATCTCTTAAGCACACACCTATATACCTATATATATACTGAAAAAAACATAGGTTTCAGGGATGTTATAGTTAAAGATTAGCATTTAGAAAACCTTAGAAATTCATTGAAAAAACTAAGATTTCAGGAACGTTATAGTTAGGCAAAAGCATTAAAAAAAACTTAGAAATTCATTGAAAAAAAACGTAGGTTTCAGGGATGTTACAGTTAGGCTGACATTTCACTCATACAAACCCAGAGAAATTTGACTTTTATATTTAGCTGAGCTAACTATAACTTGCGCCCCCGCAATGCACTGCGAATGACATCACATATTACATCACTCATGACATGGTCAGTGACATCACTCATGACATCACTGATGACATCTCAAATGACATCACTGATAATATCATCCACGTGATCATCTGATGCACCTCTTCACACCCTAATATAAACTTTGATACACCCACTCTAAACTACGGCTACCAATCTCGAAACCATTGACAGACCAATACCAGTTAGTACATACCCGCTCACTGATTCATACGTCTACATACACATCCACTCACTAACCCAAATAGTCACTAATTCACGCAATCATTCATCAATACAGTCACTGATATATCCACTAATACACCCACACACACGCTCACACCACCACTCACCCAAAGAGTTACTCAAACACCTAGTCAGTCAGCCAAAGAATCAATCTCATGCCATTTACTCACCTATCCAGTTATACACACACACCACCTCACTTATTCATACAGATAGTACCATATACTTACTCTCTTCTACAATCATTGACATAAGCGTACATTTATCCATGCAGCTACTGTCACAATCACTCACTGTCACATTTAGTCACTTATACATTCCAACACTCACGTATACTGCCAGTCACTCACCAACACAGCTGTATGTACACCTACTCACTCATACAGCCCCTAACACACTCACTCATGAACCCATACACCCAGTAAATCACCCACTCACACATCCATGCAGGGAGTCACACACATATCCCTCACACCCATACAGACACTCAGGCACCCATACAAGGAATCAGACAAACAATCATTAACCCATATAGACACATGCAGCCACTCACCAACCCATGCAGCCTCTTACACACAAACTGACTGAATGACACACAAATTCGCACAGATTAGTCATTCACCCATGCATTTACTAGAGTATGTTAAATCACTCACTTATACAGTCAGACACACACCCACTAAATCATCCATTCAGACACTCATATACCCACTCATTCTTCAATATACCTTGGCATATATATAAATAACATTCATCAACTTTTAAGAAACACTCATGGTCACTGGATGATGCCATCAGTGATGTCATTTGAGCTGTCATCAGTGATGTCACTGACCATTTTATGAGGGATGTAATATGTGACGTCATCAGCACTGCATTGCAGGGGCGCGAGTAACAGCCATATTTCTCTGGTTTTGTATGAGTAGAATGTCAACCTAACTATAACGTCCCTGAAACCTAGGTTTTTTCAATTAATTTCTCTGTTTTTTTAAATGTTAATCCCTAACCATAACATCTCTGAAACCTGTTTCTTTTTTCAGTGAATTTCTAAGGTTTTTTAAATGCTAATCCCTAAATGTAACGCCCCTGAAACCTCTGTTTTTTTCAGTGAATTTCTAAGGTTTTTTAAATGATAATTTCTAACTATGCCCAACTAGGTTGGACATGTGCAGGAAGAGGAAGAAAGGAACAGAAAGAAGCAAGATAAGTGCAGAAAGAGGAAGAAAGGTACAGGAAGAAGCAAGAGATGAGCAAAAAACACAACAGGGGTGCAGAAAGAGGCCTACTTTAACTGCGCCATGTAATATACTCATACAAAGTACCCTAATCACTAATCGTTCTCTGAAGATGTCTTAAACCTCACTTTTCTCTTGAAGTTTTACTATTATTCTACTGCTCAGAATATTAGGCCTACCAAATATAAAACTGAAATCCTAAGTATATCACTGTTGTAAGTCTGACCAAGTTTGTGAAGGTATGTATGCATCTCTATGCTTTTACTTAGTGACATGTTAAATGAAAATAAACCTACAAACACTTGAATACCTGTGTTTCAAACAGCATACTCTGCACATTTATGTACAACAAGGTGTATGTATTTCTGATCACAATATAGGGCACATGGGTATACAATAGTATTTGAAGGAGTATTTAACACATATATACATAAGACATGTCTGCCTGTACATACAACCGAATGACAGAGCAGAACTGATAATATCTACCCACCTATAGGAGAAGATACCAGCTTTTTAAGCTACCATCTTCAGATGCATAACACATGTACGAACACATATACAACTAGACATATACCTCAGTCATAAGAGCATGCATACCTTTAAAACTTGATAGCTTGCACTTCCGAATTGAGTACAGAAAGACGCGAGAGAAGTTCCAAAAGAAGCAAGGGAGTTGCAGAAACAGGAAAAAGAGGTGCAGAAAGAGGGAACATGGGTGCAGAATGAGGAAAGAGCGGTGTATAAAGAGGTAGGATTTGAGCCAGAAAGGGGAGGAAGGGTGCAGAAAGAATCAAGAGAAGTGCAGAAAGAGAAAAGTAAGTTGCAAGAGGCAAAAGAACTGCAGAAGGAGGCAAGAGAATTGCAGAAACAGGCAAAAAGGGCACAGAAAGAAGTAAGAGGGGTACAGAAAGAGGCAAGAGGGATGCAACCATTTGTAACAGAGGTGCACAAAAAGCAAGAGCAGTGCAGAGAGAAGAAACAGGTGCAGAAAGCGGCAAGAGGGGTCAGAAAGAGGCAAGAAAAATACAGAAAGAAGTAAAACAGGTGCAGAAAGAGGCAAGAAAACTGCAGAAAAGGTAAGAGATATACAGAAAGAGGCAGGAGAGGTGCACAGAGAAGCAAAAGGGGTACTGAAAGAGGCAAGAGGGATGCAGAAAGAAGCAAGATAAGTGCAAAAAGAAGCAACATAGGTGCAGAAAAAAGCAAGAAGTTTGCAGAAAGAGGAAGAGAAGTGCAGAAAACAAGCAACAGAGGCAAGAGAAATGCAGAAACAGGCAAAAGAGGTGCAGAAAGAACCAACAGAGGTACAGAAGGAGGCACGAGGGGTGCAGAAAGAGGCAAGAGAAGTACAGAAAGAAGCAACATAGGTGGAGAAAGAGACAAGAGAACTGCAGAAAGAGGCGAGAGAGTTGCAGAAACAGGTAAAAGATGTACAGAAAGAGGGAACCGGGATGCAGAAAAAGGCAAGAGAGGTGCAGAAAGAGGGAAGAAGGGTACAGAAAGAGGCAAGAGGAGTGCAGAAAGAAGCAACAGAAGTGCAGAAAGAAGCAAGAGAGGTGCAGAAAGAGGGAAGAAGGGGGCAGAAAGAGGCAAGAGGGCTGCAGAAAGAAACAAAATAGGTACAGAAAGAAGGAAGAGAATTACAGTAAGAAGCAATAGAGGTGCAGAAAGAGGCATGAAAGGTACAGATAAAGGCAAGAGAAGTGCAGACAGAAGCAACAGAGGTACAGAAGGAGGCAAGAGAAGTACAGAGACTGGAACAAGAGGTGCAGAAAGAAGCAAGAACAGTGCAGAAAGAACCAACAGAGGTGCAGAAGGAGACAAGTTGGGTGCAGAAAGAGGAAAGAGGGGTGCAGAAAGTTGCGAGAGAGGTGCAAGAAGAAGTAACAAAGGTACAAAAGGGGACAAGAGAATTGCAGGAAGAAGCAAGAGGCTTGTAGAACCAGTCAAGAGAGGTTCAGAAAAAAGGGACGGGGAGCAGAGAGAGGCAAGAGCGGTACAGAAAGAGGGAAGATGGGTGCAGAAAGAGGCAAGAGGGGTGTAGAAAGAAGCAACAGAAGTGCATAAAGAAGCAAGAGACGTGCAGAAAGAAGCAACAGAGGTGCAGAAAAGGCAAGAGGGATACAGAAAGAGGCAAGAGAAGTGAATAAAGAAGCAACAGAGGTACAGAAAGAGGCGAGAGAGGTATACAAAGAGGGAAGAGGGGTGCAGAAAGAGGCAAGAGGGTACAAAAAGAACCAACAAGGGTGCAGAGACAGACAGGAGGGGTGCAGAAAGAGGCAAGAGAAGTTCAGAAAGAAGCAACAGAGGTGCAGAAGGAGGCAAGTTCCGAAATAAGCAAGAGAAGTACGGAAAGAAGCAAGATAAGTGCAGAAAGAAAAGGCAGAGGTCCAGAAAGAGGCAAGATGGGTGCTGACAGAGGCAAACGAGGTGTAGAGAGAGGGAAGAGGGGTACAGAAAGAGGCTAAAGGGGTGCAGAAATTTACAAGACAGGTACAGAAAGAAATAAGAGCAGTACAGAAACAACCAAGAGAGGAACAGAAACAGGCTAGAGGGGTGAAGAAAAAGGCAAGAGAAGTGAAGAAAGAAGCAACAGAGGTACAGAAAGAGGCAAGAGAACTGTAGAAAGAGGCAAGAGAATTGTAGAAACAGGCAAGAGATGTACAAAAAGAGGGAACAGGTGTGCAGAAACAGGGAACGGGTGCAGAAAGAGGTAAGAGAGGTGCATAAAGAGTAAAGAGAGGTGTAGATACAGGCAAGAGAGGTGCAGAAAGAGGGAAGAGGAGTGCAGAAAGAGGCAAGAGAGGTGCAGAAAGAGGAAAGAGGGGTGCAGAAAGAAGCAATAAGGGTACACAAAGAGGCAAGAGAGATACAGAAAGAAGCAACAGAGGTGCAGAAAGAGGCTAGAGAGGTGCAGAAAAAGGCAAGAGAAGTGCAGAAAGAGGCACAAGAGTTGCAGAAAGAAACAAGTGTTGCAGAAAAAAGCAAGAGAAGTACAGAAAGAGGCAAAATAAGTACAGAAAAAGGAAGAAAGGTATAGAAAGAAGCAAGGAAAATGCAGAAAGAGGCAAGAAAGGCACAGAAACAAGCAAGAGTGGTTTGTACACCATTAGTACCAACCAAACACCCACATTTAGCAATAAGTAAGAGGTGACCTTTTGAGGTTTGCAAAGGCCTTCCATCATGCTATACCACATGTCGCTGTATTTTTATTAGCGTTTGAGTCATTTGAGCTAGAAACAAGGGTTTGTTCAAATCTGTAGATTATGCTGCAGATGATGGATTATGTGGCAAATGCAGAAAATGTACAATAGTGTGAATCTTGGTACAGCCAAACAGTCACATAATTCCAGTGGCCCTGCTCATACCTCTGACTAGGTCCACAAGTGCTTGTCAGTGGTTCCTTCTTTTGTTTGTCTCATTGAATTTATAGTTTAGCTTCTATGGAAACAAGGAAGACTAAACCTGAGGTTACCACTCCACAACACGGACTACGATACCAAATAATTAATTTCCATAACACATAATCCCATGCAACATAATTCCTTTACACTAAATACCACATACTTTCTATCCACATAATTTAACTGCACAACATACTACATAATTTCACTACACACAACATAGATCCACTCCACTCCAAAAAAGTTAGTAAAATACCTTTACATTTACAATGCCAAAAGCTCTAACTCTCGCAAATGCAATGCCTATTACATTGCAAATGCTTCTTTAACTGGAAGTCGCGATTGCAGAGTGGTGGAGAAAGGGGGCTGGGCCTCTAACCAGCGCTCAGGAATTCCGCTATGTAGGACTTACAGGAGGTACCAAGAGGGATTCTTGACCTCCAAAGTTGCTCCGGAGAAATGTGGACTTCATCCCCCCCACGCGTAGTGTACCAGGAGGTGCATTTGTTGGGCCTGGGGAAAGCATCCCCCAGGGCCTGAGACATTTATTTTTTTTAGCCGGAAGAGGTCCACGCGGCCCCTCTCCAGAGGTGGATTTCAGCCCCGGGTGCCCTATCACGCCGAGCATGGCCATTACTATTTTTTTTTAATGTATTCACATTTATAGGAGGGAGGCGTGCATCCACCCTCCTGAGAAAATTTCTGGCCCCGGGTATCCCATGCCCCTGGGCTTTGCCTCTTTTTAAAAAAAGTTACATTTTTGATTGAAGGGGGCCACAGGGCCCCCCTTCCCAGGGCCACTTTTGGCCCCTGGGACCTCATCCCCAGGGCCTGCCCAGCCTTTAATTTTTTTTTCATTTTGGAGGGGGGCACATGGCCCGCCTTCAGAGGCTAATTTTGGCCCCGGGGACCCCATCCCCCAGGGCACGGCCTTATTAAAAAAAGAATGTAAGGCAAAAGGGGAGGGGCCTCCTGGCCCCCCTCCTGAGGCCACTTTTGGGCCTTGGGAACCAAAAAACATTTACATTTACAACGCCAATAGCTCTGACTCCTGCAGTTGCAAGACCTATTGCTTTGCAAATGCTTCTGTAACTAGTAGTCACGTTTACAGAGCATTGGTAAAAGGGGGCTGGGCCGTTGGCCTGTGCTCAGGAATTCAGATGCGTAGGGCTCACACGAGGCACCAGGAGGGCTTCCTGGTCCCCAAAGTCCCTCAGGAGTATAGTGGACTTCATCACCCAACCAATAGTGTGCCAGGAGGCGCGTTTGCAGGGTGATGAGCAAAGGGTGGCATTACCTTCAAAGACGACTTAGCAATCCCACTGTGTAGGACTTACTGGAGTGATGGGGTAGTTTTCCCCCATGGAAATCCATAGGGAGGGTGCCTTCTATTACCTCCAGTAAGTCTCACTCAGCAGGATTGCTATGTTCTCATAGCAGGCCATGTCCCCTTTGCCCACCACCCTATAAACATGCTTCCTGGGGTGCTCTTGGTCATGGAATGAAGTCCCCTTCACTGCTGGGGGTACTTAGGGGCCAATTAGCCCACCTGTTACCTCTAGTAAGTCCCACACAGTGGGATTGTTGAGAGGTTGTCAGAGGCCACTCCCCCTTTCTCCATCACTCTGAAAACGCTCTTCCTGTTGCGCTGTTGAATGGGGATACAGTCCCCTTAGCTCTTAAGGGGCCCTGGGGGGCAACTAGCCCTCCTGTTACCTCCAGTAAGCCTCACACGGCTGGATTGCTGAGAAATAGTCAGTGGCCATGACCCCTTTTTACACCACTCTACAAACATGGCTCCTGGTGCACTGTTGTTTGGTGGATGAAGTCCAGTGTAGTCCTGAGGTCCTCTGGACACAAGGGGACCTCATCGCCCCACCACCAGTGCACAGAGAGGTGCATATGCAGAGTGGTGTAAAAAAAAGGGCATGTCCTCCTACCACCTCTCAACACACCAGTTGTGTAGGGCTTACTGGAGGTACCTGGCAGGTTAGTTGGCACCTAAGAACCCTCAGTAGTTTCAGGGACTTCATTCCCCAACCAAGAATCCACCAGGAGGCGCATTTGCAGTGTAGTGATGAAAGGGGGGGGTCCGGCGAGTAGCTGGTCTATCTATTTTTATTTAGGAAAGGGGGCTTTCCCTTGGTGCTTTTTCGCCCCGGGAACCCCATCCCCTGAGCCTGACCGATTTAAAATTATTTTTACATTCAAATGGGAGGCAGTATGTGTGGCCTCCCCACCCAAGACCTTTTCAGCCCTGGGCACCCTATCCCAGAAGCCCAAGCAATTCTTTAAAACAAATGATAAGGGAGGGGGGCCGGAGCGGCCCCCTCCCCCTGCTATATTTGGCCCTGGGGACCCCATCTCCCAGGGCTTTGCAAATTTTTATATTTATTTTAAGGAAGGGGGTCACACAGCCCCCCTTTTCCAGGCCGATTATGGCCCCAGGGACCCCATCCCCTGTGGCCAGGCAACTTTATTTTTTTTTAAAAGGGGAGGGGTGCTGAGTGGCCCCCCTCTTGGGCCATTTTCATCCCTGGGGACCCCATCCCCTGCAGCCTGGACTCTGTGTTGGAGACTGAGGGTATCCCCAATGCCCCCGCGGTCCCTGCCGGCTCCCCGCCTGCTGCAGCAGCTAGAATTGCTTTTGGACAAAGGCAGCTGCTGACATCAATCATTCAATCAATCCGAGTACTTGTAGAGCTTGCTACTTACCCGTGAGGGCCTCAAGGCGCAGAGGGGAGGGGGTGCTGCTACTGCTCGAAGAGCCAGGTCTTGAGGAGTGTTCTGAAAGCGAGTAGGTTTTGGGTCTGCCGTATGTGGGTACGGAGGGTGTTCCAGGTCTTGGCAGCGAGGTAGTAGAAGGATCTGCTGCCGGAGGTCGTTCGTTGGATGCGGGGGACAGGGGTGAGGGCGAAGCTGGCAGAGCGGAGCTGGCGGATGGGGGTGTAGACGCTGAGTCTGCTGTTAAGGTAGGCTGGTCCGGCGTTGTGGTGTGCTTTGTGTGCGTGGGTGAGGAGCTTGAAGGTGATCCTCTTGTCGACGGGGAGCCAGTGTAGGTATCTCAGGTACGGAGTGATGTGGCTGTGGTGGGGGAAGTTGACGATCAGTTGGGTGGAGGCGTAGGTGTTTGGCTGGGATTCCTGCATAGAGTGCGTTGCCGTAGTCCAGTCTGCTGCTGATGAGGGCCTTTGTCACCGTTCTTCTTGTTTCGGTCAAGATCCACTTGTAGATCCTGCGGAGCATGTGGAGAGTGTTGTAGCGGGAGGAGGAGACATGCTTAGCCATGGAGAGGGAGGAATCAAGGATGAATCCTAGGTTGCGTGTATGGTCGGTGGGTGTTGGTGCTTTTCCCAGTGTGGTCGGCCACCAGGAGTCATCGCAGGCTGAGGGGGTGGGTCCGAGGCTGAGTACCTCCGTCTTGTCCGAGTTTAGCTTCAGATGGTTGCTCCTCATCCAGTCAGCTATGGCCTTCATTCCATCGTGGAGGTTGGTTTATGTGGTGTGTAGGTCCTTGGTGAGGGAGAGGATGAGCTGGGTGTCGTCGGTGTAGGAGATGATGTTGGGGTTCTACTGGCGGGCCACTTGTGCGAGGGGGACCATGTAGATGTTGAACAGCATTGGGCTGAGGGATGAGCCCTGGGGGACGCCGCAGATGATGTTGGTGGCTTCGGATTGGACGGGTGGGAGGCAGACACTCTGAGTTCTGCCAGAGAGGAAGGACTTGGTCCAGTCAAGTCCCTTCTCTTGGATTCCGGCTTCTACTACGCTTGTCTTTAGAGTGCGATGGCAGACCGTGTCGATCCACTGTCTGAGGTTGCGGGCTGCAGCGTCTGGGTTGGTGGGGTCGGTGGGTGGGTTCTGGGCAAGGGTGGTGATCAGCCGGTCTTCGGTGACTTTGCTCCAGCAGCGGCATGGCAGCTGTTTGGTGCGGTGGTGCGTGGTTGGTTTCTTGAAGGTGAAATGAATGCAGCGGTGGAAAGGAATGCAGTGGAGTTCGGTGGAGTGGTCGAAGGTGACGTGGGTGCCTGTGGAGAAGACGGGGTCTAGCGTGTGGCCGGCGGCATGGGTGGGTGCGGTGACGAGTTGTTTGAGGCCAAGGTTGGCAGGTTGTCGATCAGGGTGGCGGAGTTGGCGTTGTTGTTGTTCTTGAGGTGGAGGTTCAGGTCCCCGAGGAGGATGTAGTCCGTGGAGGCAAATGCGTGGGTGCTGTTGTTTGAGGCCGAGGTTGGCGAGGTTGTCGATCAAGGTGGCGGAGTTGGCATTGTTGTTGTTCTCGAGGTGGAAGTTCAGGTCCCCAAGGAAGATGTAGTCCGTGGAGGTGAATGCGTGGGTGCTGGCGAGGTCGGCGATAGCATCGCTGAACTGAGTCTGGGGTCTAGGGGGTCTGTAGATGAGAGATCCTCTGAGGGTGGTGTTCTGGTCGGTGTAGATCTGGAAGTGCAGGTGTTTGGCGGTGTGGATGGTGTCATCTGCGTGGGTGGCGACCTTGAGGGTGGACTTGTGGACGATGGCTATTCCTCCTCCGGTCCCGTTAGCGCGATCCCTGCGGGTGATCCTTTAGCTGTCCGGGATGGCTATGGCGATGTCGCTCACCTAGGAGTCGTTCCACCAGCTCTCGTCAGGAAGGCCACGTCTGGGGCGGAGGTGTCGAGCAGATCCCAGAGCTCGATGGCATGTTTGCGAGCGGAGCGAGTGTTAAGGGGTATGCAGTGCCGGTGGTTGGGTCCAGTCCTTGGAGGTTTGGTGGTTCTGTAGCAGGTGAAGCTGCAGGTGTGGCAGGAGAAGGGTCCATGGGTCGGTTTCGGGGTGGCCTGGAATCAGGTGTGATTTTGGACGGCATTGAGTGCATGGAGGCTGCTGGCGTTGTAGTGGAGTCTAGTGTCGTGGCATTCACGGAGTCCAGGGGTTCTGGCGCAGGGCACGGTCCAGACGGACTTGACTTAGGCACGCCTTCGGCGTGCCAGTGGCGTGGCCGCGCAACTGATGCCATTTGAAGGGGAGCTGGGAGGCGGGAGGCAGGGGAGTGTGAATGGGCGCGGGGGCGGGGCCGCAGGGGCAGCAGTGGTGGAAAATGAGCAGTGGGCACGGGGGGGCGAGGCAAAGAGCAGCGCCCAGGAATGGGCAGAAAACAGACCAAGATGCTGGCACAAGCGCAGGTGGAGCTGCAGCGGGGGAGCGACCTACCTGGAAGGTCAAGGGTCGCTCTCCTCACCGCGCAGCTGCCGCCTTATGAAGGGGAGCTAGGAGGGAGGAGCAGCTGGGAGGCGGGAGGCAGGTGACAGCAAATGGGCATGTGGTGGCGGGGTCAAGCGCAGGTGGAGCTGCAGCGGGGGGAGAGACCTATCTGCATATCCATTTTCCCAAAAGCAATTCTGCTTTGCTTCATGGAAGCAAGAGCAGTTTTTCTGCTCTTGCTTCCATGAGGCGAAACAGAAGTTTGCTATGGCATAGCAGGAACTTTGCACCTGCAATGCCTTAGCAAATTGTAATGTCCTGGGAGTGGGCACCCCGGATTATTGCCGGAGTCGGGCTGGGGGTCCCAAGGGCCATGGAGGTTTCCACAAGGGGTGCAGCGTGATCCCCCTCCAACATGAGTGTACCCCGGGAAAGTTGAGGTCCTTGGTCCACAACGGACCCCTATATTTAAATTATTAGTGCCCCAGGGAGGTGGTGGTCCCCAGGGCAATGTGGGGGGATTCGAGCCCCCCACACTTAGTTTTTAAAATAAGCCACAGGGAGGTGGCAGTCCCCGGGACTGCGGCGTCTGTCCACCCTATTAAAAGCACATAGCCCTGGGGAGCTAGTGGTCCCTGGGGAAATGTGTGTGGCAGGAGCCCCCTATGACACATTTTTTTTTAAAAAGCCCCAGGGATGTGACTTTCCCCGGGGCTCTGGGAGACCCATTTGCTCCCTCTTATCATTAGCATAGCCCAGGTGCGGGAGACCACACTTCATTTAAAAAAAAAAAATTGACAGGGTCCTTGACTTTTCTGTGGTGAAACAGTAGATAGTCATGAACTATGCATTGTTAAAGGACAAAGGTTAAATTAAAGCACTAAGCTTAATTAAAAGTATAAGACTACAACTCCCACACAACTTGTGAGCATTTAAATCTTGGCAATTAGCAAAACAAACAGTCAACACCCAATTGAGAAAAAAAAAATGCTGAAATGTGTCATGAGAAATTGTTGTTTGAATAAATGGATTGTCAACTACCCCTGGGCGTGAAGTGTTATCTCCTTTGGTGAACAATATTGTGGGGGATGGTGGTCTTTGCTCACCATAAGGAGACAACTTTGTGTAGCAGTCTAATTCAGCGGTAGTGCTGGGCATGACATCTAAAGGAAGTTGACGAGGAGATACAAGCTGTCAGAGCAAGTACTTTACTCTGGAAAACTGCAGTTGGTTTGAGGTCAGGATTTGCAGTGGTGTCAAACACAGCTTCAACGGTGTGGCAGAGGATCTTTAAGCAATATGGGAATCAAAAATGATTGCCCATATAGCACAATGTGTCCCGTTATTGCTGATTGGGAAAAAGGACAAGGAGGTCGGAGGTTTTTCAGTGGTGAAACTGTACATAGTCATGAACTATGCATTGTTATGGGACACAGGTTACATTAAAGCTATAAGCTGAATTAAAAGTATAATACTATAACTCCCACAATGCTTGTTGGCATATAAACGATGGCAAATAGCACAACAAACAGTCAGCAACCACTTGAGACAGACACAATGTTGTAACGTGTCATGAGAATTTGTTGTTTGGATAAATAAATTGTCAACTGCCCCCGGGAGTAAAGCATTGTCTCCTTTGCTGAAAATTATTGAGGGGGTTTGTGGTCTTTTACCCCCAACGGTGCACCTGCAGTGAGAACGCGCCTTTTGGAGACCATTTTGTGTTGCAATATATTTGAAATAACTTTAGCGCCGGTTGACGAATCTTCTCAAAATTGTTGAAACTGGTGGGGCGCTCCGGTCCACACCTACCCTGAAAGTCTTGGGGTGATTCGTGAAGCGGGGTCTGAGAAAAAAGGGGGTCCCAAAACGTGTTTTCCCCATGAAATTTTCCATAGGTTCCGTTAATTGCAGCTAAAGCCCTAACGGCTGAACGGAATTACAACACATTTGGCCAAGTTGTAGTCCTTGGTTCAGACTCATGCCTTTTGCTTATATGGTGGAAATCTGTTCAGTAGTTCCTGAGAAAATTACAATTAAAATTACATATATGACTATGGCCTTGGTGGATCCGCGCATCCTGCTCGGATTATAAGTACACCGTCCCGATCACGCGCTGAATGCTGATTGGCTGTAAAGTGGTTGTCCACATTCAAATCCAGGAAGTGTTGGCACCCATTTTGAGCCTCAGTAGAAGCGAGGATTTAGAAGTTAGTGGAACAAGTGTTTAAAACTTATAAAGGGGGCAGGTAAGAAATATTTTGACCCTCTAGGCCTGCTTAGGTGTACCACAATGAATTTCTAAGGTTTTTTAAATGATAATTCCTAACTATAACCTGCCTGAAACCTATGGTTTTTTCAGTGAAAAAAAAATAAAATATATATATATATATATATATATATATATAAAAAAAATATATATATATATATATATATATATTCACTGAAAAAACCATAGGTTATAGACCATATATAGTTAGGAATTAGCATTTACAAAACCTTGAAAATTCACTGAAAAAAACATAGGTTATAGACCATATATAGTTAGGAATTAGAATTTAAAAAACCTTATTTTACTCACACAAAACCATTGAAATTTGCATATATAGTTAGTTGTACTAACTATATATCGCTCACCCGCAATCCACTGCTGATCATGTCACATATTACATCATTCATGACATGGTCAGTGACATCACTGATGACATCACTGATGACATCTCAAATGACATCACTGATGACACCACTGATGACATCTCAAATGACATCACTGATGACATCACTGATGACATCTCATTTGACATTACTGAGCACATCACTGATGACATTATTCATGTGATAATACGATGAACCTCTTCAGACTCTAATATAACCTTAGATACACTCAGTGTAAACAGACACTCACAGACTGTCACTCATCCATGAAGTTACACACACACCTAGTCAGTCATGCAAAGAATCAATCACACCTCCATTTTCTCAAATATACAGTTATACACACCTTACTTATTTAAACATATACTAACACATATTTACTCTCTTATACAATCCTGGATACAAGTTCACAATGATCCATACAGCCACTCACACATTCACTGGCTGTTATGCACATTTATTTATATATGTCAACTCTCACATGTACTGTGTTTTACATATGTACTTACTTTGACATGTAGCACTGAGATATACATTCACTCACCAATACACTCATGCACACAGTCAACCGCCCATACAGATGTTTCCACATGCACTTTTGAACCCATACATCTAGTGAATCAACTGCTCACACATCTATGCACAGACTCATACACCTCCCAGCCACCCACACACACACCCAGTCTCCCATACAAATACTTGGGCAACCAATCAATAACCCATATAGTTACTCATATAGCTAATGATCAACACATGCAGCAGATTACAGAACAACAGACACAATGATGCACAAATTAAGACAGTTTAGTCACTAACCCATGCACTCAGTAAGACACATTTAATCACTCACTCATACAGTCAGTCATGCACCTACTAAATCCTTCATCCAGACACTTATAAATCCACTCATTATTCAATTTGTAAGACATATTTTAATTTTACAGAATTATACAGTCACTGGATGTAGTCATCAGTGATGTCATTTGAGATGTCATCAGTGATGTCATCTGTGATGTCATTTGAGATGTCATCAGTGATGTCATCAGTGATGTCACTGACCATGTCATGAATGATGTAATATGTGACATGATCAGCAGTGGATTGCAGGTGCGCGATTTATAGTTAGTACAACTAACTATATATGCGAATTTCAATGGTTTTGTGTGAGTAAAATAAGGTTTTTTAAATGCTTATTCCTAACTATATATGGTCTTTAACCTATGGTTTTTTCAGTGAATTTTCAAGGTTTTGTAAATGCTAATTCCTAACTATATATGGTCTATAACCTATGTTTTTTTCAGCGAATTTCAATGGTTTTTTAATAGCAAATATCAAAAGCTTTAAAATGTATTCTTCTTTAATTCCAAAAATATATTTTATATCTTTTTAATACAATTTTTTTATGTATTTTTTTTTATAATTTTTTTTTGTTTCGCTCCCGGTCCGCGAACCGGTTAGCTTCCCGTTAGCTCAATTTGGTGCCGCGATCCGGTCCGCGAACCGGTAAACGTTCCGTTTGCGCAACTGCCGCGTTAGAAAACAACATCGTGACGCGTCCCGTAAGCGCGACGTATGGCGTTCTCGCGTAATGCTCCGGAGCGCGAACCGAGGCGCGAAGCGCAGCTCCCCGGAAGCGATCCGGGGCGCGGCGCGCAGCGCGTAACGTAAGCGTAACAGGTCATGTGACTTGTTAATAAAACTTTCTATTGGTTCATTTCACTTTTGGTTTCCTAATGATGTAAGGCTAGGTCATGTGACCAAAAAATAACACTTTTCATTGGTTTACAACTATTTTTTTTCCAAAATGATGAAAGCCCCCACCTTTTTTCTCACTCTGACTTTCAACTTTGTGAGAGGAAGACCTATTTTCCTTACTAAGAAATGGTTTCAGTAGTAGCTGCAGCTGGTGCACCCACACCACCACCACCACCACCTCCTAGGAAGAGAGGACCACCTCTTCAGGTTATCCTTCAGCAAGAGGAGGAAGAAGAGGAAGAAGAGGAAGAGGAGCAAGGGACAAGGTAGTTTTTGCGTGAGGAGCCAAGGAGGTCCCATGTAAAAGAAAATTTCATTTGGCAATTTTACAAATTTCCCCGGGGCCAAAAGAAAGTAAATGCCCGCTATGTTACATGTCTCATCTGCAAAAAAGATTTGTCCAGAGGGACTGAGAAGAAATACAGCTATGGCAATTTCACCATGCATCGCCACATGGAGAGGTGGCACCCTATTAATTATAGTGCTGCGCAGGTACGTGACCTGCAGGATAACCCCCCTCCTGTGGCCAGAACATCAAATGAAGAGACAGTGACGGGACCAGAGGCGAGGGAGACGGTCTCAAATATCCAGCTGAACTTTGGGAATGTGAAACAAGTGTGCGTTTATTGCGGCCAATTGATTTGCTACAGGGAGAGTACCATAAATTTAATCAACGTAGCTATTGACAATCATAATTGTCCAAAACGCCCCAGAAAATAAATTATCTTTTTTTTTTGTTGCTCCTGTTGAGCTCTTTATAATGAATAATTTTCGTTTCCCCCCCCCCAAAAAAACATAAAAAATATAAAACCGTTCAAACAATACAAAAAAAGTACAAAAAGTTCAGAAAAATAATTAAAAAAATATAAAACAACAAAAACAATAAAAAAAAAGTTCTTTTCAGAACTACCTCCCATTTATAAAAAATTGCTAGAATGTTTAGCACTCTGGCAACCTCTATTTCTTTTGATTCGCTTCCCGGTTCGCGCGCCGGTACGCGAACCGGAAGCGAAACAAATGTTTTTTTTTTTTTAAAAAAGGAAGAGTGAGTATAAGGGAAGGAAACAGAGAGTAATTTTAAAAGAAAGACAGCTAGAGGGAGTAACACAGAGATACTGTTTAATAGATCTATTTACCGAAGAAAAGATGGAAGAGGGTATAATTGTGAAAAACAAAATAGATAAGGAAGTAAAAGAACAAAAGGAGAGTAGAAGAATAATAAACAAGAGTTTCTTAGAGAATGTGAGTGAATGTTGAAATTAAGAAGAAAAACAGTAAAAGATGTGGAATGAGAGGTAGGGATAGAACCGGACTAAAAGAACAACCCTGAGGGAAAGTGTTAAGAAAACAGTGAGCGAAAGTAAATAGGAATAAAACAAGATGTATGACAGTGACTAAGGTTAAAACATGTGGAATAACAGAGAGAAAAAACAGAAAGCAGAAAAGAAGAAGTGACAGAAAAAGAATGATTGAAACAGCAAAGAAATGTAAATAACATAGTGTGCTTGAACTACAGGGAGAAAGCATAATGAACAAGTAGTGAAAGAGTGATGAGTCAGAGATAGTGAGAGTAATAGAGACGGAGTGAGTGAACAGGAGTGAGGAACTATGAGAACAGAGGGACTGAGAAAAGGAGTGGAAGGAGTAGAGTAAGTAAGTAATAGAAAAAGAAATGAGGGAAGTAGCAAAGGCAGAAAACTGAGGGTTAAAGAAATGAAGCAGTGGAACTAATAGAAGTTAAATGTGATAGAAATGTAACGAAAAGAGTACAAAACACTTACCTTATAATTGTCGTTTACTTAGTCACTTGTTATTTTTATACTTTCAATCTGTGAAAGAAACAACAAAAATTTGAAAAATATTAAAACATGTATTTAAAAATTAGAAAAGACAAGGGAAAAGATTGACAATCAGCCAATTTTACAAAGAAATAAAGTTAGAGATAAACATGCAGAAAAAAAAGAGAAAGAAATGGTGATAGACAGTCAGTGACAGAAAAGAAGGATAGAAGAGAAAACTAAATTGAAGTTGTGTAAGCTACTAAAAGAAAGTGAGTAAGGTAAACTATATAAGGAAAGGGTGAATAAGGAAAAGAGAGTGAGGGAGAGAGGAGACAGAGGAAGTGAAGGAAAGGGTGTCAGATATAGACTGAGTGAGGCAACAAAGAAAGATAAATGAGTCAGGGTGAGTTATACTAACTGATTGCACCAAAAAAGGAGAACCCAAAAATATTTAATTTAGAAAACAAAGGGAGGAAAGATGGAAAAGACAAGCGAATCAGAAGGTGTAAAAGCTGGAAAATGGTGCAAGCGAGAAAAGCAAAAAGCAGAGTTGGATTAGGGAAACAAAGGTTGAAAGATAAGTGGAGTTAGAGAGCAAGGGTGAAAGAGAATAAAACAAAAGGCAATGTGAGTATGTAAGGAGGATTGATAGAAGGTAGTAAAAGATGTGTGAGCATGAGATAAGACGAGTACAAATTAAAATTAACTATACAAAGTACAGAATTATTTATACATGTTAAATGGTTTAGTTTTGCTGTTCTCAGAATATATCAAATTTCACTAAAAACAGTGAGTTGAAGGTATTCATCATATAACAGCGGGGAAAAAAAACCACAATCAAAATGATTGTGTTTAAAAAACCCATATAACATAACCAATCAGAAATCAGAACTCCTTAAAAGTAACTTACTTTCCATGATGTCGAAGGATGTCCTATGAACAGATTATACTCTGTTGTGCTGTTATTATTTTCAGCCCGCCACTTTCTGAAAGAAAAGCTCCATCGTTTTGACAAATATGTTACATACAATAAATGACTTCTCGCTCTCTACCGCACTTCTCCTCAAGGCCAAATCGCGTAAGAGCCATTTATAACTCTTGGAATTCTTCTAAGCAAATCCCGTCATTTTCTTTTTCCGCAACTTTCAGAAAGAAAACGTTCAAGATCACTTTCAAAATCCTGTACTAGTAATTTCTCACCCTTCTTGCCCACTCATATTCCACATTTCCTATGACACTGATACTGCTTAATATGAGGCAGACTTACACTACCTCTATGACTATTACAATTATTTAATTCTCTTGATAACTGTTCATCACAAAGCAATTTAAAACAGTACATAAAATTATATCAACTCCTACAACCATTATAGGCCAGTTACCTACCCTAAATTCTCTCTTGTGAAAACACAAAGTAAGAATATTTTAAGTCAAAAGGCAACATTGTTTCATAGTCAAATGAGAATCATTTCCGAAACACCAGCTTCTTTTACATTTTAAATAAGCTGTGTAATAAGCGGATGTTGTCAAAGGACCATCATGTCATATAATAGCTGCAGTTACAAATGTTCTTCCTAAAATCAACGACTGTGTAGCCACAACATTGGTAATTAAAGTTGAAAACTTACTTTCATCACGTTTATATAGTTGGAATTTTAAAATGACATTATAACCAAAAGTTTGTACAAAAAATGTGGACAGCATTGCAGACTTACATTACCTATATTCCATGTTTTGATTGGCTGCTTGAATTAGCTTATTAAAAGAAACAGTTTTTCTGAACTCATTCAAAGTGCAGTTATTTTTCCATGACGTCAAGTGTTATGGTAAGAACACCGTTTGCTTTGGGAAATACTCTGTTGTCCTTTAACTAATCTGTGCCCACCACTTTCTGTAAGAAAACCTTCTTATTTTTCAGGAACTACTTAAAACTCAAGAATAACTTTTCACTCTGTACTACACTTATCCTCAAGGCCAAATAGTGTAGGAGCCATTAGAACCTCTTGAAATTCCTCAGAGCAAATCCCGAGATTCTTTCCCTAAAATTTTGGTTGTAAAAACACCAGGTAAGAATTTGTAAGGTCAAAAGGCAATTTTTTTTTTAAAGTTAAAAGAGAATCATTGCAGAATGACCAGCCATTTCTAGACTTCAAATAAGCTGTGTAATGTCCTGATGTTGTTGAAGGACCGTCATGATATATAATTGCTGCAGTTACAAAAGTCCTTCCTGATATTGACAACTGCGAAGCCACAACATTTTTAATTAAAGTTGTCAATTTTGTTCCATCAGGCCTACATCGTTGGAACATTAAAATGACATACTGGCCATATGTTTATATAAATAATGTGGACAGCATTGCAGACTTACATTGGCTACACTCCATGTTGTGATCGGCTGCTTTTACTAGCTTATTAAAGGACACTGATTTACTGTCTGGCAAAGTTAAATATATAAATCTTTCTGAGTCTACACTAGTAGTACTTGATACGCTACAGTTCTCACAGTCATGCTGCCATTGATAAGAAAGGCCAAACAGATGATCTACATCTACACCTTCATCTTGCAATACATCAAGCATATATATTAAAAACTCCTGACAATCTTGCTGAATATTTTTAGAGAATTGCGTTTGACCTGAACATTTGTCTAACAGATTTCGAATTTCAGACACACTTTCTATTTTTGTTCTATCAGTGCTACATTTCTGTAACACAGAGTTCAGTAAACAGCAAAAACTTTGATCCGAATAGATCACAATCTGTTCTTTTAAAGTTTCTAGAGAAAAGACAACATTAACCACTACATTAGCATAGCAGTTGACACCAGAACTATTTTCAAATTGAAAACCAACAACATCTTCAACAGAATCCTTTTTCTTTCTGCTTATAATTTCAGGTTCATTGACTTTTCGTCTTTTTGCTACAACCTCTCTACTATTGGTCACATTTCTTCGTTTCCGGCCTACCACACGTTTCTCAAACAAAGGATATTGAGGCAAATGTGGCGCATACTCTCTTCTTAACCTATTGTATTCCTTAACACAATCTAGATCCGCACAAATGTTTGTGACATCACACTCAATGATGTACAATCCCGATAAAGTTCTGACTCGTGACAATGCCACATATGCCATACCCTCCTTGAACACAGAACTGCCAATATTCACCAATGCACTGTCTACACTTAAACCTTGCGATTTATGGATTGTCACCGCATATGCCAAGCAAACAGGAAACTGCTTACGGCGAACATATAAGTCTTTTACAAGCAAAAACCTAGCAGAGCAACGACCAATTAGCTGTACTTCCTCAATGCCATCAAATTTAATTTTTAAAAATTCAATTCCATCTCTATTTCTGTATTTCTCAAAATCAACAACATTACCCATTGATCGATTTACCAGACCTCTTTCAACATGTAAATTCCTTCTCAAAATGATACGGCAATTTAAGCACACATTCAGAGTCTTTTCAAAACCAGCAGTTTTAGATATAGTCTTCTCTAATGAATCCAATTTAGATTTCAAATTCTCAGACAAAATAATTGTTGCTCCCATATGCTCTATTCTGTCAATAGCTTCCAGTTTCACAATCTCTTGGTTTTCTAAATTCAACATTTTGTTGTTGAAGATGGCACATTCTGCAAGAGTTGGCATCAAACATATTCCAGATTTCTTCTCAGTAATTTTCCGAAAAATATTCTTTGGCACAACGTCTTCTTCTGGATACAAATTTGACAGTAATCATGCATGTAAAGCTTCTTTCCCATGCTCGGTCACTTTTCCGATTCTAACATCTTGTAGAATATTCTTATAATCTTCATCCTTCGCTTGACGCATATTTTCACGCAGTTCAGCATAATTGAAGTTAAACCATATATTAACGTTGCCAATGCTCCCTAGGCACTTCCTGGTATCTTCATGCGTAAGTAGTTTAAAAACTGGTTGTCCTTTCACTGGTGTCAGCTGCAGAAGATCACCGAAAACAATGATGTGTTTGCCACCAAATAACACATCATACTCTGTTTTGAGAACTTCTTGCATTCTCAAATGCACAAAGGCAAGCATGACATTGGAAACCGTGCTTACTTCGTCAATGATAAGAAGTTTCATTTTCCTCAAGACTCTGGAAACTTCACAACAAGCATCTCCAGATAACTTGTGGTATTGTAATTTGTTATCATGCTTCACTGGCAGCATCAGTAGACGATGCAAAGTAATACCTTTAATGTTATGTGCTGCCAGTCCAGTTGGAGCGGTGACAACACAAGACAGCGATGACTTAGTCCTTTTCTGCAAATAACATAAAATTGCTTTAATGAGGAAACTATTTCCAGTTCCCGCTTCTCCACTCACGTATAGTCGGACAGGCTTCAACGACGTACATGAGCACTCTTTCTTCTCATGACTTAATCCATGATCAATTTGGTTGGTAACTTCGTCATATATTTTCCTCTGCTCAACGTTGAGTTGTCTTTCCAAGTCTTCTAAGTAAACCGCATCCTCCTGAGCATGTGCCATGGCTCTTTCCACTTCAATCATGGCAGTGGCAGCTTCATTTTTGATAACTGGTCCTCCTAGTGGATCCTGACTCAATGAAACAGAACTCTGACTGTCCTGAGAACTGTCTCTAGCAATCTCGGCTGCAATCGTTGCTTCCTGCTCGATTTCCGCATTCAACATTTCTACATATTTGGGAAAAACAGGACATTCTATGGTCTCCTTGGCGGCATTGAAAGAGTCTTCGTAACAGAGGAAATCTCCAAGCAGTTCCTCTTCTGCTCGCCAAGGCTTGAAAAGTTGCAAAAGAGCTAAATAGAAAAACTCTTTTCTTTCAGGAGATTCGCCACTCAATTTTCGATGGTTTACCAATTGGCATTTTCTTTGCTTGACCAGACATCCCTCACTTCCAATTACAGCATACACTCCTTTATCAATATCTTCTTTGATGTTCCTCTTGAATATGTAATTTTGTAGAACCTCATACAGACAAACATTCTCGAGGTGACTGCTTCTATTTGGATAATATGTATCCAACATGTTGGTCTTCAAAATATCGGTACTGTTTGGCTCCTTTTCCGCCAAATACTCAATTTCCCGCACAGGTTTCAGAACTCGACTACGCGTTGCAGCAAGACCAAGACTCGCCCAAATGATACTCCTAGATTTGGCATAGAGACTTGCTGAAGATAACCGGTCAGAACATTCGTAAGCTCCGATTTATCGATGCGACAACATCTTCAGACTGAAACTGTACAACTTCTTACTGAGGCTCTTTTCATGGGAAATGTCCTCCCACATATCCTTCAATTCTGTCTTTTCTTTTTTGGTGATGTAAGATGTCACATACCGAGCCACAGCCATACAGTTATCAGCCACAAACTGTATATCCATGTTAGCATTCCACATGGACAAAATCACTGGGTTGTAGTCGTTGATGTACTTGGACTCTTCGTTCCTTTTCAAATCGTATGTATTTTTGGGTGATTTCCTCGTCACATTATGTCGCAGCGAAGACATCAAACTGTTCACTCTTCCTTTTGAAATCACCGGTCGTAGAAAGCTGAAACGACATTTTGTGTAGAACTTGTCCTTGTTTCTGAATTTACAACGACAGTACTTTCCACAACGATGGCTTTGAAAGCGTAAAACTTGTTCTCTTAGGCTTTTCTCTTCCTTTGTCTTTGGAACAGCACATGTAGAATACTGTTCTATGAAACTCATCACTAAGTCATCCGGATCTGTTCCAAATTTGGGTGCATCTTTGATCCATAGCAGCATATGTATATGAGGAGCACCTCTTGCTTGGTACTCCTTTCTCCAGAAGAAATCCAACACCTCTCCAAGAGGTGGATTTTTCTTGTTCATGATGAAAGACATCATAGCTTCAAATCTATCATTGAAGTACCTGCATACATTCACTGGATCCAAAGAGCACAGTTCTCCGGGTGTCTTGAATTCGATATTTTCAATGTTTCCATTTGCCTCTCGTAGAAATTCAATTAAGTCTTCCCAGCCATACTCGGCACAGCTGAGAGTGAGGAACCATGTGGGAGTTCCTAAGTTCCTCAGCATACATTTTAAATCACCATGACGACGGTACCAGTACTCATTAGTACCACGCTGACACGCCATGAGATTAATCAGGTGAGAATCCAAAATACTGTCTTGCACATTGACTTTATCCATAAAGTCCCTTGCCGAGATATTTTGCATCTGTACACCACTTTTCAAAATGTGGTTCACTGCATATGACAGTCCAGACAGATCGCTTTCAAACAGTAGATGAAACAAATAGGGAATGCATTGACGAAACCTAGGATCTTCTGCATACAATCGTAAAGCCTGGTATTCAGAAGCAGGAATTTGATGAGGTCGCTCATCATATCGTCCTCCTTGACCTGTTGGAAATAGCTGTGGGAAACACCGAGCTTCCAAACTTTCCTCCCAAACACTAATGGGACTCCCTTTGGCTTGTTTCATTTGAAACAACTCAATAGCATTCCCCATGACTTCCTTGGAATGCAAAGGATGAACACTATAATGTTCATATATTTCTTCATTTTTAGAGGCTTCTACTTTCTCAATTTGTCCAGCACACAAATCACTGTCCTCTTCTTCACTTACTTCCTCTTCTGCAACACATACATTCATGTCGTGCTGATTGTTTTTCATCAAATACAATGTTGCCTTTTTGACTTTCCTAACATCCACTAAATCTTGCCAGAATTTTTTACTCTTTGTCGGAACCCCGTTAACTAAGATAACCAGAGGTTCCTCTTCCACTTTCTCTACTCCAATTGTATTAATGTTTTTCTTCAAATCTAGAGGCAAATAAACAACTCTTCCCTTTAATCCTCTCTGTAAATCTGATGGAGGCAATTTCCCAGTCTTTGGCTCCATTCGTACAATAGCCTGAAAGGAATGGACACTTTGAATCAAAATAGATTCATAAGTATTTAAATCCTTCAATTCAGAAGGAATGTCAACCAATTCCAGATTATTATGAACCGCTCTAGCAGCCATCTGGTTTTGATTTAATTTGCTACAACAATAAGTAATGATTCAGAAAAGGGGGTGGTGATGATCAGAGTGCCTGAATTAAGCAGACCACTCTTACCCAGTCCAAAGATCAGGGCTTGATCCATCACCGTTTTTTAGCTCACTGCACTATCCCAGCTCAGAACTTGGCTATATGCAAATTAGTCTGTTCCTGTCCCAGTGCATGATGGGAACAGGGCAAACCAAACTACCAAGCCAATTCTTATACTGGGAAGGAAACAAGCTTCCGGGGATCGGTTTCTGCCATTTCAGGCGTCGTCGGCCCGGCTTGCTTGAATCCTGATGGTGCAATGAGCAAGGGACTCACATCTGAGTATACCCTTCCACGCTTATGGTGGACAAAATGATTCAGAAAAGGGGGTGGTGATGAACAGAGTGCCTGAATTAAGCAGACCACTCTTACCCAGTCCAAAGATCAGGGCTTGATCCATCACCGTTTTTTAGCTCACTGCACCATCCCAGCTCAGAACTTGGCTATATGCAAATTAGTCTGTTCCTGTCCCAGTGCATGATGGGAACAGGGCAAACCAAACTACCAAGCCAATTCTTATACTGGGAAGGAAACAAGCTTCCGGGGACCGGTTTCTGCCATTTCAGGCGTCGTCGGCCCGGCTTGCTTGAATCCTGATGGTGCAATGAGCAAGGGACTCACATCTGAGTATACCCTTCCACGCTTATGGTGGACAAAATGATTCAGAAAAGGGGGTGGTGATGAACAGAGTGCCTGAATTAAGCAGACCACTCTTACCCAGTCCAAAGATCAGGGCTTGATCCATCACCGTTTTTAGCTCACTGCACCATCCCAGCTCAGAACTTGGCTATATGCAAATTAGTCTGTTCCTGTCCCAGTGCATGATGGGAACAGGGCAAACCAAACTACCAAGCCAATTCTTATACTGGGAAGGAAACAAGCTTCCGGGGACCGGTTTCTGCCATTTCAGGCGTCGTCGGCCCGGCTTGCTTGAATCCTGATGGTGCAATGAGCAAGGGACTCACATCTGAGTATACCCTTCCACGCTTATGGTGGACAAAATGATTCAGAAAAGGGGGTGGTGATGAACAGAGTGCCTGAATTAAGCAGACCACTCTTACCCAGTCCAAAGATCAGGGCTTGATCCATCACCGTTTTTTAGCTCACTGCACCATCCCAGCTCAGAACTTGGCTATATGCAAATTAGTCTGTTCCTGTCCCAGTGCATGATGGGAACAGGGCAAACCAAACTACCAAGCCAATTCTTATACTGGGAAGGAAACAAGCTTCCGGGGACCGGTACCTGCCATTTCAGGCGTCGTCGGCCCGGCTTGCTTGAATCCTGATGGTGCAATGAGCAAGGGACTCACATCTGAGTATACCCTTCCACGCTTATGGTGGACAAAATGATTCAGAAAAGGGGGTGGTGATGAACAGAGTGCCTGAATTAAGCAGACCACTCTTACCCAGTCCAAAGATCAGGGCTTGATCCATCACCGTTTTTTAGCTCACTGCACCATCCCAGCTCAGAACTTGGCTATATGCAAATTAGTCTGTTCCTGTCCCAGTGCCTGATGGGAACAGGGCAAACCAAACTACCAAGCCAATTCTTATACTGGGAAGGAAACAAGCTTCCGGGGACCGGTTTCTGCCATTTCAGGCGTCGTCGGCCCGGCTTGCTTGAATCCTGATGGTGCAATGAGCAAGGGACTCACATCTGAGTATACCCTTCCACGCTTATGGTGGACAAAATGATTCAGAAAAGGGGGTGGTGATGAACAGAGTGCCTGAATTAAGCAGACCACTCTTACCCAGTCCAAAGATTAGGGCTTGATCCATCACCGTTTTTTAGCTCACTGCACCATCCCAGCTCAGAACTTGGCTATATGCAAATTAGTCTGTTCCTGTCCCAGTGCATGATGGGAACAGGGCAAACCAAACTACCAAGCCAATTCTCATACTGGGAAGGAAACAAGCTTCCGGGGACCGGTTTCTGCCATTTCATGCGTCGTCGGCCCGGCTTGCTTGAATCCTGATGGTGCAATGAGCAAGGGACTCACATCTGAGTATACCCTTCCACGCTTATGGTGGACAAAATGATTCAGAAAATGGGGTGGTGATGAACAGAGTGCCTGAATTAAGCAGACCACTCTTACCCAGTCCAAAGATCAGGGCTTGATCCATCACCGTTTTTTAGCTCACTGCACCATCCCAGCTCAGAACTTGGCTATATGCAAATTAGTCTGTTCCTGTCCCAGTGCATGATGGGAACAGGGCAAACCAAACTGCCAAGCCAATTGTTATACTGGGAAGGAAACAAGCTTCCGGGGACCGGTTTCTGCCATTTCAGTCATCGTCGGCCCGGCTTGCTTGAATCCTGATGGTGCAATGAGCAAGGGACTCACATCTGAGTATACCCTTCCATGCTTATGGTGGACAAAATGATTCAGAAAAGGGGGTGGTGATGAACAGAGTGCCTGAATTAAGCAGACCACTCTTACCCAGTCCAAAGATCAGGGCTTGATCCATCACCGTTTTTTAGCTCACTGCACCATCCCAGCTAAGAACTTGGCTATATGCAAATTAGTCTGTTCCTGTCCCAGTGCATGATGGGAACAGGGCAAACCAAACTACCAAGCCAATTCTTATACTGGGAAGGAAACAAGCTTCCGGGGACCGGTTTCTGCCATTTCAGGCGTCGTCGGCCCGGCTTGCTTGAATCCTGATGGTGCAATGAGCAAGGGACTCACATCTGAGTATACCCTTCCACGCTTATGGTGGACAAAATGATTCAGAAAAGGGGGTGGTGATGAACAGAGTGCCTGAATTAAGCAGACCACTCTTACCCAGTCCAAAGATCAGGGCTTGATCCATCACCGTTTTTTAGCTCACTGCACCATCCCAGCTCAGAACTTGGCTATATGCAAATTAGTCTGTTCCTGTCCCAGTGCATGATGGGAACAGGGCAAACCAAACTACCAAGCCAATTTTTATACTGGGAAGGAAACAAGCTTCCGGGGACTGGTTTCTGCCATTTCAGGCGTCGTCGGCCCGGCTTGCTTGAATCCTGATGGTGCAATGAGCAAGGGACTCACATCTGGGTATACCCTTCCACGCTTATGGTGGACAAAATGATTCAGAAAAGGGGGTGGTGATGAACAGAGTGCCTGAATTAAGCAGACCACTCTTACAAAGTCCAAAGATCAGGGCTTGATCCATCACCGTTTTTTAGCTCACTGCACCATCCCAGCTCAGAACTTGGCTATATGCAAAATAGTCTGTTCCTGTCCCAGTGCATGATGGGAACAGGGCAAACCAAACTACCAAGCCAATTCTTATACTGGGAAGGAAACAAGCTTCCGGGGACCGGTTTCTGCCATTTCAGGCGTCGTCGGCCCGGCTTGCTTGAATCCTGATGGTGCAATGAGCAAGGGACTCACATCTGAGTATACCCTTCCACGATTATGGTGGACAAAATGATTCAGAAAAGAGGGTGGTGATGAACAGAGTGCCTGAATTAAGCAGACCACTCTTACCCAGTCCAAAGATCAGGGCTTGATCCATCACCGTTTTTTAGCTCACTGCACCATCCCAGCTCAGAACTTGGCTATATGCAAATTAGTCTGTTCCTGACCCAGTGCGTGATGGGAACAGGGCAAACCAAACTACCAAGCCAATTCTTATACTGGGAAGGAAACAAGCTTCCGGGGACCGGTTTCTGCCATTTCAGGCGTCGTCGGCCCGGCTTGCTTGAATCCTGATGGTGCAATGAGCAAGGGACTCACATCTGAGTATACCCTTCCACGCTTATGGTGGACAAAATGATTCAGAAAAGAGGGTGGTGATGAACAGAGTGCCTGAATTAAGCAGACCACTCTTACAAAGTCCAAAGATCAGGGCTTGATCCATCACCGTTTTTTAGCTCACTGCACCATCCCAGCTCAGAACTTGGCTATATGCAAAATAGTCTGTTCCTGTCCCAGTGCATGATGGGAACAGGGCAAACCAAACTACCAAGCCAATTCTTATACTGGGAAGGAAACAAGCTTCCGGGGACCGGTTTCTGCCATTTCAGGCGTCGTCGGCCCGGCTTGCTTGAATCCTGATGGTGCAATGAGCAAGGGACTCACATCTGAGTATACCCTTCCACGATTATGGTGGACAAAATGATTCAGAAAAGAGGGTGGTGATGAACAGAGTGCCTGAATTAAGCAGACCACTCTTACCCAGTCCAAAGATCAGGGCTTGATCCATCACCGTTTTTTAGCTCACTGCACCATCCCAGCTCAGAACTTGGCTATATGCAAATTAGTCTGTTCCTGACCCAGTGCGTGATGGGAACAGGGCAAACCAAACTACCAAGCCAATTCTTATACTGGGAAGGAAACAAGCTTCCGGGGACCGGTTTCTGCCATTTCAGGCGTCGTCGGCCCGGCTTGCTTGAATCCTGATGGTGCAATGAGCAAGGGACTCACATCTGAGTATACCCTTCCACGCTTATGGTGGACAAAATGATTCAGAAAAGGGGGTGGTGATGAACAGAGTGCCTGAATTAAGCAGACCACTCTTACCCAGTCCAAAGATCAAGGCTTGATCCATCACCGTTTTTTAGCTCACTGCACCATCCCAGTTCAGAACTTGGCTATATGCAAATTAGTCTGTTCCTGTCCCAGTGCATGATGGGAACAGGGCAAACCAAACTACCAAGCCAATTCTTATACTGGGAAGGAAAAAAAGCTTCCGGGGACCGGTTTCTGCCATTTCGGGCGTCGTCGGCCCGGCTTGCTTGAATCCTGATGGTGCAATGAGCAAGGGACTCACATCTGAGTATACCCTTCCACGCTTATGGTGGACAAAATGATTCAGAAAAGGGGGTGGTGATGAACAGAGTGCCTGAATTAAGCAGAACACTCTTACCCAGTCCAAAGATCAGGGCTTGATCCATCACCGTTTTTTAGCTCACTGCACTATCCCAGCTCAGAACTTGGCTATATGCAAATTAGTCTGTTCCTGTCCCAGTGCATGATGGGAACAGGGCAAACCAAACTACCGAGCCAATTCTTATACTGGGAAGGAAACAAGCTTCCGGGGACTGGTTTCTGCCATTTCAGGCGTCGTCGGCCCGGCTTGCTTGAATCCTGATGGTGCAATGAGCAAGGGACTCACATCTGAGTATACCCTTCCACGCTTATGGTGGACAAAATGATTCAGAAAAGTGGGTGGTGATGAACAGAGTGCCTGAATTAAGCAGACCACTCTTACCCCGTCCAAAGATCAGGGCTTGATCCATCACCGTTTTTTAGCTCACTGCACCATCCCAGCTCAGAACTTGGCTATATGCAAATTAGTCTGTTCCTGTCCCAGTGCATGATGGGAACAGGGCAAACCAAACTACCAAGCCAATTCTTATACTGGGAAGGAAACAAGCTTCCGGGGACCGGTTTCTGCCATTTCAGGCATCGTCGGCCCGGCTTGCTTGAATCCTGATGGTGCAATGAGCAAGGGACTCACATCTGAGTATACCCTTCCACGCTTATGGTGGACAAAATGATTCAGAAAAGGGGGTGGTGATGAACAGAGTGCCTGAATTAAGCAGACCACTCTTACCCAGTCCAAAGATCAAGGCTTGATCCATCACCGTTTTTTAGCTCACTGCACCATCCCAGTTCAGAACTTGGCTATATGCAAATTAGTCTGACCCCTGTCCCAGTGCATGATGGGAACAGGGCAAACCAAACTACCAAGCCAATTCTTATACTGGGAAGGAAAAAAAGCTTCCGGGGACCGGTTTCTGCCATTTCAGGCGTCGTCGGCCCGGCTTGCTTGAATCCTGATGGTGCAATGAGCAAGGGACTCACATCTGAGTATACCCTTCCACGCTTATGGTGGACAAAATGATTCAGAAAAGGGGGTGGTGATGAACAGAGTGCCTGAATTAAGCAGAACACTCTTACCCAGTCCAAAGATCAGGGCTTGATCCATCACCGTTTTTTAGCTCACTGCACCATCCCAGCTCAGAACTTGGCTATATGCAAATTAGTCTGTTCCTGTCCCAGTGCATGATGGGAACAGGGCAAACCAAACTACCGAGCCAATTCTTATACTGGGAAGGAAACAAGCTTCCGGGGACTGGTTTCTGCCATTTCAGGCGTCGTCGGCCCGGCTTGCTTGAATCCTGATGGTGCAATGAGCAAGGGACTCACATCTGAGTATACCCTTCCACGCTTATGGTGGACAAAATGATTCAGAAAAGGGGGTGGTGATGAACAGAGTGCCTGAATTAAGCAGACCACTCTTACCCCGTCCAAAGATCAGGGCTTGATCCATCACCGTTTTTTAGCTCACTGCACCATCCCAGCTCAGAACTTGGCTATATGCAAATTAGTCTGTTCCTGTCCCAGTGCATGATGGGAACAGGGCAAACCAAACTACCAAGCCAATTCTTATACTGGGAAGGAAACAAGCTTCCGGGGACCGGTTTCTGCCATTTCAGGCATCGTCGGCCCGGCTTGCTTGAATCCTGATGGTGCAAGGAGCAAGGGACTCACATCTGAGTATACCCTTCCACGCTTATGGTGGACAAAATTATTCAGAAAAGGGGGTGGTGATGAACAGAGTGCCTGAATTAAGCAGACCACTCTTACCCAGTCCAAATATCAGGGCTTGATCCATCACCGTTTTTTAGCTCACTGCACCATCCCAGCTCAGAACTTGGCTATATGCAAATTAGTCTGTTCCTGTCCCAGTGCATGATGGGAACAGGGCAAACCAAACTACCAAGCCAATTCTTATACTGGGAAGGAAACAAGCTTCTGGGGACCGGTTTCTGCCATTTCAGGCGTCGTCGGCCAGGCTTGCTTGAATCCTGATGGTGCAATGAGCAAGGGACTCACATCTGAGTATACCCTTCCACGCTTATGGTGGACAAAATGATTCAGAAAAGGGGGTGGTGATGAACAGAGTGCCTGAATTAAGCAGACCACTCTTACAAAGTCCAAAGATCAGGGCTTGATCCATCACCGTTTTTTAGCTCACTGCACCATCCCAGCTCAGAACTTGGCTATATGCAAAATAGTGTGTTCCTGTCCCAGTGCATGATGGGAACAGGGCAAACCAAACTACCAAGCCAATTCTTATACTGGGAAGGAAACAAGCTTCCGGGGACCGGTTTCTGCCATTTCAGGCGTCGTCGGCCCGGCTTGCTTGAATCCTGATGGTGCAATGAGCAAGGGACTCACATCTGAGTATACCCTTCCACGATTATGGTGGACAAAATGATTCAGAAAAGAGGGTGGTGATGAACAGAGTGCCTGAATTAAGCAGACCACTCTTACCCAGTCCAAAGATCAGGGCTTGATCCATCACCGTTTTTTAGCTCACTGCACCATCCCAGCTCAGAACTTGGCTATATGCAAATTAGTCTGTTCCTGACCCAGTGCGTGATGGGCTCAGGGCAAACCAAACTACCAAGCCAATTCTTATACTGGGAAGGAAACAAGCTTCCGGGGACCGGTTTCTGCCATTTCAGGCGTCGTCGGCCCGGCTTGCTTGAATCCTGATGGTGCAATGAGCAAGGGACTCACATCTGAGTATACCCTTCCACGCTTATGGTGGACAAAATGATTCAGAAAAGGGGGTGGTGATGAACAGAGTGCCTGAATTAAGCAGACCACTCTTACCCAGTCCAAAGATCAAGGCTTGATCCATCACCGTTTTTTAGCTCACTGCACCATCCCAGTTCAGAACTTGGCTATATGCAAATTAGTCTGTTCCTGTCCCAGTGCATGATGGGAACAGGGCAAACCAAACTACCAAGCCAATTCTTATACTGGGAAGGAAAAAAAGCTTCCGGGGACCGGTTTCTGCCATTTCAGGCGTCGTCGGCCCGGCTTGCTTGAATCCTGATGGTGCAATGAGCAAGGGACTCACATCTGAGTATACCCTTCCGCGCTTATGGTGGACAAAATGATTCAGAAAAGGGGGTGGTGATGAACAGAGTGCCTGAATTAAGCAGAACACTCTTACCCAGTCCAAAGATCAGGGCTTGATCCATCACCGTTTTTTAGCTCACTGCACTATCCCAGCTCAGAACTTGGCTATATGCAAATTAGTCTGTTCCTGTCCCAGTGCATGATGGGAACAGGGCAAACCAAACTACCGAGCCAATTCTTATACTGGGAAGGAAACAAGCTTCCGGGGACTGGTTTCTGCCATTTCAGGCGTCGTCGGCCCGGCTTGCTTGAATCCTGATGGTGCAATGAGCAAGGGACTCACATCTGAGTATACCCTTCCACGCTTATGGTGGACAAAATGATTCAGAAAAGGGGGTGGTGATGAACAGAGTGCCTGAATTAAGCAGACCACTCTTACCCCGTCCAAAGATCAGGGCTTGATCCATCACCGTTTTTTAGCTCACTGCACCATCCCAGCTCAGAACTTGGCTATATGCAAATTAGTCTGTTCCTGTCCCAGTGCATGATGGCAACAGGGCAAACCAAACTACCAAGCCAATTCTTATACTGGGAAGGAAACAAGCTTCCGGGGACCGGTTTCTGCCATTTCAGGCATCGTCGGCCCGGCTTGCTTGAATCCTGATGGTGCAAGGAGCAAGGGACTCACATCTGAGTATACCCTTCCACGCTTATGGTGGACAAAATTATTCAGAAAAGGGGGTGGTGATGAACAGAGTGCCTGAATTAAGCAGACCACTCTTACCCAGTCCAAAGATCAGGGCTTGATCCATCACCGTTTTTTAGCTCACTGCACCATCCCAGCTCAGAACTTGGCTATATGCAAATTAGTCTGTTCCTGTCCCAGTGCATGATGGGAACAGGGAAAACCAAACTACCAAGCCAATTTTTATACTGGGAAGGAAACAAGCTTCCGGGGACTGGTTTCTGCCATTTCAGGCGTCGTCGGCCCGGCTTGCTTGAATCCTGATGGTGCAATGAGCAAGGGACTCACATCTGGGTATACCCTTCCACGCTTATGGTGGACAAAATGATTCAGAAAAGGGGGTGGTGATGAACAGAGTGCCTGAATTAAGCAGACCACTCTTACAAAGTCCAAAGATCAGGGCTTGATCCATCACCGTTTTTTAGCTCACTGCACCATCCCAGCTCAGAACTTGGCTATATGCAAAATAGTCTGTTCCTGTCCCAGTGCATGATGGGAACAGGGCAAACCAAACTACCAAGCCAATTCTTATACTGGGAAGGAAACAAGCTTCCGGGGACCGGTTTCTGCCATTTCAGGCGTCGTCGGCCCGGCTTGCTTGAATCCTGATGGTGCAATGAGCAAGGGACTCACATCTGAGTATACCCTTCCACGATTATGGTGGACAAAATGATTCAGAAAAGAGGGTGGTGATGAACAGAGTGCCTGAATTAAGCAGACCACTCTTACCCAGTCCAAAGATCAGGGCTTGATCCATCACCGTTTTTTAGCTCACTGCACCATCCCAGCTCAGAACTTGGCTATATGCAAATTAGTCTGTTCCTGACCCAGTGCGTAATGGGAACAGGGCAAACCAAACTACCAAGCCAATTCTTATACTGGGAAGGAAACAAGCTTCCGGGGACCGGTTTCTGCCATTTCAGGCGTCGTCGGCCCGGCTTGCTTGAATCCTGATGGTGCAATGAGCAAGGGACTCACATCTGAGTATACCCTTCCACGCTTATGGTGGACAAAATGATTCAGAAAAGGGGGTGGTGATGAACAGAGTGCCTGAATTAAGCAGACCACTCTTACCCAGTCCAAAGATCAAGGCTTGATCCATCACCGTTTTTTAGCTCACTGCACCATCCCAGCTCAGAACTTGGCTATATGCAAATTAGTCTGTTCCTGACCCAGTGCGTGATGGGAACAGGGCAAACCAAACTACCAAGCCAATTTTTATACTGGGAAGGAAACAAGCTTCCGGGGACTGGTTTCTGCCATTTCAGGCGTCGTCGGCCCGGCTTGCTTGAATCCTGATGGTGCAATGAGCAAGGGACTCACATCTGGGTATACCCTTCCACGCTTATGGTGGACAAAATGATTCAGAAAAGGGGGTGGTGATGAACAGAGTGCCTGAATTAAGCAGACCACTCTTACAAAGTCCAAAGATCAGGGCTTGATCCATCACCGTTTTTTAGCTCACTGCACCATCCCAGCTCAGAACTTGGCTATATGCAAAATAGTCTGTTCCTGTCCCAGTGCATGATGGGAACAGGGCAAACCAAACTACCAAGCCAATTCTTATACTGGGAAGGAAACAAGCTTCCGGGGACCGGTTTCTGCCATTTCAGGCGTCGTCGGCCCGGCTTGCTTGAATCCTGATGGTGCAATGAGCAAGGGACTCACATTTGAGTATACCCTTCCACGATTATGGTGGACAAAATGATTCAGAAAAGAGGGTGGTGATGAACAGAGTGCCTGAATTAAGCAGACCACTCTTACCCAGTCCAAAGATCAGGGCTTGATCCATCACCGTTTTTTAGCTCACTGCACCATCCCAGCTCAGAACTTGGCTATATGCAAATTAGTCTGTTCCTGACCCAGTGCGTGATGGGAACAGGGCAAACCAAACTACCAAGCCAATTCTTATACTGGGAAGGAAACAAGCTTCCGGGGACCGGTTTCTGCCATTTCAGGCGTCGTCGGCCCGGCTTGCTTGAATCCTGATGGTGCAATGAGCAAGGGACTCACATCTGAGTATACCCTTCCACGCTTATGGTGGACAAAATGATTCAGAAAAGAGGGTGGTGATGAACAGAGTGCCTGAATTAAGCAGACCACTCTTACAAAGTCCAAAGATCAGGGCTTGATCCATCACCGTTTTTTAGCTCACTGCACCATCCCAGCTCAGAACTTGGCTATATGCAAAATAGTCTGTTCCTGTCCCAGTGCATGATGGGAACAGGGCAAACCAAACTACCAAGCCAATTCTTATACTGGGAAGGAAACAAGCTTCCGGGGACCGGTTTCTGCCATTTCAGGCGTCGTCGGCCCGGCTTGCTTGAATCCTGATGGTGCAATGAGCAAGGGACTCACATCTGAGTATACCCTTCCACGATTATGGTGGACAAAATGATTCAGAAAAGAGGGTGGTGATGAACAGAGTGCCTGAATTAAGCAGACCATTCTTACCCAGTCCAAAGATCAGGGCTTGATCCATCACCGTTTTTTAGCTCACTGCACCATCCCAGCTCAGAACTTGGCTATATGCAAATTAGTCTGTTCCTGACCCAGTGCGTGATGGGAACAGGGCAAACCAAACTACCAAGCCAATTCTTATACTGGGAAGGAAACAAGCTTCCGGGGACCGGTTTCTGCCATTTCAGGCGTCGTCGGCCCGGCTTGCTTGAATCCTGATGGTGCAATGAGCAAGGGACTCACATCTGAGTATACCCTTCCACGCTTATGGTGGACAAAATGATTCAGAAAAGGGGGTGGTGATGAACAGAGTGCCTGAATTAAGCAGACCACTCTTACCCAGTCCAAAGATCAAGGCTTGATCCATCACCGTTTTTTAGCTCACTGCACCATCCCAGTTCAGAACTTGGCTATATGCAAATTAGTCTGTTCCTGTCCCAGTGCATGATGGGAACAGGGCAAACCAAACTACCAAGCCAATTCTTATACTGGGAAGGAAAAAAAGCTTCCGGGGACCGGTTTCTGCCATTTCAGGCGTCGTCGGCCCGGCTTGCTTGAATCCTGATGGTGCAATGAGCAAGGGACTCACATCTGAGTATACCCTTCCACGCTTATGGTGGACAAAATGATTCAGAAAAGGGGGTGGTGATGAACAGAGTGCCTGAATTAAGCAGAACACTCTTACCCAGTCCAAAGATCAGGGCTTGATCCATCACCGTTTTTTAGCTCACTGCACTATCCCAGCTCAGAACTTGGCTATATGCAAATTAGTCTGTTCCTGTCCCAGTGCATGATGGGAACAGGGCAAACCAAACTACCGAGCCAATTCTTATACTGGGAAGGAAACAAGCTTCCGGGGACTGGTTTCTGCCATTTCAGGCGTCGTCGGCCCGGCTTGCTTGAATCCTGATGGTGCAATGAGCAAGGGACTCACATCTGAGTATACCCTTCCACGCTTATGGTGGACAAAATGATTCAGAAAAGTGGGTGGTGATGAACAGAGTGCCTGAATTAAGCAGACCACTCTTACCCCGTCCAAAGATCAGGGCTTGATTCATCACCGTTTTTTAGCTCACTGCACCATCCCAGCTCAGAACTTGGCTATATGCAAATTAGTCTGTTCCTGTCCCAGTGCATGATGGGAACAGGGCAAACCAAACTACCAAGCCAATTCTTATACTGGGAAGGAAACAAGCTTCCGGGGACCGGTTTCTGCCATTTCAGGCATCGTCGGCCCGGCTTGCTTGAATCCTGATTATGCAATGAGCAAGGGACTCACATCTGAGTATACCCTTCCACGCTTATGGTGGACAAAATGATTCAGAAAAGGGGGTGGTGATGAACAGAGTGCCTGAATTAAGCAGACCACTCTTACCCAGTCCAAAGATCAAGGCTTGATCCATCACCGTTTTTTAGCTCACTGCACCATCCCAGTTCAGAACTTGGCTATATGCAAATTAGTCTGTTCCTGTCCCAGTGCATGATGGGAACAGGGCAAACCAAACTACCAAGCCAATTCTTATACTGGGAAGGAAAAAAAGCTTCCGGGGACCGGTTTCTGCCATTTCAGGCGTCGTCGGCCCGGCTTGCTTGAATCCTGATGGTGCAATGAGCAAGGGACTCACATCTGAGTATACCCTTCCACGCTTATGGTGGACAAAATGATTCAGAAAAGGGGGTGGTGATGAACAGAGTGCCTGAATTAAGCAGAACACTCTTACCCAGTCCAAAGATCAGGGCTTGATCCATCACCGTTTTTTAGCTCACTGCACCATCCCAGCTCAGAACTTGGCTATATGCAAATTAGTCTGTTCCTGTCCCAGTGCATGATGGGAACAGGGCAAACCAAACTACCGAGCCAATTCTTATACTGGGAAGGAAACAAGCTTCCGGGGACTGGTTTCTGCCATTTCAGGCGTCGTCGGCCCGGCTTGCTTGAATCCTGATGGTGCAATGAGCAAGGGACTCACATCTGAGTATACCCTTCCACGCTTATGGTGGACAAAATGATTCAGAAAAGGGGGTGGTGATGAACAGAGTGCCTGAATTAAGCAGACCACTCTTACCCCGTCCAAAGATCAGGGCTTGATCCATCACCGTTTTTTAGCTCACTGCACCATCCCAGCTCAGAACTTGGCTATATGCAAATTAGTCTGTTCCTGTCCCAGTGCATGATGGGAACAGGGCAAACCAAACTACCAAGCCAATTCTTATACTGGGAAGGAAACAAGCTTCCGGGGACCGGTTTCTGCCATTTCAGGCATCGTCGGCCCGGCTTGCTTGAATCCTGATGGTGCAAGGAGCAAGGGACTCACATCTGAGTATACCCTTCCACGCTTATGGTGGACAAAATTATTCAGAAAAGGGGGTGGTGATGAACAGAGTGCCTGAATTAAGCAGACCACTCTTACCCAGTCCAAATATCAGGGCTTGATCCATCACCGTTTTTTAGCTCACTGCACCATCCCAGCTCAGAACTTGGCTATATGCAAATTAGTCTGTTCCTGTCCCAGTGCATGATGGGAACAGGGCAAACCAAACTACCAAGCCAATTCTTATACTGGGAAGGAAACAAGCTTCTGGGGACCGGTTTCTGCCATTTCAGGCGTCGTCGGCCAGGCTTGCTTGAATCCTGATGGTGCAATGAGCAAGGGACTCACATCTGAGTATACCCTTCCACGCTTATGGTGGACAAAATGATTCAGAAAAGGGGGTGGTGATGAACAGAGTGCCTGAATTAAGCAGACCACTCTTACCCAGTCCAAAGATCAGGGCTTGATCCATCACCGTTTTTTAGCTCACTGCACCATCCCAGCTCAGAACTTGGCTATATGCAAATTAGTCTGTTCCTGTCCCAGTGCATGATGGGAACAGGGAAAACCAAACTACCAAGCCAATTTTTATACTGGGAAGGAAACAAGCTTCCGGGGACTGGTTTCTGCCATTTCAGGCGTCGTCGGCCCGGCTGGCTTGAATCCTGATGGTGCAATGAGCAAGGGACTCACATCTGGGTATACCCTTCCACGCTTATGGTGGACAAAATGATTCAGAAAAGGGGGTGGTGATGAACAGAGTGCCTGAATTAAGCAGACCACTCTTACAAAGTCCAAAGATCAGGGCTTGATCCATCACCGTTTTTTAGCTCACTGCACCATCCCAGCTCAGAACTTGGCTATATGCAAAATAGTGTGTTCCTGTCCCAGTGCATGATGGGAACAGGGCAAACCAAACTACCAAGCCAATTCTTATACTGGGAAGGAAACAAGCTTCCGGGGACCGGTTTCTGCCATTTCAGGCGTCGTCGGCCCGGCTTGCTTGAATCCTGATGGTGCAATGAGCAAGGGACTCACATCTGAGTATACCCTTCCACGATTATGGTGGACAAAATGATTCAGAAAAGAGGGTGGTGATGAACAGAGTGCCTGAATTAAGCAGACCACTCTTACCCAGTCCAAAGATCAGGGCTTGATCCATCACCGTTTTTTAGCTCACTGCACCATCCCAGCTCAGAACTTGGCTATATGCAAATTAGTCTGTTCCTGACCCAGTGCGTGATGGGAACAGGGCAAACCAAACTACCAAGCCAATTCTTATACTGGGAAGGAAACAAGCTTCCGGGGACCGGTTTCTGCCATTTCAGGCGTCGTCGGCCCGGCTTGCTTGAATCCTGATGGTGCAATGAGCAAGGGACTCACATCTGAGTATACCCTTCCACGCTTATGGTGGACAAAATGATTCAGAAAAGGGGGTGGTGATGAACAGAGTGCCTGAATTAAGCAGACCACTCTTACCCAGTCCAAAGATCAAGGCTTGATCCATCACCGTTTTTTAGCTCACTGCACCATCCCAGTTCAGAACTTGGCTATATGCAAATTAGTCTGTTCCTGTCCCAGTGCATGATGGGAACAGGGCAAACCAAACTACCAAGCCAATTCTTATACTGGGAAAGAAAAAAAGCTTCCGGGGACCGGTTTCTGCCATTTCAGGCGTCGTCGGCCCGGCTTGCTTGAATCCTGATGGTGCAATGAGCAAGGGACTCACATCTGAGTATACCCTTCCGCGCTTATGGTGGACAAAATGATTCAGAAAAGGGGGTGGTGATGAACAGAGTGCCTGAATTAAGCAGAACACTCTTACCCAGTCCAAAGATCAGGGCTTGATCCATCACCGTTTTTTAGCTCACTGCACTATCCCAGCTCAGAACTTGGCTATATGCAAATTAGTCTGTTCCTGTCCCAGTGCATGATGGGAACAGGGCAAACCAAACTACCGAGCCAATTCTTATACTGGGAAGGAAACAAGCTTCCGGGGACTGGTTTCTGCCATTTCAGGCGTCGTCGGCCCGGCTTGCTTGAATCCTGATGGTGCAATGAGCAAGGGACTCACATCTGAGTATACCCTTCCACGCTTATGGTGGACAAAATGATTCAGAAAAGGGGGTGGTGATGAACAGAGTGCCTGAATTAAGCAGACCACTCTTACCCCGTCCAAAGATCAGGGCTTGATCCATCACCGTTTTTTAGCTCACTGCACCATCCCAGCTCAGAACTTGGCTATATGCAAATTAGTCTGTTCCTGTCCCAGTGCATGATGGCAACAGGGCAAACCAAACTACCAAGCCAATTCTTATACTGGGAAGGAAACAAGCTTCCGGGGACCGGTTTCTGCCATTTCAGGCATCGTCGGCCCGGCTTGCTTGAATCCTGATGGTGCAAGGAGCAAGGGACTCACATCTGAGTATACCCTTCCACGCTTATGGTGGACAAAATTATTCAGAAAAGGGGGTGGTGATGAACAGAGTGCCTGAATTAAGCAGACCACTCTTACCCAGTCCAAAGATCAGGGCTTGATCCATCACCGTTTTTTAGCTCACTGCACCATCCCAGCTCAGAACTTGGCTATATGCAAATTAGTCTGTTCCTGTCCCAGTGCATGATGGGAACAGGGAAAACCAAACTACCAAGCCAATTTTTATACTGGGAAGGAAACAAGCTTCCGGGGACTGGTTTCTGCCATTTCAGGCGTCGTCGGCCCGGCTTGCTTGAATCCTGATGGTGCAATGAGCAAGGGACTCACATCTGGGTATACCCTTCCACGCTTATGGTGGACAAAATGATTCAGAAAAGGGGGTGGTGATGAACAGAGTGCCTGAATTAAGCAGACCACTCTTACAAAGTCCAAAGATCAGGGCTTGATCCATCACCGTTTTTTAGCTCACTGCACCATCCCAGCTCAGAACTTGGCTATATGCAAAATAGTCTGTTCCTGTCCCAGTGCATGATGGGAACAGGGCAAACCAAACTACCAAGCCAATTCTTATACTGGGAAGGAAACAAGCTTCCGGGGACCGGTTTCTGCCATTTCAGGCGTCGTCGGCCCGGCTTGCTTGAATCCTGATGGTGCAATGAGCAAGGGACTCACATCTGAGTATACCCTTCCACGATTATGGTGGACAAAATGATTCAGAAAAGAGGGTGGTGATGAACAGAGTGCCTGAATTAAGCAGACCACTCTTACCCAGTCCAAAGATCAGGGCTTGATCCATCACCGTTTTTTAGCTCACTGCACCATCCCAGCTCAGAACTTGGCTATATGCAAATTAGTCTGTTCCTGACCCAGTGCGTAATGGGAACAGGGCAAACCAAACTACCAAGCCAATTCTTATACTGGGAAGGAAACAAGCTTCCGGGGACCGGTTTCTGCCATTTCAGGCGTCGTCGGCCCGGCTTGCTTGAATCCTGATGGTGCAATGAGCAAGGGACTCACATCTGAGTATACCCTTCCACGCTTATGGTGGACAAAATGATTCAGAAAAGGGGGTGGTGATGAACAGAGTGCCTGAATTAAGCAGACCACTCTTACCCAGTCCAAAGATCAAGGCTTGATCCATCACCGTTTTTTAGCTCACTGCACCATCCCAGCTCAGAACTTGGCTATATGCAAATTAGTCTGTTCCTGACCCAGTGCGTGATGGGAACAGGGCAAACCAAACTACCAAGCCAATTTTTATACTGGGAAGGAAACAAGCTTCCGGGGACTGGTTTCTGCCATTTCAGGCGTCGTCGGCCCGGCTTGCTTGAATCCTGATGGTGCAATGAGCAAGGGACTCACATCTGGGTATACCCTTCCACGCTTATGGTGGACAAAATGATTCAGAAAAGGGGGTGGTGATGAACAGAGTGCCTGAATTAAGCAGACCACTCTTACAAAGTCCAAAGATCAGGGCTTGATCCATCACCGTTTTTTAGCTCACTGCACCATCCCAGATCAGAACTTGGCTATATGCAAAATAGTCTGTTCCTGTCCCAGTGCATGATGGGAACAGGGCAAACCAAACTACCAAGCCAATTCTTATACTGGGAAGGAAACAAGCTTCCGGGGACCGGTTTCTGCCATTTCAGGCGTCGTCGGCCCGGCTTGCTTGAATCCTGATGGTGCAATGAGCAAGGGACTCACATCTGAGTATACCCTTCCACGATTATGGTGGACAAAATGATTCAGAAAAGAGGGTGGTGATGAACAGAGTGCCTGAATTAAGCAGACCACTCTTACCCAGTCCAAAGATCAGGGCTTGATCCATCACCGTTTTTTAGCTCACTGCACCATCCCAGCTCAGAAATTGGCTATATGCAAATTAGTCTGTTCCTGACCCAGTGCGTGATGGGAACAGGGCAAACCAAACTACCAAGCCAATTCTTATACTGGGAAGGAAACAAGCTTCCGGGGACCGGTTTCTGCCATTTCAGGCGTCGTCGGCCCGGCTTGCTTGAATCCTGATGGTGCAATGAGCAAGGGACTCACATCTGAGTATACCCTTCCACGATTATGGTGGACAAAATGATTCAGAAAAGAGGGTGGTGATGAACAGAGTGCCTGAATTAAGCAGACCACTCTTACCCAGTCCAAAGATCAGGGCTTGATCCATCACCGTTTTTTAGCTCACTGCACCATCCCAGCTCAGAACTTGGCTATATGCAAATTAGTCTGTTCCTGACCCAGTGCGTAATGGGAACAGGGCAAACCAAACTACCAAGCCAATTCTTATACTGGGAAGGAAACAAGCTTCCGGGGACCGGTTTCTGCCATTTCAGGCGTCGTCGGCCCGGCTTGCTTGAATCCTGATGGTGCAATGAGCAAGGGACTCACATCTGAGTATACCCTTCCACGCTTATGGTGGACAAAATGATTCAGAAAAGGGGGTGGTGATGAACAGAGTGCCTGAATTAAGCAGACCACTCTTACCCAGTCCAAAGATCAAGGCTTGATCCATCACCGTTTTTTAGCTCACTGCACCATCCCAGCTCAGAACTTGGCTATATGCAAATTAGTCTGTTCCTGACCCAGTGCGTGATGGGAACAGGGCAAACCAAACTACCAAGCCAATTTTTATACTGGGAAGGAAACAAGCTTCCGGGGACTGGTTTCTGCCATTTCAGGCGTCGTCGGCCCGGCTTGCTTGAATCCTGATGGTGCAATGAGCAAGGGACTCACATCTGGGTATACCCTTCCACGCTTATGGTGGACAAAATGATTCAGAAAAGGGGGTGGTGATGAACAGAGTGCCTGAATTAAGCAGACCACTCTTACAAAGTCCAAAGATCAGGGCTTGATCCATCACCGTTTTTTAGCTCACTGCACCATCCCAGCTCAGAACTTGGCTATATGCAAAATAGTCTGTTCCTGTCCCAGTGCATGATGGGAACAGGGCAAACCAAACTACCAAGCCAATTCTTATACTGGGAAGGAAACAAGCTTCCGGGGACCGGTTTCTGCCATTTCAGGCGTCGTCGGCCCGGCTTGCTTGAATCCTGATGGTGCAATGAGCAAGGGACTCACATCTGAGTATACCCTTCCACGATTATGGTGGACAAAATGATTCAGAAAAGAGGGTGGTGATGAACAGAGTGCCTGAATTAAGCAGACCACTCTTACCCAGTCCAAAGATCAGGGCTTGATCCATCACCGTTTTTTAGCTCACTGCACCATCCCAGCTCAGAAATTGGCTATATGCAAATTAGTCTGTTCCTGACCCAGTGCGTGATGGGAACAGGGCAAACCAAACTACCAAGCCAATTCTTATACTGGGAAGGAAACAAGCTTCCGGGGACCGGTTTCTGCCATTTCAGGCGTCGTCGGCCCGGCTTGCTTGAATCCTGATGGTGCAATGAGCAAGGGACTCACATCTGAGTATACCCTTCCACGCTTATGGTGGACAAAATGATTCAGAAAAGGGGGTGGTGATGAACAGAGTGCCTGAATTAAGCAGACCACTCTTACCCAGTCCAAAGATCAAGGCTTGATCCATCACCATTTTTTAGCTCACTGCACCATCCCAGTTCAGAACTTGGCTATATGCAAATTAGTCTGTTCCTGTCCCAGTGCATGATGGGAACAGGGCAAACCAAACTACCAAGCCAATTCTTATACTGGGAAGGAAAAAAAGCTTCCGGGGACCGGTTTCTGCCATTTCAGGCGTCGTCGGCCCGGCTTGCTTGAATCCTGATGGTGCAATGAGCAAGGGACTCACATCTGAGTATACCCTTCCACGCTTATGGTGGACAAAATGATTCAGAAAAGGGGGTGGTGATGAACAGAGTGCCTGAATTAAGCAGAACACTCTTACCCAGTCCAAAGATCAGGGCTTGATCCATCACCGTTTTTTAGCTCACTGCACTATCCCAGCTCAGAACTTGGCTATATGCAAATTAGTCTGTTCCTGTCCCAGTGCATGATGGGAACAGGGCAAACCAAACTACCGAGCCAATTCTTATACTGGGAAGGAAACAAGCTTCCGGGGACTGGTTTCTGCCATTTCAGGCGTCGTCGGCCCGGCTTGCTTGAATCCTGATGGTGCAATGAGCAAGGGACTCACATCTGAGTATACCCTTCCACGCTTATGGTGGACAAAATGATTCAGAAAAGTGGGTGGTGATGAACAGAGTGCCTGAATTAAGCAGACCACTCTGACCCCGTCCAAAGATCAGGGCTTGATCCATCACCGTTTTTTAGCTCACTGCACCATCCCAGCTCAGAACTTGGCTATATGCAAATTAGTCTGTTCCTGTCCCAGTGCATGATGGGAACAGGGCAAACCAAACTACCAAGCCAATTCTTATACTGGGAAGGAAACAAGCTTCCGGGGACCGGTTTCTGCCATTTCAGGCATCGTCGGCCCGGCTTGCTTGAATCCTGATGGTGCAATGAGCAAGGGACTCACATCTGAGTATACCCTTCCACGCTTATGGTGGACAAAATGATTCAGAAAAGGGGGTGGTGATGAACAGAGTGCCTGAATTAAGCAGACCACTCTTACCCAGTCCAAAGATCAAGGCTTGATCCATCACCGTTTTTTAGCTCACTGCACCATCCCAGTTCAGAACTTGGCTATATGCAAATTACTCTGTTCCTGTCCCAGTGCATGATGGGAACAGGGCAAACCAAACTACCAAGCCAATTCTTATACTGGGAAGGAAAAAAAGCTTCCGGGGACCGGTTTCTGCCATTTCAGGCGTCGTCGGCCCGGCTTGCTTGAATCCTGATGGTGCAATGAGCAAGGGACTCACATCTGAGTATACCCTTCCACGCTTATGGTGGACAAAATGATTCAGAAAAGGGGGTGGTGATGAACAGAGTGCCTGAATTAAGCAGAACACTCTTACCCAGTCCAAAGATCAGGGCTTGATCCATCACCGTTTTTTAGCTCACTGCACCATCCCAGCTCAGAACTTGGCTATATGCAAATTAGTCTGTTCCTGTCCCAGTGCATGATGGGAACAGGGCAAACCAAACTACCGAGCCAATTCTTATACTGGGAAGGAAACAAACTTCCGGGGACTGGTTTCTGCCATTTCAGGCGTCGTCGGCCCGGCTTGCTTGAATCCTGATGGTGCAATGAGCAAGGGACTCACATCTGAGTATACCCTTCCACGCTTATGGTGGACAAAATGATTCAGAAAAGGGGGTGGTGATGAACAGAGTGCCTGAATTAAGCAGACCACTCTTACCCCGTCCAAAGATCAGGGCTTGATCCATCACCGTTTTTTAGCTCACTGCACCATCCCAGCTCAGAACTTGGCTATATGCAAATTAGTCTGTTCCTGTCCCAGTGCATGATGGGAACAGGGCAAACCAAACTACCAAGCCAATTCTTATACTGGGAAGGAAACAAGCTTCCGGGGACCGGTTTCTGCCATTTCAGGCATCGTCGGCCCGGCTTGCTTGAATCCTGATGGTGCAATGAGCAAGGGACTCACATCTGAGTATACCCTTCCACGCTTATGGTGGACAAAATGATTCAGAAAAGGGGGTGGTGATGAACAGAGTGCCTGAATTAAGCAGACCACTCTTACCCAGTCCAAATATCAGGGCTTGATCCATCACCGTTTTTTAGCTCACTGCACCATCCCAGCTCAGAACTTGGCTATATGCAAATTAGTCTGTTCCTGTCCCAGTGCATGATGGGAACAGGGCAAACCAAACTACCAAGCCAATTCTTATACTGGGAAGGAAACAAGCTTCTGGGGACCGGTTTCTGCCATTTCAGGCGTCGTCGGCCAGGCTTGCTTGAATCCTGATGGTGCAATGAGCAAGGGACTCACATCTGAGTATACCCTTCCACGCTTATGGTGGACAAAATGATTCAGAAAAGGGGGTGGTGATGAACAGAGTGCCTGAATTAAGCAGACCACTCTTACCCAGTCCAAAGATCAGGGCTTGATCCATCACCGTTTTTTAGCTCACTGCACCATCCCAGCTCAGAACTAGGCTATATGCAAATTAGTCTGTTCCTGTCCCAGCGCATGATGGGAACAGGGCAAACCAAACTACCAAGCCAATTTTTATACTGGGAAGGAAACAAGCTTCCGGGGACTGGTTTCTGCCATTTCAGGCGTCGTCGGCCCGGCTTGCTTGAATCCTGATGGTGCAATGAGCAAGGGACTCACATCTGGGTATACCCTTCCACGCTTATGGTGGACAAAATGATTCAGAAAAGGGGGTGGTGATGAACAGAGTGCCTGAATTAAGCAGACCACTCTTACAAAGTCCAAAGATCAGGGCTTGATCCATCACCGTTTTTTAGCTCACTGCACCATCCCAGCTCAGAACTTGGCTATATGCAAAATAGTCTGTTCCTGTCCCAGTGCATGATGGGAACAGGGCAAACCAAACTACCAAGCCAATTCTTATACTGGGAAGGAAACAAGCTTCCGGGGACCGGTTTCTGCCATTTCAGGCGTCGTCGGCCCGGCTTGCTTGAATCCTGATGGTGCAATGAGCAAGGGACTCACATCTGAGTGTACCCTTCCACGATTATGGTGGACAAAATGATTCAGAAAAGAGGGTGGTGATGAACAGAGTGCCTGAATTAAGCAGACCACTCTTACCCAGTCCAAAGATCAGGGCTTGATCCATCACCGTTTTTTAGCTCACTGCACCATCCCAGCTCAGAACTTGGCTATATGCAAATTAGTCTGTTCCTGACCCAGTGCGTGATGGGAACAGGGCAAACCAAACTACCAAGCCAATTCTTATACTGGGAAGGAAACAAGCTTCCGGGGACCGGTTTCTGCCATTTCAGGCGTCGTCGGCCCGGCTTGCTTGAATCCTGATGGTGCAATGAGCAAGGGACTCACATCTGAGTATACCCTTCCACGCTTATGGTGGACAAAATGATTCAGAAAAGGGGGTGGTGATGAACAGAGTGCCTGAATTAAGCAGACCACTCTTACCCAGTCCAAAGATCAAGGCTTGATCCATCACCGTTTTTTAGCTCACTGCACCATCCCAGTTCAGAACTTGGCTATATGCAAATTAGTCTGTTCCTGTCCCAGTGCATGATGGGAACAGGGCAAACCAAACTACCAAGCCAATTCTTATACTGGGAAGGAAAAAAAGCTTCCGGGGACCGGTTTCTGCCATTTCAGGCATCGTCGGCCCGGCTTGCTTGAATCCTGATGGTGCAATGAGCAAGGGACTCACATCTGAGTATACCCTTCCACGCTTATGGTGGACAAAATGATTCAGAAAAGTGGGTGGTGATGAACAGAGTGCCTGAATTAAGCAGACCACTCTTACCCCGTCCAAAGATCAGGGCTTGATCCATCACCGTTTTTTAGCTCACTGCACCATCCCAGCTCAGAACTTGGCTATATGCAAATTAGTCTGTTCCTGTCCCAGTGCATGATGGGAACAGGGCAAACCAAACTACCAAGCCAATTCTTATACTGGGAAGGAAACAAGCTTCCGGGGACCGGTTTCTGCCATTTCAGGCATCGTCGGCCCGGCTTGCTTGAATCCTGATGGTGCAATGAGCAAGGGACTCACATCTGAGTATACCCTTCCACGCTTATGGTGGACAAAATGATTCAGAAAAGGGGGTGGTGATGAACAGAGTGCCTGAATTAAGCAGACCACTCTTACCCAGTCCAAAGATCAAGGCTTGATCCATCATCGTTTTTTAACTCACTGCACCATCCCAGTTCAGAACTTGGCTATATGCAAATTAGTCTGTTCCTGTCCCAGTGCATGATGGGAACAGGGCAAACCAAACTACCAAGCCAATTCTTATACTGGGAAGGAAAAAAAGCTTCCGGGGACCGGTTTCTGCCATTTCAGGCGTCGTCGGCCCGGCTTGCTTGAATCCTGATGGTGCAATGAGCAAGGGACTCACATCTGAGTATACCCTTCCACGCTTATGGTGGACAAAATGATTCAGAAAAGGGGGTGGTGATGAACAGAGTGCCTGAATTAAGCAGACCACTCTTACCCAGTCCAAAGATCAGGGCTTGATCCATCACCGTTTTTTAGCTCACTGCACCATCCCAGCTCAGAACTTGGCTATATGCAAATTAGTCTGTTCCTGTCCCAGTGCATGATGGGAACAGGGAAAACCAAACTACCAAGCCAATTTTTATACTGGGAAGGAAACAAGCTTCCGGGGACTGGTTTCTGCCATTTCAGGCGTCGTCGGCCCGGCTTGCTTGAATCCTGATGGTGCAATGAGCAAGGGACTCACATCTGGGTATACCCTTCCACGCTTATGGTGGACAAAATGATTCAGAAAAGGGGGTGGTGATGAACAGAGTGCCTGAATTAAGCAGACCACTCTTACAAAGTCCAAAGATCAGGGCTTGATCCATCACCGTTTTTTAGCTCACTGCACCATCCCAGCTCAGAACTTGGCTATATGCAAAATAGTCTGTTCCTGTCCCAGTGCATGATGGGAACAGGGCAAACCAAACTACCAAGCCAATTCTTATACTGGGAAGGAAACAAGCTTCCGGGGACCGGTTTCTGCCATTTCAGGCGTCGTCGGCCCGGCTTGCTTGAATCCTGATGGTGCAATGAGCAAGGGACTCACATCTGAGTATACCCTTCCACGATTATGGTGGACAAAATGATTCAGAAAAGAGGGTGGTGATGAACAGAGTGCCTGAATTAAGCAGACCACTCTTACCCAGTCCAAAGATCAGGGCTTGATCCATCACCGTTTTTTAGCTCACTGCACCATCCCAGCTCAGAACTTGGCTATATGCAAATTAGTCTGTTCCTGACCCAGTGCGTGATGGGAACAGGGCAAACCAAACTACCAAGCCAATTCTTATACTGGGAAGGAAACAAGCTTCCGGGGACCGGTTTCTGCCATTTCAGGCGTCGTCGGCCCGGCTTGCTTGAATCCTGATGGTGCAATGAGCAAGGGACTCACATCTGAGTATACCCTTCCACGCTTATGGTGGACAAAATGATTCAGAAAAGGGGGTGGTGATGAACAGAGTGCCTGAATTAAGCAGATCACTCTTACCCAGTCCAAAGATCAAGGCTTGATCCATCACCGTTTTTTAGCTCACTGCACCATCCCAGTTCAGAACTTGGCTATATGCAAATTAGTCTGTTCCTGTCCCAGTGCATGATGGGAACAGGGCAAACCAAACTACCAAGCCAATTCTTATACTGGGAAGGAAAAAAAGCTTCCGGGGACCGGTTTCTGCCATTTCAGGCGTCGTCGGCCCGGCTTGCTTGAATCCTGATGGTGCAATGAGCAAGGGACTCACATCTGAGTATACCCTTCCGCGCTTATGGTGGACAAAATGATTCAGAAAAGGGGGTGGTGATGAACAGAGTGCCTGAATTAAGCAGAACACTCTTACCCAGTCCAAAGATCAGGGCTTGATCCATCACCGTTTTTTAGCTCACTGCACTATCCCAGCTCAGAACTTGGCTATATGCAAATTAGTCTGTTCCTGTCCCAGTGCATGATGGGAACAGGGCAAACCAAACTACCGAGCCAATTCTTATACTGGGAAGGAAACAAGCTTCCGGGGACTGGTTTCTGCCATTTCAGGCGTCGTCGGCCCGGCTTGCTTGAATCCTGATGGTGCAATGAGCAAGGGACTCACATCTGAGTATACCCTTCCACGCTTATGGTGGACAAAATGATTCAGAAAAGGGGGTGGTGATGAACAGAGTGCCTGAATTAAGCAGACCACTCTTACCCCGTCCAAAGATCAGGGCTTGATCCATCACCGTTTTTTAGCTCACTGCACCATCCCAGCTCAGAACTTGGCTATATGCAAATTAGTCTGTTCCTGTCCCAGTGCATGATGGCAACAGGGCAAACCAAACTACCAAGCCAATTCTTATACTGGGAAGGAAACAAGCTTCCGGGGACCGGTTTCTGCCATTTCAGGCATCGTCGGCCCGGCTTGCTTGAATCCTGATGGTGCAAGGAGCAAGGGACTCACATCTGAGTATACCCTTCCACGCTTATGGTGGACAAAATTATTCAGAAAAGGGGGTGGTGATGAACAGAGTGCCTGAATTAAGCAGACCACTCTTACCCAGTCCAAAGATCAGGGCTTGATCCATCACCGTTTTTTAGCTCACTGCACCATCCCAGCTCAGAACTTGGCTATATGCAAATTAGTCTGTTCCTGTCCCAGTGCATGATGGGAACAGGGAAAACCAAACTACCAAGCCAATTTTTATACTGGGAAGGAAACAAGCTTCCGGGGACTGGTTTCTGCCATTTCAGGCGTCGTCGGCCCGGCTTGCTTGAATCCTGATGGTGCAATGAGCAAGGGACTCACATCTGGGTATACCCTTCCACGCTTATGGTGGACAAAATGATTCAGAAAAGGGGGTGGTGATGAACAGAGTGCCTGAATTAAGCAGACCACTCTTACAAAGTCCAAAGATCAGGGCTTGATCCATCACCGTTTTTTAGCTCACTGCACCATCCCAGCTCAGAACTTGGCTATATGCAAAATAGTCTGTTCCTGTCCCAGTGCATGATGGGAACAGGGCAAACCAAACTACCAAGCCAATTCTTATACTGGGAAGGAAACAAGCTTCCGGGGACCGGTTTCTGCCATTTCAGGCGTCGTCGGCCCGGCTTGCTTGAATCCTGATGGTGCAATGAGCAAGGGACTCACATCTGAGTATACCCTTCCACGATTATGGTGGACAAAATGATTCAGAAAAGAGGGTGGTGATGAACAGAGTGCCTGAATTAAGCAGACCACTCTTACCCAGTCCAAAGATCAGGGCTTGATCCATCACCGTTTTTTAGCTCACTGCACCATCCCAGCTCAGAACTTGGCTATATGCAAATTAGTCTGTTCCTGACCCAGTGCGTGATGGGAACAGGGCAAACCAAACTACCAAGCCAATTCTTATACTGGGAAGGAAACAAGCTTCCGGGGACCGGTTTCTGCCATTTCAGGCGTCGTCGGCCCGGCTTGCTTGAATCCTGATGGTGCAATGAGCAAGGGACTCACATCTGAGTATACCCTTCCACGCTTATGGTGGACAAAATGATTCAGAAAAGGGGGTGGTGATGAACAGAGTGCCTGAATTAAGCAGACCACTCTTACCCAGTCCAAAGATCAAGGCTTGATCCATCACCGTTTTTTAGCTCACTGCACCATCCCAGCTCAGAACTTGGCTATATGCAAATTAGTCTGTTCCTGACCCAGTGCGTGATGGGAACAGGGCAAACCAAACTACCAAGCCAATTTTTATACTGGGAAGGAAACAAGCTTCCGGGGACTGGTTTCTGCCATTTCAGGCGTCGTCGGCCCGGCTTGCTTGAATCCTGATGGTGCAATGAGCAAGGGACTCACATCTGGGTATACCCTTCCACGCTTATGGTGGACAAAATGATTCAGAAAAGGGGGTGGTGATGAACAGAGTGCCTGAATTAAGCAGACCACTCTTACAAAGTCCAAAGATCAGGGCTTGATCCATCACCGTTTTTTAGCTCACTGCACCATCCCAGCTCAGAACTTGGCTATATGCAAAATAGTCTGTTCCTGTCCCAGTGCCTGATGGGAACAGGGCAAACCAAACTACCAAGCCAATTCTTATACTGGGAAGGAAACAAGCTTCCGGGGACCGGTTTCTGCCATTTCAGGCGTCGTCGGCCCGGCTTGCTTGAATCCTGATGGTGCAATGAGCAAGGGACTCACATCTGAGTATACCCTTCCACGATTATGGTGGACAAAATGATTCAGAAAAGAGGGTGGTGATGAACAGAGTGCCTGAATTAAGCAGACCACTCTTACCCAGTCCAAAGATCAGGGCTTGATCCATCACCGTTTTTTAGCTCACTGCACCATCCCAGCTCAGAAATTGGCTATATGCAAATTAGTCTGTTCCTGACCCAGTGCGTGATGGGAACAGGGCAAACCAAACTACCAAGCCAATTCTTATACTGGGAAGGAAACAAGCTTCCGGGGACCGGTTTCTGCCATTTCAGGCGTCGTCGGCCCGGCTTGCATGAATCCTGATGGTGCAATGAGCAAGGGACTCACATCTGAGTATACCCTTCCACGCTTATGGTGGACAAAATGATTCAGAAAAGGGGGTGGTGATGAACAGAGTGCCTGAATTAAGCAGACCACTCTTACCCAGTCCAAAGATCAAGGCTTGATCCATCACCGTTTTTTAGCTCACTGCACCATCCCAGTTCAGAACTTGGCTATATGCAAATTAGTCTTTTCCTGTCCCAGTGCATGATGGGAACAGGGCAAACCAAACTACCAAGCCAATTCTTATACTGGGAAGGAAAAAAAGCTTCCGGGGACCGGTTTCTGCCATTTCAGGCGTCGTCGGCCCGGCTTGCTTGAATCCTGATGGTGCAATGAGCAAGGGACTCACATCTGAGTATACCCTTCCACGCTTATGGTGGACAAAATGATTCAGAAAAGGGGGTGGTGATGAACAGAGTGCCTGAATTAAGCAGAACACTCTTACCCAGTCCAAAGATCAGGGCTTGATCCATCACCGTTTTTTAGCTCACTGCACTATCCCAGCTCAGAACTTGGCTATATGCAAATTAGTCTGTTCCTGTCCCAGTGCATGATGGGAACAGGGCAAACCAAACTACCGAGCCAATTCTTATACTGGGAAGGAAACAAGCTTCCGGGGACTGGTTTCTGCCATTTCAGGCGTCGTCGGCCCGGCTTGCTTGAATCCTGATGGTGCAATGAGCAAGGGACTCACATCTGAGTATACCCTTCCACGCTTATGGTGGACAAAATGATTCAGAAAAGTGGGTGGTGATGAACAGAGTGCCTGAATTAAGCAGACCACTCTTACCCCGTCCAAAGATCAGGGCTTGATCCATCACCGTTTTTTAGCTCACTGCACCATCCCAGCTCAGAACTTGGCTATATGCAAATTAGTCTGTTCCTGTCCCAGTGCATGATGGGAACAGGGCAAACCAAACTACCAAGCCAATTCTTATACTGGGAAGGAAACAAGCTTCCGGGGACCGGTTTCTGCCATTTCAGGCATCGTCGGCCCGGCTTGCTTGAATCCTGATGGTGCAATGAGCAAGGGACTCACATCTGAGTATACCCTTCCACGCTTATGGTGGACAAAATGATTCAGAAAAGGGGGTGGTGATGAACAGAGTGCCTGAATTAAGCAGACCACTCTTACCCAGTCCAAAGATCAAGGCTTGATCCATCACCGTTTTTTAGCTCACTGCACCATCCCAGTTCAGAACTTGGCTATATGAAAATTAGTCTGTTCCTGTCCCAGTGCATGATGGGAACAGGGCAAACCAAACTACCAAGCCAATTCTTATACTGGGAAGGAAAAAAAGCTTCCGGGGACCGGTTTCTGCCATTTCAGGCGTCGTCGGCCCGGCTTGCTTGAATCCTGATGGTGCAATGAGCAAGGGACTCACATCTGAGTATACCCTTCCACGCTTATGGTGGACAAAATGATTCAGAAAAGGGGGTGGTGATGAACAGAGTGCCTGAATTAAGCAGAACACTCTTACCCAGTCCAAAGATCAGGGCTTGATCCATCACCGTTTTTTAGCTCACTGCACCATCCCAGCTCAGAACTTGGCTATATGCAAATTAGTCTGTTCCTGTCCCAGTGCATGATGGGAACAGGGCAAACCAAACTACCGAGCCAATTCTTATACTGGGAAGGAAACAAACTTCCGGGGACTGGTTTCTGCCATTTCAGGCGTCGTCGGCCCGGCTTGCTTGAATCCTGATGGTGCAATGAGCAAGGGACTCACATCTGAGTATACCCTTCCACGCTTAGGGTGGACAAAATGATTCAGAAAAGGGGGTGGTGATGAACAGAGTGCCTGAATTAAGCAGACCACTCTTACCCCGTCCAAAGATCAGGGCTTGATCCATCACCGTTTTTTAGCTCACTGCACCATCCCAGCTCAGAACTTGGCTATATGCAAATTAGTCTGTTCCTGTCCCAGTGCATGATGGGAACAGGGCAAACCAAACTACCAAGCCAATTCTTATACTGGGAAGGAAACAAGCTTCCGGGGACCGGTTTCTGCCATTTCAGGCATCGTCGGCCCGGCTTGCTTGAATCCTGATGGTGCAATGAGCAAGGGACTCACATCTGAGTATACCCTTCCACGCTTATGGTGGACAAAATGATTCAGAAAAGGGGGTGGTGATGAACAGAGTGCCTGAATTAAGCAGACCACTCTTACCCAGTCCAAATATCAGGGCTTGATCCATCACCGTTTTTTAGCTCACTGCACCATCCCAGCTCAGAACTTGGCTATATGCAAATTAGTCTGTTCCTGTCCCAGTGCATGATGGGAACAGGGCAAACCAAACTACCAAGCCAATTCTTATACTGGGAAGGAAACAAGCTTCTGGGCACCGGTTTCTGCCATTTCAGGCGTCGTCGGCCAGGCTTGCTTGAATCCTGATGGTGCAATGAGCAAGGGACTCACATCTGAGTATACCCTTCCACGCTTATGGTGGACAAAATGATTCAGAAAAGGGGGTGGTGATGAACAGAGTGCCTGAATTAAGCAGACCACTCTTACCCAGTCCAAAGATCAGGGCTTGATCCATCACCGTTTTTTAGCTCACTGCACCATCCCAGCTCAGAACTAGGCTATATGCAAATTAGTCTGTTCCTGTCCCAGTGCATGATGGGAACAGGGCAAACCAAACTACCAAGCCAATTTTTATACTGGGAAGGAAACAAGCTTCCGGGGACTGGTTTCTGCCATTTCAGGCGTCGTCGGCCCGGCTTGCTTGAATCCTGATGGTGCAATGAGCAAGGGACTCACATCTGGGTATACCCTTCCACGCTTATGGTGGACAAAATGATTCAGAAAAGGGGGTGGTGATGAACAGAGTGCCTGAATTAAGCAGACCACTCTTACAAAGTCCAAAGATCAGGGCTTGATCCATCACCGTTTTTTAGCTCACTGCACCATCCCAGCTCAGAACTTGGCTATATGCAAAATAGTCTGTTCCTGTCCCAGTGCATGATGGGAACAGGGCAAACCAAACTACCAAGCCAATTCTTATACTGGGTAGGAAACAAGCTTCCGGGGACCGGTTTCTGCCATTTCAGGCGTCGTCGGCCCGGCTTGCTTGAATCCTGATGGTGCAATGAGCAAGGGACTCACATCTGAGTATACCCTTCCACGATTATGGTGGACAAAATGATTCAGAAAAGAGGGTGGTGATGAACAGAGTGCCTGAATTAAGCAGACCACTCTTACCCAGTCCAAAGATCAGGGCTTGATCCATCACCGTTTTTTAGCTCACTGCACCATTCCCAGCTCAGAACTTGGCTATATGCAAATTAGTCTGTTCCTGACCCAGTCCGTGATGGGAACAGGGCAAACCAAACTACCAAGCCAATTCTTATACTGGGAAGGAAACAAGCTTCCGGGGACCGGTTTCTGCCATTTCAGGCGTCGTCGGCCCGGCTTGCTTGAATCCTGATGGTGCAATGAGCAAGGGACTCACATCTGAGTATACCCTTCCACGCTTATGGTGGACAAAATGATTCAGAAAAGGGGGTGGTGATGAACAGAGTGCCTGAATTAAGCAGACCACTCTTACCCAGTCCAAAGATCAAGGCTTGATCCATCACCGTTTTTTAGCTCACTGCACCATCCCAGTTCAGAACTTGGCTATATGCAAATTAGTCTGTTCCTGTCCCAGTGCATGATGGGAACAGGGCAAACCAAACTACCAAGCCAATTCTTATACTGGGAAGGAAAAAAAGCTTCCGGGGACCGGTTTCTGCCATTTCAGGCATCGTCGGCCCGGCTTGCTTGAATCCTGATGGTGCAATGAGCAAGGGACTCACATCTGAGTATACCCTTCCACGCTTATGGTGGACAAAATGATTCAGAAAAGGGGGTGGTGATGAACAGAGTGCCTGAATTAAGCAGAACACTCTTACCGAGTCCAAAGATCAGGGCTTGATCCATCACCGTTTTTTAGCTCACTGCACTATCCCAGCTCAGAACTTGGCTATATGCAAATTAGTCTGTTCCTGTCCCAGTGCATGATGGGAACAGGGCAAACCAAACTACCGAGCCAATTCTTATACTGGGAAGGAAACAAGCTTCCGGGGACTGGTTTCTGCCATTTCAGGCGTCGTCGGCCCGGCTTGCTTGAATCCTGATGGTGCAATGAGCAAGGGACTCACATCTGAGTATACCCTTCCACGCTTATGGTGGACAAAATGATTCAGAAAAGTGGGTGGTGATGAACAGAGTGCCTGAATTAAGCAGACCACTCTTACCCCGTCCAAAGATCAGGGCTTGATCCATCACCGTTTTTTAGCTCACTGCACCATCCCAGCTCAGAACTTGGCTATATGCAAATTAGTCTGTTCCTGTCCCAGTGCATGATGGGAACAGGGCAAACCAAACTACCAAGCCAATTCTTATACTGGGAAGGAAACAAGCTTCCGGGGACCGGTTTCTGCCATTTCAGGCATCGTCGGCCCGGCTTGCTTGAATCCTGATGGTGCAATGAGCAAGGGACTCACATCTGAGTATACCCTTCCACGCTTATGGTGGACAAAATGATTCAGAAAAGGGGGTGGTGATGAACAGAGTGCCTGAATTAAGCAGACCACTCTTACCCAGTCCAAAGATCAAGGCTTGATCCATCATCGTTTTTTAACTCACTGCACCATCCCAGTTCAGAACTTGGCTATATGCAAATTAGTCTGTTCCTGTCCCAGTGCATGATGGGAACAGGGCAAACCAAACTACCAAGCCAATTCTTATACTGGGAAGGAAAAAAAGCTTCCGGGGACCGGTTTCTGCCATTTCAGGCGTCGTCGGCCCGGCTTGCTTGGATCCTGATGGTGCAATGAGCAAGGGACTCACATCTGAGTATACCCTTCCACGCTTATGGTGGACAAAATGATTCAGAAAAGGGGGTGGTGATGAACAGTGTGCCTGAATTAAGCAGAACACTCTTACCCAGTCCAAAGATCAGGGCTTGATCCATCACCGTTTTTTAGCTCACTGCACCATCCCAGCTCAGAACTTGGCTATATGCAAATTAGTCTGTTCCTGTCCCAGTGCATGATGGGAACAGGGCAAACCAAACTACCAAGCCAATTCTTATACTGGGAAGGAAACAAGCTTCCGGGGACCGGTTTCTGCCATTTCAGGCGTCGTCGGCCCGGCTTGCTTGAATCCTGATGGTGCAATGAGCAAGGGACTCACATCTGAGTATACCCTTCCACGCTTATGGTGGACAAAATGATTCAGAAAAGGGGGTGGTGATGAACAGAGTGCCTGAATTAAGCAGACCACTCTTACCCAGTCCAAAGATCAGGGCTTGATCCATCACCGTTTTTTAGCTCACTGCACCATCCCAGCTCAGAACTTGGCTATATGCAAATTAGTCTGTTCCTGTCCCAGTGCATGATGGGAACAGGGCAAACCAAACTACCAAGCCAATTCTTATACTGGGAAGGAAACAAGCTTCCGGGGACCGGTTTCTGCCATTTCAGGTGTCGTCGGCCCGGCTTGCTTGAATCCTGATGGTGCAATGAGCAAGGGACTCACATCTGAGTATACCCTTCCACGCTTATGGTGGACAAAATGATTCAGAAAAGGGGGTGGTGATGAACAGAGTGCCTGAATTAAGCAGACCACTCTTACCCAGTCCAAAGATCAGGGCTTGATCCATCACCGTTTTTTAGCTCACTGCACCATCCCAGCTCTGAACTTGGCTATATGCAAATTAGTCTGTTCCTGTCCCAGTGCATGATGGGAACAGGGCAAACCAAACTACCAAGCCAATTCTTATACTGGGAAGGAAACAAGCTTCCGGGGACCGGTTTCTGCCATTTCAGGCGTCGTCGGCGCGGCTTGCTTGAATCCTGATGGTGCAATGAGCAAGGGACTCACATCTGAGTATACCCTTCCACGCTTATGGTGGACAAAATGATTCAGAAAAGGGGGTGGTGATGAACAGAGTGCCTGAATTAAGCAGACCACTCTTACCCAGTCCAAAGATCAGGGCTTGATCCATCACCGTTTTTTAGCTCACTGCACCATCCCAGCTCAGAACTTGGCTATATGCAAATTAGTCTGTTCCTGTCCCAGTACATGATGGGAACAGGGCAAACCAAACTACCAAGCCAATTCTTATACTGGGAAGGAAACAAGCTTCCGGGGACCGGTTTCTGCCATTTCAGGTGTCGTCGGCCCGGCTTGCTTGAATCCTGATGGTGCAATGAGCAAGGGACTCACATCTGAGTATACCCTTCCACGCTTATGGTGGACAAAATGATTCAGAAAAGGGGGTGGTGATGAACAGAGTGCATGAATTAAGCAGACCACTCTTACCCAGTCCAAAGATCAGGGCTTGATCCATCACCGTTTTTTAGCTCACTGCACCATCCCAGCTCAGAACTTGGCTATATGCAAATTAGTCTGTTCCTGTCCCAGTGCATGATGGGAACATGCACAGAGTTATCTCCTGCTCTAGCAGTAACATGTTTGATTGGCCTTTCCTTTCCGTTTTAATTGGCTCTCTTTTTCTGGACTAAAACATGTTCTGTACTGATACTTTTTTTTCTGGAAATGTTTCTTAGGAATGATTTCGTTGTCTTACCCGGAGCTTTCTTGGTGACTTGACGAGTTTTTATTGTAGAGGACTGCTGCAAGCATTTAGTAAGCTGCTCCTTCTTTCCTTCGAAGGCATTCTTGAATTTTGAAATGATCTGCAGTTGAATCTGTGGTAAAATATAATAAAAAATGTTATTAACCACTATTACCAAACAGTAAATCAATAACAGTCATCAAAAAATTAACACACTAGTTATCAATTCTACATACAATAATTTTTAGTGCATTGACAATTTTAAAACTTACAAATAGTAGCAAAGAAATGGAATGCTTCTACATTTGACCTGTGCTCTTTTATATGTGAATCTCAACTAATTGTATTAGCATATTTCACTATTTTATTAAAGACACTTCACACAAGCTGTTTTTGAAGTTCTATTTAATTTTAAATGAAACGGTTAACATGGTTACTTTTCATTTCCAGTAATTTAAATTTATTTTTAAAAATCTTTATAGGTTAATAGACTCGAGCAGGTCAGCTGCCCACCCTATGTCATACAATTCTGACAAATCAGCATCCTCATCATATTCTTCATCATCCACAGGATATAATTCATCCAACGGATCTACTTCCACTGACGTTTCAATGACAAGTTCAATGATAAGATCGAGATCAACAGATTGCTCATTATCACTCATGGTTGATGTCCTCGTTATCTTTAAAGAAAGAGAACAACAATGAGATGTTGCAGAGTAAGAGACAAATCTCAGAGACTATAATAGTAAAATTGTTTAACAAGAGTAACATTTTGCAGATATTATTTAGCCATGTCTATCGATGCTGAGGAGATAAGGCCTATGTCCAAGTTTTCAATGAACAGGACTGATCTCTTCTTAACCTTGGATAAGCCTCACTGACTCTGTGTCCCCTGCTCATACTTAAATGTAAAGGGGCAGATTTATGTTAACTGGCGCATCCCCAGGGATGCACCAGTTAACGTGCGCCGCTGCTCTGCCACCCATGGTGTGCCGCATTTACAATACGGAGCACTATGGGGCAAAAACAGCACAGATGCATCACGCATCTGTGCCGCAAAAGCAGCTCATTGCAGGAATCATGTCGCAAGCGCGACATGACTACTGCAATGCATATGGGCAAGCCACAAATTGCATGGTTCGTCACTCCTTATGCCTGTTTCAAACAGGCGTAAGGATTTGATTGAGCAATGCCATAAAGCTGACTCAGTGAACTCTTGTAAATTTCACTGTGTTAGTTTTACAGGGCTTTCATGCAAGTGAACGCCCACCCTGCAACAAAACGCCCACATGAAACCTGACGCAGGTTTCATGTGGGGCAATTACAGCGTGTTGTAAATATGTCGCAACATAGCGCATCTTTTGCTCCGCCGCTGCGTCACAAAAGTGACGCAACTGAGGCGCTAAAGAGGCGCACGGCCATCATAAATCTGCCCCTAACATTTTAAATGATTGTTTCAGGATGCCGATAAGGTGTGGCCTATCCAGAGATTTGTTTGAGGTGAGGCCTACTCAGGGTTACAGATTAAATTTAGGTTTGTTGAAGAGTACAGAGGAGATAATACATGTGCAGGCCTACCAATGAAGTGAGTCATGTCCACTGCACTCTTGGGCATCAAGTTGTAAATATGTCGCAACATAGCGCATCTTTTGCTCCGCCGCTGCGTCACAAAAGTGACGCAACGGAGGCGCAAAAGAGGCGCACGGCCATCATAAATCTGCCCCTAACATTTTAAATGATTGTTTCAGGATGCCGATAAGGTGTGGCCTATCCAGAGATTTGTTTGAGGTGAGGCCTACTCAGGGTTACAGATTAAATTTAGGTTTGTTGAAGAGTACAGAGGAAATAATACATGTGCAGGCCTACCAATGAAGTGAGTCATGTCCACTGCACTCTTGAACAAAGGCCAGACCTCCTCTGTCTCCCTGGACATGCCTAAACCTCATCTGCACAATGTGATTCGTAATGTTAGGAAACACAGGTGATATAATTGAAAAACGTGCAAATATTTTTGCTCATTTAACAATCACATCACCTGTATTTCCTCAGCTTAGGTATCTCAGGTGATGTAATTGAAAAACATGCATTTTTTTTCCTCATTTCACAATCACATCACCTGTGTTTCCTTTGCTTAGTTATCTCATTGTGCAGATGAAGTCTAGCATATGAAAGAGTACGCAGAAGGTGAGCACTGTATACAACAACTTTGCCACTTACAGAAGCCTCAGCTTCTCCATGCCCCCTACACAGTCCTAAATATATACAGTTTAAACTGACGGTATCTTGTTGCAGATGAAGTGAGGCCTATCTTGCAACATGGTGCATCTTTTGCATCACTGCTGCGTCACAAAAGTGACGCAACAGCGGCGCAAAAGAGGCGCACGGCCATCATAAATCTGCCCCCAACATTTTAAATGATTGATTCAAGATGACGATAAGGTGTGGCCTATCCAGAGGTTTGTTTGAGGTGAGGCCTACTCAGGGTTACAGATTAAATTTAGGTTTGTTGAAGAGTACAGAGGAGATAATACATGTGCAGGCCTACCAATGAAGTGAGTCATGTCCACTGCACTCTTGGGCATCAAGTTGTAAATATGTCGCAACATAGCGCATCTTTTGCTCCGCCGCTGCGTCACAAAAGTGACGCAACGGAGGCGCAAAAGAGGCGCACGGCCATCATAAATCTGCCCCTAACATTTTAAATGATTGTTTCAGGATGCCGATAAGGTGTGGCCTATCCAGAGATTTGTTTGAGGTGAGGCCTACTCAGGGTTACAGATTAAATTTAGGTTTGTTGAAGAGTACAGAGGAAATAATACATGTGCAGGCCTACCAATGAAGTGAGTCATGTCCCATGCACTCTTGAACAAAGGCCAGACATCCTCTGTCTCCCTGGACAGGCCTAAACCTCATCTGCACAATGTGATTCGTAATGTTAGGAAACACAGGTGATATAATTGAAAAACGTGCATTTTTTTTCCTCATTCCAGAATCACATCACTTGTGTTTCCTTTGCTTAGGTATCTCATTGTGCAGATGTAGTCTAGCATATGAAAGAATACGCAGAAGGTGAGCACTGTATGCAACAACTTTGACACTTACAGAAGCCTCAGCTTCTCCATGCCCCCTACACAGTCCTTAATATATACAGTTTAAACTGACGGTATCTTGTTGCAGATGAAGTGACGCCTATCTTGCAACATGGTGCATCTTTTGCACTGCTGCTGCGTCACAAAAGTGACACAATGGCGGCGCAAAAGAGAAGCACGGCCATCATAAATCTGCCACTAACATTTTAAATGATTGTTTCAGGATGCAGATATGGTGTGGCCTATCCAGAGGTTTGTTTGAGGTGAGGCCTACTCAGAGTTACAGATTAAATTTAGGCTTGCTGAAGAGTACAGAGGAGATAATACATGTGCAGGCCTACCAACGAAGTGAGTCATGTCCACTGCACTCTTGAACAAAGGCCAGACCTCCTCTGTCTCCCTGGACAGGCGTAAACCTCATCTGCACAATGCGATTCGTAATGTTAGGAAACACAGATGATATAATTGAAAAACGTGCAAATATTTTTGCTCATTTAACAATCACATCACCTGTATTTCCTCAGCTTAGGTATCTCAGGTGATGTAATTGAAAAACGTGCATTTTTTTTCCTCATTACACAATCACATCACCTGTGTTTCCTTTGCTTAGGTATCTCATTGTGCAGATGTAGTCTAGCATATGAAAGAGTACGCAGAAGGTGAGCACTGTATACAACAACTTTGACACTTACAGAAGCCTCAGCTTCTCCATGCCCCCTACACAGTCCTAAATATATACAGTTTAAACTGATGGTATCTTGTTGCAGATGAAGTGAGGCCTATCTTGCAACATAGTGCATCTTTTGCATCACTGCTGCGTCACAAAAGTGACACAACAGCGGCGCAAAAGAGGCGCACGGCCATCATAAATCTGCCCCTAACATTTTAAATGATTGATTCAAGATGACGATAAGGTGTGGCCTATCCAGAGGTTTGTTTGAGGTGAGGCCTACTCAGGGTTGCAGATGAAATTTAGGCTTATTAAAGAGTACAGAGGAGATAATACATGTGCAGGCCTACCAATGAAGTGAGTCATGTCCACTGCACTCTTGAACAAAGGCCAGACCTCCTCTATATCCCTGGACAGGCCTAAACCTCATCTGCACAATGTGATTCGTAATGTTAGGAAACACAGGTGATGTAATTGAAAAACGTGCAAATATTTATGCTCAATTCACAATCACATCACCTGTATTTCCTCAGCTTAGGTATCTCATTGTGCAGATGTAGTCTAGCATATCCAAGAGTACGCAGAAGATGAGGACTGTATGCAACAGAGCAATGTACATTACTCACCTCCCTTGACACTTACAGAAGCCTCAGTTTCTCCATGCCTCCTACACAGTTCTAAATGTATATCATTATCATCATAGTGACTATGAAACTCTTGCAGAACATATTGTGAAACCTTAATGACTTCAAGAAACGTGTTTTTAAACCGGCAAACAAGGAAAATTATTCTCACATATTCATGGTGGAAAGTGAAATATTTATTTAAAGAAGCAGACACCAATATGACCTTCTCATAAATGTGAAAAGCATTTCTTTTAAAAAAAAAACGATTTTCTGGTCATAATTTGAAAACACAACACAGGTCCTATGTAGAAGCACACCCTGTCAGTACTTAAATTTGCCAAGCACACATGGGGGCGTATTTACAAGGACCTTGCACCACGGGGAAATGTCTTAAATTAAAATGGGAAAAATAACATCAAAGTGACTCAAAGTCCTTCTAAATATGCCCCAGGCAGCCTATGAAACTCTAGCAGTACATATCAAGAAACCTAATTGACTTCAAAAAACTTTTTTAAACACATCAAATAAACCAATTATTTTCCCACAATCATGAGGAAGTGACTTAAAATGCCCTAACACACATGAAAGCGTATTTTTAAGGCCCTTGCACCATTTTTGCGTCACTTTTAACATGGCTATGTAACTCAAAGAAACAAAGTCTAAATTTGTCAAGCACACATGGGGGCGTATTTACAAGGACTTTGCACCACGGGGAAATTTCTTAAATTAAAATGGGGAAAATAACATCAAAGTGACTCAAAGGCCTTGTAAATATGCCTCAAGCAGCCTATGAAACTCTAGCAGTACATATCAAGAAACCTAATTGATTTCAAAAAACGTTTTTAAACACATCAAGTAAATCACTTATTTACCCACATTCATGGGGAAGTGACTTAAAGTGCCCTAATACACATGAAAGCGTATTTTTAGGGCCCTTCCACCACTTTTGCGTCACTTTTAACATGGCTATGAAACTCAAAGAAACTAAATCTATTTGTAAAACACTTGACACAAAGCAACATTTTAAATACACAACTTTCTTCATAAATTTATCCCTAAAGCATACTATTCTCTATCTAAATTAAATGAATCTTTTCTCACCTTAGCAAATACTTTTTGAGTTTCAAAACAGTCTCAGACACACACCAATTTTTCTTTAGCAGAGCAAAGGGTATGCACTCCAGAGGCTGCAACCAACAATGGCACAGAAATGCTGTAATTCATCACACATATCTCTCATGTCACCCAATCAAAACTCTTCCCTCACTTTTTTCAAATCAACACCCTTCCCCCCTCTGCCCTTTCTGCCTTTTTTCCATAGCAACCACCTCCTGAAAGACCTCTCATGTTTACAAGTTCACACAACAATGCTTCAATTGAACTCTGAACTCTCAGTACACCTGCGTATCCAGTGCAATCTTTCATAAAATGATTTTTTCTTGACCATTCAAATTACATCTTTCAAAGAACTCATCCATGCATCCTAACTTTCTGTTTTCAGCAATCAAAATCCACCAATCACTGCTACTGATTCATTAGCACAGAAACTCCACAGTTTTTTTCATTACATACTCCTACTGTTTCAACTGCCATTTCATTACCACACTTCATCTGACTGCAGCAGAACCTCCTCTCACCATGTTTTCTGTCTGGATTGTTGGACATAGTTACATCCACTGGGCTCAAAGGTATGCTGATAACAGAAATTTACACAACCTCAATTTATAAAATGTGGAAATCAACTGGATTGGCCACAGAGGATTAAGATGTCACCAATTGATACCATTGGTGAAAACCTTTTTGCATTTGCCAAAACCTGACCTGTTAATTGTGCACTGTGGAGGAAATGACTTGGGCACTTTGACTGGGGTAGGTCTGGAAATGCTTTTAAAGGACACCTTTGAGCAATTGATGGCACTTTTTCCTCAAACTGCCTTGGTATATTCAAATATATGCCAAAGACAGAAATGGAGGTGGTCAAACGAATTTTGTCCACAAATTGAGAAATCGAGGAAGCATGTAAATAAGTCTGTTTCAGCTTACATGAGAGACCATGGAATGGGCTCCATCTACAACAATAACTTGCGTTACTACATGCAAGATATCTACAGAGAAGATGGAGTTCACTTCTCAGATGAGGGGAACAGAGTTTTCATCCTGAATTTAAGACTATGTATTGGTACCTACTTATAAGTACCTAAATCTACCACAGACCCAAAAGCTCTTCTCAGAGCTACCCTAACTATGATCACTATAAACACATTTTAAATGTAACTTTTTTTTTACAAATTTTCACAATTTACGCTTTCCGGAGCGCTACCCGGTACGCGCACCGGACGCTAACCGCGCGAAAATTTGAAAAAAAATGTTTTTTTTCCGCACATATGGGCCTCCTCAGCCACCCTCAGAAAACCTAGGGGGTCAGGATACGTCTACCGTGCCCCCTTCTACCCATTCTGAACATTATTTGCCCTCCATCTTGTATCTCAATTCTACCGAAACACAAAATGGAGGACTCCAGTAACGCTGCCGGTTCGCGTACCGGGGCGCGCACCGGGAAGCGCTCGCTTAAAAAAGGTGGGAAAGTAATTCACAGAAAAACCACTGGAGACACTTTCACCAAATATAGATTAGCTCATACTACATACCAATCCCTACCATTTTCACAAATTTGGTTGGAATTCCATTTAGCCATTTAGCCTGTAGACCTCTCTAAATACCCTGAGGTAAATTACTTCACAAAACACATCTGAAGTGTTGGAATTGACAACCAATTAAAATGTTACTTTCATTTTCTACTTTTTTTACCTGACATTTGATTGGTTATGTACCTGAGTATATATAAAGAAAGAGAGAGAAACACAGCCATTTTGACTACTACTTCCTGAAGTACATTGCAAGAGCATTTTCACTGACAACTTAAACTTGTTTTTAAAAGGTAAGATGTTATTTTGAAAACTGAAGTATATTGTGCACTTTAAGTTAATATGGAAAACTTTTTCTGATAGTTATATACTATCCCTCTGTAATAGTTATAGATTTAGATAGACTTCTCTGTTATAGTTATGGATGGATTTAGGCTTGTCTTGTAGAATTATGAATTTACTTACGTTTCATCACATACACTTTTTTATATTTCTACTTCCAGTCTGATACCATACACTGCCCAAAGATAAATTCACTGTTAAAAACTACCTATCTAAAATTAATCCCAACAGTGCCCTATCTCTACTGATATATATTTTTTTATGCAAATTTCAGGCAAAATGGAAGGAGAACAAAAAGTGTCATTTGAAATTGTCCTTGCAGAGACCAATCAAGAAAACATTGAACCAAATGACATTGAATTCATGGATGAATCACGGGACCATGAACTACTACAATGTGTACAATCTGTAGATTTCCTCCTTCAAAATGAGGACATTTCAGACACTCCAATGTTGCAAGTTATGTTCACTCAAAATAAGGACATTTCGGACACTCAAATGTTGGAAGTTATGTTCACTGAAAATAACGACATTTCGGACAGTCAAATGTTAGACGCTCTATTAAATTTTGAAAAACAATCACAAAAATAAATTTATATTTAATAATCAAAAATTGTTCGAGACTTTAATCATTTTTATACGTAATTCATAAACTAGTACCAAATTGATTATAATGTAAAGTCAGACTTATAGTATACTGTGCAACTTTTTTATGTTACATAGTAATTTTGCTCATAGTTACTTCCTTTCTCCAACTATATTATCTCCAATGTGTATTTAACATCTCTTTATCATCTCCTGCCTCCATATTGTTTCTGCTTTCCTGACACACTATGGTATGAATTCCATATTCCACAATAACTTCTGAAACAACATGCAAGATATCTACAAATAAATTAAAGAAATTAATTTTTTGACTCTGCATTGGTACCTACATATTGCTACTTAAATAAAAAAAACAAAAAAAAAAACAACAAAACGAACAATCAATAAACATACAATATTTGAAAAGTCTATCATTCTTTTTTCCTCATAGTACGCTCCCCGGACCGCTTCCCGGTGCGCGTACCGGGCGCTCCCCACGCAAAAAAACGATTTTTTTTTTTTTGTTTTGCCCCGCGGGGCCCTTTTAAAGCCTCCACATCAAACCTAGGGGGTCAGGGAGGATCTACTATGCCCCCTTATGGTCATTTCCCCCTTTGTTTTGGCCTCCTCTTGTCTCTCGAGCCTACCGAGAGACAAGATGGCGGCCGCTCCAGACTGTTTAGAATGTTGACAGACACCGGAGAGCCAATCAGCTTCGCTTCGCGAAGTTCCGTTACGCGTCAGGTACGCGAACCGGGCGCTAACCGGAGCGCTGTTACAGATATATATATATTTTTGAACGTTAATTTATCAAAATCCACTGGAGCACATATATTGAGACCTAGCAAAGGCACATCGGGCAAACAATATCTAGAATTTTGCCAAGTTTCGTGGAAATCCATTCAGCCGTTCGAGCTAAAAGTGAGTCCAACCGCCCCATGGAAAATTGCATGGGAAAAATGTGTTTTGGGACCCCCCTTTTTTCTCGGCCCCCCCTTGACGAAACCCCCCCAAATTTTCAGGGGCTGCTCAGACACTAAATGTGAAATTTTCCTGAAAATTTCAGCCAATTCCGTCCTATATATATATTACCTACTGGCGGTCGCCAGTAGGTATATATAGTTAGGATTTTTTTCCTATGGGATTTTTGAAATTTCTATGTCGAATAACTTTGGTGTTTGAGGACGGAATTGGCTGACATTTTCAGGAAAATTGAACATTTAGTTTCTGAGCAGCCCCTTAAAATTTGGGGGGGTTTCGTCAAGGGGGGGCCGAGAAAAAAGGGGGGTCCCAAAACACATTTTTCCCATGTTAATTTCCATAGGGCGGTTGGCCTCACTTTTAGCCCGAACGGCTGAATGGATTTGCATGAAACTTGGCAAAATTGTAGGGACTGTTAGCCCGATGTGCCTTTGCTAGGTCTCAATATATGTGCTCCAGTGGATTTTGATAAATTAACGTTCAAAAAAATATATATATCTGTAACAGCGCTCCGGGTAGCGCTCCGGTACGCGTACTTGACGCGTAACGGAACTTCGCGAAGCGAAGCTGATTGGTTTTCCGGTGTCTGTCAACATTCTAAACAGTCCGGAGCGGCCGCCATCTTGTCTCTCGGTAGGATCGAGAGACAAGAGGAGGCCAAAACAAAGGGGGAAATGACTAAGCATTGGCGGATTTTGCGGATCCACGATTAACGGATTTGCGTATTCACGGATCGTGGATCTGCAAAATCCGCATATTTGCGGATTAGCTGATTTGGGGCGGGGCTTCCATGCGAGTGCGTATAAAAGGTCAGAGACCGATCAGAGCAGCGGATGAAGAAGATACAGAAGCTCCTGGCCACAGGAACAGCACGAGGATTGCGCTCGTGACAGTCAAGGATGCAAAGGCCTCTGTCCAGCATCACAGACGATTTTCGATGGTATATTTGGGAAGAGGGCACAGCTGCCTGGCCTGTTAACTATTTTACGATGGCGCCGGCAAGCTGCCAGCGCCATCCTAAAATAGTTACTAAATTAGCTTCAACAGGAAGCTCGAATAGATAAAATAAAGCAGATGCACGAGCGCCTGCTTGATTTTATCTATTAGTGCTTTCTGTTGAAGCTAATTTAGTAACTATTTTACGATGGCGCTGGCAGCTTGCCGGCGCCATCGTAAAATAGTTACAACAACAGGCCAGGAAGGCTTGAACTTTTGGCCTCGGAATCCGCCGCTCGCGGATTGCGAATTTTCGGTAAATTCGCGAGAGTTCGCGGATCGCGGATTTACCGAAAATTCGCAAAATCCGCGAGCGTAGCGGATTTTGCGCTCATGCTTAGAAATGACCATAAGGGGGCATAGTAGATCCTCCCTCACCCTCTAGGTTTGATGTGGAGGCTTTAAAAGGGCCCCGCGGGGCAAAAAAGAAAAAAAATAAAATAATAAATTTTGCGTGGGGAGCGCCCGGTACGCTTTTGTGCAATGGGCGGTGGTAATCTAAATGATGCGGGGGGGGCAGCGTTCAAAGCACATCAGCGTGCATAAACACAAAAATGTTTTTATCTACCACGTACTTGACTTATCTCTAGCTTTATTAATACAATAATCAATAATGAAAAATCGACATCAATAGGGTTGTCCGTATTCCCAGTCAGTACCCTTCCCCGCCCGCCATGTGCACAAAGACCGCATACATCCCCCATAACGTCAAGGCTAAGTAACTAGAACGTCATAAGGAGTTGCAAGTCGCTCCCATAATGGCGCCATTTTGGTCGAGGCCAGGCAGGTCCAGAGTATAGTTCAATGTCTCCAATAAGTAGCGGCAGGACCAGAATCCCTTTCGGCAGTTCTGGCTTCGTCATTACGAGCACTAGAAAACAACACATTCTGGGCAATACCACCCTTGACGCAGCCCTTTATTCTACAAGATGGTGTCTTTCAAAAGCCAGGGGTATAGGAGTATGTAACAAGCGAGCCATTTAATTGAAAAAACTAAACGTGACAAACGGTTGCAGGATCAGTGAAGGTTGATTTTATAATTGAAAGTATAACAGGATCAGTTACAATAAAATCGTTCATACGCACACCATGGGCGAGTATCATGGGTAACATTATTTCGAAGCTTTATTAATACAATAATCAATAATGAAAAATCGACATCAATAGGGTTGTCCGTATTCCTAGTCAGTACCCTTCCCCGTCCGCCATGTGCACAAAGACCGCATACATCCCCCATAACGTCAAGGCTAAGTAACTAGAACGTCATAAGGAGTTGCAAGTCGCTCCCATACTGGCGCCATTTTGGTCGAGGCCAGGCAGGTCCAGAGTATAGTTCAATGTCTCCAATAAGTAGCGGCAGGACCAAAATCCCTTTCGGCAGTTCTGGCTTCGTCATTACGAGCACTAGAAAACAAGACATTCTGGGCAATACCACCCTTGACGCAGCCCTTTATTCTACAAGATGGTGTCTTTCAAAAGCCAGGGGTATAGGAGTATGTAACAAGCGAGCCATTTAATTGAAAAAAATAAACGTGACAAACGGTTGCAGAATCAGTGAAGGTTGATTTTTTAATTGAAAGTATAACAGGATCAGTTACAATAAAATCGTCCATACGCACACCATGGGCGACTATCACGGGTAACATTACTTCGAAGCTTTATTAATACAATAATCAATAATGAAAAATCGACATCAATAGGGTTGTCCGTATTCCCAGTCAGTACCCTTCCCCGCCCGCCATGTGCACAAAGACCGCATACATCCCCCATAACGTGAAGGCTAAGTAACTTGAACGTCATAAGGAGTTGCAAGTCGCTCCTATACTGGCGCCATTTTGGTCGAGGCCAGGCAGGTCCAGAGTATAGTTCAATGTCTCCAATAAGTAGCGGCAGGACCAGAATCCCTTTCGGCAGTTCTGGCTTTGTCATTACAAGCACTAGAAAACAAGACATTCTGGGCAATACCACCCTTGACGCAGCCCTTTATGCTACACGATGGTGTCTTCCATTCAGAAAATATTGTTGGCAGCATTTTGAAAGGAAAGATAAACGGCCGTTCTCCTAGTGAGTCTCACATTGTTACATTTATGAAGAATGTTGAAGAGTAGTATGTTGAAAATCTGAAGCCATCGTTCTACAAACTCTCAACCAGCCTTGGATGGAAAAATCCTGAAGAATGTACAAACTGAAAACCAGTTTTTGTCTGCATAGCATCAGCAGCAACACTTGAGTCAGCTTTGTGTGAAGCCGTCATCTTGATCCAATCAATACCGTCCCCCTGCACACATTCAGGGACCAGGCCGCATTGCAAGGGCACCGCAAGACGTGTCTTCAGGTCAAACGGATTGTGGGACAAGGTCCAGAATGAAGAGTCACCAAAAGGCAAAAAGTTCCGCCGGACCCCGGGAGCCGGCCGCCTATGTCGGGGGCGATCTCAGGCCACACCAGGGCAACAAGACTTGGGGAGGGGGCAGGAGCCAAGCACCCCCTCCCAGTCCGCGCCACCACACCGCCCCTCGGGGGCCTCCGTCAAGCGGATCAGGGAGGCACCGCAGGCAGCGGTTCTTCAGATCAGTGGCTCTCACCGGCAAGGCTCCCCTCAGTCATCAGCGGAGGCCCCGCCTAGTCAACGCCCCGGCATCTCCATGTCGTAGGCCGCAAGAGTGGGCGCAACTCAGCTGGATGGCGGTGAGACGCTGTAGCCGCAAGAGTAGGCGAAACTCAACCAGCCGAGTGAGGCACTGTGCCGCAAGAGCGGGCGGAACTCAGCTGGCCGAGCGAGGCACTGTGCCGCAAGAGTGGGAGGAACTCAGCTGGCCGAGTGAGGCACTGTGCCGCAAGAGCGGGCGGAACTCAGCTGGCCGAGCGAGGCACTGTGCCGCAAGAGTGGGCGGAACTCAGCTGGCCGAGCGAGGCACTGTGCCGCAACAGTGGGCGCAACTCAGCTGGTCGAGCGAGGCACTGTGCCGCAAGAGCGGGCGTAACTCAGGTGGCTGAGCGAGGCACTGTAGGTCTTCCTCTCACAAAGATGAAAGTCAGAGTGAGGAAACAAGGAGGGGTTTTCATCATTTGGGACAAAAAAATAGTTCTAAACCAATGAAAAGTGTCATTTTTAGGTCACATGACCTAGCCTTACATCATTAGGAAACCAAAAGTGAAATGAACCAATGAAAATTTTTATTAACAAGTCACATGACCTGTTATGCATACGTTACGCGCTCCGCGCCGCGCCCCGGATCGCTTCCGGGAAGCTGCGCTTTGCGCCTCGCTTCGCGCATCGGTTGCGCTAACGCGGCGCGTCATATGACGCATTACGCGACAACGTGATACTACAGTGTTTCTGGATGTTTCAGACTGAAGCTGGTGTCAGCATGAGAGCACCCCGTGGCTACGTCGTGACCGTTCCGCGAGCAATCATGGCAGTCGCTCCCCACCGGAAGTCTGCGGGAGTCGGGGGCCCCGGTGACTCTTGTAGAATCTTCAAGGCTGAGGGGACGCTTTTGGGAATGGGGCCCATGCCCTAGCAGTCAAGCGTCCGAGTTCCAGGGTTGCCCAGAGCCATCCTTGCAGGCCAGGCCCAAGTCTGTGGAGCCGACCGCCATTTCGTGAGCTCCGTGGCAGCCGCCTGTCGCTGTACCGCAACAGTGGGTGCAATTCAGCCGGATGGCGGGTGAGACGCTGTATTAGCAAGAGCAGGCGTAACTCAGCTGGCCGAGAAAGGCACTGTGCCGCAAGAGTGGGCGTAACTCAGCTGCCGAGTGAAGCGCTGGGGTGCAGCTGAGAAACCTCCACCTGGGGAGGTGGGGGAGGCTCGTTCGCGCCGCCTCTCCCTTCCAGTGCACCCCACGCCGTCTCCTGGCACAGGTATATGTGATGGTCGGACCAGGGCACCGCAGGACGTGTCTTCAGGTCAAACGGATTGTGGGACAAGGTCCAGAATGGAAGAGTCACCAAAAGGCTAAAAGTTCCGCCGGACCCCGGGAGCCGGCCGCCTACGTCGAGTGAAGCGCTGGGGTGCAGCTGTGAAACCTCCACCTGGGGAGGTGGGGGAGGCTCTTTCGCGTCGCCTCTCCCTTCCAGTGCACCCCACGCCGTCTCCTGGCACAGGTATATGTGATGGTCGGACCAGGGCACCGCAGGACGTGTCTTCAGGTCAAACGGATTGTGGGACAAGGTCCAGAATGGAAGAGTCACCAAAAGGCTAAAAGTTCCGCCGGACCCCGGGAGCCGGCCGCCTATGTCGGGGGCGATCTCAAGCCACACCAGGGCAACAAGACTTGGGGAGGGGGCAGGAGCCAAGTGCCCCCTCCGAGTCCGCGCCACTACACCGCCCCTCGAGGGCCTCCGTCAAGCGGCTCAGGGAGGCACCGCTGGCAGCGGTTCTTCAGATCAGTGGTCTCACCGGCAAGGCTCCCCTCCGTCAGCAGCGATCGTTGGCGCTGTGGTTGCGTCCGGAGGCCCCGCCTAGTCAACGCCCCGGCCTCTCCATCTCGTAGGCCGCAGAGTAGTCGGGGAGAAATCCCGGGAACGGCGGCATGTATTTGGATCGATGTTGCAGCAGGCTGCCATGTAAATAGTTATTTAATAAAACGTTTTACCCTGTTACTTTGCTGGTGTGTTGTATATATTTATAATATTTGCATAGGGTTTGTCGTTATTTTGGGCGGGGTGGGCGGCGGAGCCGAGCTGTCTTGCAGCCATCATGGCGTCGAGCTCGGTTCCTCTCACTAGTTTCATATTTCTCATGAGGGGTTGGTCCTAATGTTTCTATTTTAGCGAGGTCAAAAAGAGATCCCATTAGTGGCCTACTGATTTTGCTTGATTCCTTTTGTTTTTTCTAACGATTTTTCACTATCTGCAAAGACTAAACAGAGTATTGCGACTCTGTGCTTGTTTGTAAATAGAGAGTGAACCAAAGAGAAGCAATTCCAAAACAGTAAATGCTTGGATAACAATCAATCAAATGGAGAGGGAAGCAGTCACAACGGATTACAACGGGGGCAAAGGCCTGCGTTACCTACCCTTCACTATCTGCAAAGAGAGAATACTCCTAAAAGAAAAGAGGGGGGGGGGGCAGCGTTCAAAGCACATCAGCGTGCATAAACACGAAAATGTTTTTACCTACCACGTACTTGACATTTTAAAGCTTTTGATATTTGCTAATAAAAAACCATTGAAATTCACTGAAAAAACCATAGGTTATAGACCATATATAGTTAGGAATTAGCATTTACAAAACCTTGAAAATTCACTGAAAAAAACATGGGTTATAGACCATATATAGTTAGGAATTAGCATTTACAAAACCTTATTTTACTCACACAAAACCATTGAAATTCCATATATAGTTAGTTGCACTAACTATATATCGCGCACCCGCAATCCACTGCTGATGATGTCACATATTACATCATTCATGACATGGTCAGTGACATCACTGATGACATCACTGATGACATCTCAAATGACATCACTGATGACATCACTGATGACTTCTCAAATGACATCACTGATGACATCTCAAATGACATCACTGATAACATCTCAAATGACATCACTGATGACATCACTGATGACATCTCAAATGACATCACTGATGACATCTCATTTGACATCAATGGTCACATCACTGATGATATCATTCATGTGACAATACAATGCATCTCCTCACACTTTAATATAACCTCTGTTACACCCAGTGTTAAATACAGAATATCATTTTTTAAACCATTGACACACCAATACTAGTTACTACGTACGCACTCACTGATTCCTACGTCTACACACACATTCACTCATTCACCCATACAATCATTCATACATACAATCACTCATCTTTACAACACTATCATATGCACTCATACACCTATACAGACACTCACACTCTGCCACTCATCCATGGAGTTACTCACACACCTAGTCAGTCCTGTAAAGAATCAATCACACTTCCATTTTCTAATCTATACAGTTAAACATAGAGTACCTTACATTTTCAAACATATACTAACACATACTTATTCTCTTATACAATCATTGATACAAGAACACATTGATCTGCACAGAGTCACACATCTCCCAGCCAGCCACACACACACTCAGTCTCCCATACAAATACTTGGACAATCAATCAATAACCCATATAGTTACTCATATAGCTACTGATCAACACATGCAGCAGTTTACAGAACAACAGACATAATGATGCTCAAATTAAGACAGTTTAGTCACTAACCCATGCATTCAGTGAGACACATTTAATCACTCACTCATACAGTCAGTCACGCACCTACTAAATCCTTCATCCAGACACTTCTACATCTACTCATTCTTCAATATGTAAAACATATTTAAACTTTACAGAAACACAGAGTCGCTGGATGATGTCATCAGTGATGTCATCAGTGATGTCATTTGAGATGTCATCAGTGATGTCATCAGTGATGTCATTTGAGATGTCATCAGTGATGTCATCAGTGATGTCACTGACCATGTCATGAATGATGTAATATGTGACATCATCAGCAGTGGATTGCGGGTGCGCGATATATAGTTAGTGCAAATAACTATATATGGAATTTCAATGGTTTTGTGTGAGTAAAATAAGGTTTTGTAAATGCTAATTCCCAACTATATATGGTCTATAACCCATGGTTTTTTCAGTGAATATATATATATATACACACACATATATAATATATTCTATCCAGTTGTATTATTCGTTAACACAAAACAGAGCAGACTTCATATGTGGTAAATGTTTCTTTTATTCTTTTTCAGTCAGCCTTGCATAACGCATTTCGGTCGCCTCAGCGACCTCGGTCACATGAACAAGCAATCCCCGGTCACATGAATATGCTATTGCAGAGGGACATGCATGTGTGTGTGTGTGTATATATATATATATATATATTCACTGAAAAAAACATAGGTTTTACACATGTTATAGTTAGGAAATAGCATTTACAAAACCTATGAAATTCACTGAAAAAACCATAGGTTTGACACCAGTTATAGTTAGCTGGAAATTTTACTTGCATAAAACCAATGAAATTCCCACGTTATAGTTAGTTGGACTCACTATAACTTGCGCGTGCAATGCACTGCTGATGACGTCACATATTACATCACTCATGACATGGTCAGTGACATCAGTCATGACATCACTGATGACACTTTCCAGTGAATGTGTGTCTTTTTAAAAAATAAATATGTGTTATATATGTATATGTAAAAGTTGATGGAAGAATAAATGTTTAAATAAGTGATTACTTAGATGTTTTGTTTTAAAAAAATTGATTGGTTAACTGGTTTATTAAGTGTATCTTAGTGAATACATATATTAGAGAGTAATGTTTACATATTTAAATATATGTATTAGTGTTTCACTTTGTGTATAAGTGGTTGCATGGGTTGGTGAGTAGCTACATGTGTATGTATATGGGTTATTAGATGTTTTTGTTAGTATCAGTATGAGTGTTTGTATGGTTTGGTGGGGGTATTACTTAACACATAGATGCATGAATGACTGACTCTCTCTTTGTATGTGTTTTGAGGACACCATATGTGCAGGACTGTATGGGTGGAAGAGTGTGTATATGTGTGTGTTAGTGAGTGAATGACTGTCTCACTAGTGTCTTTATCAGTAACTACATATGTTTTAATCTAATATATGTGAATATTGATGTATATAAATGAGCATATGTGAGAGAAAGAGATTGTAAGAGTTCCTGTTTAGATAAGTATGTGTTTCTATAAGTGATTGTTTAAGAGATTAAGTATGTGTAAGTTTCCATAGAAGTAAGGTGGTTGTGTGTGTATAGCTGTATATGCAAATAAATGGATGTTCAATAGTTTATTTGCATGTGTGAATATGTGTGAGAGTATCTTTTGGATGACTGTCAGTGTGTAACAGGATGTATAGGTGTATCACTACATATCATGAGTGAGTATATGTACGAGTGACTATATAGAACTGTTGATTAATGAGTGGATGTGTATATAGATGGTGGAATTATTGAATTGGTTGTTGTAACTGGTATGGGTATCTCCATTTTTTTGAAGATTTTAGTTTCTATTTTTGAATATGTGTTTCAAGGGTTACATTACAGTGAAAAGAGGTCTGTCACTCTGTCACAAGGATGGTGTCATCAGTGAAGTCATGACTGATGTCACTGACCATGTCATGAGTGATGTAATATGTGACGTCATCAGCAGTGCATTGCACGAGCAAGTTATAGTGAGTCCAACTAACTATAACGTGGGAATTTCATTGGTTTTATGCGAGTAAAATTTCCAGCTAACTATAACTGGTGTCAAACCTATGGATTTTTCAGTGAATTTCATAGGTTTTGTAAATGCTATTTCCTAACTATAACATGTGTAAAACCTATGGTTTGTTCAGTGAATTTCATAGGTTTTTTAAATGCTACTTCCTAACTATAACGTGTTTAAAACCTATGGTTTTTTCAGTGAATATATATATATATATATATTTATATATATATATATATAACATTTCTATGGCAAAATGAAACCCCTCATTTTGTTCCTTTTCAAATTAAATGTATTAAGTGTTACCACTTTATTCCAATCAAGATGACTTCAGGTGTGCCATGCTTTTGTCATAAGTAAGACTGTTAGTGTTCTAGTTGTTCTTTAGAACACTCTGGGACATTCTGTCATTGGGCTATAGTTGGGCTACATCTGGCTGATATTTGGGCTACATTTGTTTTTTTTTGTCTCTGGTGGCCATCTTTGGGCTACATTGGGCTAAATTGGGCTACATTGGGCTACATTTGGGCTCCAACATATATATAGCCCAATGTAGCCCAATATATATTTTTTCAAAGTTAATTTTCTCAGCAACTACTGAACAGATTTACACCATTCAAAGAAAAGTGTAATCTGCGAGCCGGACTCTACCTTTCTACCAAATTTCTGGAGCAGGGAATGCCGTGTGAAAGGACTATGAAATATGGCCCTGCGGGGAGTCTTCAGCTCCCTTTCAACCCACTGGGGTTTAAATTTGGATTCAAGTGAGTGAGGAGAAAGGCACCCACTGTGGCAATAAACCAACAGGAACTCTAAGTGCCAGCATGCTTTGCATGCACACGCCCACTGAGGCGGGACTGTTAGGGTGCATATCAGCTGCTCCTGTTTGACTGCCTGCTCCCTCCCTCTGCCATTTGCCCGTGAACAAGAGCATCGTAATGCTTGAAACGCGTTGGGCTGCTTCACGAATTTGAGAGTGAGACTGTTACCCTGCGGTGCCACAGCCTTTCATTAAAGGCATTGAACTCTCTGCTGTGTGGCGTCTTCACTTTGTGGCAGTTTGATTGGATATATATATATATATATATATATATATATATATATATATTTTTTTTTTTCACAAACGCCCTAGAGCTTTTCAGGACGCACTCGTGTTCCGCCTGCCATCCGGCCTCACTGGATTATCTCCCCACTGGCTCACAGGTGTGTCATGATGCTTGCCTGACGCGTTTCGGGGTCACTCGCCCCTTAATCATAGGCGGCTCAGAATGTGATTACAGAGACTTCATTTAATTTGTTGTTAACATGCACGCATTCCATTGGTTGAGGATTGGCGTTTGAGTTCATGTTGCATGCTGGGAATTGTATTTTTGCCAAGCTCTGGGTCACAGACTTTGTTTTGAGCAATTGTTCATTCCTGAGTGGAAAACCGTGATACCAAGGAGAGTTGCGTTCAATCCGGCTTTACACGCTGTATGGAGCGGCAGAGTTCCGTTCCCCAGCTCCTCCAGTCCGTTCCCCGCTGCGCGGTGACTCGAGACGGTGCATCCTGACGCGGTAAGGACCCCGCGCTGCATAATTTTTCACAAACGCCCTAGAGCTTTTCAGGACGCACTCGTGTTCCGCCTGCCATCCGGCCTCACTGGATTATCTCCCCACTGGCTCACAGGTGTGTCATGATGCTTGCCTGACGCGTTTCGGGGTCACTCGCCCCTTAATCATAGGCGGCTCAGAATGTGATTACAGAGACTTCATTTAATTTGTTGTTAACATGCACGCATTCCATTGGTTGAGGATTGGCGTTTGAGTTCATGTTGCATGCTGGGAATTGTATTTTTGCCAAGCTCTGGGTCACAGACTTTGTTTTGAGCAATTGTTCATTCCTGAGTGGAAAACCGTGATACCAAGGAGAGTTGCGTTCAATCCGGCTTTACACGCTGTATGGAGCGGCAGAGTTCCGTTCCCCAGCTCCTCCAGTCCGTTCCCCGCTGCGCCGTGACTCGAGACGGTGCATCCTGACGCGGTAAGGACCCCGCGCTGCATAATTTTTCACAAACGCCCTAGAGCTTTTCAGGACGCACTCGTGTTCCGCCTGCCATCCGGCCTCACTGGATTATCTCCCCACTGGCTCACAGGTGTGTCATGATGCTTGCCTGACGCGTTTCGGGGTCACTCGCCCCTTAATCATAGGCGGCTCAGAATGTGATTACAGAGACTTCATTTAATTTGTTGTTAACATGCACGCATTCCATTGGTTGAGGATTGGCGTTTGAGTTCATGTTGCATGCTGGGAATTGTATTTTTGCCAAGCTCTGGGTCACAGACTTTGTTTTGAGCAATTGTTCATTCCTGAGTGGAAAACCGTGATACCAAGGAGAGTTGCGTTCAATCCGGCTTTACACGCTGTATGGAGCGGCAGAGTTCCGTTCCCCAGCTCCTCCAGTCCGTTCCCCGCTGCGCGGTGACTCGAGACGGTGCATCCTGACGCGGTAAGGACCCCGCGCTGCATAATTTTTCACAAACGCCCTAGAGCTTTTCAGGACGCACTCGTGTTCCGCCTGCCATCCGGCCTCACTGGATTATCTCCCCACTGGCTCACAGGTGTGTCATGATGCTTGCCTGACGCGTTTCGGGGTCACTCGCCCCTTAATCATAGGCTGCTCAGAATGTGATTACAGAGACTTCATTTAATTTGTTGTTAACATGCACGCATTCCATTGGTTGAGGATTGGCGTTTGAGTTCATGTTGCATGCTGGGAATTGTATTTTTGCCAAGCTCTGGGTCACAGACTTTGTTTTGAGCAATTGTATATATATTACCACAGCACCGGGTCCGGATAAATTGCATTTATTCATTAGGCGCAGGCAACAGCAAGCAAGATTATCCTGACGCGTTTCTGCGGAATGCCTTTGTCGAAGGATGAACAATCTCAGTGCAATCACTTGTGCAGTGTCCCAGGTGTGATATATGGTGTTCAAAGTCACGTGCCTGCATATGCCAAACTGCCATTCCCACAATACACTTGGGTTCACAGTGAAAATATGTTCTGCTTAGTGGCGTTTTAAACACTGTAAACATCCCATTTACTGTTTTCAGGTATGTATGGCATTCACAGGAGAAGGCTGGTGCACATCAAACAAAAATGTACCGTGCCGCCATAATGTCAATCTGCGCTGTGTCTGGATCCTGCCGAGCGGAGGTATCGACCTCACTTGGCTCCCTTTCACGTCTCTGTTGCAGTAATCTCAGGTAATCCCAGGGCTTGCAGCGAGGCGAGCGGGTCATGCCCCCCTCTTTAAACATTAACAATTCCAAACATTGTCGTCGGGGGCCCCATACCCTGCAGGGCGGCTGTGGTGCGGGAGACAGAGATTCCCGTAATAATTACCAAAGAGAAAAGTTACCACAGCACCGGGTCCGGATAAATTGCATTTATTCATTAGGCGCAGGCAACAGCAAGCAAGATTATCCTGACGCGTTTTGGCGGAATGCCTTTGTCGAAGGATGAACAATCTTAGTGCAATCACTTGTGCAGTGTCCCCGGTGTGATATATGGACCTCACTTGGCTCCCTTTCACGTCTCTGTTGCAGTAATCGCCGGTAATCGCAGGGCTTGCAGCGAGGTGAGCGGGTCATGCCCCCTTCTTTAAACATTAACAATTCCAAACACTGTCGTCGGGGCCCCCAACCCTGCAGGGTGGCTGTGGCACTACTTCCACAGGTGTAGTGCAGCGGCCAGAACAAAAACAGGACAATGGACCTTCCCAAAATACCATGGCCCCTCTGCCGCACGATAACTGAATGTTGGGAGATGTGGCAACCAACTATATGAAGAAAGCAAGTCACCCATCAATAATAATGCACAAAATTCCAAGTATAACACTGATGTGCTGCACAGACCTCACTATGCAAACCACAAACCTCTCCATGTGGAGATATACTATTGATACTTGTAGTGTAGTGCACAGTGGATGCAACCATATTACCTCAGGCAGTGGGGAAGATCTCGGTCATGTAGTTGTGTTGTCCCCCCTGGAAGAGGTAGCGGAGTGGTCTGATCCAACGTATGCCACTTCTATGCTCGTTCAGTGGTGTGATGTTGCCAGATTGTGTGACATATGCACCTTGTTGGTGTGTTTCATTTTGGCTATTGTTTAACTATACTTGTGCTGTACTTGATTGTACATGTGTGCCATTGTGCCCAACTCCCTCGACTATCACTGGATGATGTCATCAGTGATGTCATCAGTGATGTCATTTGAGATGTCATCAGTGATGTCACTGACCATGTCATGAATGATGTAATATGTGACATCATCAGCAGTGGATTGCGGGTGCGCGAAATATAGTTAGTACAACTAACTATATAGGAGCAATTTCAATGGTTTTGTATGAGTGAAAAGTCCAGCTAACTATAACACCCCTAAAACTTATAGTTTTTTGAGTGAATTTCAAAGGTTTTTAAAAAGCTAATTCCTAACTATATAAGGCCTGAAACCTATGTTTTTTTCAGTGAATTTCAAAGGTTTTTTAAATGCTCATTCCTAACTATATAAGACCTGAAACCTATGTTTTTTTCAGTGAATTCGCAAGGTTTTTTAAATGCTAATTCCTAACTATATAAGGCCTGAAACCTATGTTTTTTTCAGTGAATTTGCAAGGTTTTTTAAATGCGAATTCCTAACTATATAAGGCCTGAAACCTATGGTTTTTTAAGTGAATTTGCAAGGTTTTTTAAATGCTAATTCCTAACTATATAAGGCCAGAAACCTATGGTTTTGTCATTGAATTTCGAAGGTTTTTTAAATGACAATTTTTAAATGTATTAATTGTTATTTTTTTATACTGATTTACTACATTTTTGCAGGCAGGTGTTCAGATGGCACGCCCCCTTTTTACAACACTCTGCAGCGCAACCCCTGGCGCGTGTGCAGAGGAGGAACTAATTCCCCTTGCATACTGGGGGTCCCTGGGGGGCAACTAGCCCACCAGGAGCCTCCAGTATAAGCCAGGGAGCTGCATTACAGAGAGGTGTAATGAGGCCACACCCTTTTTTACACCTCTCTGCAACGCAGCCCCCGGGCGTGCTTGCAGAGGGGGAACTAATTCCGCTTGCATACTGGGGGTCCCTGGGGGCCAACTAGCCCACCTGGAACCTGCAGATGCGACAAGGGGCTGCATTGCAGAGAGGTGTAATGAGGCCACACCCTTTTTTACACCTCTCTGCAGCGCAACCCCTGGCGTGTTTGCAGAATAGGAACTATTTCCCCTTGCATACTGGGGGTCCCTGTGGGCCAAGTAGCCCACCAGGAGCCTCCAGTATGCGCCAAGGGGCTGAGTTGCTTTGTCCCGGGGGCAGCGGTCCCCGGGGCAGTGTGAGGGGAATTGTGGACCCCCCACACTTCTTTATCACTATGCCGCCGCAATTTGGTTACCCCGGGGGGTAATTTTTAACAAAACAGACCAGTTTTTTTTTTTTAAATGTGGGCCTTTTTTGTCCTTGTGGGACAACCTGGGCAGGCCTAGGGGGTCAGGGTGTATCTACCCTGCCCCCTTTTTGTGTTCTTCACGTTTGTTTTTCTGCTTTCTTGTGCCTCGGTTTATCGAGCACAAGATGGATGCCAACACTTCCTGGTTAGAAGTGTTGACAGCCAATGAGCATGCAGCTTTCTCGGGAAGGCATGCTGATTGGCTGCCACTGTCTGTCAACACTCCAAACCAGAAAGTGTTGGCAGCCATATTGTGCCTCGGTAGAACCATGGCACAGGAAAGCAGAAAAACAAACGTGTAGAACTCAAAAAGGGGGCAGGGTAGAAGCACCCTGACCCCCTAGGCCTGCTCAGGGGGTCCCACAAGGACCCCCCAGGCCCCCCAAAATTATACTTTTTTTTAAAAAAATCATGGGGTACGCATACCGTACGCATAGGTACGCGTACCATACGCGTACGGTACGCGTACCCCGCGATTAAAAAAAAATACATTTTTGGGGCCTGGGGGGTCCTTGTGGGACCCCCTGAGCAGGCCCAGGGGGTCAGGGTGCTTCTACCCTGCCCCCTTGTTGAGTTCTACACGTTTGTTTTTCTGCTTTCCTGTGCCTCAGTCTACCGGAGTGTTGACAGACATTGGCAGCCAATCTGAATGCAGCTCGTACTCGTGAAGGTACAGAGTACAGTAAGCTTACTGTAAGCTTATATAGATATATACATTTTTTCAAATTCAATTGTCTCAACAACTACTGGAGGGATTTACACCATTTAAACAAAAGGCCGTACTGCGTACCAGTCCCTACCATTTTGCCAAGTTTGGTGTAATTCCGTTCAGCGGTTCGGGCTGTAGCCGTGTCTAATCGTCCTATGGAAAATACCATGGGGAAAACACGTTTTGGGACCCCCATTTTTTCTCAGCCCCCACTTGACGAATCCCCCCAAAACTTTCAGGGAAGGAGCGGGCCATCTTCTTTGAGAAATTCGCGGAGATTCATCAACCGGCGCCAAAGTTATTCCCAATAGAATGTTGCGGATTTCCTATGGAAACTAGGTCCTAACTATATATACCTACTGGCGACTGCCAGTAGGTGATATATATATATATATATATATACATATATATATATATTCATTGAAAAAACCATAGGTTATAGACCATATATAGTTAGGAATTAGCATTTACAAAACCTTGAAAATTCACTGAAAAAACCATAGGTTATAGACCATATATAGTTAGGAATTAGCATTTAAAAAACCTTATTTTACTCACACAAAACCAATGAAATTCCATATATAGTTAGTTGTACTAACTATATATCGCGCACCCGCAATCCACTGCTGATCATGTCACATATTACATCATTCATGACATGGTCAGTGACATCACTGATGACATCACTGATGACATCTCAAATGACATCACTGATGACATCACTGATGACAACATCCAGTGACTGTATTTTTCTGTAAAGTTAAAATATGTCTTACATATTGAAGAATGAGTGGATGTATAAGTGTCTGGATGAAGGATTTAGTAGGTGCATGACTGACTGTATGAGTGAGTGGTTAAATGTGTCTCATTGAGTGCATGGGTTAGTGACTAAACTGTCTTAATTTGTGCATCATTATGTCTGTTGTTCTGTAAACTGCTGCATGTGTTGATCAGTAGCTATATGAGTAACTATATGGGTTATTGATTGGTTGCCCAAGCATTTGTATGGGAAACTGAGAGTGTGTGTGGGTGGCTGGGAAGGTGTATGACTCTGTGCATAATGTATGGGTTCAAAAGTGCATGTGGAAACAGCTGTATGGGTGGTTGACTGTGTGCATGACTGTATTGGTGAGTGAATGGATATCTCAGTGCTACATGTCAAAGTAAGTACATATGTAAAACACAGTACATGTGAGAGTTGACATATATAAATAACTGTGCATAAGAGCCAGTGAATGTGTGAGTGGCTGTATGGATCATTGTGCTCTTGTATCCAGGATTGTATAAGTGAGTAAATATGTTTAGTATATGTTTGAATAAGTAAGGTGTGTTTAACTGTATAGTTAAGGAAATGGAGGTGTGATTGATTGTTTGCATGACTGACTAGGTGTGTGTGTAACTTCATGGATGAGTGACAATCTGCGAGTCTGTGTTTACACTGAGTGTATCTAAGGTTATATTAGAGTCTGAAGAGGTTCATCGTATTATCACATGAATGATGTCATCAGTGATATGATCAGTAATGTCAAATGAGATGTCATCAGTGATGTCATTTGAGATGTCATTTGAGATGTCATCAGTGATGTCATCAGTGATGTCATTAGTGATGTCATTTGAGATGTCATCAGTGATGTCATCAGTGATGTCATTTGAGATGTCATCAGTGATGTCATTTGAGATGTCATCAGTGATGTCATCAGTGATGTCATTTGAGATGTCATCAGTGATGTCATCAGTGATGTCACTGACCATGTCATGAATGATGTAATATGTGACATGATCAGCAGTGGATTGCGGGTGCGCGATATATAGTTAGTACAACTAACTATATATGGAATTTCACTGGTTTTGTGTGAGTAAAATAAGGTTTTTTAAATGCTAATTCCTAACTATATATGGTCTATAACCTATGGTTTTTTCAGTGAATTTTCAAGGTTTTGTAAATGCTAATTCCTAACTATATATGGTCTATAACCTATGGTTTTTTCAATGAATTTCATTGGTTTTTTAAAAGCTAATATCTATAGCTGTAAAATTTATTCTTCTTTAAATCCAAAAATATATTTTATATGTTTATTAATAATTTTTTTTAAATATTTTTTTTGTTTCGCTCCCGGTCCGCGAACCGGGAAGCTTCCCGTTAGCTCAATTTGATTCCGCGATCCGGTCCGCGAACCGGTAAGAAATCAACATAGTGACGGTATCGCATTGCCGCGTAATGCGTCTTATGACGTACTGCGTTAGCGCACCCGGAAGTGCCACGGGGTGCGGACCGAGGCGCGAAACGCAGCTCCCCGGAAGCGATCCGCGGCGCGAAAGCGCGACGTATCGCGTTGCCGCGAAATGCGTCTTGTGACGTATCGCGTTAGCGCACCCGGAAGTGTCCTGGGGCGCGGACCGGGGCGCGAAGCTTAGCGACCCGGAAGCTAACCGGGGAGCGTTCCGCAGCGCGTAACATGAGCGTGAGAGGTCATGTGACTTGTTAATAAAACTTTTCATTGGTTCATTTCACTTTTAGTTTCATAATTATGGAAGGCTAGGTCAAGTGACCTAAAAATAACACTTTTCATTGGTTGAGAAGTATTGTTTTTTCCAAATGATGAAAACCCCTCCTTCTTTCCTCACTCTGACTTTCATCATTGTGAGAGGAAGACCTATTTTGCTTGTTGGAAGACCTATTTTGCTTGTGTGAAAATGGCTTCATTGGTTGCTTCAGCTGGTGGACCCCCACCACCACCTCCACCTCCTCATGGGAAGAGAGGGCCACCTCCCCAGGTGATTACCAACACTGAGGAGGAAGATGAAGAAATGGATGAGGAGGGAGAAGAACCACAATTCCTGGAAGAGTTGCCCCGGGTTTCCAGAAAGAAAGCCAGTTTCATCTGGCAGTTTTTTTCGATGCCTCGTGGACAAAAAAAAGTCACCGCGAGGTATGTCACCTGCCTCATATGCAAGGAACAATTGTCCAGAGGGACGGACAAAAAATACAGTTATGGTAATCACACCATGCATAGGCACATGACGAGGAAACATCCCCTAAATTACAGCCGGGCGGAATTAAGGGATATGCTGGACAATCCTAGACCAACTCCTGTGGCCAGACCAACAATACCGGTTTCTTTAACACCAGAGGAGGCACGGGAAACTGTGCCAAATATCCAACAAAATTTTGGGCATATGATACATTTATGTATGCACTGTCGTGCATTATTAGCTTGTGGCAACATGAGCATCAATGCACTCAACCTTGCATATGAACACCATGATTGCCCTAACCGCCCCCAGTAATTTTTTTTTGCTCCTGTTGAGCCCTTTTCAACGCCTGTTTTTTGTTCTTTCCCCCCCCAAAAAAAACAAAAAAAATATAAAATCGTTCAAAAAATACAAAAAAAACAAAAAATGTTCAAAAAAAAAAAATATATATAAAACAACAAAAATATAAAAAAAAAGTTCTTTTCAGAACTACCTTCCCTTTCAAAAAAAATTGCTACAATGTTTAGCACTCTGGCAAGCTCTATTTCTTTTGGTTCGCTCCCGGGTTAGCTTCCCGGTACGCGGACCGGGAGCTAACCCCAAAATTTTTTTTTTTTTAAAAAAAGTGTAAGTATAAGGAAAGTAAACAGAGAGTGATGTTAAAAGAAAGACAGCTATAGGGAGTAAAGAAGAGATACTGTTTAATAGATCTATTTACCGAAGAAAAGACAGAAGAGGGTATAATTGTGAAAAACAAAATAGATAACGAAGTGAAAGAAAAACAAGCATTGGCATAGCCAATAGGTCTCGCCTTTGGGACCTTCTAAGTATTTAGTTATGCAGCATAATATCCTTGGTGCAGCAACATCAACTGTTGCATGGCTAAACACGTATAAGGTCCCAAAGGCGAGACCTATTGTCTATGCCAATGCTTGTTTCTTAAGTAGTATTGCAATACGTCTGACTCTTCCATGTGAAAAGATCTTATCTTGTGCTCTAAAGATTGCTAAAGTCTCGACAGAGAACAGGCTAGGCTGTAAGTAGGGTAAATTGCGCTTGGTGATCTGTTTGAGGGAGCGTCTGCTTTGCCTGGTGTCTTTGGAGAGCAATTTTGATTGGTATACTGGACAATGTTAGTTTTATTGGTCCAGTAGACAATTAAACTGCTGCATGACCACACTGTGTGATCCTGGGCACACTTTACAAATCCTACCTACCATCCAGCGGCTGAAGTGCAAATTGTAAAACCTGATAGCTGGGCACAATTACAGTGTCATTGCAGGCACACCCTGTGTGATCTTGGACATTTATCACATCTCAAAGTACTTTTAAATGCTTGAGCTTGGGATAAACCCTAGAAAAATACTCTCATGCATTTGACCTACCCAGGTGTTTGCTGCTACGTGCTTGATAAGAAATAATGCAACACACAATTGCAACTTCTGTGCCCCTTCCAAATAAACACTAGAAATCAGAGTTGTAATTAGTCTCTAGAATGAGTAAGATGCCCTCCAGCCTCCACTTGAAAGCAGGGGTGTATAGTTTGAGGGGAGTGAGGGGGGGGGCGAGGGAGGCATGCAATACTTTAACGCAGGTAAAAGTGTCCAAAGTCACACCATCTGCCCACTAAAGAGCTGCTCGCAGTGGCCGGCTGGCCCGGCTGATTAGGGGAGCTGTTGGTGCCGAGCCTGGTGGGACAGGTCCCAGCTGTGCTCTGCCGGGCTGCAGGCAGCTCAGTTATTAGGCAGCTGGTGGCGTGGGGACCACTGCTATTCCGTCTGTAATGTGCCCGAGCCTCCCGGCAGACGGGGGGATCACAAGAGCGACCGCTCCCACCCTCGGAGGCTAATTAATTGGCAGAACAAGAGCGCATTAAGGCGGATATAGGAGGGAGCCCTGTGCTGGCACCTTCTGAGTGTATGAGCTAAAGGCAGGTGGTTGTGTGTTTCAAATGCCTCTCAGACTACAAAACGCAGCGAATGCTACGTCCAAATCTGAAATTAGGAGTGCTCGTGTGCACGTGCCTAGGTATGTCTATCTAAGTGTGTGTGCTTCATAGTAATAGTCTATGTGTCACTGCATCTTAGACTGTGTGTCACTTTAAGCATGTAACAGTGTGAGGGTATGCACTACTGCGCTTGTGAGTCACGCTGTTTGCGAGTGGGTTTGTACCTGACAATTACTGACCTTGCAGTTGTGTGTGACTCACTCTGTGTCTGTGCCACTTTATGCGTGTGCATTTAACCTTGAGTGCCTGTGTATGTGGAGCGTGATGTACTGCGTGTGTGTGCGCGTGTGTGTACAGCGAGTTACTGTATGTGGCCTACTGTGAGTGTGCGTGTGTGAGCCACTGTGTTTGTGTGCGTGTCCCACGCTGTGCTGTGTATCTATCTATGTTTGTTAGTGTGTGTGTGCTGCTGTGTAGGTACCACTGTATGTGTAAGCGGGTGCTGGAGTGTATAGACAAACACACGTGAATCCTCAGTTTGTATGCAATGTACGTCACACGTAATTTACGGTCCTGTTCCGCTTTATTTTATTTTGATTGCAGTATAAAAAATGCTTGTTTATATTAGACTGGGGAATACAAACAGGAATCTAGTCTTCAAAGGGAGAGCTGCATGCCAAGGTAGAACAAGCACCGGCCAGCTTATAACCCTACTCTGCGATGTTCTTGACTCCCATGCCATTGTTCACCATTTGAGTGAAGTCATGACCCCGCCTACCGAGCGGGGTAAGAAATGCTGTTCACAAGTGTGGTTGTAGCTGTCTGGGCACTTAAATATGTTGCAGCTGTCACGTTACTTAAAAACATTGTGAGAGCCTAAGTAAAACTAGAGTGAATTATCGCATGGCATTTTATGTACAGCCCTAATGCTGCTGCGGCAGAATGGCACCATGTCCTGGAAATACAATAACAGAGACCAGAGCGTCTGTAAATGTCCATGAATCGGGCACCACGCTGAGCCAGGGAAACACTCGAACAATAACAAGGAGAAACACGAGAGATGGCCTGCGGCCGTCAAAGTGAAAGTACGGCCGGCGGAGGAGAAATGCGACACGGCGGGCAGGGGAGGGGGCGGAGCGGGGAGAGCGGCATGAGGGTGTGAAGCAGCAGGGGCCTGAGACGAGGCCGCCTTGCCTTTGATGTGGTAATGCGAGGCAAGCGGCTGGTGGCATTGTGCACGCGCTTTCACGTGCACTGGAAGAAATCGCCTGGGAATCGCCTGATCTCGGTAAGCTCTGTTTAAGCTGCAATAGATCGAGCTCCCGATCTCAATGCGCACATGCGCATTGAGATAGGTCACTCGACCTAAAAAAGAGAGTATAACATTAACAAAGAAGAGTTTCTTGGAGAATGTGAGTGAATGTTCAAAATAAGATTAAAACATGGGGAATAACAGAGAGAAAAAATAGAAAACAGAAAACAAAAAATAACAGAAAAAGATTAATTGAAACAGCAAAGAAATGTAAGTAACATAGAGCCATATCATCAACATAGGCAATAAAAGTTTTGCAGCTTTTATTGGCAGAAATGTGTCGCTAAAGCTGCTTTTGCGGCAGAAAACTGCCACTAAAACTACTTTTGCACCAGTTTTCTGCCAATAAAAACAGCAATAATTTTATTGGCTGTGTTCATAATATGCCCCTTAGTGTGCTTCAACTACACAGAGAAAGCATTATGAACAAATAGTGATACAGTGATCAGTCAAAGACACTAAGAGTAATAGAGACGGAGTGAGTGAACAAGAGTGAGGAACTATGAGAAGAGAGGGACTGAGAAAAAGAGTGGAAGGAGTTGAGTAAGTAGGTAATAGAGAAAGGAATGAGGGAAGTAGCAAAGGCAGGAAACTGAGGATTAAAGAAATGAAGCAGTGGAACTAATAGTAGTTCAATGTGATAGAAATGTAACGAAAAGAGTACAAAATATTTACCTTATAATTGTCGTTAAATTACTCACTTTTTGTTTTTATACTTTCAATCTGTGAAAGAGAGAACAAACATTTGAAAAATATTAAAACATGTATTTAAAAATTACAAAAGACAAGGGCAAAGATTAAAGGACAAACAGTTTTTCAACAACTTTGACACTTACAGAAGCTTCTGCTTCTCCAGGCCCCCTACACAGTCCTAAAGATATACATTTTAAACTAACAGTATCTTGATGCAGATGAAGTGAGGCCTATCTTAAAACATGGTGCATATTTTGCATTGCTGTTGTTTCAGAAAAGTGTCGCAAGACACTAAAATTTTAAATAATTGCTTCAGGATGCCAATAAGATGTCTACTATCCAGAGTTTTGTTTCAGGTGAGGCCTACTCAGGGTTGCAGATGAAATTTCGAGTTGTTGAAGAGAATAGAGGACATAATACATGTGAAGGTCTACCAATGAAGTGAGTCATGTCCACTGCACTCTTCAACAAAGTCCAAACCTCCTATGTTTCCCTGGACAGACCTAAACTTGATCTACACAATGTGATTCGTAATGATAGGAAACACAGGTGATGTAATTGAAATACATGCAATTTATTTTGCTCATTTCACAATCACATCACTTGTGTTTCCTTTGCTTAGGTATCTCATTGTGCAGATGTAGTCTAGCATATGAAAGAATACGCAGAAGTGCAGCACTGCATGCAACAACTTTGACACTTACAGAAGCCTCACCTTCTCCATGCCTCCTACACAGTTCTACATATACATCATAAATGCAAACAGTACAGAATTAATTATACATGTTAAATGGTTTATTTTTGCTGTTCTCAGAATGTATCAAAATTCACTAAAAACAGTGACTTGAAGGTATTCATCATGTAACAGCGGGGAAAAAAAAACACAATCAAAATGATTGTGTTTAAAAAACCCATACAACATCAGAAATCAAAATTCAGAACTCCTTAAAGTTAACTTACTTTCCATGACGTCCAAGGATGTCCTATGAACAGCTTACACTCTTTTGTGCTGTTATTACTTTCAGCCCGCCACTTTCTGAAAGAAAATCTCCATCGTTTTTAAAAACACGTTACATGCAATAAATGACTTCTTGCTCTCTACCACAATTTTCCACAAGGCCAAATCTGGTCAGAGCCATTTATAACTCTTGGATTTCTTGTAAGCCAATCCCGTCATTTGGCATTTCCGCAACTTTCAGAATTAAAATGTTGAAGATCATTTTCACAATCCTGGAATAGTAATATCTTCCCCTTCTTGCTCAGTCATGTTCTACTTTTCCTATGACACTGATACAAGCAGACTTATACTACCTCTATGACTACTACAATTATTTAATTCTCTACATCACTTTTAATCACAAAGCAATGTAAAACAGTAGACAGCATTGCAGACTTACATTCCCTCTACTCCATGTTTTGATTGGCTGCTTCAATTAGTTTATAAAAAGAAACAGTTTTTCTGAACTCATTCAAAGTGCACGTATTTCTCCATAATGTCCAGTCCTATGGTTAGAAGTTATGTCTCTGAACTACACTTATCCTCAAGGCCAAATTGTGTAGGAGCCATTAGAACTTCTTGAAATTCCACAGAGCACATCCCGAGATTATTTCCCTAAAATTTTGGTTTTAAAAACACCAGGTAAGAGTTTTTAAGGTCATACGGCAAATTTTTTTTTGAAAATTAAAACAGAATCATTGCAGAATGACCAGCCATTTCTAGACTTTAAATAAGCTGTGTAATGTCCTGATGTTATTGAAGGGCCGTCATGATATATAATTGCTGCAGTTACAAAAGTCCTTCCTGATATTGACAACTGCGAAGCTACAAAATTTTTAATTAAAGTTGTCAATTTTGTTCCATCAGGCCTACATCGTTGGAACATTAAAATGACATACTGGCCATATGTTCGTATAAATAATGTGGACATCATTTCAGATTTACATTGGCTACACTCCATGTTGTGATCAGCTGCTTTTACTAGCTTATTAAAGGAGACTGATTTACTGTCTGGCAAAGTTAAATATATAAATCTTTCTGAGTCTACACTAGTAGTACTTGATACCATACAGTTCTCGCAGTCATGCTGCCATTGATAAGAAAGCCCAAACAGCTGATCTACATCTACACCTTCAGCATGTAATACATCAAGCATATACAGTAAAAACTCCTGACAATCTTGCTGAATATTTTGAGAGAATTGTGTTTGGCCTGAACATCTGTCTAACAGATTTCGAATTTCAGACACACTTTCTATGTTTCTTCTATCAGTGGTACATTTCTCTAACACAGAATTTAACAAACTGCTAAATCTTTGATCAGAATTGACCACAATCTCTTCTTTTACATTTTTTAGAGAAAACAAAACATTAACCACTACATTAGCATAGCAGTTGACACCAGAACTGTTTTCAAACTGAAAACCAACAACATCTTCAACAGAATCCTTTTTGTTTCTGCTTGTAATTTTAGGTTCATTGATTTTTTGTCTTTTTGCTACAACCTCCCCAGTATTGTTCTCATTTCTTCGTTTCCGGCCTACCACACGTTTCTCAAACAAAGGATACTGAGGCAAATGTGGCGCATACTCTCTTCTTAACCTATTGTATTCCTTAACACAATCTAGATCCGCACAAATGTTTGTGACATCACACTCAATCAAGTACAATCCCGATAAAGTTCTAACTCGTGACAATGCCACATATGCCATACCCTCCTTGAACACAGAACTGCCAATATTCACCAATGCACTGTCTACACTTAAACCTTGCGATTTATGGATTGTCACCGCATATGCCAAGCAAACAGGAAACTGCTTACGGCGAACATATAAGTCTTTTACAAGCAAAAATCTAGCAGAACAACGAGCAATTAGCTGTACTTCCTCAATGCCATCAAATTTAATTTTTAAAAATTCAATTCCATCTCTATTTCTGTATTTCACAAAATCAACAACATTACCCATTGATCCATTTACCAGACCTCTTTCAACATGTAAATTTCTTCTTAAAATTATACGGCAGTTCAAGCACACATTCAGAGTCTTTTCAAAACCTGCAGTTTTAGATATACTCTTCTCTAATGAATCCAATTTTGTTTTCAGATTCTCAGACAAAATAATTGTTGATCCCATATGCTCTACTCTATCAATAGCTTCCAGTTTCACAATCTCTTGCTTTTCTAAATGCAACATTTTGTTGTTAAATTTGGCACATTCTGCAAGGGTTGGCATCAAACATATTCCAGATTTCTTCTCAGTAATTTTCCGAAAAATATTCTCAGGCACAACATCTTGTTCTGGATATAAATTTGACAGTAATCGTGCATGTAAAGCTTCTTTCCCATGCTCGGTCACTTTTCCAATTCTAACATCTTGTAGAATAGTCTTGTAAACTTCATCCTTCGCCTGACGCATATTTTCATGCAGTTCAGCATAATTGAAGTTTAACCATATATTGACGTTGCCAATGCTGCCTAGGCACTTCCTGGTATCTTCATGCGTGAGCATTTTGAACACAGGTTGCCCTTTCACTGGTGTCAGCTGCAGAAGATCTCCGAAAACAATGATGTGTTTGCCACCAAATAACACATCATACTCTGTTTTGAGAACTTCTTGCATCCTCAAATGCACAAAGGCAAGCATGACATTGGAAACCATGCTTACTTCGTCAATGATAAGAAGTTTCATTTTCCTCAAGATTCTTGAAACTTCAAAACAAGCATCTCCAGATAGCTTGTGATATTGTAATTTGTTGTCATGCTCCACTGGCAGCATCAGTAAACGATGTAAAGTAATCCCTTTAATATTATGTGCTGCCAGTCCAGTTGGAGCAGTGACAACACAAGACAGCGATGACTCTGTCCTTTCCTGCAAATAGCATGAAATTGCTTTAATGAGGAAACTTTTTCCAGTTCCCGCTTCTCCACTCACGTACAGTCGGACAGGCTTCAACGACGTACATGAGCACTCTTTCTTATCATGACTTAATCCATGATCAATTTGCATGGTAACTTCGTCATATATTTTCCTCTGCTCAACGTTGAGTTGTCTTTCCAACTCTTCTAAGTTAACCGCATCCTCTTGAGCATGTGCCATGGCTCTTTCCACTTCATTCATAGCAGTGGCAGCTTCATTTTCGATAACAGGTCCTCCTAGTGGATCCTGACTCAATGAAGCAGAACTCTGACTGTCCTGAGAACTGTCTCTGTCAATCTCGGCTGCAATCGTTGCTTCCTGCTCAATTTCCGCATTCAAAATGTCTACATATTTGGGAAAAGCAGGACATTCTATGGTCTCCTTGGCGGCATTGAAAGAGTCTTCATAACAGAGGAAATCTCCAAGCAGTTCCTCTTCTGCACGCCAAGGCTTGAAAAGTTGCAAAAGTGCTAAATAGAAAAACTCCTTTTTTTCAGGAGATTCACCACTCAATTTTCGATGGTTTACCAAGTGGCATTTTCTTTGCTTGACCAGACATCCCTCACTTCCTATTACAGCATACACTCCTTTCTCAGTATCTTCTTTGATGTTCCTCTTGAATATGTAATTTTGCAGAACCTCATACAGACAAACATTCTCGAGGTGACTGCTTCGATTTGGATAATATGTATCCAACATGTTTGTCTTCAAAATGTCGGTACTGTTTGGCTCCTTTTCCGCCAAATACTCAATTTCCCGCACAGGTTTGAGAACTCGATTACGCGTTGCTGCAAGACCAAGACTCGCCCAAACGATACTCCTGGACTTGGCATAGAGACTTGCTGAAGACAACCGGTCAGAACATTCGTACGCTCCGATTTCTCGATGCGACAACATCTTCAGACTGAAACTGTACAACTTCTTGCTGAGGTTCTTTTCATGGGAAATGTCCTCCCACATATCCTTCAATTCTGTCTTCTCTTTTTTGGTGATGTAAGACGTCACATACCGAGCCACAGCCATACAGTTATCAGCCACAAACTGTATATCCATGTTAGCATTCCACATGGACAAAATCACCGGGTTGTAGTCGTTGATGTACTTGGACTCTTGGTTCCTCTTCAAATTGTAAGTGTTTTTAGGTGATTTCTTCATGACATTGTGTCGCAGCGAAGACATCAAACTGTTTACTCTTCCTTTAGAAATCACCGGTCGTGGAAAGCCGAAACGACATTTAGTGTAGAACTTGTCCTTGTTTCGGAATTTACGACGGCAGTACTTTCCACATCGATGGCTTTGGAAACGCAGAACTTTTTCTCTTAGGCTTTTCTTCTCCTTTGCGTTTGGAACAGCACACGTAGAATACTGTTGGATGAAACTCATCACTGAGTCTTCTGGATCCGTTCCAAATTTAGGTGCATCCTTGATCCACAGCAACATATGTATATGAGGAGCACCTCTTGCTTGGTACTCCTTTCTCCAGAAGAAATCCAACACCTCTCCAAGAGGTGGATTCTTCTTATTCATGATGAAAGACATCATAGCTTCAAATCTATGATTTAAGTACCTACATACATTGACTGGATCCAAAGAGCACAGTTCTCCAGGTGTCTTGAATTCGATGTTATCTACGTTAGCATTTGCCTCTCGTAGAAATTCAAGTAAGTCTTCCCAGCCATACTCGGCACAGCTCAGAGTGAGGAACCATGTGGGAGTACCTAAGTTCCTCAGCATACATTTTAAATCACCATGACGACGGTACCAGTACTCATTAGTACCACGCTGACACGCCATGAGATTAATCAGGTGAGAATCCAAAATACTGTCTTGGACATTGACTTTATCCATAAAGTCACTTGCCGAGATGTTTTGCATGTGTATACCACTTTTCAAGATGTGGTTCACTGCATATGACAGTCCAGACAGATCGCTTTCAAACAGGAGATGAAACAAATAAGGTATGCATTGTCGAAACCTAGCATCTCCTGCATACAATCGCAAAGTCCGGTATTCAGAAGCAGGAATTTGATGAGGTCGCTCATCATATCTTCCTCCCTGACCTGTTGGAAAAAGCTGTGGGAAACACCGAGCTTCCAAACTTTCCTCCCAAACACTAATGGGACTCCCTTTGGCTTGTTTCATTTGAAACAACTCAATAGCATTCCCCATGACTTCCTTGGAATGCAAAGGATGAACACTATAATGTTCATATATTTCTTCACTAGTAGAGGGTTCTACTTTCTCAATTTGACCAGCACACAAATCGCTATCCTCTTCCTCACTTACTTCCTCTTCTGCAACATATACATTCTTATAGTATTTATTATTTTTTTTCAAATACAATGTTGCCTTTTTAACTTTCCTAACATCTACTAAATCTTGCCATATTTTCTTATTCTTTGTCGGAACCCCATTAACTAAGATAACCAGAGGTTCCTCTTCCACTTTTTCTACTCCAATTGTGTTAATGTTTTTCTTCAAATCTAGAGGCAAATAAACAACTCTTCCCTTTAATCCTCTCTGTAAATCTGATGGAGGCAATTTCCCTGTCTTTGGCTCCATTCTTACAATAGCCTGAAAGGGATGGATACTTTGAATCAAAATAGATTCATAAGTATTTAAATCCTTCAATTCAGAAGGAATCTCAACCAATTCCAGATTATTATGAACTGCTCTAGCAGGCATCTGGTTTTGATTTAATTTGCAACAACAATAAGTACACACACGTTGATCCAATCCCAAATCAAAACAATTTTCTACCATCAAGTATGTTGCAAAATCCTTCCATTCACTATTATTTTCCCTTTCACTTTTTGCATATAAATCCACTAACTTAGTCTGATTCTTATAATAAGTGCGTCGACAACACACACAAGTGAAATTAGGCCTCTCACTTGATTTCACCTCAAACGTCGCAATTTCCCTCTGGAAATTATCTGTACTGGAAACCTGTACACTATCTTCCACATGACCCTCTTCTTCTTGCTCAATTTCAACATTCTCCTCTTTACTTCCAAAGTAACAAAACTCAATTTCTTCACATATATTCTTCACATCTATTTCAGAACCATGCAAAAGAGCAGCGCATAATTGTTTAAGCATAATTGCTGGACTCTTAGCATAATACAACATTCTAACTAATTTCCTCACTTTGTTATGATGCACTGCTAGCATCCTGAAATGATGAAAAACACTCTGGCATACTCTCCTGGAAAGACAAGCCAGTGAATGTCCATGCAAACCTGTCACTTCTCTTACTCTGCAAGGATCTAATTCTTGCAACAACATCATTTTCTGCTTCAAACTTTTCTTATTAAATGACCGTACAAAATCACAAAGCAAATTGATGGAATCCTGTCGCACACTGCAAATACTACTACACTTCCAGGTGTACACAGGACCCTTAGCACGTCTTCCTAAAACCTCATTACCTAACACCTCTTCTGCCTCTGTTGTCACAAGTTTTTCTTTTTCAACTGGACAACCATCTTTCACTTCATAAGCACGACCACTGGTGTCAACTGCATGCACCAAATCATTATCCTGGAAATAACTCTCCTCATTAAAAAATGCCTCACAGCTTGAACTATGCATCCATTCTCCAGAAAAAACTTCACAAAAATTACTACGATTAACTATTCTCTTCCATCTACTATTTCTTTTGAAATCAAAAATTGCCTTGTTTAGCTTCCTAATTCTATTGATTATCAAAATAAATGACTTACGTTTAATTTCAAATGCCTGATCAATAACTTTCTCAACTTTTTTTTTTGTCTTATAAAAAACCAGTTTCTGTTGACCTTTCTTAATATTTTTTAACAAATTGCCAATTATCCTGTTCCGGAACATTCGTTTACGAATCTCCCTAAACTGTTGTTTCCTTCTACTATCATGCACAGAGTTATCTCTTGCTCTAGCAGTAACATTTTTCATTGGCCTTTCTTTTCCATTTGATTTCCTTCTCGTTTTATGGACTGAAACATTTTCTGTAGTAATATTTTTTTTACTACACATATTTCTTATAAATTGTTTTGTGCTCTTACCCGGTGCTTTCTTCGTGACTTGACAAATCTTTTTGTTAGAAGACTGCTGCGTATTTTTTTTCACCTGCTGTCTTTGACGTTTTGCAGCCTTTCTCTGTCTTTCTATTGTAGGCATGGTGAAATCTTGAAATGATCTGCAGTTGAATCTGTGGAAAAATATAATAAATAATGTTATTAACCATTATTACCAAACAGTAAATCAGTAACAGTGATAAAAAACTTAACACACTACTTGACATTTTAATTAGAAGATTTTTTAGTCGTTGGCAAATTTACAATACAGAAATACCAGAAAAGAAATGACATTTATATTTATGTTACCTATGCTATTTTATATGTGAATCTGATCTAATTTTATGAGCATATTTTAATATTTTATTGAAGACACTACACATAACCTGCTTTTGAAGGTGTCTTTATTTTTAAATTAAACGGTTTACCTTTTTACTTTTTATTAATTATAAATTTTAAAAATAAATGTTTATATTTCCAAAGGCTCAAGCAGGTCAGCTTCCCATCCTATATCATATAATTCGGACAAATCTGCATCCTCATCACGCTCTTCTTCATCCTCAGGATTTAAATCATCCAAGGGATCAACATCCACTGATGTTTCAATTACAAGTTCAATGATGAGGTCAAAATCAACTGATTGCAGATTGTCGCTCATGTTGAGGTTGTCTTTATCTTTAAAGAAAGATAACAACAATGAGATGTTGCAGAGTAAGAGACAAATCTCACAGATTATAATAGTAAAATTGTTTAACAAGAGTAACATTTTGCAGCTATTATTTAGCCATGTCCAGCGATGCTGAGCAGGTGAAGCCTATGTCTAATCTTTCACTGAACAGGACTCATCTCTTCTTATCCTTGGATAAGCCTCACCGACTCTGTGTCCCCTGCACATACTTAAATGTAAAGGGGCAGATTTATGTTAAATGGCACATCCCCAGGCATGCACCAGTTAACGTGCACCACTGCTCTGCCACCCATGGTGTGCCGCATTTACAATCAGATAGGAGAAACCTGCGTCAAAACCCTGCGCCTGCTTCAAGCAGGCATAGGTCTTGACGCAACATTGTGGAGATGGTGCACCCCTGAGCCTTGCTGGAGCTGCATCGCACTTGCGATACAACTCCAGCAATGCGCCACCTTAACGGCACAGATGCGTCAAGCATCTGTGCCGTTTTTGCCCCATGCTGTGCCGCATTGTAAATGCAGCACACCATGGGTGGCGGAACAGCGGCGCAAGATGACTGGCACATCCCTGGTGATGCGCCAGTCATCATAAATCTATCCCTAAGCTTCTTATCTTGTTAGAGATGAACTGCCATATGTATCATCAAAATATTTTGCATTTCCTAAATAGCGAATTTTAAGGAATAAATAGCGATTCTTTACCATTCCTAATTTGCGATGAGCAAATTGCTAATTGCAAGTTACCCATTCATTTCCATGGGCTAGGAGGCTCATAGGAATGAAGGTTTAATTTGCGATTAGCAATTTGCTCATCACAAATTAGGAATTTTTCCAAGGGTGCAGGGGTGTCTCAAGAACACCCTGCTGCACCCCTGAAAATGAAATTTGGGGGCATATGGCACACATACATGCCCTAAGGGCATGTGTTGGCGTCATATGGGACCTTTTGTTTTTTTAAAAAAAAGCTTTTTGAAAAGAATTCACAAATTACCACCAATTTACCACAATAGTTTCCAAATCCTTAATGTCATTTTTTACATATTTTTTGTTTGATACATTGCATTTAAGTAGTCACAAAATTTGCAAATCCTTCAGTGCAATTGCAAAATAAGGAATAGCAAATTTTGCTACTCCTTATTTTGCATCAAACTTGTTTGATACATACCATTTGTCTAATTAACATTCGCAAAGGCCAAAATTCGTAGAATTTTGATCTTTGCGAATGCTAATTAGCTTGATACATATGGCCCCAAGTGAGGCCTGTCTTACGACATGGTGCATCTTTTGCATCACTGCTGCATCGGTTTCATGTGGTACGTTTTTTTTACACCATGACATATCTGCCTAAATGCATCAATTTGTAATGTTGTCGCCTCATAGCAAATCTTTTGCACCGCCGCTGCATCATAAAAGTGACGCACAGTGGCACAAAAGAGGCATACACCTATCATAAATCTGTCCCTAGCATTTTAAATGATTAATCCAGGATGACGATAAGGTGTGGCCTATCCAGAGGTTTGTTTAATGTGAGGCCTACTCAGGATTGCAGATTAAAGTTACGCTTGATGAAGAATACAGAGGAGATAATACATGTAAAGGCCTACCAATGAAGTAAGTAATGTGCACTTTATTGCGCCAGTCATCATAAATGTATCCCTAAGCTTCTTATCTTGTTACAGATGAACCACCATATGTACCATCAAACTATTTTGCATTTCCTAAATAGCAAATTTTAAGGAATAAATAGCAATTCTTTACTATTCCTAATTTGCAATGAGCAAATTGCTAATTGCAAATTACCCATTCATTTCCATGGGCTAGGAGGCTCATAGGAATGAAGGTTGCAATTTGCGATTAGCAATTAGCTCATCACAAAATAGGAATTTTTTCAAGCGTGCAGGGGTATCTCAAGAACACCCTGCTGCACCCCTGAAAAATAAATTTGGGGGCATATGGCACACCTACATGCCCTAAGGGCATGTATGGGCGTCATATGGGACCTTTTGTTTTTTGGAAAAAAATGCTTTTTGAAAAGAATTCGCAATTTACCACAAACTAGAAGTTGGTGGTAGTTTCCAAATCCTTAATATCTTTTTTACATATTTTTTGTTTGATACATTGCATTTAAGGAATCGCAAATTTTGAATTAAGGACATTTTAAGTCATTTCCACATGTGCAGTGTTTTCAAATTATGATTTGAAAATCGTTTTTGGGGAAAAGTAATGGTTTGCAAATTTATGACAAGGACATAATGGTGTATGCTTCTCTATAAGGCATTTCAGTGTCTCTGATGTCATTTTTCCCATATTACATTATATGACCTTTCCCCATGGAGCACATTCCTTGTAAATATGCTCCCACCTGTGCATGGCGAATTTAGATTTTGACTGTTTGAGTCACATAGCCATGTTAAAAGTGACCCAAAAAAATTGCAAACGTTTTAAAAAAACACATTCATGTGTCTTAAGGACATTTTAAGTCCTTTCCCCATGGACAATGTTTTCTAAGTGGCGCAAAAGAGGCATACACCTATCATAAATCTGTCCCTAGCATTTTAAATGATTAATTCAGGATAACAATAAGATGTGGCCTATCCAGAGGTTTGTTTAAAGTGAGGCCTACTCAGGATTGCAGATTAAAGTTACGCTTGATGAAGAATACAGAGGAGATAATACATGTAAAGCTCTACCAATGAAGTAAGTGATTTCTACTTCATTGCGCCAGTCATCATAAATGTATCCCTAAGCTTCTTATCTTGTTAGACATCAACCGCCATATGTATCATATAACTATTTTGCATTTCCAAAAAAGCGAATTTTAAGGAATAAATAGCGATTCTTTACCATTCCAAATTTGCGATGAGAAAATTGCTAATTGCAAATTACCCATTCATTTCCATGGGCTAGGAGGCTCATATAAATGAAGGTGCAATTTGCGATTAACAATTTGCTCATCACAAATTAGGAATTTTTTTCAAAGGTGCAGGGGTGTCTCAAGAACACCCTGCTGCACCCCTGAAAAAGAAATTTGGGGGCATATGGCGCACATAAATTTTAACAACATTCCTTTACCTCAAAAACGATTTTCAAATCATAATTTCAAAACACTACACATGGGAAAATTACTTAGAATGTCCTTAAGACACATAAAAGCGTTTTTTGATTGCCTTTCCTGCATGGTTGGGTCACTTTTAACATGGCTATGTAACACAAACATTCAAAATCTAAATTTTCCACGCACATGTGGGAGCATATTTACAAGCAATTTGCGCCACAGAGAAAGGTCTTACACTAAAATGAGAAAAATAACATCAGGGACAGTCAATTGCCTTATAAAGAAGCATACACCATTATGTCCTTGTCATGAATTTAAAATCAATTCCTTTTCCCCAAAAACGATTTTCAAATCATAATTTCAAAACACTGCACATGGCAAAATTACTTAAAATGTCCTTAAGACACATAAAAGCATTTTTTCATTGCCTTTCCTGCATGTTTGTATCACTTTTAACATGGCTATGTAACACAAACATTCAAAATCAAAATTTTCCATGCACCTGTGGGAGCATATTTACAAGCAATTTGCGCCACATAATTCATAATTTTCTCCTTAAAGCACACCATTCTCTATCTAAATTAAAGAAATATTTTCTCACCTTAGCAAATACTTTGAGTTTGAAAACAGTCTCAGAAACACACCATTTTGTCTTCAGCAGAGCAAAAGGTATGCACTCCAGAGTCTGCAGCTATCAAAAGCACAGAAATGCTGTAATTCTTCACACATATTTCTCATGTCACCCAATCAAAACTCTTCCCTCACTTTTTTTCAAATGAAAACCCTTCCCCCCTCTGCCCTTTCTGTCTTTTCTGCATGGCAACCACCTCTTGGAAGACTTCTGGTGTTTGCAAGTTCACACAACTTTGTTGCAATTGAACTCTGAACTCTCAGTGCACCTGCATATCCAGTGCATTCTTTCATTTAATGATTTTTTATTGACCATTCAAAATACATCTTTCAAAGAACACATCCGTGCACCCTAACTTTCTGTTTTCAGCAATCAAAATCCACCAATCACTGTTACTGCTTCATGAACACAGAAACTCCACATTTTTTTCATTTTAAACTCTCATTTTTTCAACTGCTATTTCATTGCCACACTTCATCTGACTGCAGGAGAACCTTCTCTCACCATGTTTTCTGTCTGGATTGTTGGACATAGTTATATTCACTGGGCTCAAAGGTACGTTGAAAACAGGAAATTACCTAACCTCAATTTACAAGATGTGGAAATTAAGTGGTTTGGCCACAGAGGATTAAAATGTCACCAATTGATACCATTGGTGAAAACCTTTATGCATTTGCCCAAACCTGACCTGTTAATTGTGCACTGTGGAGGTAATGACTTGGGCACTTTGACTGGTGTAGGTCTGGAAATGCTTTTAAAGGACACCTTTGAGCAATTAATGGCACTTTTTCCTCAGACTGCCTTGGTATATTCAAATATATGCCAAAGACAGAAATGGAGGTGGTCAAACCAATTTTGTCCACAAATTGAGAAGTCGAGGAAGCATGTAAACAAATCTGTTTCAGCTTACATGAGAGACCATGGAATGGGCTCCCTGTACAACAATAACTTGCGTTACTACATGCAAGATATCTACAGAGGAGATGGAGTTCACTTCTCAGATGAGGGCAACAGAGTTTTCACTCTGAATTTAAGAATGTGCATTGGTACCTACTTATAAGTACCTAAATGTACCATAAACCCAAAAGCTCTTCTCAGAGCTACCCTACATCTGATCACTCACAATTATTATTTTACTCTAAAATTTTTCACTAATTTCCAACAAAGTACGCTCCCTGGGGCGCTACCCGGTACGCGAACCGGGAGCTAACCTCGCGAATTTTTTTTTTTAAATGTTTTTTTTTCGCACATATAAGCCTCCTCACCCAACCTCAGAAAACCTAGGGGGTCAAGATAACTCTACCGTGCCCCCTTCTACCCATTCTGAACATTATTTGCCCTCCATCTTGTATCTTAATTCGACCGAAACACAAAATGGTGGACTCCCGGAACGCTTAAGGTTCGCGAACCGGGGCGCTCAACGGTTCGCGTACCGGGTCGCTCTCTGGGAAGCGCACCATCAAAAAAGGTGGGAAAGTAGTTCACAGAAAAGCCACTGGAGACAATTTCACCAAATATAGATTAGCTCATACTACATACCAATCCCTACCATTTTCACAAATTTGATTGGAATTCCATTTAGTCATTTAGCCTGTAGACCTCTCTAAATACCCTGAGGTAAATTACTTCACAAAACACATCTGAAGTGTTGGAATTGACAACCAATGAAAATGTTACTTTCATTTTCTATTTTTTTTACCTGACATTTCATTGGTTATATACCTGAATATATATAAAGGAAGAGAAGAAAACACAGCCATTTTGACTACTACTTCTTGCTGTACATTTCAATAGTATTTTCACTAATCCCTTCAACTTCTTTCTAAAGGTAAGTTTTTATTTTTAAAACTGAAGTATATTGTGCACTATAAGTTAATATGGTAAACTTTTTCTGATAGATATATACTATCCCTCTGTAGTAGTTATAGATTTAGAGAGACTTCTCTGTTATAGTTATGGATGGAGTTAGGCTTCTCTTGTATAATTATGAATTTACTTACGTTAAATCACATACACTTTTTTATATTCCTACTTCCACTCTGATACTATACACTGCCCAAAGATAAATTCACTGATAAAAAATGCCTATCTAAAATTATTCCCAACATTGCCCTATCTCTACTAATATATATTTTTTTAATCCAAATTTCAGGCAAAATGGAAGGCGAAAACCAAGTTTCTTTTGAAATGGACCTGCAAGAGAGCAGCCAAGAATTGATTGATACAATTGATCAAATTGACATTGAATTTTTCGATGAAACTTGGGACAATGAACTACTGCAATGTGTACAAGCAGTAGATAACCTCCTTGCAAATGAGGACATTTTACACCCTCAGAGACTACAATGTATATTCCATGATAATTATGAAATTTCTGACAATGAAATGTTAGAAAGTTTAATAAATTATGAAACACAATCACATTAAAAAAAAATGCTTAAAAAATAAAGAAAATAAAAAATAATCAACAAAAACAACAATCAATTAACATACAGCATTTGAAAAGTCTATCATTCATTTTTCATTGCAGTACGCTGCCCAGAACGCTTCCCGGTTCGCGGACCGGGCGCTCCCCACGCAAAAAAAAAAATTTTTTTTTGTTTTTTTTGCCCCGCGGGGCCCTTTTAAAACCTCCACATTAAACCTAGGGGGTCAGGGAGGATCTAGTATGCCCCCTTATGGTCATTTTCGCCTTTGTTTTGGCCTCCTCTTGTCTCTCAATCCTACCGAGAGACAAGATGGCGGCCGCTCCGGACTGTTTAGAATGTTGACAGACACCGGAGAGCCAATCAGCTTAGCTACGCGAAGTTCCGGTACGCTTAAGGTCCGCGGACCGGAGCGCTGCCCGGAGCGCGCTTACAGATATATATCTTTTTTTAAACGTTAATTTCTCAAAATCCACTGGAGCACATATATTGAGACCTAGAAAAGGCACATCGGGCTACCAGTCCCTACAATTTTGCCAAGTTTCATGGAAATCCATTCAGCCGTTCGGGCTAAAAGTGAGGCCAACCGCCCTATGGAAAACTCAATGTTAAAAACACGTTTTGGGACCCCCCTTTTTTCTCGGCCCCCCCTTGACGAAACCCCCCCAAATTTCCAAGGGCTGCTCAGAAACAAAATGTTCCATTTTCCAGAAAATGTCAGCCAATTCCGTCCACAAACGCCAAAGTTATTAGACATAGAATTTTCAAAAATCCCATAGGGAAAAAATCCTAACTATATATACCTACTGGCGACCGCCAGTAGGTAATATATATATATATACATATTCTGTCCCTGCCATGCACTGCTTATGACCCCATTTGTCACATCACTCACGGCATGTTAAATTTCATCTTAAATGACATCCCATATGACATCTCAAATTACATCATTTATGATATCACTGATGACATCATATAATTATTGTGATACTATCCTAAAGACCTTGTGGACTGTTTGGATTTTTAAACAGTAGTTTTAACCTCATTTCAACCCTCATCTTTAACATCACTTTAACCTTTGATGTTTGGTGAATTTTCTTGTTTTTTAATGTAAGCGGAAATCTTAAAACCACAATTAACCATAAGGCTACGATATCACTCTAGCGTTTGTTTTATATAAATGAACAGTACGTGAAAATATTTTAGACACACTATTTGATTTGTAAAAGCTTCACAATAGTGACTTGTTATCGAACGAAAACATGTTTCATGACTGTTACATCATTGCGTTTAGCATAAACCAATTTAGATTTGCTTTAGAGAGAGATGGTAACAACAGGCGTCACCTCTGACCTTCAGGTTAATGAAAAGCTCCACTGTATAATTGCCACGGTTTAGGATGACACGGTGTGTGAACATTTGCTGCTGTAAAATATTGTTTTTCACATGATGCAGTGGAAGAAAGTAATTTCTTTGTATTCAAAAAATGATCTGCTCCTAACTGAAAACACACACTGGGTTTGAATTGTGTCCCTCTGTTACTCTTTCTGTAGAAGTTAATTAAAGAGGAAAAATGAAAAGTATTTATTATCAAACTGGTATAGTTGGCACATTATGATTACCTACACAAAAAGGCCCACAACAGAGCAATGACCATGCTTAGAATGAAATTATATTTTTGAAAATGATAGTACAATTGACACAAGAGTTCAGGGCCTCAGCATTGTGTTAAATATATTGTATATGACATATCGTCATGGGCAAAGCCTTTCTATTCCATTGCATAAGAACACGTGATGGTGACTGTTTATAGGCCTGCAGTGGTCTAAATACCTGCCCCTCAGCAAAATAAGTGGGGTAAGACTGCAACAACATTGATAAACTTACAGACCTCCTAATTGCCAAAATTCCAATTATTTTACTCAAGTTAGAGGTGGGGAAAAATCCACTGACCAATGTGGGACTGCTTTTAGCTCTGCGCCGGGAAATCACGGAAGGACACCCATTAGGCACAGAGAGGCCTGCCATCTTTGCTGAGTTTAGATGCTTACCCTATTTAGGGCATGCCTCCAATACAAAGTTTGCAAGAGCAGCACGACCATGTGAGCCATGTTGTTAGAATTGGGTGTCTCTAGTTGGCACAGGAAGGTATTTGTGACAAGTAGGGACCCTCTCCTCTAGTCAGGGTAAGGGGCACACTCCCAAGATAACCCCTGCTCACCCCTTGGTAGCTTGGCATTAGCAGTTAGGCCTATCTCAGAGGCAGTGTGTAAAGCATTTGTGAACACATCCAGTAATCAAGTGACAACACTACAAATGGACACCACACAGGTATTATGACAAAAAATAGTTAGCTTTTATATAAAGACTTAGCACAAGACCAAATAACGACAAACATAATCCACAATACTATTAGCAATAAAGAGTTCTTGTTAAAATGCGTAGTTTTAGAGTTCTGTGCGATTCGTACTCTTTGTCTGGCTTTTACGGCAATGAAAATAACACAAAGAGTCTAACAAACGCATCGGACGCTTCGGTCCGATACGTTCAGGATGTTTGTTCGAGTCGTACACAGTACCTTTACTTGGTGCATCCGGCAGGGACGAGGTGTTGCAAAAAGAAAGCGATGCACAATGCGTTGTCGGCTAGTCACGGTGCGAGCTCCGGCTCGGTGATGTCGTCTGTCCGAGTCGTAGAGCGGAGAGCTGCGTTGATTGAGGACGGTGCTGGATGTGGTGCGCTCAGCTTACGTTGCGGCGTACGAGCCGTACTGCGGGAGCGGCGTTGTTCAGTCTTTGATGCGGTGCGAGGCGGTGCGACGCGGATGTGCAAAGCGTACCCCTCTCCAGGTGCTATCGGTAGACTCGAACTCAGCGGCAGTGTACGGGTCTTTCCGACCAGGGCGATTCGATGTGGTGAAGCGTTGTACCTTGCATTGTCGGCCAGTCACGGTGCGAGCTGCGGCTCTGGGACGTCGATGGTATGAGTCATAGAGCGGAGAGCCGTGTTGATTGAGGCGGACGATGCCTGATACGATGCTTTGCAGGATACGAGTTGATCGTACGAGGCGTTCACAGCTCCCGGCGTCGGTAACTATGGAAAACAGCATTTCCCACAGCTCTCTTCGAGGCGGATGAAGTCCACTGGTCCAGTTGAAAATAAAGTCTTTCAGTCTTTCTCCTCTCCTTCAGCAGCAAGGCAACCACTGCAGGCCAATTCCCCTGGTCAGGGACAGTATTCCTACTTCAGCTTTCCCAGTTCCTTCTCTTCAGGCAGAGGTTTCTACTTGTAACTTCAGAGGTTTCAGAAATATCTTCTTGTCAAATCTGTATGTAATTTCTTGGGAGCAGGGTCCCAATACTTATATCCCTAAATCCTTTGTTCCTCTGGGGTAGAGGGGCCTTTGGCCAGCCAAAACCAGTTCTTGAGCACTTTGTTGACATGACTCTGACCTTTCATTCAGGGAGCAGGCAAGAGACATCAGACACTCCACAGGAGGTGGAGCCAGCATTGTGGTAGAAAGGCACAGTCATATTCAGAGCCCAGGTGCACTCCTCCCACCCATCTGGGCGTAAATCTCTCTATTCACTACCTGGCTACCTAGCCCTGCCCTCTGGAATTCCTCAGCCCTGTCACTCACAGAACCCAGACAGCAGATACACATCCTAGCAGAGGCGGGCTGAATTGGTTAGGCAAGCAAATACCTACTTTCTAAAAGTGGTGTTTGCAAACACAGAATAGTAAAATAACCTTGACTGAAAGATGTATTTTATTATTCTGAGTTCAGGCATACTAAACTCGAATTTCTACCATGTTCCCTGAATCTGTTAGGATTATAGAATGTAACAATTCTAACAGCCAATTCTGGCCTATGGAGAACAGGTAGCCTTGCAATAGTGATAAGCGAAAATGGCTGTAATTCACTATTAGGACATGCCACACACATCAGGGCTTGTCCTGGCTTATACTTACAATGCACCCTTCCCTTGGGCCTACCCTAGGGGTGACGAACATGAAGGCAAGGGAAGGTTTAGGGACTGGCAAGTGGGTGCACTTGTCCAGTCAGCATGACAGTACCAGACTGCACCCTGGCTCTGCAATGGCAGACCTTACACACATTTTACAAGGCCGCTTCCGTGGGTGGCATAACCAGTGCTGCAAGCCCACTAGCAGCATTTAGAGGTACAAGCCCTGGGCACTCCTGGTGCACTGTACTATGACAGTAAATCAATTACGCCAATCATGGAATCCAATCAATATAGCAATTTACACAGGGAGCACTTGCACTGTGGCACTGGTTGTCAGTGGCACAGTGCTCTGAGCAGCTAACACCAGCGAAAACATATGAGGCACAGCAGCAAAAAGTGGAAGGGAGACCCACACCAAGGTGCCAGATCTAACACATGTTTGTCATCAAAAATCCTCACTGACCTCACATACAGGGTGAAAACTTACTGCTTATTAGTGTTGTCCATTTTTTGCTTCTTATAAACTAAAAATAATGCCAATGTGGCTTCCACAACATGCTGGTTAGCCAGACTTTCATTTCAGATGTCGGATGTCAGTGAGCCCCTAAAGGAAAATAACACATTCCAGTTCAGAAAGTAAAAAACGCTGGTCTCTGTGAGAGAGTTGCACATTTTAAAAGCATATTTTCTAACTTTAGAGACATTCACGAGGAATGTTTGCTGGTTGCAACGGAAATTGTTTCACCAGTGGCTCTTCGATCAGCAATATAGCTTACATCAATCTAATCCAAGGACTAGTCTTTCACCACTCGTAACACGTACAGTCAGGGTATCATGCTAATATTTAAAACACTAGGGGGGATATTCTCAAGAACGTGTGATAACCATCGCAAAATTAGCTTAACCCAACTTTCAACATTCACGGGGAAATAACGCTGTGTTAACTAAGTATTCACAACATGGCTGCACCATTCGATAGGCCCCCAACAATGTGTCAAATGTCCGCGATAAAGTCAACGCGATGCAGCAAAAATGCGAAACACCAACGTGAAAAAAGCTGCAATGAGTCCAATCACGATACAAAAAGCACTGAAAACCAGCGACAGGCCTGCAAATCCCACACGTCAGGTGGGAAAATGCACTGTAAAAGCAACAAAACGAACTCACCAAAATAATTCAAAGTGCGTAGCAACATGGATTCACCCGGACCGAGTGCAGAGGTTCACGCAAACCCAACAAGCCCCACAAACCACCAGCAAGGAACAACGGGGTTGGGGAAGGCCAAGGAGAGGAGGGAGAGGAAGACGGGGTGCAGTCCGCAAGAAACCCAGGACAGCTTCAAGGAGGTGAGAGAACACTACCATCAACTGACCCACAATTAGCCTACCTTGAATGCAGTTGGAGTGTCGAGGAGGTCAATGGAGGAGGCCATGAGGCGCTGGCCTGATATGAAAAGCTAAACCAAGCACAAACCCGCTGCCAAGAGGAAGGCAGCAACGGCAACAGGAGGTGGGAGTCCAGGGCCACAGGAGGAGCTGGAGGAAATGGAGGCCATAGTCATCAGTGTGGAGATGGTGCAAGGAGTTGGGAGTCCGGACACAGCTTGAGAGGACCTTGCACAACATCAACAGGGTGAGTAACCACCAGGGACTGGGGGGCCAGTGGAGATGGGCACAATGGCACACATGCACAACAATGTGTAGCACACTGCACACCCACAATGACCCTGGATCATGTCCCTGAACCCTGTGGCACACTACAGCACACACATAGCAATAACAGCACATCCAAATTGATGACAATGTGGTACAATGTACAACCCCGACACTGCAGAACAGAGGACACAACTGGGTCCGCATATGTGCAGAAACAGGACAACTACATCTAACAGAGCATGAAACTGTGAGATTGAAATGTATGCATACAAACTCACATCTGTCATGTAGTCCAAATGCCCACTGTACAGCATCAAATTCCAGCACCTCCCAACCAGTCACAATGTACATTGTCATACAGTTTGCATGTAAACAAGAACCATGCGCCAACATACATGTCAACACATTGTCAACATGCATCTCCCCTTTACTTTGCAGAGGCACAAACAACACCTCCAGCAGAGCAGAGCAGACAACTCATCAGTGATGCTGGAGAGGACCACCACACCTTCGACACCAACACCCTACAACAGCACATGGACATCCCATGTAACCCATCACCAGGACCAGGGTAGCCAATCTACATAGGGGAGAACCCAGCCCCTGCAGAGACCACACAGCAGGAAGAACACGCCAGCTTGGCTGGCTCCCAACACTTCACTGAGCCACACATGGCATTCCAATGCCAGGTGTCTGAATTCCAAAAGGAGGTGGCCGAACAGGTATGGGTGGGGAATTCAAACTAGATCACATACCTAGGTGCCTAATTTCCTGCAAGGACCACCTAAACACCACAAAGGAGACCCACACTGCAACAGAGACACATGCATTTGAACATTTACAGTACAGAACCATGCCAAGAGACACGCAATTGTCATTCACACACCCACACTGGACCTGCGTATGATGGCCCAGTCCACTACTCTTACGTATTGAGCGGGTGATGACAAAGCTACATGTCCAAGCTCTAACCTGCTGCCTGTGGTGACATTGTTGCATGTGCTATACACAGCACAATCAATTTACAAAAAACAGTGGTCCCTACATGTGGACAAGATAACATACAAAAATCATTAATCATACACCTGATAAGTAGTATGTCTTTTGTCCAGCCGGACAAGAACATTTATTTTAAATGTTCTGGTTGATAAAGTGAATTTTAAGAAACAAAAAAGATAACAAGTGGGCACAGCCGTGACCCACAACAATCAAGACAAAACAACAAAGAAATGGCCAAAAGGGCAAAGCGAAAATCGGTCTGTATACTTGTGGTCAGTGCTACAGACTCAATCTCTTAAACATAACCATACCATTGCATCAAATAATATAGCATTATCATATTGCATATGGGGTTTTTTAGTCGACGACGTTTCGATCCCTTTTTACATTTGTGACATCATCATCAGGACAAGAATGATCAACATTATTGTTTTGTACAACAGTTATTAACACAATGCCTATTATCGCATTACTTTACATGAAGGAAATGGGAGGCAAGGGGGAAGGAAAAACAGGAAATATATATCAGTTTAGGCATGTTGGAGACAGTTTTTTTTAAAAACGAGTGACTTGAGAATTGCGGTGAGTGAAGAGGTGAAGATTGTGACCTAGGAGGTGTTCAGGCATGCGTGTGGTTGGACGGAGCGGGTAATCGGCGAGTGAAGGGGATAGTGATATAAACACAAGTTCAAGGTCTCTATAGAGATCAATGGGATGTGACGTAGAAATAATTTAATCAATATTGGCTTGCTGGCTAAGTGGTCGTTCTGGTGATCGAATGGAAATAAGTCTAAGGCAATTGCATGGCTGGGCCGTGAATGACGTGAAGAAATAATGTGACTATGTCTCTGGATGTGACAATAATCGCGGGCGGTGGCAGGAGAAAGAACCGAGTAACCTACATTTTGGTTTCCTCGTAGGTTCAGGAATACTGATGAGTAAACGCTGATAGATGTGCTTTCTGAGGAAAAAAGGTGTGGGGTTAGTGATTCCGGTCGTCTGTCTTAGGCGGAGTGCCGGAGTGAGGGGGTAGGACATATTTACCTTTCACATCAAGTCCAGGGCTTCCATCAGGTTTGTATGGATTTGCCAGGAAAGGAGCGCGATGGCTCAATCTAAACAAACGGAGCGGGGTAGGACAGTTAGATACCTGCAATGCAGTGTATTAGATTGCTTCTTGCTTAATTACCAAAGGGCGAGAGTCACTTACTTGTGATGGCCGGAGCGCTATGGCGAATACGGCAGTCCGATGGGATCGATCTTCCGGTCAGCCAGAGGAACAGGCTTTTCAAGCCACATGGTCCGTGGAAACCGATGAGGGACTTACTGTGACTTGGTATCTGGTGGAGAATGTGCAGCAGTGAGGCGGCCATTTTGGAGTGGTGAAAAGATCATTGTGATTGTGTGAGACTAATAGTGCAGCATGCACTAAGGGCAACAGGTGACTTTCTAAAAACGGTTTTCATTAACATAATGACATATAACAAAGATTACAATAAGGAGGTCCAGTCTTCAAGGCGGTTGAGGCCTTTTCTGATACTGTCAGTTTTTAAAATCCAATGCAGTTCCTCTTTATTGAGCAATTGGGAAAGGTCCGCTCCTCTGGGAGGTGGTTTGATGATAGAAACAACTGTCCAAAGTAAGTCTTCCTCGCTGTGGCCTTTTTCATAGAAATGTTCCACAAGTGGTGCATTAGCTGTGTTACACCGGATCCTGCTTCGATGTTGGCCGATTCTTAGTTTTACTTTTTGACTCGTCTGCCCTATATAGCCATCACGCTCCTTTCCTGGCAAATCCATACAAACCTGATGGAAGCCCTGGACTTGATGTGAAAGGTAAATATGTCCTACCCCCTCACTCCGGCACTCCGCCTAAGACAGACAACCGGAATCACTAACCCCACACCTTTTTTTCCTCAGAAAGCACATCTATCAGCGTTTACTCATCAGTATTCCTGAACCTACGAGGAAACCAACATGTAGGTTACTCGGTTCTTTCTCCTGCCACCGCCCGCGATTATTGCCACATCCAGAGACCTAGTCACATTATTTCTTCACGTCATTCACGACCCAGTCATGCAATTGCCTTAGACTTATTTCCATTCGATCACCAGAACGACCACTTAGCCAGCAAGCCAATATTGATTAAATTATTTCTACCTCACATCCCATTGATCCCAATAGAGACCTTGAACTCGTGTTTATATCACTATCCCCTTCACTCGCCGATTACCCGCTCCGTCCAACCAAACGCATGCCTGAACACCTCCTAGGTCACAATCTTCAACTCTTCACTCGCCCCAATTCTCAAGTCACTCGTTTTTTAAAAAATCTGTCTCCAACATGCCTAAACTGATATATATTTCCTGGTTTTCCTTCACCCTTGCCTCCCATTTCCTTCATGTAAAGTAATGCGATAATAGGCATTGTGTTAATAACTGTTGTACAAAACAATAATGTTGATATTTCTTGTCCTGATGATGATGTCACAAATGTAAAAAGGCATCGAAACGTCGTCGACTAAAAAACCCCATATGCAATATGATAATGCTATATTATTTGATGCAATGGTATGGTTATGTTTAAGAGATTGAGTCTGTAGCACTGACCACAAGTATACAGACAGATTTTCGCTTTGCCCTTTTGGCCATTTCTTTGTTCTTTTGTCTTGATTGTTGTGGGTCACGGCTGTGCCCACTTGTTATCTTTTTTGGTTCTTAAAATTCACCTTATCAACCAGAACATTTAAAATAAATGTTCTTGTCCGGCTGGACAAAAGACATACTACTCATCAGGTGTATGATTAATGATTTTTGTATATTATCTTGTCCACATGTAGGGACCACTGTTTTTTGTAAATTGATACTGCCCAAGGTCCCTATGGCATACCTTTCGGGTTCTCTTGTCTTTGTGAAAACATACACAGCACAATGTCTTGTTGTAGGGCCCGGGGCCCTCATGGATACATTATGACCACACGGACACACTCAGATAGTATATGGAACTGGCTACAGGCACATGCACCCGGCCCCTTTATTGGCAGGGTCACAGTTACAGTGACGCCTGTGCTGAATGTGTGTGGAGTGAGTGTAAGCCAGCCCTCACGGAGTGGTTGGTGCTGGCAACAACTTAAACAGTGAACACAATTAAAATAGAAACAGAAAACACCAGCATTACAGAGACAACTGCGGAGCATGATGGTGGTAGCCAGAGCAAGTACAGAGGTCACCCAATATGCAAACAGAAGTCTCCGTGAGTTGCAGTGCACTGAGGTTGGGGCACTAGAGCTGAGAGTGCTAATGTGAATGAATTATCTAGGATTGTGTCCCTTTGAGATATACCTGATGCAGCTTCAGTGGGGTGTGTTACACCTGCATCATCTTCCTCATCATTGTCCCAGGTCTCCCACACTGCCTGACGTGATATTGCTGCGCAACCTCTCCACAGCACAAAAGTCAATCAGTAACGGTCCATGGGTTGCAGTGCACTGAGTTAGGGGCACCTGGAGTGCTGAGCATGGTATCAGGCAGAAAATGGCATTGACGACAGTTGTGAGCAACTCCGTTAGTCTGCCAGGACGACAGTTTCGACTCTGGCAGGTGGCGGTTGCAGGTGGTCCTGGCGGTGGTGGCTTGTGCCTCCAGCGGTGATGCGACGTCCGGGCCGTTCAGGACTCGATTTGATGTGTGAGCTCTGTTGGACCACAGTTGAGGCCGGAGGCAGTGGACAGTGCAGGGCCATAGACATGTGGCGTTGATGACCCCAAGGCCATCATCTCAGAGGCCACCCAATATCTCAGAAGACAGGGTCCCTGACTTGAGCTGCACAGAGTTAGTGGCCCAGGATGCACTGCGACCAGCCCAAGCTGGTGACTTACGGTGCACTAAGGTAGGGCCACACGGACTGAGCAGGTCCTCATCTAATGTCCGAGGTGAATGTGGCGGAGGGTTGCGGGGGACAGTGGAAGGTGTCCTCCAGGGCATGATGCAGAGGTCAGAAGTCTTCCAGAAGCAGCAAATGGAGGAGTGGAATGCTACAACCCCATTTTACCCACCAATTCGGTATCAGCTACATGAGGCTGAAGACAACCCCGAGTCCATAGACTCTGATGCCACCAAAGTTCAACCATGAATGTCGGGGAACTGACTTAGTGGCACCGGTGCTGAGAGGGGATTTAGTCTGTGATAATGCTGGTGCAATGATATGAACTCGGACATTGCTAAATCAAGACTCAGTCCCAAATAAGTGACCTACTCGACCGCAGTGCAGGCCGCAATAAGCGGGCAGCAGTGGCCCACAGCCACGTGTCATTGGTTCGCGATGCACAGAGTTAGTGACACCAGGGCAGTTGTCAGTAGTCTTCGATCACCTCCGTAATGATGATAATTTTTTCCTCCTGACTGGAGCGCATCATCCTCTTACACCTCTCCTTGCAATCACTGTTATGTACTCTGCCATTGAAATATCAAGACTCCAAATGTGGGACCCACTCCAGTGCATTGTGGCCCGAGGCCAGTAGTCAACGTGGGCCGACAGACACGTTTGGTTGAAATGCTATACACAGACTTGAAGGCACCATATCGAAGGGAGTATAGTGATATAAACTCTACCATAAATAATGTTCTCTGCCATGGAGTAATCAAGACTCAGTTCAAAATGTGTGGCCTACTAGCCCGCTGTGTGTGCCGGTGGAGTACGTCAATGAGAAAGGAGTACTGTGGGCCTGAGTCGCGGAGAGCGTGATGGTCTAGGAGGCTGCCAGGGTTGCGGCCCTCGGACTTGGAGCATGCACCGGCATGTGGTGGGCCCTCTTCGACACACGCCGGTGTCAGCAGGTGAGCATTGAGGCCTGGGTGTGCAGGGGCGGGCAAGACTGGTTCAGGGATTAGCGGCCCAGGTTAAAACAAAATTGCAGGCAACACCGCTCACGGCGACGGTATCGGCCTTGTGGCGGGGTGAGAGGCGCCTCCCTGGCAGAGCCGTTGGGCATTCCAGAAGAGAACCACGCCCAGAGTTACTTGCTTTTTATTCACACCGCTACGCAGGACTGGCCTACACCGGGTCAGTTCACTCGGCTCACGCTTACTGGGGGATGTAACAAGCTACATTTCCGTGAACTTCCCCTCTGGCTGGGGTGACATGGTTGCGTCCACTGTCCGCTACACTCCAAACACCAGCAGTGTATGTCGACATGGATATGTGTGTGGTCTCCATACTGCAGTCTGGCCATCACATCCACGCCACATTTGGCATTGAGCACATTCTCATTCATCGGTCACTTGCCTCCTTCGCACATGTGTGGTCCCCACCTCTTCCCATATTCTGCTATTGTGTGGCTGATGTGCCATGCCGTTGATGGCTTATGTGCATGGCTGGCCCAGGTTCCCACAGTAAGTTGTGCTGTCGTGTCTGGTGGATGGGCATGCTGTTTGGCATGTTGTATGTGAGTTTGTAACATGTGCATTCCCAGTGTTGTGAGTTGCATGATTGTGGAGTTGAGGTGTGCGGTGTGTTGATTTGATACTTGCCAACGAGCAGTGCATTTCCGTGGGTGCCCTTCTGGTAGCGCAGGTTAATGATCGACTGTCGTAAGATGCTGGAATCATGCACACTGCCTGGGTGGTTGGCGCCGACATTGGTGGAGATTCCCCGGAGGTTCACTATTGCCTGCACATTGATGGAATACGTGTGCTTTCTGTTGCGGTTATTGTGTGCAGTGTTGCCAGGGGGCACAAGTAGGACTCAAGTGCAGTCAATTGCCCCATTAAATGTGCAGGAAGCCAGCTATGGCGTAGACGCCTTGCTTGGTCTCCAGCTGTTCCTGCGCAGTGTGGGTGAAGTATAGAAGTATAGATAGTGGGTTATCAAGCTGATGGTGTCATCCTTGACCGTTGTAAGGGACTTGGGTTGGGCTGGCTGTGAGACTCCTCCGACTCAGGCGGTTGTTGGCTGGAGGGTACCAGAGGACAACAGCTGCAGCACGTTCAGCAGCTTTGTCTGAGGTGGGATGTTGGGTGTCTGGTGTGTTGCTACTATCAGCCTGTGGGGAATGGTGGTCAGGATGCCAGGGATGGTTGTCCCTTTATGAGCCTGTAGTGGGCAATGACTTTCTCTGGTGTTGGGTCTGTGAAGTTGGTGCGTTTTCTGAAGGTTGCTGTATTTGTCTGCACTGCCTCAGTGTTTGTCCAGGGGGGCCGTGAGGGTCCGGGGTGGTCTTGGGGTGGTGGCGGTGGGTGTTGTGGCCCTCTTGGGAGTCTGGCCCACATGATCAGTGGCTCCAATGGATCTGTTGCCCTTCAGGTGTTGCTCTGGCCAGGGCTCCCTTTTGTGGTGCAGGCTGTCGTCCTACTTTACACCAGGTCAGAGCAGGTGTTAATTTCCTGCTGCTTACGCGCCTTATCACATGTTTTGTGATCTTATTGCTGATCTGTCTGGTCGTTGAGAATGTTTCGGAGTGGTGTTGTCACGGATTTTGGCACGGAACGCCTACTCTGCATCTCATTAGCGATAGCTGCCGGGATCATCTGTGGTGATGTTTTTTGCGGCTGCTGTCGCAGGCTAACTGGTTATATGGGCTGTTATCACCAGCTTGTGAATGGGCCGATAAATGTATTGCCACTTTGGCTGTGATAAAGTAACATTAACTCGGCAATAAATCCTTGAGCATATGCCCCTATCATGACAAATACTGCTTGCCCCAATGCCTAGCAAAGAGCAGCTGTGCCTGAATTGAATTTTTTTTTTTTGAATATACATGCATTTGTATAGCGCACATCTACCTGGCGGTTTCATGGCGCTGGAGGATGCCTAACCGAGGACTGGAGCACAAGGAATCACTGGGAGGGGAAGTCACGTGAAAAGAGGAAAGTCTTAAGGGCCCCACGAAATTCAAGATAGCAGGTGAGAGATCTGATCTGCAAGGGTAGAGTGTTCCAAAAGATAGGGGCTAGAACAGCAAATTTCAGACCCCCTGATCTGCTTTTCTTGAACCGGGAAACAGAAAGAAGGTGGAGGAGCGAAGGTCTCTGTTAGGACAATAAACCTGTTACCCTCTTTGGTAAAATCGGCACTGATTCTATAGTCTCAGCTACCATGACATCTAATATTTTTTTATGAAATCCCAGCTTACTTGATTGTGTTTTCATTTTTTGTTGTATCTTTTACAGAATTTCAATGTGTTACTATATTTGCCTTTTATAGTTTTTTGCAAATTTATAATTGAAAAGATATGCGTTAAGGAATTTTGCAATGTGATACGTACTTTAAAGTATGTAGACTGTGGAAATGTGGTAAGGTATTTTGTAATGTGATGTTTTTATAAATTATGTAGACTGTGGATGCATTGGAAAGAATTCGCAGTTACACATTTTTTAGCATCTTTTATATCTTTGTTTTAAAGACAAGCCCCCTTCCTCTTTGCCACCCATTTTATTTTTCTTGGCCCCTCGTTGTTTGTTCTAGATGTATTATACTCTCGATTTTTCGTGGATATGTACTTCCCATGGCCGTATTGTTTTATACACAGAAAATGTATTTTCAACCGCACCGTAGCATTCACTTGCCTCACACAAGACACTGTAATTACTGCGGCCATTTTACATATGATGACTTACGTTAATGAACACAGATTTGGTATTGCTTGCCACTCATATCATGTTTGTTTGTGCATCCATCCTCTTAATTTCCGTTAGATTCGTGTTATTATTGTGAAAGAAGCAGGGGAGATGTATTGCACCGATATTTTATTACAGCAACGCATATGCTCTATCTGGGGGCAGATATATCAAAATAGCAGCGTTTGCGAGAAAAAAACCGGGAAATGCGATGTATGAAAAAAATCGCAAAATTTGCGATTCCTTAATTTTGTGCTACCATTTAAGGAATTGCAAAAAGCGATTCCTTAAATGGTATGTAAGAAACAAGAAAGTTTTGCGATTTCACACTAAGAAATCGCAAATTACCACCAACTTGTAGTTGGTGGTAATTGGCGAATTCTTTTACAAATGCACATTTTGCAATTAGTAGAGGTGGCATGTGACGCTCATACATGCCCTTAGGGCATGTATGTACGCCATATGCGCACACATATCAATTTCAGGGGTGCAGCAGGGTGTCCTTAAGACACCCTTGCACCCTTGAAATTATTCTCAATTTGCGATTAGCAAATTGCGAATCACAAATTGAGAATAATTTCACATTCATTCATATAGGCCTCCTGGCCCATAGAAATGAATGGGAAATTATTCCTTAATTGCGATTAGCAATTTGCTAATCGCAATTAAGGAATTTTAAGAAATCGCTAAAAAATAGCAAATTTCTACAAACATACCATTTTGCAATTCTCAAATAGCGATTCCTTAAAAATCGCAAAAGGGTATCTTGATACATCTGGCCCTGAGTCATTAAAGGTGTGCACAATTGCGTAAGTTGTTATTCTAAACTTCTGAGCAATTCTGGGAAATGTATGCGAAACTGAATGTATAGGATGAAAAATGCACTTTGTGTTATCTCAGGTGAAAACTGCTCACGAAAACATACTCATGTTCAAACGTTTTTCAAGATACCGGCAAGGGTACATTGGGAAAGTGTCACTAGTGGCTAATTTTCTTCTCAAACTTGTCTCCTTTAAGACACGTTCTGCTCGAACCGGTCTCCGCAGCAAAAATTAAGTGACATTTTAACTAGCATAATATTTAATGTTTTGTTAATTAGCATAATGCAAAAGTGAATGAATTACTCACTGAACAAAAGTAACACCATTTTTGCACGGGGTCTTGATGAACCCATGGCAAAAGCTCACACATAGTAGCTTTATGCTTTTTTGCAAAAAATGTAGGGCCTCATTTATGAGGCTGTGCGTCACTTTTATGCTGCCGGTGCGTCACTTTTTGTGACTCATCAGTGACGTAAAAAATGCGCCTTGTTGCGCCATATTTACAAAGTGACGCATCTAGGTAGATGCGTCACTTTGTAAAACCCTGCGCCACATTATACCTGCGCCAGGTATAATGTATGCAAGGGGGGCGTATTGACGCAAGAAAGGGTCGTAGAAGTGACGCAGAGAAAACTATAAGATTTCACTGCGCCACTTCTAGGATGCAAATGCGTCAATATCTTACGCCTGCCTCAAAGCAGGCGTAAGACTGACGCAGGCCCTTTCACATGGGGCTTGCTAGTAACTGATGGGCATTTCCTTTGCCGTTAAAATGCTAGTGCCTATAAAAGGCACCACTATGGAAACGTCAGAGGAAATTCCAACAATGCATGGAGTCAAAAGTCAACGTCATGCTGGAACATCTGTGCATGTACAAAGGGGGAACATGTTGTGCCACCCTGTGTGCATCCACAAGGTGTGAGGCACAAGAGGGCCCTGTTGGCCCCCTTTCTTTCTCCAGTGCTACTGTTTTCATGGAGTAAAGACATAAAATATTGTATGAAGAAAATGAAAATGTAAAACATTTTGTTGGACCGCTAAATCAATGGTAAGACTAAAGGGGGATATGTACAATGAAGTGGTGGAGTGTGTCATTAACGACACGCCCCGCCACTTCGGAAATGCAAGGCTGCACCATATTTACAAGAATGTGGTGCAGCCTTGTGTTTCCCCCTTCAATGGCGCTAAGTTTAACAACTTAGGGCCAATGCAGGCACCCTTGCACCAGAGTGCAGGGGTTTCTGTGTCAGCGGAGGATTAGTTATGTGTAAGAAGGCATCCCTTCCTGCACATAAACAATGCTAAAATGCCATTTTGTAACTTTCATGTGTGCTGCTTTATGCAGCACACATGAAAGTTACATGATTGCATTTTTTAAAAAGGTCTGTTTGGGGGGCGTGGCTTAGCGCCCAAGACGGATGGACGCCTCGGGGTGAGGCTCCGTCTACACCGAGGACTTTCAGCGGCCCCAGCCTTCACTGGACGATATGCTGCACCGCAAACGGCAGCGGAATACTCCAGGAATGTAAGCAGTGCCTCGCTGCTCTCTGTTTCTTCCTCCCTGCCCGGCATCTTCAACTCTGCTTCGGTCGCGGCTCTTTCACCGCCGCGACCGCCATTTTAATGCCTCTGCCGGCGCCTGCATGAAGAGCGCGCACATTGCGCATTTTGCCTGTAGCAGCGGGCATATTTCTCCAAATCGGCCCGAAATTGCAGGAGATGACGGCGCTTCGCTAACACAATAAAAGGTGACATTGTTTTTCATATGGAACTATTTTTTTTCGTTTTTACTCGACTTACAGCTCTCTCCTCAGCTTTGGCGGCCATTTTGCGATTCCTATTCACTCTTTTGATCTACCATCCCTGCTATTTACTTGGTATTGCTCAGGCTACGCACATTTCTTTTTCATTTTTTCTTGGCTCGTCCTGGATTTACCACCACTTCCTCCTCTAACTGACTTTGTTGGTTTTTCCTCACTTCTCTGGTGTCTATCTACTATATTCGCTCCTGGGGCTTCCTCATCATTGCAGTCTACATGGCGCAGGGTCCTGGAAAAACCCCTAAGCGCAACGTTGTTAAAAATTCACGGCTATTTACCACGTTGGCTCAATTAGAAGCCTCTGCGGGCTCCTCCAGTTGCGAATCTTCTCTTAACATGGACGCCCCCTCCTGCCAGGAGCAAAAACTACTCCTAAGAGATTGAAACACAATCCTCCGTCTCCCCCGAAGTCACCATCTGACATCTCCATGGAGCTCCTCCTTGAGGAAATACGAGCATTGCGCCCATATATGGAGGAGACCAATTCAAAGCTTCAAATTTTGACTGACAACTGGTCGTTAATGGACACCAGAGTCTCTGCAGTGGAAAAGTCTGTGTCAACTCTCCAGGAAGCTGCTACTAAGTCGGTACATATGGATATGCAACTCACCACCCTCCAGAAGCAAGTGGAGGACCTTGAAAACAGGAATAGGCGCAATAATCTCCGTCTTTACGGCCTGAAGGAAGGTTGCGAGGGGAGTGATGCCATCGCCTTCTTCAAGTCCTTCTTGCCCAAGCTCCTGCATCTTCCTGAAGGCACTTCTCTTAACATACAGCGCGCACATAGGCTTGGTAGAGCTCCCTCCAGTATTTCTCCTGAGACAAAACCTAGAGGCATCATAATGTACTTTCTTGAGTACACAGATCTGCTAAAAGTTCTTTTCGCAGCTAAAGCAATACCTCACTTGAAATGGTCGGATTCCACTTTGTTTATTGCCCAGGATTACGCCAAAGCTACTGCCTCTCGCCGCAAAGCATTTCTTGACACGAGAGCGGAACTGAGATCCATTGGAGCCAAATATGGTCTTTTTCACCCTTGTTTATTTAAAGTCACTTATTTTTTTTTTTTAAACATATTTTTATTGCAGAGTTAGAAACCACAGGATACAAACAATCAACCAGTGCTCTCGTGACACCCCACCGTCCAATAATAAATCCAAACTGTACACAGCCATTCAGCCCGCATCCCGGGGGCCGGGCGGCATGTTGTCACAAGCAATAGGAGAAAATCACGGTGTAAGTCCCACGGGGGCCAAGGTCGAAAAGCCATCGTACGTATCTGCTTTTACCCCCCCCCCCCACAACAAAACCTTCGTCAGCCATCCCAAAAATAATGCAGTGACATCCCGTACTTCGGGGCCACCCCCAAGCGCCCCCGCCCCAACTCGTCTGGCCGCTCCCCTCAGCCCTCCCATACTTCACATCGTGCAAACCTCCCTAATAGAGCCTAGGCACCCAGGCGAGCCACCCCCTAATGGCTTCCGTCCCACCCCAATTCCCATGAACCAGTCCCCCCCAAGACCCCCCCCCCCCTGGCAACTGCTAGGAGTACCCCTCGTCCTGTCGAGTTAGATGGATCCACCACAGCGCGGAAATTAGCTCTTCTGTGTGCGCCCCGTGGTGTCCACCGGCTCAGTTCTCCCCATCCTCGTCATCTACCAAAAAGTCACGCAAGGCCTGCACCACCTGTTCCCATGCACGCGCCGCTTCCAAAACCTTCTCATTCCCCAACTTAACAGCCTGTTTCATCCGGAGCACACTCTCGCAAGCAGACCACCGCAGCAATTCATTCTTCCACCTACGCAGCGAGGGCCCCCCCCTGGACTTCCAATGCCACGATATCTCCCTCTGCGCCAGTATCAGACCCAGATCAATAAATTTGCTCGTCACCTTGGTGTGTTTGGTGTGCGGGAACCAGAGCAACAGGCACGCCGCCATATCGAAGTCCACCTCCCTGGTAGACACTTCATTCAGGAGTTCCCCTACCTCCGCCCAATAGGTCCCCAATTGCGGGCACCCCCAAAACAAATGATCCACGTCCGCACCCAGAGACGAACACCGTGGGCATCGGGCATCCGGCACCCGGAAGTACCGCTGTAATTTCTCCGGGGTTAAATAGGCCCTATGAAGCACATAGAAATGCACTTGTTGAAAGCGCGCATTTCTCGTGCCCTTCCACGTACGCCGCAGGATGTGTCCCCATGCCGTATCCGGTATGGGGCGGCCCACACTCTCTTCCCATTTAGCCTTGAGCCCTAGGAGAGGCTCCAGTCCCTCATGCAGCATCCTATTATGGAGGCACGTCACAGCTTTAACCGTGCCAGCTGCCATCACCACATATTGGCACGCCATAGTCGTCTTTGGTTCTACGAGCCCCCCTTTCCAGTGCTTCTGTATGGCAGCCACCACTGCCGCGTGCAAGAGGAACCCCCCGTCGGGCAGCCCAAACTGGTCCCGGAGCACCTCAAACGGTGCCAACGCCCCATCTATGTACAAGTCACCTACCACCTGCAATCCCATCTCTTCCCAAGCCAGCAACGGGGACCAATCACCCCCGTGCGGCAAGGCCGTCAGCATGCCGATCGGAATCTCCGGTGCATAAGGCCGCGAAGCCCTCGCTCTCCGAAGGCTCCTCTGCCAACACAAGCGGAGCGTCCTTTCCTCCATGGTGAGGGCCCGTAACTCAAGCCTCTGCTGCATGACAATATAGGATAACACATGGCGTTGTATCCCCCGATCCCGGTCCTCCTCTGGGCCCCTGAACACCCTAGCCACGTTCTGTGTAAGAACCTGCAGCTGTGCCGCTAGATAATACAGCTCGAAATCAGGCACAGCCATACCCCCTTCCATCTTAGGGCGGAGGAGCGTGTTCAGGGCCACTCTACGGCGGCCATGCCCCCATAGGAAGCCAATAATCATCGACCTCAGGTCTCTGAAGACCCCTTGGGGAATCCATATAGGTAGCGTCCGGAAATAATGGAGAAAGCGGGGGAGTGCCACCATCTTCAAAAGGGCAATTCTGCCTAGAACCGTCAGCGGGAGGGTCGACCAGAAAGACAAGCTGCCCCGCAGTGCCCGGATACAGCGACCAATGTTGCCCTCCAATAGGTCCGCGGTAGCGTGGTAAATGCGAACACCCAGATAGGTGAAACAAGATGGCTCCCACACCACGTCCAAGTCGCCACCAGGATCAGGTGAACCCGCTCGCAGCGGGAACACACAAGTCTTCGCCCAATTGACCCTAAGACCCGACAGCCGGCCGAACTCCGACAGCAGCTCCATTGCACCGGCCAACGCCCGGGAGGTGTCAGCCAGGTACAGGAGCAAGTCATCCGCATATAGCGATATATAATGCCACTGCCCGCCCCTGGCTATCCCCATGTACTCGACACCCGACCTCGCATGGACCGCTAAAGGTTCCATCGCCAGAGCAAACAACAGGGGAGACAGAGAGCATCCCTGCCGCGTGCCCCTGCCCACCGGGTACGCCGCCGACACCAGGCTGCCCAAACGTACTCTCGCCGTCGCCGATGCATACAAGACCCTTGTCCATCTGCGGAACCCCTCACCCATACCAAACCTCTCCAAAACTCCGTCTAGGAACGGCCATTCCAAACTATCAAAGGCTTTCTCAATGTCCACAGATAGGACCGCCGGGGCTCCCTCCCCGTCCAAGATGGCGTCCATTATCCCCACCAGTCGGCGAACATTCAGCGCCGTGCTCCTCGTGGGTATGAACCCGGCCTGGTCCCTATGTACCAGGCCCGTCATATACGGGGCCAGCCTGGTGGCCAATATTCGGCTCAGAATCTTATAATCCACCGTCAGCATGGATAGTGGGCGATAAGACCGCACGTCCGCTGCATCCCGGCCAGGCTTCAGGAGCGGCACAATCAAGGCCTCCCGCATGGATCCGGGCAGTGCCCCAGCCTCGAAAGCTTCAGCATACACCGCCAGCAACCTGGGGGTCAAACTATCCGCATACAGCTGGTAAAATTCAATCGGTAGTCCGTCCACCCCGGGCGTTTTGTTGCGGGCCATATGCTTTATGGCCGCCCGTATTTCCGTGAGCGTTACCGGGCCGCCCAGTTCCTTCGCGTCCTCCTCATCAAGGACCGGAAGCTGCCTCTCCCCCAAGTATTCCACAATGTCCTGGACCCCCACCCCTAGCTGACTCTGGTACAGTTCCTCATAGTACCCCCTAAAACATTCCAATATCGCTGCCTGGGTGTACACCATCTCCCCCTGCGCAGTACGAATGCCGAGGATCGGGGAGCCCCTAAGTTCCGGGTTGGCCAGTCTGGCCAAGAGGGTACCCACCTTGTCCCTTTCCGCATGCGCCCTGATGATATACTGCTTGTAGTCATAGCACCGCAAACGTTCCGTCTCGGTGGCGACCACTTCTTTCGCTTCTAATAGCTGGGCCTGTAAGTCCGGCCTAGCCGGCCTGCGGCGCTCCAAGTCCCTCAACCTATCTTCCGCTGTCACGAGGTCATTCAACACAGCCGTGCGAGCATTCGAAAACCTACCCAAACACACCCCTCTCACCACCACTTTCATTGCATCCCATTCAGTGGACCTGCTCGTGGCCGTGCCCGCATTCAGTCCGAAATAGCTATCAATGCCTTGCCGAACCGCGTCTTGGAAGACAGGATCCTCAAGTGTCTCCGGCCGAAGCCGCCACGTTGGTATGACTGAGCGCTCTCTCTGCCACTGAATGTGCACCAATAGGGGATTATGATCTGAGATAGTCCTAGCCAAGTACTCCGCATGGGAGACCAACGGAGCTAGGGGTCCACCGCAGAGCACCGAATCAATCCTAACATGCAGGTCATGAAGTGCAGAGTAAAAGGAGTAATCCCTGGCCTCCCTGTGCCGCTCCCTCCAGACATCCAGCAACCCCCATCTATCCTGCCAGTCCTTCCTGTGCGCGGCCAGCCTGCGCACCGGGGAGTCCACCAGAGGGGGATGGGACCTATCCAGAGCCACATCTGTAATCGAGTTAAAGTCCCCCCCTAGCACTATCGGGCCCGCCAGGAAGGAGGCTAACGCCCCTGAGAGGCTATCAAGATATCGAGCTTGATCAGTATTTGGCGCATACACACAGCAGAAAACCACATCCCGTCCATATAACCTCCCCTCCACCGCCACAAACCGGCCATCCGGATCCACGACTTGATTCAACAATTGAAAGGGTATCCCCGCCCTCACCCAGATCAGCACCCCCCTGGCATACGCTGAGTAGGTGGTGCCAAACACCTGGCCCCGCCATCTTTTCTGCAAGGCAGTACATTCCTTCTTAGTGAGATGAGTCTCTTGAAGCATAGCAATCTGAACCCCCCTACGTACTAGATATGCATGGACCTTATGCCCCCGGACATTCCACGTCAGGCATTTCAGATTAGGTAATGTCCCCATTCCAACTTCGTACAGTCCGAATCAAATAACGAATGTTCATAACCCCTCCAATGCAGTTGCCCCTCCCCGAACACACCCAGAACAGAAAAACTTCCCAAACCCCACTCCCCAGGACAGAGCACACAAACCCAATGTCCGCCCCCATCCAAACCTTGAAACAACTTCTCACACTCTTACCCTGTGGTCTCCACCACAGGCGGCCTTAAGGGCCCAAGGGGGGTGAATCACCGCCGACCCCAGCAAGCGGAGCCCGCGCCCCGCGCCTCCATCCCTCCTGAAGCACAGATCTCCCCCTCCCGGCATCCCGTCCCCCATCAACAGGATACCACCCTACCATGAAGTCCCGATCTAGCTCAATCCAACCAATGTCAGCCACAAAAGATACCATCCGAGGTCTGTGGGGTCACCTCCGGCCCCTTCGAACTGTCCGCTTCTGAGAGTTCCTCTCCCGACCTGCCGCCTTCCCCTCCCGAGTCAGTGTCCGCACGTTCACTGTTCTGTTGCGACCCTGTAATGGCCGCCGTCGCTGCGAGTGCATCCCTCTTTTCCGCCGCCATCTGAGCCTCCCGCCTCTCCCGCTGGCGCCTGTTGCGAGATCTGATGCGTTGCGATTGCCTCACCCGGGGCTGCTTGGGTTCATCTCGCCTACTTTTATGCGATCTGTCCGTCCCCGCTCTATACAACTCCAGCCAGTGCCAAACCTCGTCTGGAGTCTGGAAAAAGTGCGTAGACCCATCCATCATGATCCGCAACTTAGCTGGGTAGAGCAAGGAGTACTGAATGCTTTCCTCCCTGAGCTCCTTTTTCACTGCCAGGAACGATGCCCGGTTTTTCTGGACCGTTTGGGTGTAGTCCGGGAAGATCGTAACCCTACTATTCTCCACCTCATAGGGGCCCGACATCCTGGCCCGCTGAATGAGGAGATCCCGGTCCTTGTAGTGGAGGAGTCTCACCAACATCGGGCGGGGGGGGCGACCAAGCCCCGGCGGGCGAGCAGGTACCCGGTGGGCCCTCTCCAGCGTAAAGAAAGGAGTGAGCCCCTCCGGCGCCACCACAGTGCGGAACCAGTTCTCCATATAGGCCACCGCATCCTCCCCTTCAATCCGTTCCGGAAGGCCTACGACCCGCACGTTGTTCCGCCTATTGCGGCCTTCTGCATCCTCTGCCCTCCGTTCCAACGAGTCCAGCCGGGCCAACATATCAGTGATCTTATGCTCCGCGGCCACCACCGATGGTTTCAGGTCCAGCAATAGTTGGTCATGGTCCTTAACTCTGTCCGCTAGCTTCGCATGATCTGCGCGTAGCAGCCCCAGGCCCATGGCCACTTGGGCGATGTCTTGGTGCAACGCGTCCTTGGTCGAGGCGATCGCATCAAGTATGGCATCTAGTCGCCGGTTCAGCCGTTGTTCTCGATCGAGCTCCGGGGAGGGACTCTCGCCCAGCTGGGTTGAAGTCGCCGAGTCCCCCTCAGTGCGTCTCTCGCTCATCGGCCCACCCGTCGCCGCCATTCCAGGGCGCTGCGTCACAAGTCCAGGAGCCCGTTTATCGTCAGCTCCCGCGGGCAGCGCCAGTCGCCGGCAGTGCAATGTCCCCACCGACACTCACAGGCACAAGAGCCACGGCCTGCGAAGCACACTCCACTCGGCCGCCCCCCTCGGGAGCCTGAGGGGGAGAGGATAAGTCTCAGGGTGGTGGCCAGCTAGGGTCCCCAAGCTCCGGATGAGTCAAGGCAGCGTTCCGTGGCCTCAGGGCACAGCCCCGCCGACCCTAGCGCCTCGGTCAGCGGATTGCAGGATCACTCGCCAGGATCCCTCGCCAGTCGGCGACAACTCGGCTCAGGGCTGAAGTTCGGGGCCTTCCGACCACCCCGCCGCCATTTTCTTCGCACCCTCGGCAACACCTCAGCCGCTGCCTCGACACGGTCTCCTCGGGGGCGGCAGTCCCCCAGCAGTTCACCAATTGCACCCAGCCGTTCCCTCGCACTTCAGAGGGCAGGAGGGTCGTCTCCGGGTCGCCTAGGGTTCCGAAAACAGGAGAATTAGCGGGATCCTGCGCGGAGCTGCGAGCTCACGCCGCCATCCCGATCGGCGTCCAAGCCACGCCCCCTATTTAAAGTCACTTATAACAATAAGACTATGACTTTTGAAGATCCTCTCCGACTTCGCAGTTTCCTCAATTCCTGTGGTCCGGCTGATATGGAATTCTCTGGCCCTTCTTCTTCATTTCCACCATGACTTTGTTGCTAGTATAGCCTGCCTTTCCTGGAATTTATGATATTTTGTTGTTCTTATAACGATATGTTCTTTTTTCCACAGGTTCCTTAGTTAATGTTGGACCTCATTGGTCCCAGCTCATTCTCGTCTAGTTTTCTTCTCCAATTGTTCATTCCTGTGCTTTTTCCCGTTATATAGCCGTTTGTTTGTTCTAATCTCACTGTTTTTCTTTTCCTCACAGATCGTCTTATTGTGTTCCGTCATGGTCCTCCGGTGGGACGTCCCGTGCCCCGTTTGCTTGTCCTCCGTTGGTTGGCCTTTCCTCCCTCCTCACGTCTCCGTTGCTTCCCTTCTGTTTCCTGTCCTTTGACAACCCACCCCTCATCATTTTTTGTAAGTATTGCCCCATGTTTTCTCTCTCCATTGTTCACATGTCCCATGCATTTCCGCTGGTTTTCGTCTTCATCGTTTCCTTGTTCTTCCACGTTCTTCTGAGCTCTATTCTCTTTCGACCATTCTTGCTTTGCTTTTCCTTTCTTTTTTTCTCTTTTTCATCCTCTCTCATTTTCCTTCAGACATCATTTCTATTACTTTTCTGCCCCTTTTTCGGTCATTTCTACTTATCAGCTTTAACTTCTACTCTATCAACTTTTTTCCTTACTGTCTTCCCTCTTCAGCACTTTCCTACTATTTTTCCAACACGATTCTCTTTCCTTCTCATCAATTTCATGCTCTCTTCTTTTCGCACTTCTCTGCATGTTTTCTTCCTTACACTTTCCTACTTCCATTCCTTTTTTCATTTTTTCCCTCTCGAATCCTTTGAGGCTTCCTCATACTTTTGCTCTGCACTATCCCCTTTCATATCTCCTTAATGTCTGTCCGCATTGTTTCATGGAACCTTAAAGGTTTGCATTCGCCCATCAAGAGGCAAAAGATACTCTCTCATTTAGCTAAATTCAATGTTGACATTGCCTTTTTACAGGAAACCCACTTAACTGATAGTGAAGCTGCTAAACTCCAGAGAGGTTGGGTGGGTACGGTTTTTTCCGCCCCTGGTGATGGCAAAAGAAATGGTGTTGTTTTGTTAATCCGTAAATCTTTTACTCATTCAGTGCTACATTCTGACTTTGACCCTGAGGGCAGATGGTTATTTGTTAAACTTTCTTCTAAAGGTGTACCTTTCTCTTTGCTTAATGTCTATGCCCCTACAGGTGGGAATCCTATTTTCTGGAAAGCATTTGCCTCTCGTATCACTGATTGCATAGCTGATAATTTCATTTTAGCAGGTGACTGTAACCTACCATTAGATCCCTTTTTGGATAGGCGTTCCAAATCTCCATTTGTCCCTAATAAATCCCATAACCTTTTTGCCCACGCCATCTCCCAGCACAAATTAATTGATGCATGGCGACTTTGTCATCCAACCGACGAAGAATTTACGTTCTACTCCCCAGTCCATCATTCCCAATCCCGTATTGATTATATATTTCTCTCCCACCATATCTCCCAATCCCTTACCCAAGCGGAGATTGGTCCCATTGTTTTCTCCGATCATGCCCCTGTCCTGGTCAACATTGATTTTTTACCCAAATCCAGTGGTCCTAAACGATGGCGCTTCAACAATACCCTCCTAACTGATCCCAAATTTACCGCCTCCTTTATTGACTTCACTAATGAATTTTTTGTTCTTAATGAGACTCCATCCTTGTCTGCTCACACTGTCTGGGACGCTTTCAAAGCAGCTGCCAGAGACTTTATCCTTAGACATGTTGCGGCAAAACGTAAAATTGCTCGTCAACGCACTACTGATCTTCTGTCTCAGATTAAACTCCTAGAGCACTCCTACTATACATCTCATACTCAAGAGTCTTTGACAGCTCTCATCACTGCCAAAATGAACTATAATAAACAATCCACTGATGATGCTTCCCTGTACCTCCTGAAATCCAGTTCGAAATTTTATGGTGGGAAAAACAAGGCGGGGAAAATTCTTGCCAGTTATTTAAAAGTCAAACAAAACAAGTTGAATGTTGAATCTGTTTTTGATGTTCATTCGGTATTGCAACATAAAGATGCTGACATCCTGGAGGTATTTTCTCATTTCTACTCTACACTTTATTCCTCTGACACTCAACCTTCTGATCACTCTATTTCCACCTTCTTATCCAGCATACATCCTCCTTCTACCTTTCCTATTGATTTGACCTCCCTTGAAACTCCCCTTACCATTACCGAACTCCGCACCGCACTCCATTTACTCAAAAAGGATAAGGCTTCCGGCCCAGATGGCTTCACCGTCGAATTTTACCAACACTTTGCAAACCTTCTACTACCCAAATTATTTCACCTTCTTGATTCCTTCAAGACAGACGATGCCTCCTTAGGCACTTTCTCGGATGCTTACATCTGCATCATACCAAAGGAGGGCAAGGATCATCAACATTGCAAGAACTACAGACCAATCTCCCTTGTCAATATTGATTATAAAATATATGCTAAATCTTTGGCCATTAGACTTGATCCTTTTCTCCCAGATCTCCTTGGCCCTGAACAATCGGGTTTCGTTAAGGGTCGTTTTATCTCCGACAATACCAGGCTCCTTTTTAATGTCTTATCTAAGTCCCCACGATTCAATGGTTCCTTAGCTGCTATTGCCTTAGACGCCGAAAAAGCATTTGATAGGGTAGAATGGTCATTTCTTTTTTCCGTGTTAAAATGGTTTGGATTTGGCCCCAATTTCATCTCCCTTATATCCCTCCTCTATGCAAATCCTACAGCTGCGGTGTGTGCCAATGGACTCATTTCTTCATTTTTCCGTCTCGGTAGAGGCGTCCGACAAGGCTGCCCTCTCTCCCCTTTTCTTTTCAATCTCGCCCTGGAACCTTTCTTATCCAGAATACGTCAAAACCCGAACATTCATGGCTTCCCTCTTGCTCAAACGCAGGTTAAATTAGCTGCCTATGCAGATGACATTTTGCTTTTCATCTCGAATCCATCTGTCTCCATCCCCGCTTTCCTCGCTGAAGTCCGTACCTATTCCCATCTCTCTGGATATAAGCTCAATAGTGATAAGTGCGAAATCCTACCTCTCACCAAATTCACCTTTAAACCTGACTTTGCTGCCTCCACTTTCACTTGGAGTCCAGCTCATATCAAGTATCTTGGTTTGCACTTTACTCCTTCTGCCCCAGACACTATTTCGTTATGCCTTACTAAATGCTGTCAAAAATTGTCTGACCTTACTTCTAGATGGCACCCCCTATACCTTTCTTGGTGGGGCCGTCTTGACACTATTAAGATGATGCTGTCCCCAATTATCCTCTACACCATTTCTAACTTACCGCTTTCCATTCCTGCCAAATTTTTCACTAAACTAAATTCCATACTCTCAGTATTCTTATGGTCTGGTAAGAAGCCGCGTATGTCCTTATCGCGTCTCCGCCTCCCCAAATCGGAAGGTGGGGTTAATTTCCCAAACTTTCCTGCCTATCATAAGGCGTTCCTCCTGAAACAAGCAGCCGTTTGGCTCAAAGACCCTACTGACCCCCCTCCTCTGTGGGCTAAACTCGAACGTCTTTCTCTTTCTCCTTTTTCCTTTGCTGAATACTTATCCTTCTCTCGTAAGCCCCAATTCTTGTCCAGTCCAATTCATAAATACACCGCGAAACTACTTTTAGCCATTACTCCGGCTCCTCCCTCTTCTATTGCAGAACTTCTCGCCACTACGATTTGGTATAATAATAGCATTCTTATCAAATTGAAACCCTTCTACTGGAAAACTTGGCGACAGCGTGGTTTAATCTGGGTCTCCCAACTTTTCACTGGATCTGTCTTTACCCCTTTTCCGGTTCTTCGTCAACTCTTTTCTCTCCCTGCCTCCTTTGTTCATAAATACACCCTACTCAAACATGCAGTTATGTTCGCCTATGACTCTCTCTCCAACTCTACTCCGACTGTGACCCCTACTGCTCCCGTCTCTTCTCTACGCACTCAACTACGCTCTAACCCATCAGCGTCCTCCATCTATCACTCCTTTTACGATCCTCCATCACCTAGGCCTAAATCCAAAGTTGAGGAGCAATGGGAATCTGATCTTGCTGTCTCGTGGCCCACGTCCCTGTGGGATAAAATATGGACTAAAATTCGCAAGTCTTCCAGGGCTGCTTCTCTCACACAAACCCTTTTTTTCATCTACAATCGCCTTCTGTACACACCATCTATCCTCCACAAGCGTTTTCCCCTGACCCCAGATCTCTGCTGGTCCTGTTCGCACCCCAACCCCACACTTTTTCACATGCTTTTCACATGCCCTCCCACGAATGCCTTCTGGACTAAAGTCTGGAATCAAGTCAATTCTATTTTCAATACCTCCATCCCTTTTTCTATCCCTGACATTTTCCTTGGTTCACTTTCCTTTTCTTGGACTGATGTTGCAGTAAGTGTTCATATTGTTGACCTATTATTGGCTGTTGCGTTTCAGCAAATTACTGTTAACTGGAAAGACTCCAAGGGAATTACTTTTAAAGCTTGGTGGTTCAATGTCTGTTACAATCACAGACTAGATACTGCATTTGTTTATCCCACTTCCCTAGCTCCGAAAAGGCTTTCATTATGGCTCCCCGTTACCCTTTACCTAGATACATGTGCCAAACGTTCCTTTCAACTGACCCCAGTTCAACAAGAAGTCTCGAAACCCCCTTGAATGACCTTTTGTTCCTTATTATTCATTAATGCTTATTCAACTGCATATTTGTGCATTGCATCTACTGTTATATAGCTTCAATGCTTGTAATTTTTAAAGTTTTAGCCTCATTCTTATCTCCCTTTCCTTTCTCTCTTCCCTATCCTCCCTTCCTTCCTTGTCCCTCCCCCCGTTTTCTTTTATCACAATTTTTTTTTTTTTTATAATGCTCTCAGTTACTACCCATGCTATTCCTGTTGTTTTCACTTTGTATACTATGCTGCCATTATTTGATTATCTTAATAAACTTTTCTTTGAACTAAAAAAAAAAAAGGTCTGTTTATGTACAGGAAGAGGCACCTTTCTGTACATACACAAACCATGGCATTTTGCTTTTTCCATGTGTGCTGCACAAGGCATGACACATGGAAAAAGAAAAAACAAGGAGAAATAATGCATTTCTCCTCATTTCGCCAACTTAAGACCAGGATTTTCCTGGTCTTAATTTTGGTGCTGCCTCCTATGTACACCACACTTGTACATAGGGGGCAGTGTCAATACAATGGGTGTTGTGGTGGATCACCCACCACTACACCCACTACATACCCCTTTCATGCTAAACATAGCATGAAAGGGTGCCTTATGTACAAGGCAGCGTTAAGCCAAGTTAAGTGGCTTAATGCTGCCTTGTACATAAGGCAAGGCCCCTATCGCCACGGGAACGTCATAAAGAGCGACGTTTCTTTGGCGATAGGGGCTTGTCCATATGCCATATAGTTTTAAGTGCTGCTTTAAATATAGTTGTAAAAAATATCATTAGATAAAATATGATCATTGATAATATAATTTGTATGCATTTTTTTTATATGTATTTCAATGTATTTTATGTTATTTCTGTAATTTGTAAACTTTTTTTATTTGTGTGTTTAGTAAAATTAGTAATTTATTTGTGTAAATTTCAATGTTATATTAATGTGTATAATTATTTTTGATGTTATGTTATAGCAGCGGGATGTTGAGTTTATAGGGGATAAGAGAAGGGAGATTTTTTAAATGTGAATGTTTTAATTTTATGTTATATGCAACTTTTGATAATATGCAAATTAGTTTTGTAAGATTTTGAAAATTATTGTTTTTATTTTTGAAATAAGTTAATTCTTTTTTTAATATTATCAACTTATATTTAATTCACATTTTATATTATTTTGAATTTGATTATAAAATGGTAAAATATACATGAGCATTTAAAATTGTATATTGAGATTATTTATGTAGCATGTACCTAAATAATCAAGACATTAAAATTGATAAATATATATTTGGAAAATTAAGTGTATTATATTGTTTCTGGTTTTTGTTTTGAAATCATATAACGTTTATTTTTATTTTATTTCTTAATAGGTTGTGTGTAGAATAATTGTTTTATTTTAAATGTAAATAATTTAACACATTTTAAAATAATATTTAATACGTATTTTAAGTAATAAATTATTCTAAATATGTATTAAATACAATGTATTTATAAAGATGTATTTAGGTTTTTATTTTAATATGTATTATACTTTACAACAATACTATTTGTTCTGGGTGAGAAATGTTATATTTTGTGAATGATGTTAGGTTTGTGTGGTTGATATTTGATAAAGACAATTTTCGTTGGCATATGTAATTAGGGTGGGGGCTGCCCAAGACAAGCATGCCAATGCACCCACCCCCACCACCATTACAGCCTTTCTGCCCCCCCGGGTGGCAGAAACCCCACTAAACGGCATGGATTTTTTTTGTGCATTTGTTTTTAGGGTGGGGGCTGCGAGAAACAGGTACCACAATGCCCCCGCACCACCATTGCAGCCTTTCTGCACCCCCAGGGGTGCTGAAAGCCCACTTGACAATAGGGATTTTTTTGTTTTATTTGTGTAGGGGTAGGGGCTGTCCAAAATTGGCATGACAATGCACCCACAGAGAAATTCTAGTCTTTCTGCCTCCCGGAGGGCAGATGGGGGCAGTGGCCCCTGATCTGCCCCCTGAGGTGGCAGAAATCCAATGCGTGGGGCCTGCCCAAAATGAGCATACCAATTCTCTAACGACTTTTGGGAACACGGGGTGGATGGAAATTTGTGGATCAACGCAGAATCCAGAACTTTCCACCACAGAAATGTGAGGAAAATGTGGGTCTTTTGACAATTTCTTAGGTTTGCAAGGGATTCTGGGTAACAGAACTCGGTGAAAGGCAGTCAAGTTACCCCATCCTGCATTCCCCTGGGGTGTCTAGTTTTTAAAAATGTATAGGTTTTCCTTGGTACCGGCAGAGCTATGGTTGAAAATCTACAGCTTTGCACTTTGCCAAAAAAGGGTCATTTTTCACTGTGAAATTGTGTTGTGTCAACATTGCGTTTTGCGCCATTTCCTGCTGTTGGCACTAGGCCTACCCACACAAGTGAGATACCATTTTTCTTGGAAGACTTTGGGGAACAGGGTGTGGGTAGAAATATGTCGATCCACGCAGATTCTAGAACTTTCCACCATAGAAATGTGAGGAAAGTTGGGCTTTTTTGACAATTTTTTAGGTTTTCAAGGGATTCTGGGTAACAGAACCTGGTGAGAGCCAGTCAAGTCACTCCATCCTAGATTCCCCTGGGTGTCTAGTTTTCTTAGCAAAAAAAGGGTAATTTTTCATTGTGAAAATGTGGTGTGTTCACGTTTTGTTTTGAGCCATTTCCAGTCGTGGGCACTATGCTTACCCACCAAATGAGGAACCATTTTATCGGGAGACTTAGGGTAATTTAGATTTGTAAAGAACTGTTATTACCTACTGACTTTTGATGCATTTCTGCCTTCCAAACGAAACGAAAGACAATGTGTAAAAAAGAAGTCATTTTGAAAAATGACCGATAATTCTCATGCTAGTATGAGTATTCCCAATTTTGGAAATGTGCAAATTATTACTGTTTCTTAATGCTATATTTTGTTGCCATTTCAGAAATACATGGGTGTCTTTAATACCGATTTTTCCATGTATACATTTTCCCAGAATAATTGCTATATACGGTACATAATAACAAAACATTTCAAGCTGCTGCTCAGTTTTTGGCTCTGGGTTCGTAGGGTTCTTGGCGAACCTATAAGTCCTATAAATCCTCACAACCAATAAAGTCTAGCAGTTGTAACAGTATCTTGCTTTCAAAGAGTTGTCTTAATTAGAAGAAGTTACAGGTGAAAACAGTGGCACAAATGACTCTTTTTTTCAACTAATTTTTAATTTTTCCTATATTTAACTGTTAGTTTCCATAAAGAAACCTTGAAGGATCTACAGAAATGAGCCCTTGCTGAATTCAGAATTGTGTCTACCTTTCTGAAATGTATAGTTTTCCAGGATCCATTTTTGCTTTCATATCCATTTTTCTATTAACTGGAAGGAGGTTGAAAGCACAAAAAATAGCAAAAATAGACTATTTCCCAGAAATTGGCAAAATTGTGTAAAAGATGTTGGTTTTCTGTCAAAAGTCTGTCATTTCCTAAAAGCTGGGAAATGGTCATTTCCTCCCCACAACCCCTTTTTGATACCATTTGCAGGGAAAAAAACAGACGCTTTCATTTGCAGCACTTTTTTCCATTTTTTTCCGCCAAAAAACAAAGTTTAGCTATGATATGGCTAATTTCTGCGTAGCCTCCAGGGGAATCTACAAACCCTGGGTACTTTTAGAATCCCCATTATGTTGAAAGAAAACGGACGCAAATTTGGCATGGATACCGTATGTGGTCAAAAATTTACAGGGGCCTAAGCGCAAACTACCCCAAGTAGCCAAAAAAAGGCTTAGCACGGGGGGAAAGGCTTAGCAGCGATGGGGTTAAAGCATTTGTTTGGAAACCTCCACCACCATTACAGCCTTTCTGCCCCCCCCGGGTGGCAGAAACCCCACTAAACGCCATGGATTTTTATGTGCATTTGTTTTTAGGGTGGGGGCTGCCCGAAACAGGTACCCCAATGCCCCCGCACCACCATTGCAGCCTTTCTGCCCCCCCAGGGGTGCAGAAAGCCCACTTGACACCAGGGATTTTTTTGTTTTATTCGTGTAGGGGTAGGGGCTGTTCAAAATTGGCATGACAATACCCCCACAGAGAAATTCTAGTCTTTTTGCCCCCTTGAGAGCAGATGGGGGCAGTGTCCCCTGATCTGCCCCCTGAGGTGACAGAAATCCAATGCGTGGGGCCTGCCCAAAATGAGCATACCAATTCTCTAACGACTTTGGGGAACACGGGGTGGATGGAAATTTGTGGATCAACGCAAAATCCAGAACTTTCCACCACAGAAATGTGAGGAAAATGTGGGTCTTTTGATAATTTCTTAGGTTTGCAAGGGATTCTGGGTAACAGAACTCGGTGAGAGGCAGTCACGTTACCCCATCCTGCATTCCCCTGGGGTGTCTAGTTTTTAAAAATGTATAGGTTTTCCTTGGTTCCGGCAGAGCTAGGGTTAAAAATCTACAGCTTTGCACTTTGCCAAAAAAGGGTCATTTTTCACTGTGAAATTGTGTTGTGTCAACATTGTGTTTTGTGCCATTTCCTGCTGCTGGCACTAGGCCTACCCACACAAGTGAGGTACCATTTTTCTTGGAAGACTTTGGGGAATACGGTGTGGGTAGAAATATGTCAATCCACGCAGATTCTAGAACTTTCCACCATAGAAATGTGAGGAAAATTGGGCTTTTTAAAAAAAAAATTAGGTTTTCAAGGGTTTCTGGGTAACAGAACCTGGTGAGAGCCAGTCAAGTCACCCCACCCTAGATTCCCCTGGGTGTCTAGTTTTCTTAGCAAAAAAGGGTAATTTTTCATTGTGAAAATGTGGTGTGTTCACGTTTTGTTTTGAGCCATTTCCAATTGCGGGCACTATGCTTACCCACACAAATGAGGTACCATTTTATCGGGAGACTTAGGGTAATTTAGATTCGTGAAGAACTGTTATTACCTATTGACTTTCGATGCATTTCTGCCATCCAAACGAAACGAAAGACAATGTGTAAAAAATAAGTCATTTTGAAAAATGACAGATAATTCTAATGCTAGTATGAGTATTCCCAATTTTGGAAATGTGCAAATATCTACTGTTTCTAAATGCTATATTTTGTTCCCATTTCAGAAATACATGGGTGTCTTTCATACCGATTTTTCCATGTATACATTTTCCGAAAATAATTGCTATATACGGTACATAATAAAAAAACATTTCAAGGCACTGCTCAGTTTTTGGCTCTGGTTTTGTAGAGTTCTTGGTGAACCTAGAAGTCCTATAAATCCTCACAACCAATGAAGTCCAGCAGTTGTAACAGTATCTTGCTTTCAAAGAGTTGTCTTAATTAGAAGAAGTTACAGGTGAAAACAGTGGCACAAATGACTGTTTTTTTCAACTAATTTTTAATATTTCCTATATTTAACTGTTAGTTTCCATAAAGAAACCTTGAAGGATCTTCAGAAATGAGCCCTTGCTGAATTCAGAATTGTGTCTACCTTTCTGAAATGTACAGTTTTCCAGGATCCATTTTTGCTTTCATATCCATTTTTCTATTAACTGGAAGGAGGTTGAAAGCACACAAAATAGCAAAAATAGACTATGTCCCAGAAAATGGCAAAACTGTGTAAAAAATGTTGGTTTTCTGACAAAAGTCTGTAATTTCCTAAAAGCTGGGAAATGGTCATTTCCTCCCCACAATCCCTTTTTTGATACCATTTGCAGGGGAAAAAACAGACGCTTTCATTTGCAGCACTTTTTTCCACTTTTTCCCGCCAAAAAACAAAGTTTAGCTATGATATGGCTAATTTCTGCGTATCCTCCAGGGGAATCTACAAACCCTGGGTACTTTTAGAATCCCCATTATGTTGAAAGAAAAGGACGCAAATTTGGCATGGATACCGTATGTGGTCAAAAACGTACAGGAGCCTAAGTGCAAACTACCCCAAGTAGCCAAAAAAAGGCTTAGCACAGGGGGGAAAGGCTTAGCAGCAATGGGGTTAAAGCATTTGTTTGGAAACAGTTTCCTAGGTTCACCAACTGTCAGGCTCTTCCTTCCAGAATCTTTGGAATTGTGCAGGGCTATAAGAGGTCCGCCTCTCAACGGCCCCAGAGTCTAAAGTATAAATACACAGACTGCCGGGATAGTCAAGCGAGGGGAGAAAAGGATGGGAACAGCAGGGAGGGAGACCTGTGAAGACACAAAGAACACTCTATCAGTATCTATGGATAACAAGGCTAACTTTAATCCTCCCTCCTGATAGGGACTTTCTGATTCTACTCTGCTACCTGTAAAGGAAAATACTGTTGTCTTGCAATGCAAGGAGAGAATAGGGTGATACCAGGTGTTTACCAACTGTAATGGGAAACAAAAGAACACATTGTAACTACAGCCTATATTTCTATCAACATAATAATAATAATAATAATAATATTAAAACCACTTATAGAGCGCATGGTTACACTAAAAACAGTGTGTCCCCACGCTAAGAAATGCTATAGCTCCCTGAAGAGGCCGAGGACCGGGGATGGTCAGCACCCTGGGCTACAGACTCAGTTATTCCCTAGGAAAAAGGTAGGTTTTTAGTTTAGATCTGAATAATGTTTCTGAGGGCTCCATGCGCAGGTTAAGGGGGAGATTATTCCAGTGCTTGCTCGCAAGAAAGCGGAAGGAGCTGCCTCCCATCCTGCTCCTGCGCACACGAGGAATTTGAAACAGCATTGCTCCAGCAGATCTAAGGTCCCGGGAGGGGCGATGTATGGTCAAAAGGTTGCGCAGGTACCTTGGCCCTTTACCCTGTGCAATGCGGTGGGCGAAGCAGAGAGCTTTAAACTTAATGCGCTCCTCAATGGGGAGCCAGTGAAGTTTTTGTAGTGCTGTTTTGCCGGATGCCCTGCGCGGGAGATTGAGTACCATGCGGGCGGCAGCATTTTGGACACACTGTAGTTGGTGCAAGCCTTTCCTGCTCAGACCTAAAAGGAGGGCGTTGCCGTAGTCCAGATGTGGAGTCACTAGGGCATGAACAAGAGTCTTCCTGGCACTGATAGGGAGCAGATCAAGAACTTTACGGAGTGTTTTTAGTATTTCAAAACATTTGCCCGTAATTTTGCTGATCTGTTGTTTGAAGGAAAGTTCCGCATCCAGCCATATTCCTAGGTTCTTGATAGAGAGTGCTGGGTGGGGAACTACTCCTAGATCTGCGGGCCACCAGGCCTGCGACCAGGCAGAGGAGGGATTGCCTACCATCAATAGCTCAGTTTTGTTGCTATTGAGGCGAAGGCAATTATTATTCATCCAATCTGCTACTGATCGCATACAATTGGAAAAATTGGTGGCGTCCTCAGCCTGATTGTTGGAGAGGTTAATTATCAGTTGGGTATCGTCAGCGTATGTGACGATATCCACACCAAAAGTTTCCACCAATTGGGCTAGGGGTTTCATGTATAGATTAAATAGCGTAGGGCTCAAACTTGAGCCCTGTGGAACCCCGTGTCTCAGTTTGCGAAAAGACGATTTGTGAGGAGGACAGTGCACCTGAAAACTCCTGTTTTCAAGAAAGGATCCTATCCACTCCAGGGCTGGTCCTACCACTCCCAGATCAGAGAGGCGAGACAGCAGCGTTGAGTGCAGCACGGTGTCAAATGCTGCACTAAGATCTAACAGGACCAACGCTGCTGTCTGCCCCCATCTGCAAGTTGTTTCAAACGTTCAGTGGTGAAGAGAACCGCCGACTCGGTAGAGTGGCCTGCTCTGAACCCTGACTGAGTGGAGTGGAGGAGAGAGTTTTCCTCAACAAATTTCATAAGTTGGCTATTTACTATCTTCTCCACAACTTTTCCGCAGAAGGGGAGAAGGGAGATAGGGCGAAGATTTTGTAGCTGGGAGATTGGTATATTCGCTTTTTTTTCAGGGGTATTACTTGTGCCGTCTTCCAAGCGTCCGGCACATGACATTCCTGAAAGGACAGGGTGATCAGGTGTTCAATCTGCTCGATCAAACAGTCAATGACTTCCTTACAGCGATTGGGGGCAATCACATCCAGAGGGGAGTCAGACTGAATGCTATTAATGATAGTGAGCAGGTCTGCTCTCTCAGGGACGAAAAATTGAGTCAACTGGGTCTTGGTGGCGGAGGCGCTTCTCACTACCACCTCATGAATAGGTGTATTATCTGTAAAGGTGGCATGTATTACATCTACTTTTTTATGAAACATATACAATGGGCTGGGTTCTACAACATACCCAAAACTGTCTGTGATAATTCCGTAGTCAGTGAGGTCCCACCGAAATGATACCCTTATGCTCCTCTCTCCTACTATAGGATAAATATAAAGGATTGCAGATAGAAATCAAACATCAACATCAGACATGGGTAATGATTCTTAGCTATGTCTGTACCACAAGAATGTCACAGATATCCAAGAAGTTCCAGCGACTCTGCTAGGATGGCTAAGATACCATGTGCTCTGTGATAAATCCAGGGAACTGTTCTGAGCCCAGAATGCCCCGTGCAGAACCGTACAAAGTAATAGCTTCCCCGCAAGAGACTAGGAATCAATGTCTCCTCCAATGGGGAAACTCATGCGCACCACCGCGTTTCCCCGCACCAAGACGGTGGAATGCCAATCTCATCCAACGGGGAAACGTGAACTCGCTCAGCCGATAGAGTTCACTAAACAAATAGTTCAATCCGGCAGACACCGATGCAAGCAGGGCGTGCCTCTCGCCAAACAACAAACGTGCACCCAACGATGATCGGAGTATAGCGTACTCCTTCCAGGACCAAAGTACTGTGGGAAGGCTAGAAACAAAAGAGCTCTTACCGCTTCTTCAAGATGCTACAAACCGACCAGGAAACTCCAGAAGAATTATCGGCAGCGGTGCAATCCCCGGAAAGAGCTTTGTTCCCTCGACTGTGTGACTCTCGTTGCACGTACAACGTGCGTCCCAAGAATGCTCGGAAATGTAGTTTTTTCCCGCGTGCTTCCGGGTATAGCGCTATTTAGGTCAGTGCTTACCGGACAGTCCAAATCCTGAAGTATATCCCCCCTCACGAGGGGTGCTGACCGACTGCAGGCTTTTCAGGATACAACCTGTGGAATTTAGCCACCAAACGTGGAGCGTGCACTACCCCGGCAGGTTCCCATGAATTTTCCTCAGGACCGTAGCCTTTCCATGATATCAGATATTGCAGCCTCCCTCTCACATGTTTGGCATCAAGAATTCCCTGAACCTCATATTCTTGGTCTTGATGCACCCAAATTGGCCCAGGAGCTCATCTGACAGGGCTGTGGGAAGGTTTCAGGAGGGACACGTGAAACACAGGGTAAATCCTGAAATGTGTCAGCAAACGCAGTTTAACCGCCAACAAGTTCATGTGCTTAATCACACGATAAGGCCCTATGAACCTGGGATTAAACACACTGTGTATTTTAAACCGTATGTTTTTCGTAGACAACCAAACCAGATCCCCCTTCTTGAACACGGGACAAGGTCTACGATGTTTATCTGCTTGTCTTTTTTGTACCTGGCCTTAGCTCGTAGTAGGTTACCACGTGTGGCAAGTAGGATCTTGCGAACACGTGACAATCTCTCCTGAATGTCTGGCAGCCTGGCATTGGTACTCGGGAGCAACAGAGGATTGAATCTAGGGTGAAAACCATAGGAACAGAAAAAAGGAGTGTGTAGTGTGGAGGAGTGTTGCACACTATTATAAGCAATTTCCGCCACCCATAATTAGTCCACCCATGTATCTGTTATCGTGGACATAACAACGTAAGAACTGTTTGACTGTCTGGCATATCCTCTCTGTTTGGCCATCCGTCTGGGGGTGAAAACTAGTGGAAATTGAGGATGAAATCTGTAATTCAGTACACAAAGTTTTCCAAAAACGGGCTGTGAACTGGGCCCCTCTGTCTGATACTATAACCCTTGGGAATCTGTGTAGACGGACTACGTTTACCAACAGGATGTGTGCTAACTGACCAGCCGTGGGAACCTGTTTGCAGTGACCCATTTTGGTAAGATAGTCTATAACCACAACTATGGCTGTCTTTTCTTGATCTTTAGGGAATCCTACTATGAAATCAATGGAAAATCTCTCCCAAGGGTTTTCCGGAGTAGGCATGGGTTGTAACAGACCTTGAGGTTGCTGACGATCGGGTTTCATCTGCGTACATGTTGCACACTCTTTCACCCATTGAGGAAGATCTGGACGTATGGATGGCCACCAGAATTGTCTCCAGCGTTTTAGCATATCCCATGTGACCAGCACAAGGTGAGTCGTGACACCAGGAAAAGACTGTTCTTTGTAATGTCTTATTTGGCACTAACACTTGTGATCCTTTCATGGGTATGCCTTGTCGCATATTCCATTCTTTATGATGTCTAAGCCATGTTCTCCAGACACACGTTTGTACCCCTGTTTTTATGCTTTGTAGGAAATCCCTTGTTTGTGTAACACACAAGACCTTGGCGGGTTCGATGATGGCTCTTTCTGGCTTAACAGTATGCATGGTTGGATTTTCCTGGCGCGTCAGGGCGTCTGGTTTCTTGTTGTTCACTCCCGCCCGATAGGTTACGATTAAACGGAATTCTTCAAAGAACTGCATCGAACGTAATTGCCGCGGGGTAAGATGGTGAGCTGCTTGCATGAATTGTAGATTGCGATGGTCTGAATTGACCGTCACCTGGTGATTTGCTCCCAACAACCAGTGTCTCCATTCGACGAATGCATCCTTGATAGCAAGGAGTTCCTTCTCGGCGATGGTATAGTTCCCTTCAGCTGGGTTCAATTTCCGAGACATAAATGCTATGGGATGGAGGTGTCCTGTGTTTTCTTGTCTTTGGGACAAGACAGCTCCCAGGGCAACTTCGGATGCATCAGCTTCCACAATGAAAGGTAATTCGGGATTGGCATGTGTGAGAACCGGAGCCGTAGAGAAAGCGGCTTTCAACTGGTCAAATGCTCTCTGTGTTACCTCGGTCCAAACAAAAGGTGTATTTTTTCCTGTGAGCGGGTGTTACCATGTCAGAGAATCCCCGGATAAACTTTCTATAAAAGTTGGCGAATCCTAACAGACTTTGGAAATCTTTAACATTGCAAGGACGAGGCCACTCCATCACCGCCTTGACCTTTCTTTCCGCCATAAACTTACCGGATGGGGTGAGCATCTTTCCCAAAAACTCCATGTTAGTGACATGAAATTCACATTTCGTTATCTTGCAATACAGATGGTTTTCTTGTAACGCCTGTAGAACCCGACTCACGTGTCAAACATGTTCATCATTTGTGGCAGAATATATCAATATATCATCGATATAGACCACCACAAAGAGGTCCAGATATTCTGTCAGTACTTCATTTAAAAAAAACTGAAAAGCAGCCGGGGCGTTACAAAGCCCAAAGGGCATTACCAGATATTCGAAAAGCCTGTACCTCGTCTTGAAGGCTGTCTTCCATTCATCCCCATGTCGTATTCGAACAAGTGATAGGCACCTCTAAGATTGAGTTTGGTGTATATGTTGGCAGCTCTTACTTGCTCCAGTAAGACTGGGATTAAGGGTAACGGATATTGATTTTTTACCGTAATGGTATTGAGGGCCCTGTAATCGATGCATCATTGCATTTCACCATTCGCCTTTCGGAATGAAAAATAGAGGAGATGCTTCAGGGGATCTCGAAGGTCGTATATAACCGATCGCGAGGTATTTATCGAAAATACGAACGTAGGAATTTGTTTTCCGGTACAATGAGGGCATAAATCCGACCACTTGGGACCACAGCTCCCGGGAGAAGGTCAATCCTGCAATCATATTCTCTGTGTGGTGGAAAGACCTCTGCCTGCGTATCACTAAAAACTGCTCCATATGTTTCGTAAACTTCAGGTAAAACCACTGCCTTTTCCGCAGCAGTGGCAACGTGTAGTATTGAGGTTAACACCCGAGAGGGACTACAGAGAATTTTGTTACAATGCTCCTGACAAAAGGCGGATGTGAACCGTAAGGTTTTAGGGGTCCAATGTATGAGTGGTTCATGTGCAACCATCAGAGACCCAGTATCACTCCGTATTGTGGAGCGTTGATGATGTTAAACGACAGCCTTTCATGATGATAACCATCATGAGTAAGATCGTATTCAGGGGTGTTGTATTTGATTGGTCCTGATTTCAGTTATTTTCCGTCTACTGCATAGACTGTTTCGGGTTGACTCTTGGTTATGATGAGCGCTCCTAGACGTAGAAGCATCCTGTGGTTCCAGAATCCACCATTGCACATATACTTTTTTCCTCAGAGCTTATAATTATGGACATGTTGAGAAAAAAGTGGTTCTTCTCCTGGACATTGGCTGGAGTTATTGTAGTGATAATTTTCTTGCTTGAGGGTTCCCCTTCTCCTGCCTTCAAGCTTTGGAGTTTTCCGCCCCTTTATCTGTGATCCCAGCAGCGGCTTGTCCGTTTCTAAACCTTCTGTATTTAGGTTTTACTGGGCAGTCCCGGAGGTAGTTTCCCTTTTAACCACAATAAAGGCACAGACCTTGTTTTCTGCGATAGTCTCTTTCGCTTACTGTCAATGAAGCCCTTACAGCTCCTATGTCCATGGGTTCTGTTGATGTTGCTGTCTTTTCCCCTTGCATGGAACGTTCATATGACTGGACATAACATTCTTTTTCCTTGTGGTCTCCTTTCCGCTCTTTCATCCTATGGTCAAGGTGTAAGGTACGTTTAATGAGAGCTGAACAAGTACGCGATTGAGGGTCGATGTGTGCCAACACATCCTTCAGTTTGTCTGTGAGACCCTGGTAAAAGATAGCAGATTACTTAGACTCAGGCCAATCGGTTTCTGCTACCAACCAGCGAAAACTGTTAAGGAATGTTACTAGATCCGATGTTCCCTGTCTCAGTTCCAGTAGGTCTCTGTCAGCAGAAAACGTTTCTGCTCTATGGTCGAATGTTTTCTCAAATTCTAAGCGGAATTCATCCCAATCGTAAAGAAGAGGATCATCTCGTCTCACTACAGGAACTGCCCACTGTGTGGCCTCACCCCCCAAGTATGAAATAAAAAAAAGGCACCCTTGCTTGATTTGTGGCGAACATCTTGGGTTTACACGTAAAGTGTAATAACACCTGGGTCAAAAAAACCTGCACCTTCTTAATATCCGCATAAAACCTTTCAGGGGGAACCAAGGGTATTTGTGCTGGCATTTCCACTACTACGGAAGTTGGTGGGGGATTCTCTCCTACATCAAAGGGATTCCTTTGCATCCTGTCTACCCTATTTTTTAGCTGCGCTGTCTCTAATCGTGATGCAGCTACCTCCTGTCGGGAAGCTGCTAACTCTGTTTGCACCAACGCCAATGCCGCCATTACATCTTCCAAAGTCGCCATCTATACACCTCAGCACATTCGAGAAGAGAAAGAATTTGTGGGCGATAATTCTGTCAACATATACAATGGGCTGGGTTCTACAACATACCCAAAACTGTCTGTGATAATTTCGTAGTCAGTAAGGTCCCACCGATATGATACCCTTATGCTCCTCTATCTTGCAATAGGATAAATATAAAGGATTGCAGATAGAAATCAAACATCAACATCAGACATGGATAATGATTCTTAGCTATGTTTGTACCATGAGAATGTCACAGATATCCAAGAAGTTCCAGTAACTCTGCTAGAATGGCTAAGATACCATGTACTCCGTGGTAAATCCAGGGAACTGTTCTGAGCCCAGAATGCCCTTGCAGAACCATACAAAGTAATAGCTTCCTCGCAAGAGACTAGGAATCAAAGTCTCCTCCAACGGGGAAACTCATGTGCACCACCGCGTTTCCCCGCATCAAGACGGCGGAATGCCAATCTCATCCAACGGGGAAACGTGAACTCGCTCAGCCGATAGAGTTCACTAAACATATAGTTAAATCTGACAGACACCGATGCAAGCAGGGCGTGCCTCTCGCCAAACAACAACCGTGCACCCAACGATGACCGGAGTACAGCGTACTCTTTCCAGGACCAAAGTACTGCGGGAAGTCTAGAAACAAAAGAGCTCTTACCGCTTCTTCAAGATGCTACAAACCTAACAGGAAACTCCAGAAGAATTATCGGCAGCTGTGCAATCCCCGGAAGGAGCTTTGTTCCCTCGACTGCGTGACTCTCGTTACACGTACAACGTGCGTCCCAAGCATGCAGGGAAATGTAGTTTTTTCCCGCGTGCTTCCGGGTATAGCGCGATTTAGGTCAGCGCTTACCGGACAGTCCGAATCCTGACACCAACCCTACCTTTGTCCAGAATTCCATCTGCCTTGAACTAAAGAAAGACAATGGCTTGCAGTTCAGGCGCATAAGGGGACGCTGTACAAGTGCCTTGTAGCCCACGCCATCAGCAGTTCAGGGCAATAGGCCAAATTATACCTGGGCGTGGAATTCGGATTGTCGGATGTAACAATTTTGCCAACAGGAGTCCCTGGTTGGGTTCATTGCCCACCAGACCAAGATCCGCTAGGCCCACTCAATCAAGCCATCTTGCATTCCACTGGAGTTGAGCTGCTAGAAAGTACAATTCAAAGTACGGTACTCAAGACTACCCTCAAGTGGGTGGCGAAAGAGGGTAGCTAATACAATTCTCTAGCATCCGCCATCCCAAATCAGGTCATGAAGGAATACATTAAGGGGCCGATTCCGATTCGGCAAAATTCCTTTACAAATAGCCGTACGGATCATATTTCCCGTACGAATCGTACCCGTAAACGTCCCTGTACGTACGATGAAGTACGATTCGGATCCAAAGCAGATCCCCGTACAAATCGTACTAAATACCGTATGACTAAAAAATACGTGCGATTTGTATCTGCAACACGAGGTACGCGACGTCCGTAAGTAATTAAGCAGCAGTTTCCGGCCCAGCAAGTACGATTCGTCTCTGCGACACTCCGTACGACTCTTTTTCTACGGGAGCTCAAAACGTCCAGGAAAGCAGAGTCCGACCCGATCCACATCCCCGATACGTGACGTACATGCCATGAACCCCATCCCCCGTGTCATCCCAGTCCTGTACGCCTATGACCTGGTGCTCAGAAACCGATGACGGCGCATACGGTGAGAACAACAACCAGGGGCGATTGGGGGGTGAGGGGCAGTAAACATCACCCTTACCAAAGTCCAAACCCATAATCTGGATGACATACATTACCACCAATGTCCGGTTACTTGGGGGGCGTGTCAGCTAAGCATGGGCGGATCTAGCGGATCTCGCGTACGCGAAATTGCGGATTTACGGATTCGCAATCCGCGAAGATCCGCGAACTCTAGCGGATTTGCGGATTTTTCCGTTTTTTGTGTTGGCGCGTGTTCGCGCCGATTTTGGGACAAGTTCGCAATTGCGAACTTACTTTTCGGCTTGCAACGGCCGCGACTATGTTGTTTCTACGTCTGGTTTATCATCACAGGTTCACAGCACCCTCTGTTTCACCACTGCCACCCTCTGGGACACCCATGCCACCCTCTAGTACATCCTCACTGGCACCTATTAGGTTTATTTATCACTGTAGATTATGGTGGTTGAAAAAAGCAAGCACACCTGCCCTTCTTCAACTGCCATCAATTAATTTGTGTTTCATTAATGTGTCAGTAATTTTGAAAGTTCCAGTCTGGCTGGCACCTGCTTCCTTCCTTATCTGTAATTTGCTTTTTGTTGCAGTGAAATTTTTTTTTTACAGGACCTTTATGGTGCTATTCTATGAGCCTGCTGTTTGGGTCATAGCAGGGTCATAGAATTGTTGCAAACTCTGGAGGGGCCCATCAGGAAGCACTACCTTGAATGTTACTAATGTTAAGTTTGAACTTTTGCACCTGCTCATTGCTTTCATTTTAGCTAAAATCGTTTTTTTTGCAATTTCGCGCGTTATTTGGGGCGCGAATCCGTGCGAGATCGATTTCGGAAGCCGCGAATACGTGCGAATACAAAATTGTTTTTGTTGCGACGTGTATGTTCGCGTGATCTTGCGCGTGTTCGCGAGGCGCTTCTAGCTATTCGTTTGCCAAGTTACCCTATCGGTCGTACACGGGCGCGGCCATCTTGTTGGCGTGACGTAATTCCGTTTCCGCCCGCTATGTGTAATCTCGCAAAGTGTGCTGCTCGCTAGTACAATTTCGCGCGTACTCGCAAGGAAAATCTCGCGCGAACTTACCCACGCGGTCGTGAACGGGCGCGGCCATCTTGTTTCTCATTCATTGCTATGGTTCTGGGCATGCTTTCTGTATCCTCTCTCAATCTCTGCCATCCTTTGCTTGTTTGAAGTTTTTTTGATCTAATTTTACTTATTATCTAACCCTCTATTTTTCTAGCTCTATATTTTTGTGTTTTCTGCAGCTTTTATTTACTTTTAAACTACTTTTTTATACTCTTTTCTTTTCTTCTTCACTATTCTATTTCTTCTTTATCATTTAAGTTTATTTCTGCCCAGACCATGGTAAAGGGAGCCGGGAAGCACCCTGAGAAGGGGAAGGGTCCCGCACCCCGTGCCCGGCTCCCGTGCGGGCGTTTAAGGGGGGAGCAAGTGGTCCCGAGGGAGATCTTCAGCGCGGAGGAAGTGGCGGCACTGATCTTCCACGTCCAGCGCCGCCTCCCCAAGACGATCCTGGGAGGCGGCAAGATCGCGACCGGCTATGGCATCCGGGAGCGCCGCCAGCGGTGGGAGAAGGTGTGCCGGGCCATGTACAAGATCTCTGGGGTCCGGCGCACATATAACCAGGCCACCCACCGCTGGACCGATGTCATAGACCGGGAGCGGGACTTGCTGGACGCGCTCGGCGTAGAGGTCCCCGGGCTTGGTGAGTAGTAGTAGTAGTACATTTACTACTCTGTTTTATCCTGCTCTGTTATTTGCAAATCTTTGTTCTTTACCAAGAGCAATAATGCTGCCGATTACATTGAGGTAAATTATATTTCAAAATCTTCTATGCATTTCATTTTCAGGTGCACTGCTCTCCTTCTCAGTAGCCTTGCTTGCTACTATGCTTCTTTGTTTTGTATGTTGTGTTCAGAAGCATTTCATTGGCCTGAGAAATTATGTATGAGTGTACTGTAAAGAAAAGAACTGCGTAATGCTAGACAGTAAGGGTCATATTTTCAATTACCGGCGCATCCCTGCAAAGTAGCAGGGATGCGGCAGTAATTGTGTGCCATGCCACCACCACCCATTGGCCCAAAACGTCACAGAAGCCTTACGCATCTGTGCCGTAAAGGCAGCGCATTGCTGGAGTTGCGTGCCAACGATGGCGCAGCTCCAGCAATGCTCTGGGGTACCCTATCTCCCCAATGCTGCATCAAGCCGTACGTCGGCTTCAAGCGCGCAGGGTTTGAGTCATGCATCATTGTCCTAAAAATGACTGATTGACATCTTGTAGATTTCCCTCAGCCACTTTTAGGATTCGTTCCTGCGCAGGTACGCCCTCCCTTGCGCCGGAACGCCCCCTGATGGCGCAGGGCTTTACAACGTGATGCATCGCCCATATGCCCATATGTGTTTTTTTTTTTAATATATACGCCGCACCAACACCATGGCGAGTCTTTTGTTCTGCCGCTGCGTCAGAAAAGGCACGCAACAATGGAGGAAAATCAGCCGCAACTTCCGCAAGGGACTTATAAATCAGCCCCAACAGACTGAAGTCCAGTCCTTCCTTTAGACAGTCACATGGCTATCAGAAGAAATAGTGGCGGTGGTGGCGGGTGGATTGATAGTTTGAGTATTCACTGATCTGCAAGCAGGATGGACTTTGTCTGTCACGTGTTGCGCACTGCTGCCTGCAGTGCCAGGCCTAGGCAAACCTCTTTAGTAGTCTGTTTATTGAGTTACATAGGAACTTTCTAAGTCAACGTTCCGCAAATCAGGCAATACGAATAACGTAGTATACCACATGAGATAGATCCCGTGGAATAGTTGTCTATCTATTTGCTATTTTTCCAAAATATGTTGTTATTGTTCTTTTGAAATGTTTGATTTGGTTGAAAAATCTCATCCATGTTTTCTGGTTTTTCTTTCTTTCATGTTGTACATCAGCTCCCCCCAAGGGCAAGAGGACACAGGAGGAGGGTGCTGAGGATGCAGGCCAGGATCGGGCAGGCGAGGGCTCCTTTGCTGGCCCCAGTAAGTTTACATTTTAATAAACAGTACCTATTTTTTCCTAGCGTTCCTCATTCGATTTTTTCTAAATCGTCTTTGATCTTCTTGTAGACTGGATATAAATTCTTATCCTGCCTCGAATATGACTCCCTGTGGTATTACTAGACTATTCTTATTAGTCTGTCTGTGTAGCTAACTAAGATTGGACATTTGGCAATTCCATTGGACTCCCATTATATTCAGCAATACCTCTATGCACTGTCTCCTTACTGACTAGATAGTGTGGCAGAGTCATTCAGCTCCCGAAGTCACCGATTATAGATCCCCAATGATCTCTAGATTATCGTACGCAGGACAAGAGAGTAGTACGGAGTCACAGCACAGTCAAGAAGTGTCAGAGGCACTCATGCTTGCAAAAATTCCAAAACCTTTAGCTCATCCACTCTAGTCTAGAGGAACAAAAACCACAGAGTCTATTTAAGTGTAAAAGCTTTATTAAAAGTAAACACATTTATTAAAATCTACTTTGTCATAAAACTATTTAACTGTAAACGGAAAAGTGGTTAGTGCTGACGATTAATTGGACACATTTCTTGTGGTCGAGCCGAACTCTCACCTAGTTTGAACTTGATCCTGGTCGTGTTCTTAGGACTCAGGAGTCAAGCTTCTGTCTGTTAGGAGAAAAAGTGGTGCGTGTTAAAAATCAAAAGCAAGCATTCATCAGTTGTGCATAAAAGTGCAGCAAGACAACAGCCTTCCCTGGAAAATGGGACATTTTTACTATGGAGTAGACAGTCACAAATTATTACATTGTATTCTGTTTTTTTAACATTTCTCCTAGACCAAATATTATATAGTAGTGAGTGGTGTATTCTAACATTCTTAAATGTACTTTGTAGGTGTAACATCTGGTGACGGGGCCAGCGCGGAGGTGGCTGTGTTGGACTTGGACTCGGAGGCCTCTGGGGAGGAGGCGGCGTTAGAAGAGCTGGTGGCCGTTCCTGTGGGGGATCAAACGGTGGTGGCGGAAACAGGTAAGCTATATATTCCTTACTTATTGAGATTGAAGACTGCATAGTGTGCTTTCTGCACGGGTGTATTACAATTACAAATCAACCAGGTAGTAGCCTCCTCGAAATGTACTTCGACTTAGCTGTGAAGTTTTTGGTGAGAAGAATCCCAATAAGTTCTTAGACGAACGTGATGGATGGGATGAACGAAAGGCGAAAGAAGGGTGTAAGTAAGTGGGACGCGAACTTGTATGATGGCTGGCAAAGAAGAACGATATGTGTTTGCTTGGACCCAGAGGTGGCTGGGAAGGAAAGAATATGGTATGGTGCATGGCTGGGTCAATGATGAAGCAAGGATGGGTGGAAGAACAGCAGCCTGGGTGGGTGAAACAGAAACTGTATGTGTGCGTATACTTTGACTGAATGGATGCCTGGAGCATGGTATTCTCTGACTCTTACATAGCACATGTGTATCTAGAGAGAGTAGATGGTCGCCAGGTGAAGTAAGTGTTACCTTGAAGAGCATGTACCACCGCACCCGCACGTCCGTCCCAGTGCAGGGAAGGCAAGGAAAAGAAATTGTAAATGTGTCCAATACTACCATGAATAGTAGCAGTACTTTGTATTGCGTTTGCATTCACAGCATATATCTGGTTATTACGGTGGACACTCCGTACCTCTCTTAATAACTTTAGTTTACTTGTAGTACGTCATTCATGTGTGGGTGTATCACTGTTCACTCAATATTAAGCAAAGCACCTAAAGTCATCTCATCTGTCATTAAATACGTCCCATATGAAGTGATAGATAATCAAATTAGTTAGCTTCTTCAGTTTCCTTTTCTAGTACTCATTTGCACTGTAGGGTGAAAGGTAAATTAATTAAGCAGTAGCCCTTGTAACAGAGTATTCTCAGTGCCACCCGTAATAGAAAAGTAATAGCTTCACCACCTGCATGTACTGGACCGGTACAGTAACGCAAGTCTGTCTCCATCATCATGGTGTGCAACTTTTTTTCTCGGGTGCAACTTCACTGTGCTGTGTCCATGTCATTCTGCCGGCTTGCATAAGATAACGTACCCATTTCCCTAAACAAGAGAGAAGAAGAAGAATAAGACTGGTGTACTGTCATAGTCGACTGTAATGGAAGTCCATAGTGGTCGTAGAATTAGTTCATTAAACTACCACTACTGTTAGAGCAAGGATGCAGAAGTGGGAGGTTACATAGATACTGTCCTCAATAGTTATGTACTGTGCTTTCAATTTGCTACTTGTACTCTGTGACCCAACTTTCGGCTCAATCACTTTGTGTTATTAATAAGGAGCATTGGTTACAGACTATGTCTTTCTTTCTTCATATAGTTGCTCCTTCCAAATCAACAACAAGGAGGGAGCAGGCTAGATTGGCCCGGCAACGGAGGCTGGAGGCCACAGTCGCCGAGTATCGGCGGCTGGTGGCCCTGGAGGAGGAGGAGGACACGCAGTCGAGCGGGGCAACATCTTCGACTGTGACCACTGCATCCTCCTCCGTGACTAAGCCAGCGGGACCGAGCCGGGCTAAGAAAGCCGACCGCCACCGCCAAGCAACCGAAATACCAGCTGCCCCCCACAGGAGCTGCAAGGAACGCCAACGCCGCCTACGAGTCCGCATGTCCAACCTGGAGCAGGAGGTCCTGAGGTATAAGACCTTGGTTAAGGGCCTCCGCTCCGAGCTTGCCACCCTCCGCAAGGAGTATGATGCCCATGCCGCATCATGCACCAGCACCAGCACCCTCCAGTAGTGGAGTGTCCCTTGCCCTTTTTTTATAGACTTTTGGGGGGTGGGATTTGGGAGTTGGGATCGTTTTGGGACGTTTCAGAGACAATCGTTGGGGTTAGGGTGGGTGAGGGAGATTATTTTGTTAGGGATAAATAAATATATTTTTCAACTTTATCTGACCATACCTGTTTTTTACTGCTTTTCAGTCTGGTGGGTGGGGGGCGGGGGTGTAACAGTAACTTTGTTTTCCTGAACAGTCGTAGGACTTTAGTAGTACAACCGTCAATCTCTTGTCTACTCCGAAATAATACTCCATTATACTACCTCCCACCAAACGCTTATCTTACCTGTAATTTGTGTTAGAAATTAGGGCTAGGCCCAGGGCTGGCTCCAGGTGAAATGGGGATTAACGTTGTCATTCCTGGGCGGGTGACATTTCCTCATTGCGGTGGTACTAGTGGTGTGACACAGTGGCAGTTGCATGCCTATGGAAAAAAAGAAAACGAAACCTTGTTTGTACTCCTTACTGTAGCATTACAACGGTTACGGTACGATCGAGAAAATAGCAGGTGACAGTACACTAGAACAGTGCCATAATGTAGCCTAACAAATGGTAAAGTATTGCAAGTATAACTAGTACTTGCGTTGAATTTATTTGACATTGGCTACTACTACTAGAAGATATAGTACTGAAGCTGAGTAAGTCTAGAAGATATCCTCGTATTCCTTCACCAGCCTGTTGCTGCTATCACCTTATCCTCCCCAGCAAGTGTGTGGAATTATTGATGTCATTTTAGTCAGACATCAAGCAAAACAACACAGCCCGGGGGAAGAGGGTTAGGGTTTGTAAAATGGATGGGAATGGGGGTTTCTTTTTGGGTAGGTTTTGTTGAGAAGAAAAAAAAAGCAGAGCATGGACAAACAATAATTGAAGATACAGAGTTTACAGACAATCTTTGGTTACAAACTAAAGGTAAGCACATGCAGTCACACTCATAGAATAAAAGACAACAATGGATACTGTATCTGTATTGCGTATGTTGTTGGAGTTGTCCTGTTGAAATTGGTAAGTAAGTTGCATGCAGCAAACAATTCCTCTTATTGGCGGCACTCCTCCATTCCAGCTGACGCTTCGTCCATCAATGTGGTGGTGACCACTGACAGAAGAGACACCCTGTCCACTGCCTGCCTGGCGGATGTTGACTGAAACCCGGCCTGTAATTATTGAACGGAAAACAGGAAGTGCTATTACAATACCACTGATAAATAAATAAAAGGTATGTACGCTGTGTGGTTCAAAAAGTGACACTTTGATTTCCCTAATAGACAGTACAATATTTTTGAAATTGCGTGCTCTGTCTGAGTCACCTTTTTAAGGATCAATAAGTATGGCCAAAATATTATAGCGGATCTTTCCCCTCAAGGTGGGTGTACTACTGTGTTTTAGAACAAAATTTGACCTTCCCAGCAATGCTCCCACCAAGACCCTTACTAAAGCCAGTCGCAAAAATGTAGAAGAACCCAATCATATCTCCAAAAACAATGCCTAGCAGAAAAATGGTTACAAAACGTACTTTGAAAGTAACAGTAGACCCAAATACAGACCGTGGATTGTATTCAAACCACTTGCCTGCAAGCAAAAGTATCCATAGCCAGCATCGCTCCAACAGTGCTCTACAACAACAGAACCGCGTTGCAATAGAACCCCCCTAAACACATGCAATTCTGCTGCTAGGGCTAACCCTAACGAACCCTAACTTACAAAAAGTGCCAAAACTGGTGTTTCCTTATGGATTTTGTCCAACAAACTTCTAGCCGGTATTAGACCTTCCCAGGAATGCCCCAGGCAAGACCCGCCAACCCACCCGCAAAAAAACACGCGACAACACCCCCAAACAGCGAAAAAGCTAAATCTCATACTTACAATATCTCTCGGCCTTCGGTCCAAAGTAACGCGCTGTGCAGCTAGGTCATCATCAATCATCATAACTCCTGTTTTCCACCACGGATTTCCTGAAAAGCAAATGCAATCAAGATTAGACTGTCGCAGCAGTGCTTCGACAGAGACCCCGGCCGCAACCCACCCACGAACAGCAGGAAGCCCCCCAAAACGCTACATTGAGCAAGATGTCTGAAGAAATGGCAAAAAAAAGGCTTTTCCTTAAGGATTTTGTCCAAAACACTTCTATCCGGCATTAGACCTTCCCAGGAATGCCCCAGCCAAGACCCGCCAACCCACCCGCAAAAAAACACGTGACAACACCCCCAAACAGCGAAAAAGCTAAATCTCATACTTACAATATCTCTCGGCCTTCGGTCCAAAGTAACGCGCTGTGCAGCTAGGTCATCATCAATCATCATAACTCCTGTTTTCCACCACGGATTTCCTGAAAAGCAAATGCAATCAAGATTAGACTGTCGCAGCAGTGCTTCGACAGACACCAAAAATTACACACAAACCCCCGGAACCCCGCCAAAGAGCACCTCAAAGGCAAGCAAGTCAGCAAAAACGGCAAGAAATTTCCACCTCATATTTGGTCCAAAACACTTTTGTCCATTATTAGAGCTTCACAGCAATGGGCCCAAAACCGTCAACTCACCCGCAAAGAAGTACAACACCCCCACAAGTGCTGAGTCTTTCTTCATTGTGCGTAATCCAGCACTCTGCTTGGAGGGAAATCGCAGTCTGGAGGAGGAGGATAGAGGAGCATGTTCTTCAGAACTTGTGAACCTGAGGAATGTAGACTGCGGCACCTTCAAATCAATAAGCAAACAAGTGAAGACAGTTCTGATGATGGTCTTGTTTTTGGGATTAGGTGATTAAAGTTTGAATTAAATTAACTGTGCAAAACAAAGAAAGAGAGACACAAAGCACACAGGAATAAAAGTGAATAAGGACGAAAAAGAAAGTTCTTGATTGATTGTCTCATTTTCAGGGCTCGGTGTCAGGGAATAAGAACAAGATTTCGTCATCATACTCTGCGAATTCAGGCTGGATGAGGTCAGTGGCACCGAACAGAGAAAAAATCCCCTCATCTACGTTGCTGTCCTCCTCGTCTTCATGCGGCGTGCTTTCTCGTACTTTGTAATCTGGTGGTATGAGGTGCTGATTCATCTTGATCATTGTCAGCCGCTCCACATTTTTGGGCGAGAGGCGGCTCCGTTTGGGAGTTACAATGCCACCAGCAGCACTGAAAACACGTTCAGAAGACACACTTGCGAGTGGGCAAGACAAATAGTTTATAGCCAGGTTGTAGAGCTGTGGCCACAATTGTTTTTTGCCATGCCAATACTGCAATGGCTCCTCATTAAGAAAGACCACTGTTGAGTCATTCAGATAGTCCTGCACCATCGACTCAAGGTCATCAACTGTTCCTCCACTTTGCTTACTTTTTGCTGTGCTGGCTGTGACATTTTTTCGAGAACCATACCCCATCAAACTTAGCCAATCCTCCTCCCCAGCCACTGTTAGTGTTGTCATTGTGTGTGGTGCAGATGATCCAGTTGCCGGTGTCTTTAACGGCTGAGAGGTCACTTGTGCCCCAGCCACAGGTGTAGAAGTGGATTCTTGTGACTGCGGATGGCCTGCTGATGCTGATGCTGATGTACTGGCTTCTCCTTCAATAACCTGCCGTTCTTTTTCAAACCTCTTGGCTGACCAGGCTAACCAATGTTTGTACTTTTGAACATCTGCATCAGCGAAAGGAAAGAATGCGTTGTCTGCCAGCGCCTTTTTGTAGCGTGGATCCAGAATAGTAGCACAAATGTAATGCTGATCTGAGTTGATGTTTTTAAGACGTTCATCACCACGTAGGCGATGTAATAATTTCTCAGACAAAATGAAATGGGTTTTTTTTTTTCATCTTTTTGAAACTCAGAAGAAACCGCCATCAGTTGGTGCTCCAGTATGCACAACAATGGGATAGCTTTTCCCAAATTACAGTCCTCCTGGCTGACTGCACGCGTGAAGAACTCAAAAGGACGAAGCATGTCTGTCAGGCTTTTAACTATGGCCCATTGCGCCTTACTCATCCGCAGGTCCTCCTTCTGAGATGTAGCCTCTGTCAAGAAATAGTGATCGAGTACCGTATACTGCTCATACAGATGCTCAAGCATGTAGAAGGTTGAGCTCCAACGTGTTGCCACCTCCTGGATGAGTGCTTTCACTGGCATTCCACGTTCAAGTAGCAGTCTCCTCAGATGCTTCCGGGCCTTAAAAGAATGGCTGAAATGGTTGCACATTTTGCGGCAGGTGGCCATTACCTCGAACGCTGGACTCTCTTTATCACTCAAGAATTTTTGAACTACCAGGTTGATACAGTGCGCCAAACACGGCACTCTAACATGGTCACCCTTCAACATGGCCTTAACTACATTGGCGCCATTATCCGTGGAAACATAACCAATCTTGCGTTTTAGGGGGGATAGCATTGTCAAGACCTTTTTGTCAAACTCTTCCAAAAGGTTTTCTGCTGTGTGACTTTTCTCCAAGCCAAACATGGCTAGTGTTGCATGTTTCCGAGCAGCTTTGAAAACTTGGTCCGGGTCAACACCTGCGTTTAGCTTTGCTATAACACCTGAAAAAGAGACCCAGTGTGCAGTGATGCACATGTAATCATCGCCTGGGCCACTGGTCCACATGTCTGTTGTCAGATGTATTGTGTGAACAGCACTCTTCTGCAAAGCTGCCCCAATCGCCTGCAGCACATCTTCATGTAGTGCTGGAACCGCAACTCTGGCAAAATAGAACCGGCTCGGAACCTTCCATTTAGGGCAGAGCGTTGCCACTAATTCAAGAAAACCTACCGCTTCTACAAAAGAAAAAGGTAGAAGGTCCACAGCTAGCATTTTAGCCAGCTTAGTGTTATACAGACGCGTCAGTGGGTGGTTGCGTTCATATGGCACGTCTGAAGTAAGCATTGTTCTAATGTTGCCCTGGACCAAGCATTTACGGGCTGATAATGACTTCGTTGACCCAATTTTGCTCGCTGGTGAACTTTTGTGCGTTGGTGTCTCACTCGCTCCAACACTCTTAGTGTGCCTCACATTGGGTGTGCTGCTGACAGGGGTACTGGGTGTAAGGGAAGTGTTTGACACGTCTTCTTCCTGCTCGTCATCATCAGATGAAACATCAACGTTTCCTTGAATTTGGCCTTTCTTGATCGCATCTAGGTGCGCAAACCATTTGACAGTGTGCTGTCTCCTAAGATGACCTCTCTGGCCTCCGGTACCATAGTTGGTACCTGGCTTACCACGACTAACTGCTTGCTTACAAATGGTACAAATGGCAAACTTTGGATTTTTTGGACAAACAGTAAAGAAGTCCCAAACTGGGGACTTGAAGTGTCTGTGGGACATGGAGGAGGCGGCGATACTGGTGGTGGTGGTCATGAAGCTAATGCCAGATGAAGTGGAGGATGTGGATTGCCCAACTTTTGTACGTTTTGCACTTTCACCGCCACTAATTAAGGTCGAGATTGACGGAGGTCTCTTCTTGCCAGAAAGAAATATGGAAGCGGGACGAGTTGGTGTACTACTTAACTCCAATGATTGTGGTGTTTCCACTGCCTCCTCATCGACAACATCATCATCACGCTCAGCAGCTCTTCGGGCTAGGGTCAAAATGTCTGTTTGCTGCATGCCCGCTGGGGCTGCAGTGACCTTTATGATGACTGGGTCGTCGTTGGCAGAGTCTTCATCAGCAGCAGTATCCGCCACTTCTTGTTGAGACTCATCACACTCCATAACTCTGAGACTTTGGACGAGCTTCCTTTTACGCTTAACTACCTTTGTTTGTTCCCAAGTTTGATCCGTATCATCAGAAGGAGGTGTGCTTGAAGAGGATGTAGACACCACCCTTGATCTCTTCCTTGCTAGGGGTGTGGAAGACAATGAAGGATCATCAGGAGGAGTGGCTTCCTCAAATGATACCTCGCCTTGATTGTCGATTTCCTGATGTGCCCCTACTTCGGGAGGAACAACTATTGTGGGCACTTGTTGTGACCCTCCATGCACCTCTGCTTGCGCATCTCCTTGCGCTGCCTCTCTTTCCACATGTACTTGGGCTTGTACTTGCACATGTGATTGTTGTTGCCGCTGTGGTTGTTCAACACTCGTCAGATGAGCTACAACAACCTGTGTTGATTGAGGGACATTGCTGCTGCTTTCTTGCGATGAGCCAACATCACTGGTCGATGGTGATTGAAGAAGTATACTGGCTGCCTCTGCAGCACTCAAGGGCTTGGACTTAAGTTGGCGTGGTGGTGGTGGTGGCACTGAGCCCAATGGAGCGGGGGTGCTGCTGCCAGCTTGGTCCCCAGCAGATCCCGCTGCAGCTGCTGCAGGCATACTTTTTTTTTTACTCACAAAAAAAGGGGCGGGCGGCACACCAGTGTCCTTGGTAACTTGCTTCTTCTGCTCCTTACTGGCACCTTTCTTGCTAGAGGAGCTACGGGTTACTTTTTTTGGGGCCATCTTCTTCAGAGCAGGTCAGCAGGCAGCAGCTGCACGAGTTGCAGAGGGTTCTGTGTCCAGACGTGACGTCGCGTGACGTTATGCTGCACACACCGCTGCAGGACTTCTTCCTGGCACTGGTGGTTCTATTGAGTCTTCTTGTGCACCTAAAAGCAATGGAAGACAGAGGAACATCAGTTCAGTTATACACCCCAAAAAATCGACAAAACACAGAAAAATGAGCACAATCCCATGCCATCCATGATGTTTACATTGAAGACACCCCACAGAAAGACTAGGGACATGCAAGTATGCAACACTCACTACCCCTGGGCATAAGGGATGAAAAGTAGGCAAAATAAGTGCAGGCCTCAGACACTGCCTCTCCTCAAAATGGCCCCCTTACACCCCAAGCACATGTTGCCTGTACCAGCCAGCACTCAAGATGGCCACCACCACCACCCACATGGCCAGTCCACATCAACAGTACACCCCCAAAAAACAGAAAAACAGCCAGAAATCACCACAATCCAATGCCATCCATGATGTTTACATCAAAGAGAGTGAGACAACACCACAGGCATACTCAGTCGATGCACCACCACCACCCCTGGGCAAGCAAAAGGCCAAACCAGCAGCCCCCCAAAAACGACAAAAAACAATAAAATAAGCACAATCCCAGCCCATCCATGGCCTCAATTATGTTTAAATTCAAGAAGACATCCCACAGAAAGACTAAGCCCATGCAACACTCACCACCCCTGGGCAAAGGGCCACACCAGCAGGCCCAAAAAAACGACAAAAACCAATAAAATCTGCACAATCCCAGCCCATCCATGGCCTCAATGGTGTTTAAATTCAAGAAGACACCCCACAGAAAGACTAGGCCCATGCAACACTCACCACCCCTGGGCAAAGGGCCACACCAGCAGGCCCAAAAAAACGACAAAAAACAATAAAATCTGCACAATCCCAGCCCATCCATGGCCTCAATGGTGTTTAAATTCAAGAAGACACCCCTCAGAAACACTAGGCCCATGCAACACTCACTACCCCTGGGCATAAGGGATGAAAAGTAGGCAAAATAAGTGCAGGCCTCAGACACTGCCTCTCCTCAAAATGGCCCCCTTACACCCCAAGCACATGTTGCCTGTACCAGCCAGCACTCAAGATGGCCACCACCACCACCCACATGGCCAGTCCACATCAACAGTACACCCCCAAAAAACAGAAAAACAGCCAGAAATCACCACAATCCAATGCCATCCATGATGTTTACATCAAAGAGAGTGAGACCACACCACAGGCACACTCAGTCCATGCACCCCACCCCTGGGCAAGCAAAAGGCCACACCAGCAGCCCCCCAAAAACGACAAAAAACAATAAAATAAGCACAATCCCAACCCATCCATGGCCTCAATTATGTTTAAATTCAAGAAGACACCCCACAGAAAGACTAGGCCCATGCAACACTCACCACCCCTGGGCAAAGGGCCACACCAGCAGGCCCAGAAAAACGACTAAAAACAATAAAATCTGCACAATCCCAGCCCATCCATGGCCTCAATGGTGTTTAAATTCAAGAAGACACCCCTCAGAAACACTAGGCCCATGCAACACTCACTACCCCTGGGCATAAGGGATGAAAAGTAGGCAAAATAAGTGCAGGCCTCAGACACTGCCTCTCCTCAAAATGGCCCCCTTACACCCCAAGCACATGTTGCCTGTACCAGCCAGCACTCAAGATGGCCACCACCACCACCCACATGGCCAGTCCACATCAACAGTACACCCCCAAAAAACAGAAAAACAGCCAGAAATCACCACAATCCAATGCCATCCATGATGTTTACATCAAAGAGAGTGAGACCACACCACAGGCACACTCAGTCCATGCACCACCACCACCCCTGGGCAAGCAAAAGGCCACACCAGCAGCCCCCCAAAAACGACAAAAAACAATAAAATAAGCACAATCCCAGCCCATCCATGGCCTCAATTATGTTTAAATTCAAGAAGACACCCCACAGAAAGACTAGGCCCATGCAACACTCACCACCCCTGGGCAAAGGGCCACACCAGCAGGCCCAAAAAAACGACAAAAACCAATAAAATCTGCACAATCCCAGCCCATCCATGGCCTCAATGGTGTTTAAATTCAAGAAGACACCCCACAGAAAGACTAGGCCCATGCAACACTCACCACCCCTGGGCAAAGGGCCACACCAGCAGGCCCAAAAAAACGACAAAAAACAATAAAATCTGCACAATCCCAGCCCATCCATGGCCTCAATGGTGTTTAAATTCAAGAAGACACCCCTCAGAAACACTAGGCCCATGCAACACTCACTACCCCTGGGCATAAGGGATGAAAAGTAGGCAAAATAAGTGCAGGCCTCAGACACTGCCTCTCCTCAAAATGGCCCCCTTACACCCCAAGCACATGTTGCCTGTACCAGCCAGCACTCAAGATGGCCACCACCACCACCCACATGGCCAGACCACATCAACAGTACACCCCCAAAAAACAGAAAAACAGCCAGAAATCACCACAATCCAATGCCATCCATGATGTTTACATCAAAGAGAGTGAGACAACACCACAGGCACACTCAGTCCATGCACCACCACCACCCCTGGGCAAGCAAAAGGCACACCAGCAGCCCCCCAAAAACGCAAAAAAACAATAAAATAAGCACAATCCCAGCCCATCCATGGCCTCAATTATGTTTAAATTCAAGAAGACACCCCACAGAAAGACTAGGCCCATGCAACACTCACCACCCCTGGGCAAAGGGCCACACCAGCAGGCCCAAAAAAACGACAAAAAACAATAAAATCTGCACAATCCCAGCCCATCCATGGCCTCAATGGTGTTTAAATTCAACAAAACAGTTGTATCATGCACCCATAACCAACCCTGGTCCTACTGGATACTGTGGCTACCCACAATATAATTTATTTAATTTTCTGAAAAAGTTCCAAAATTGTACTTGCAGCAACTGTAATGCCCCAAACAGACTTACTTGTGAAAGTTGATTTCTAATCCAAAAGTGATCCAAAGACAGTCAAAAAGGCCTCAAATCCAAATATCCAGCAGCACCCACAAAAAGTAATCCTTCCAGCTCCAGATCCAAATGAAAGTGACCAGGAGATGGACAAAGCACTGGGAGGAGCCTGCTGGACAGGAACAGGAAGTTGGAGACTGTGGGGCACTTCCTTCCTCCCCCCCCCCCCAAAATGGACTCCTTGCAAAAAAAAGGCCATGCAAATGTCAACCTGAGGAGTGATTCTGATAAAAATCATAATTTTCTGAAGGTTTATCCTGTTTGCTGGTGATTTTCTTGTGCGAAATTGCAAAATCTCTATTTCGCAAGTGCGAGATTGTTCCTTTCCGCCGCAACTACGTGTTCGCCATTGCGAACTCTCGCGAGGTGTGCTGTGCAAGGTGGCAAGCCGCGAGTACGTATTCGCGGGCGACAAACTCCCGCGGGAACACGCAGCAAGATCTAAAATGGCGCGTCACTCGCAAAGAAAAACAACTCGGCAAACGCTAAAATGACGGAAAGTGAACGCCGTGCACCACGCCGCGCGCCGCAACCAAGCAAAAAATCCGCCGCGAGCGGATTCACGGATTTTCGACAAATTCGCGAGAGTTCGCGGATTGCGAATTTGCCGAAAATCCGAAAAATCCGCGATCGGAGCGGATTTTACGCCCATGCTTAGTGTCAGCAACCCCTGCATACTGCAACAACGGAAGTGTACTTGTATGGTGCAATTCACACGCTCGCGTATAGCACCATTACAATAGTGATACAAGGCACACACACGCCAAGAATGCCGGGGTACGGTGCGTTACACACGCTCGCGTATTGCTCCTTCACAATAGTGATACAAGGTGCACACACGCCATGAATGCCGGGGTACTGTGTTACACAGGCTCTCGTATGGCTCCATTACAATAGTGATACGAGGCGCACACACACCATGAATGCTGGGGTACGGTGCGTTACACACGCTCGCGTATGGCTCCATCACAATAGTGATGCGAGGCGCGCACACGCCATCAACCCCATCGTCCGTGTCATCCCAGTCCTGTACGCCTAGGACCTGGTGCGAGAACAACAACCAGGGGCTGAAGGGGTGAGTGGCTGGAAACATCACTCATACCAAAGTCCTACCCCATAATCTGTATGCCATACATCACCATCAATGTCCCGTTACCTGGGGGGCGTGTCCAGCAACCCCTGCGTTCCAACGTAAGGGTATGCGTCGATCTGGCCCTGCATATTAACTTCACATTGGTGTGTGCAGGTCCGGGCCAGCAGTGTCCAGCTCCAAGGGGGGGTGGGTGAACATCTCTACCAGCAGTGGCCAGTCGGTTTACAACCATTACAACGAAACTTTTACCACGCAGTGCTGTTACAACGCAGGTTTTACTACGCATACCATTACAACGCATTATACTGGGGGGCGCTCTAGGATAGAGAATAAGTTTAATTTACTATCCAACAGCTTCCCTACTATCCACGGGGACTGGAGTTGGAATAGTAAGTTGAACTATTCACTATCCAGCACCCCCAAGTGTAATGCGTTGTAATGGTATGCGTAGTAAAACCTGCGTTGTAACAGCATGCGTGGTAAAAGCATGCGCTGTAACGTCATACATTCTGGCCAGTCATATAGGGGTGGGTGCAGAGGACTCCCAGCAGTGGCCAGTCATATGGGGGTGGGTGCAGAGGACTCCCAGCAGTTGCCAGCCATATGGGGTGGGTGCAGAGGACTCCCAGCAGAGGCCAGCCATATGAGGGGTGTGTGGATATGACTCCCAGCAGTGACCAACACTAAAGGGGTGGGTGTATATAACTACCAGCAGTGGCCAGCACTATGGGGGTGGGTGCAGAGGACTCCCAGCAGTGACCAGTCATATGGGGGTGGGTGCAGAGGACTCCCAGCAGTGCCCAGTCATATGGGGGTGAGTGCATTGGACTCCCAACAGTGGCCAGTCATATGGGGTGGGTGCAGAGGACTCCCTGCAGTGGCCAGTCATATGGGGGTGGGTGCAGAGAACTGGCAGCAGTGGCCAGCCATATGAGGGGTGGGTGGATATGACTCACAGCAGTGGCCAACACTAAAGGGGTGGGTGGATATGACTACTAGTAGTGGCGAGCACTATGGGGGTGGTGCAGAGGACTCCCAGCAGTGGCCAGTCATATGGAGGTGGGTGCAGAGGATTCCCAGCATTGGCCAGTCATATGGGGGTCAGTGCATTGGACTCCCAGCAGTGGCCAGTCATATGGGGGTGGGTGCAGAGGACTCCCAGCAGTGGCCAGTCATATGGGGGTGGGTGCAGAGGACTCCCAGCAGTGGCCAGTCATATGGGGGTGGTTGCAGAGGACTCCCAGCTGTGGCCAGTCATATGGGGGTGGGTGCAGAGGACTCCCAGCAGTGGCCAGTCATATGGGGGTGGTTGCAGAGGACTCCCAGCAGTGGCCAGTCATATGGGGGTGGGTGCAGTGGACTCCCAGCATTGGCCAGCCATATGAGGGGTGGGTGGATATGACTCCCAGCAGTGGCTAACACTATAGGGTGGGTGTATATGACTACCAGCAGTGGCCAGCACTAAGGGGGTGGGTGCAGAGGACTCCCAGCAGTGGCCAGTCATATGGGGGTGGGTACAGAGGACTCCCAGCAGTGGCCCATCATATGGGGGTGGGTGCAGAGGACTCCCAGCAGTGGCCAGTCATATGGGTGTCGGTGCATTGGACTCCCAGCAGTGGCCAGTCATATGGGGGTGGGTGCAGAGGACTCCCAACAGTGGCCAGTCATATGGGGGTGGGTGCATAGGCCTCCCAGCAGTAGCCAATCCTATGGGGCTGGGTGCAGAGGACTCCCAGCAGTGTCCAGCCATATAAGGAGTGGGTGGATATTACTCCCAGCAGTGGCCAACACTAAAGGGGTGGGTGTATATGACTACCAGCAGTGGCAAGCACTATGGTGGTGGGTGCAGGGGACTCCCAGCAGTGGCCAGTCATATCGGGGTGGGTGCAGAGGACTCCCAACAGTGGCCAGTCATATGGGGGTGGGTGCAGAGGCCTCCCAGCAGTAGCCAGTCATATGGGGCTGGGTGCAGAGGACTCCCAGCAGTGGCCAGCCATATGAGGGGTGGGTGGATATTACTCCCAGCAGTGGCCAACACTAAAGGGGTGGGTGTATATGACTACCAGCAGTGGGCAGAACTATGGGGGTGGGTGCAGAGGACTCCCAGCAGTGGCCAATCATATGGGGGTGGGTGCAGAGGACTCCCAGCAGTGGCCAGTCATATGGGGGTGGGTGCATTGGACTTCCAGCAGTGCCCAGTCATATGGGGGTGGGTCTAGAGGGCTCCCAGCCTTGGCCAGGCATATGAGGGGTGGGTGGATATGACTCCCAGAAGTGGCCAACACTATAGGGGTGGGTATATATGACTACCAGCAGTACCCAGCACTATGGGGGTGGGTGCAGTGGACTCCCAGCAGTGGCCAGTCATATGGGGGTGGGTGCAGAGGACTCCCAGCAGTGGCCAATCGTATGGGGGTGGGTGCATTGGACTTCCAGCAGTGGCCAGTCATATGGGGGTGGGTGCAGAGGACTCCCAGCAGTGGCCAGCCATATGAGGGTTGGGTGGATATGACCCCCAGCAGTGGCCAACAATATGGGGGTGGGTGCAGAGGACTCCCAGCAGTGGCCAGTCATATGGGGGTCGGTGCAGATGACACCCAGCAGTGGCCAGTCATATGGGGGTGGGTGCAGAGGACTCCCAGCAGTGGCCAGTCATATGGGGGTGGGTGCAGAGGACTCCCAGCAGTGGCCAGTCATATGGGGGTGTGTGCAGAGGTCTCCCAGCAGTGGCCAGCCATATGAGGGGTGGGTGGATTTGACTCCCAGCAGTGACCAACACTAAAGGGGTGGGTGTATATGACTGCCAGCAGTAGCCAGCACTATGGGGGTGGGTGCAGAGGACTCCCAGCAGCGGCCAGTCATATGGGGGTGGGTGCAGAGGACTCCCAGCAGTGCCCAGGCATATGGGGGTGGGTGCAGTAGACTCCCAGCAGTGGCCAGTCATATGGGGGTGGATGCAGAGGACTCCCAGCAGTGGCCAGTCAAATGGGGGTGGGTGCAGAGGACTTCCAGCAGTGGCCAGCCATATGAGGGGTAGGTGGATATGACTCCCAGCAGTGGCCAACACTAAAGGGGTGGGTGTATATGACTACCAGTAGTGACCAGCACTATGGGGGTGGTGAAAAGGACTCCCAGCAGTGGCCAGTCATATGGGGGTGGGTGCAGAGGACTCCCAGCAGTAGCCAGTCATATGGGGGTGGTTGCAGAGGACTCCTAGCAGTGGCCAGTCATATGGGGATGGGTGCAGTGGACTCCCAGCAGTGGCCAGCCATATGAGGGGTGGGTGGATATGACTCCCAACAGTGGCCAACACTAAAGGGGTGGGTGTATATGACTACCAGTAGTGACCAGCACTATGGGGGTGGTGAAGAGGACTCCCAGCAGTGGCCAGTCATATGGGGTTGGGTGCAGAGGACTCCCAACAGTGGCCAGTCATATGGGGGTGGGTGCATTGGACTCCCAGCAGTGGCCAGTCGTATGGGGGTGGGTGCAGAGGACTCCCAACAGTGGCCAGTCATATGGGGGTGGGTGCAAAGGACTCCCAGAAGTGGCCAGTCATATGGGGGTGGGTGCAGAGGACTCCCAGCAGTGGCCAGTCATATGGGGCTGGGTGCAGAGGACTCCTTACAGTGGCCAGCCATATGAGGGGTGGGTGGATATGACTCCCAACAGTGACCAACACTAAAGGGGTGGGAGTATTTGACTATCAGCAGTGGCCAGCACTATGGGGTGGGTGCAGAGGACTCCCAGCAGTGGCCAATCATATGGGGGTGGGTGCATTGGACTCCCGGCAGTGGCCAGTCATATGGGGGTGGGTGCATTGGACTCCCGGCAGTGGCCAGTCGTATGGGGGTGTGTGCAGAGGACTCACAGCAGTGGCCAGTGATATGGGGCTGGGTGTAGAGGACTCCCAGCAGTGGCCAGCTATATCAGGGATGGGTGGATACGACTCCCAGCAGTGGCCAACACTAAAGGGATGGGTGTATATGACTACCAGCAATGGCCAGCACTATGGGGGTGGGTGCAGAGGACTCCCAGCAGTGGCCAATCATATGGGGGTGGGTGCAGAGGACTCCCAGCAGTGGCCAGTCATATGGGGTGGGTGCAGAGGACTTCCAGCAGTGGCCAGCCATATGAGGGGTGGGCAGATATGACTCCCAGCAGTGGCCAACACTATGGGGGTGGGTGCAGAGGACTCCCAGCAGTGGCCAATCATATGGGGGTCGGTGCAGAGGACTCCCAGCAGTGGCCAGTCATATGGGGATGGGTGCAGAGGACTCCCAGCAGTGGCCAACACTATGGGGGTGGGTGCAAAGGAATCCCAGCAGTGGCCAGCCATATGAGGGGTGGGTGGATATGACTACCGGCAGTGCTCAGATATAGGGGGGGTACATCATCATCAGCATACCACAACTACATGGGGGTATGCGCACATCCCTAACTTATGACTATAATGATAGTGCTATAGCAACACATCACTTACACCAGTGTCCCACTCCCTGGAGGATGGATGACTTTCACCCACTGCATGACACACCACATGTGGGTGTGATTTCAAATACCACATGCATACCCACTGATGGTGGCTGCAGGCTAAATACACACTCTACCATCATGATACAATAGTGTATAGTGATGTAACTGCCTACCAAACAAAGAGAGCGAAAGGGTACACACACCATCACGCACATCCCAGAACTGATATAAATGTGGTGTAGTCCCTCATGGAAGGAATAGGGTTGAATCCCCTTAGATACAATGCTCATAATTGTGAGTAATGTGCCCAAATACCCTGCATAACAATTCCCGTCATAGGGGTAGGCTGTGATTACACACATGCATAGTGGTAAAAAGGGTGAATGTGTCCCTGAAGGCATTTGTACATACTCAAAACACAAGTACAGTCAGTAGCAAGGATGGCACAGATGAATGAGCAGTAGACATCTGTGAGCAGGAATGGCCATTGTTGAAGGGAGCCGTCACCAACAAAGGAAATGTGCACACATGTCAGCACAAACATTGTGCAACTGTTTGCAGTAAAGATGTCAGGTGCCACAGAGGAAGGAACACTTCTTGGGACAATGTCTCAAACCAAAATGAACAGACAAAACAGATGAGGAATTGCAGAGACACTGTTATGGCACACAGATACCAGGGCTCACATCAGGACAATCAACAATAAACATCATTCATTACCCACATATAATACCTTGACACCAACTCCAGAACCCTCATCTGCAACATCAAGTACCTGCAATGCAAAAGTGTTTAAAGTAAAAATAAAGGCTTTATTCAGCACAGAAATTATAAGTGGGTGAAAAAGAGTCCATGCTCACATTAGGCCAATGGCCAGTCCTTCACATATGTCCTGCAGGGGGGACATTGGGTAGCCCGTCTACCATAACCTTGCCTGCACATAGAGTTCCTCATGGGACGTCGACCCTTGGGGGGGCACCATCGGGGGCAGGACCAGGCACCGCAAGGAAAAGAGTGGGAAGAGTAGGTGTGGTGGGTGCAGGGGTGGATGTATCCACCTCAATGGGTGGGGCTGTGCCGAAGGTGGCCATATACTTGGCGCTTCACACTGCAGCCAGTTCGTCCAGCCCAACCCTTGCACCTGAGGACACTATTGTAGTGGAGGGAGAGGGTTGTGAGGAGTGCGGACTGCAACTCTGGCTGCATGTATGATGTTTAACCCCAGCCCCTGTGGGTGTGCCTACAGCCCCCCGTGTGTGCTTGCCAGGAGGTGTGCACTTCACCTTATGTGGGGGTGTGCTGCCTGTGTCTGTTGGGGTGTGTGACCGTGTCTTCCTATGTGTGCGTGGGACAGGTATGGGAGAGGAGAGTATGGATCGGTCCGAAGGAGGTGGGGGGATGGACTGCTGCAGGAGGGAAACTGCTGCCGTCAGTGATTAGTCCATGGACTGCATAATCTGACGTTGGTCAGACATTGCTGATGACATGCCCTCCATGAAAAGAAACCAACTGCGTCAGGAGTTGAGTGTGGACATGGAGGACATTCAGCATCGATGTCTGACCAATCTGTAACTGGCGGAGTAAGTCCACAGACTCCGCACTGAGGGGAGCAGGGGTGACAGGGGCAGGGGCTGCGGTGCCGGGGCTGAAGGAGGGGCTGAAGGAGACATGGGGGCTGCACAGACAGAAGGGATGGGAGCAACTGGGAGGGTGGAGATGGTGCTGGGGGAGGCAGGGTGTTGGACTTGGCCCTCTTGGCAGGGTCATCCCTGAACATTTTGCCTTGCTCCAATATTCTCTCTGACCTGTTTTTGTTGGTTTAATGACTCTGGGCACTTTACCACTGCTGACCAGTGCTACAGTGCATATGCTCTCCCTGTTCAAAATGTATATGTGATTGATTTCCATGATTGGCTCATTGGATTTACTGTCAGTCCCCAGTAAAGTGCACCAGGAGTGCCAGGGCTTGTAAATGCCAATACTGCTAGTGGGCCTGCAGCGCTGGTTGCGCCACCCACTGAAGCAGCCTTTTAAAATGTGTCTAGGGTCTGCCATGGCAGAACCTGTGTGCAGTCTGGTACTGTCATGCTGGCTGGGCAAGTGCATACACTTGCCAGCCTCTAAACCTTCCCTTTACTTCATATGAGTCACCCCTATGGTAGGCCCTAGGGCAGGGTGCATTGTAAGTGTAAGGTAGGACATGCCCTGATGTGTGTGGCATGTCCTAATAGTGAATTACAGCCAATTTCGTTTTTCACTATTGTAAGGCTACCTGTTCTCATCGGCCAGAATGGGATGCTGGAATTATTACCCCCTATAATCCCAGCAAGCTCAGGGACATGGTGGAAGGTCAAGTTTAGTATGCCTGAAGTCAGAATAATGAAATACTTCTTTTAGTAAAGTTTATTTTAATATCCTGCGTTTGCAAATGCTACTTTTAGAAAGCTAGCATTTGCTTGCCTAACCATTTCAGCCCGCCTCTGCTAGGATGTGTATCTGACTGTCTGGGTTGTGTGAGTGACAGGGCTGGGGGATGACAGGTGGTGAATGCCAGGATTAAAGCTTGGTGGGAGGTGGGAGTGCCCCTGGACTCTGAATAGGGCTGTGCTCTGCCACCACAATGCTGACTCCACCTCCTGGGGAGCGACTGATGACTCAGCCCGACACCTGGCCCAGGAAAGGGGGAAGCCTGTCAACAAAGTACTCCTGGCTGCCCCTGTCCACACAATGCTGGCTCCACCTCCTGTGGAGCGTCTGATGTGCCATCCCTGCTCCCTGAAAGGAGAGACCCATGTTTCCCCAACACAGTGCTCAAGGACTGAAAGAAGTTATGCAGAGGCCCCCCTGGCCAGAAAAGACAAAAGAAACTGGGTATAAATATAGGCGCCCTGCTCCTAACAAACTAGATCTGCTTGAAGCCAAGAAGAAGCTCTGCCTGAGGAGGAGGCGCCGGGAAAGCTGTAAGGAGGAACACTGTCCCTCTTCTGGGGACTGGCCTGCAGTGGTGACCTTGCTGCCAAAGGAGAGCAAAGAGGAACCTTTAAAAAGACTTGCTGCATTTTTATCTACAAAGAACTTGTGCTTTTCAAACTATCTCCAAGGGCTTGGAAGAAGAGCTTGCCCCCTGACCTGAGCCACAGGATCATCTGGCTCAACCTGCGCTTTGCCCGTCTGTGATCACCGTGAGGATTTCTTCCCCGCCGGAGCCGTGACCCTGGTGCCCCCACAGCCCCTCCTTGGCCGTGTCTACTGCCGCCTGACCGTTCCCGCCACGAGAGAGCCCCGCTCTGTTGAGCCGCTCTTCCCTGCTGTGCCAGGCCGCCCCTGGCACCTCGCCGCTGGAGGCTCGCTGATGGGCCCCCCACGTTCCCGCTGATGCCCCCACCGTGATAAAGGACCCAAAGGACAGACCCGACGAAGACCAGACACCTCGGACACCAGCCTCTCCCTGTGTCAAGAGCCGCTGTGCGCCCCGGCTCCGCCTTCACCACTCAAAGTAAAAGGTACTGTGCACACGACCATAAGATCTAGGCGCCCCATACTGTGTGTGGCATCTTGCCGGTACGGTGCGCATCAAAAAGACTGTGTGCTGCAGGGAAGCTAGCTGTACGCCTGGCAGCTCACCCGTAACCTGTGCGCACCATTCTGCCAAGCTGGACTGCCGTTAAAAAGAATTGTGCGCTCCCACTGTACTCTGCCGGATTGTAAACTGTGCGCTTCGCATTTCCTTCAAGACTGTACGTTTACTTTCATCACCTCCAACTGTGAGCTGCATATTGCTTTTGGGAACCGTGCACATCGTATTGAAAGGGGAACTGTACGCCACGTACGCTTGTGCACGCTAGATGCGTGAGCAATGGTAGGGCCTGTCAATTTCAACCGTTTTAAGCACACAGAAGTGCTGCGAAGTGCCCAGCTGGCCCAAGACTGGCCTAGAGTACCTAAAAACTGAAGAAGAAGTATTTTTAAAGGATCAACACCCTTGCCCAGTGAACTAAACCTGTGTTGAGAAGTGTTCTAGAGGAATCATTATTTTGAAAGTATTTTGGTCCACTTGAACAACGCTACTGGATCTTGTAATAAGTCTGCTTGAGAATATATATATATAAATACTATTTTTAAATAAAACCTGTTTGGTGTCCCTTTGTGGTGCAGTTGATGTGTTTACTGTGTGTATCTACAAATGCTTAACCTATAACGCCTGAAGTTTAGTCTTGTCTCCTCGCGCCACGCACCTAGAGGGTGAGCAAGGGTTATTCTTAGGGGTAATCCTACGCCCTGACCTAGAGGTGAGGGACTCTGCTTGTCGCTGGTACTTACCTGCGCCAACCAGAACCCCCCTCATTTCTAACATTGGCGGCAGCGGTTAGGATTTTCGAATTTGCATTCGTAGTTTATACACAGTGAACTATTGATCGCCACGTAGTGAGTGCAGACCAGTAACGCAGCCACAATACTGTGATTTTTTTTGTTTTTCCAAGAATCTCCATTTTTAAGGAACCATGCCTGGTTCCCTCCCTGTGGAAAGGGCAGCCTCTGTCTTCTCTGGAGGAGATGACGTAGATTGGGGAGAAGAAGCGCTGAGGAGCTTAACAAATGAACTGCTGAAAGGTTTCTGCGGACCCATTGGTGTAGGAAGAAGCGTCGCCTCCCGACAGGTCCGCTGACTGACTCCCCTCACCCTCCGTGCCACTGGCTCCCACGGACTCTTCCCCGCTGGTGGCACTGTGGCTGGGTCCCTCCTCCTGGTACGTGCAGCTGTCTCCTCCAGGTTTGGGTGTTGATGCTGTGGGCAAGGAGAAGAAACAGAGATGCATCAGTCACCTGTATACATCTGACACATGAGCACAAAATCAATAGGTCACAGTGCAAATCATGCCATGCATCATGAGTAAGAGCCAGATAACTCCGCACATATTTGAGCCCTGTACTGCCCAGTTGGTAGACACACAATGCTACTTGGACACAAGGATCCAAAGAACACACCAGGCCACAACTTGAATGAGAAATACACAGAGAAGCTAGTGTTTGTGAACAGTAGAGCAGATCTCTTGTTCACAAAGAAAGAAACAGTAGTGGTGTCCCTCAAGGTAAACTAACCCACCTCACTACCCAAGGTGTCACCACTCTCTCACAAGGAAGTGCACACAAAACTACATTTCCACCTTCATAGAAGAAGCTGCACTGTTTCAAATAAAACACTGTTAGAAACAAATGGTGTTGCAGAATGTCCATATACATGGGCTAATGGAGGTCTTGATGTCTTGACACTCCTTAGTTTGTATCATCAACAACAAAGGAGTTTCAAGACCTCAAGACCACTGTGGGAACATGTATATGGAGATCCGGCCACACCATTTATCGCTAACACTGGCTGCTTTGAAAAGGTGCCAGCGTCTTCCATGAAAGTGGAAATGTAGTTTTGTGTGCACTTCCTTGTGAGACATCTTTCATGCAGGCACATAAGTGTTATTTCCACAAATAGTCAAATTACCACATTCAAAACATGAAGAACTTTTGTGAGTACCAAGGTACAATCATTTGTGTCTCACAACTTGAATTATGTCAGTCATCACATGGGCATCCCTTCCCTAATGACACAGTTGCCTGCACATAAAACCTACTGGCTGTCATGTGGAGTGGCACATATGTCCCAACTCAGGACAATGCTTAAGCTAATGGGCCTGCAATTGTGATGGACAAAATCATTGGTGCATTGTGGACACAACCTTATCCCCAGGCAGAATGTCGACACAGATGTCTGCACACGAAGACAAAACTGCATGGCATCTGAACTACACACAGGTGACAAAAATGTATGAGCCTAATTCATGTATGGAACAAAATGACACAGGCTGCAAAGCCCAAAAAGTAAGCACTGGCCACCATCACTGGGCAGTGCATGGTGAATCATTGTTCAGCCAATTCTCACCCACAGGTCAGACCTGGCAAGGCAAAATCAGGGGTGCCCATGTAGACCTCTCCCACACAGCACCCCCATACCTCAGTCAATGTGATTGATAGAGCTCAAGAAGTGACACCTCTGAATCGGGGTCACAAAAACTGTGCAGCAACAATTCCAAAAGTGACCCAACATCACCTCGTAGGGCTGGCAATACATATGTGTGACAATCCACCATCAACTGATTGTTTTGAATAGGCACACAGGCACTGCCCAGTGTGAGTACGCACAAGCCAAATGTTGTATCCATGTTCAGTGGACACATGTAGCAGACACAGGAAAAATACAAACTATGCCAGGGAAAAATGCCACAGAGGCAGACCTATGCTGAACCCACATAGAATGGGCACAGTGTTGGATGACACACATGATTAGGAGGCCTGGGTGTCTCAGGAGACTGTAGTGGGCACACTGCTCCGTGGGCCTGGAATGAGATGACTGTACCATGAGCAACCATCATGGCACTATGCATCTCTCGCACTCATGTACATCATGTCTGAGGCCACAACATTGGTCATGTATGCTGCAAGGGTGTGAAGTTGAAACGTCACACTCCTATGTTGAGACTCATTATCAGTGCCAACAAATATGGAGCCCAACACAGTGCCCAGGTCATGGCACAGGCAAGGTCCCAAACATGTCACAGACCACCCTCCCACATGATGCGGAAATCAATGAGCAGTTTGATTTTCTTGCACCCTAGATGAACATGTGCAAATGTGACACATGTCAAAGAGGGGAAGGGATGAAAATGAGCACCAGGTGACTATGGGGAACCGAAAAAACACTGCACATATAACCTGTCTGAGCAGACACCCCAACTGTGGGAGTGTAGCCAGGTTTCAGAGCACTTCAAAAAGCAGGTGACACACAACACAACAAACAGCCATGTACCTACCCCCTCCTTTCTGCTGTCTCTCCTGCAACAGCCTATTGAGGTCTGGGGAAACCACCACCAGGACATGGAGCATGTGGGGGGTCAGGCGACGACGTCCACCATGCAAGCGCAAAGGTGACAACTTCAGCTGGACCCAGGCGATACGCCGGGTCCAGCACCGGATGTCCTGCCACCTCTTTTGGATGTTCCTTAGCTGCCGGCGAGAGACCCCCACTGACCTGACGGCCCTGACGATATCATGCCAGATTACCCCCTTCTTGTAGGCTGTTACCTGTCAGGATGACACAGTGAGACAACATCACTACACCTGCTCCATGTCCCAGAGACACACACTTGAACATCTTTGATAAATGTGAACAGGGCATAGGATGCTGACAGGAATTGCATCATTGTCCATGTGATTTTGGCCTGTGTGCAAGCCCCAATGCACTACATGGCATTGAAAGCCAACAGATGGCGTAAGGGGTGCAACACACTCACCGATCATGGCACACACTGGGCAGCACATGCAACTGCAGGGTGTCGGACAGCAAGGGCCAAGCAGTCACATGTCCTACTCCACTGACGAACCCTCAGCAGACCAGACAGACACACCCTGGCACAGATCACTCGCCTGTCACTGACAACAGCGGATACAACCCCCACTCTGCACATGTGCCAGTTGCCTGTGGGGTGTCACAGGTGTTGTGTTAGCTTTGCAAGTCAGGCACACAGCACTGCTTATTTGTCACATCAGCTGGGGAGAGCTGCTACATAAGCCATGCAGCTGTGGTGCAACACATCACATAGACACTCACCTACATGACAAGGCACATTGACACACATCGATGTCCATAAGGTTATACACATCATTTAGACAATCTCATCACAGATCCCGTCAAGTCATAAACATCTGTGAGTACAGTCACCTGTCACTCTGGGGGGACCACTGTTCCACCTCAGGACATTAGGAAATAAAGCCACAAAGGTTTGGCCCAGCTGAATGTGTCATTCACTATGTAGTGAATGTCAGAGTAAGCACAATGCAAGTGAGAAGTGAACACACATGAACTACATCATGTTCTGCATGAGAGACATCAGCATGTACACCCCCTGGGACTCACTCCAAACCACATTGCATGTCTGTCCCAACTGGACACAATGCTAGTAGTGACACCCACACAACAGGTGCACAGTCAAAGGTAGTGGAGTCAGCACTCACCTGCTCCCCTCGTCTCCGATACAGCTTCGGGTACTGTGGGAGAAGGCTGTACAGCAGGGCCTGGTTCTCATCCTCTGTGAATGCCTGGGCCCTCTCCACAGTACGTACCATGGTAGCCAGAGGATGTAGAGACAGCAGCAGTGTGGTCCACTCTAATGTTTTGCAGGCAAGTGCCCTCTCAGGGGGTTCATGCTGCCTTAAATCAGTGCTGCTGAGGGGCATTCATTTCAAGGAGTACAGAGTGATAGGTAAGATTCGTTCGCATCATACGTTTCCTCCAATCCCTTTAAACATACGCCTCTGACACGCATTAGCCTTGTTTAAAATTTGAGCTTCATCTCAACAATCACTTTGCAACATTGTATTTTTTTGGCTAACTGACTTCTGCAGGACACCTGTTGGACACATAGCAACTCTAAACTCTGTATCCATGACACCTAGGATGCATTCAGGGCCTACTACTCATCCCCTATGTGTCCCCTATGTAATTTTGAGATCCACACACGTGTACGGTGTGTTTCACACTCTCGTGTATGGCACCATTGCAATAATGATACGAGGCGCGCACACGCCATGAATGCGGGATACGGTGTGTTTCACACGCTCGTGTATGGTACCATTACAATAATAATACAAGGCGCACACACGCCATGAAGCGGGGTATGGTGCGTTTCACACGCTTACGTATGGCACCATTACAATAATGATACGAGGCGCACACACGCCTTTAATGCGGGGTACGGTGTGTTTCACACACTCACGTATGGCACCATTACAATAATGATACGAGGCGCACACAGGCCATGAAAGCAGGGTAAAGTGTATTTCACACGCTCGCATATGGCACCATTACAATAATGATACAAGGCTCACACACGCCATAAATGCGGGGTACTGTGCGTTTCACACGCTCGTGTATGGCACCATTACAATAATGATATGAGGCGCACACACGCCATGAATGTGGGGTATGGTGCCTTTCACACGCTCACGTATGGCACCATTACAATAATGGTACGAGGCGCACACACGCCATGAATGCAGGTTTATGAGTCGCACAAGGATGTCTATCAAGTACTTGTCATTTCATACTTTCATGTGCACGCCCTAGGTGTGGCAGCCAGTGATATAGCACAGGTCATCTAATCTTGTTGCACAATCAATGTGTGATGACCTTTGGACACATGTCATGTGTGATGGGGCACTATGTGTCCCACATCACCTTGACACTTGTCACATGTGTATCAGTAGTCCGATTTAGTCATGCACAGCAACACTGGGATGGCACAGTCATCACTACCGGCACCTGTCTCCTGATGCCAGGTACAGGGGCACTTTGTCAACTGACATGTCACGCTCAGCATGACCCTATGTGACTATGGGGCATATGTAGGTAAATCAATTTTTGCGATTCGGAAAATGCGATTTTCTGCGAATCGCACTTTCAGAATCGCAAAATGGGATGTAGGTATAAAATCGCTATTTATTAGCGATTACCAAATATTCGCAGAATTATTGTGCGATTACTCAAATTGCGATTCTTCATTAGCGAATTCGCTAAAATGGAATCACAAAAATGGGAAAGAGCAATTCAGGTGCGGAATGATGACATCACAACCAGGAAGTGTGACTTCCCATGCTGCACCTGATTGCCTGCACCTGTTCCAGAGTCAGTTGATGGCTGAGAGACAGTGAGGAGTGAGAGTGGAATTGTCTCTGAAAACAAAGTTTCAGAAATGGAATCCCAGGCTCCTGAAAAGCAGGGTGGGGGGAAGCAGGCTGATGAACAGAGCAGGAAAAGAAAGCAAAAATTCTCAGAGAGGGAGCTGGAGGTATTGACTGAGGAGGTAGTGAGGCAACATGACCTCCTGTTTGGGAAAGCCTCACTTCGTGTTCCTGAGGCCAGGAAAAGAAAAATATGGTCTGACATTCAAGAAAAGGTAAACGCCATAGGCGTAACACATCATACCACCGAGAACTTAAGGAAGAGGTGGTACGACATGAGGCAGAGATCGAAGGAGAGTTTGGCAGAGGCAAAGGCAACTGGAGGTGGGACCTCCACTACACCAGATCCGACGCCCCTGGAGGAGTTGGTGGAGGGCACCCTCGTTCCTGAGGCAGTGATGGGCGTGGCTGACCTTGACAGCTCCGACACCAGAGACACCACTGAAGGTAAGATGCATGCCAATATCCCCAAAACATCCCCATCCTACTCATACCCCAACATCCCCATGCATGATTAGTAATCCGGTCCATGTTTTGAGGGTCACCCAGTGAGGCATATTGAGAAATGTAGTTCCATGGTTTGTAAGTTGTCCAGAGACACATACAAAGGGTACATAGGGAACAGTCACACTAGCAATGTACAAAATAGACAAAATAGACAAGTAGGCATGTCATTTGTAGTGTCAAGAACTTTATTGAAATGAAGAATAAAAATTGACACACAACTCATGTGTGCTATTTTTTGGCAGATGGACCAACCACACAGGACACTGTGGCTGCAGTGGGGGAGACAGTTACAGCAGAGGACCAGGCAGGGCAGGAGAGCCAGGGTGCGACACGGGACACATCATCAGTGCAAAGAAAACGCCGCAGATTTGTTCCTGCACTGATACCAATGCCATCCGGGTCTACAGATGCAGAAGAGGACACACAGGCGGCAGCTACTCCAGACACAAGTCAGGGCAGATCACAAACATGCACATCAAACACAACTGGCAGTGGTGCAAGACAGAGGGCACGGGCCAACACCAGCAATACCTTCTCAGGTACAGATTCCGTCTTCGCAGGGCTGGAGGGCTACATGTAGCGTGTGCAGCGCCTGCAAAGTAAAGGCATCACATCAATACAGCGCCAGCTAGCACAACACAACTGGCACATGTCAGAGCTGAGACTTGGTGTCACAGCAATTACAGAAGCCTCAGAGGCAAATCTGAGTGAAGCCAGAATTGATAGGCAGGCCCGGCGCAGGGAACAACGTTGGTTACACGCCCGCCTGGACCAGTTTGCAAGGGCTGTCAGCCAGCAATCCACAGCCATATCCATGCTAGCACGAAGAACTGTAAGCATGCAACATGAGATGGCACACTGCTGCCAGAACATTGCCAAGAGCCTGGTGCAGGTGACCCATGCCCTCGACCAACTGCGGGCTGCTGTCACTGGGGGAATTGTAACACCAGGGAGCCTAGACACAGATGGGCACTCCAGCAGGAGCATACCTACTCCACCTATTCCTGCAGAAAGGCTTCGGAATGGCCGTCAGGGCAGAGCTGTGGACGACAACAGCGAGGCAACTGCACAGGCTGAAGGAGGTGCATCAGGGCGTGCACGCCGGAGGTAAAGGGGCGGCCTGCACAATGGCATGTTGTGAGGCAACACATGCCATGAGGACTACCTAAGTCACTGATATTATGGCACTGTGAGGACATTAACATGTGCTTACTACAAAGTTACAGTCACACTGTGTGACTTTGCATATTCTGCATGTAAGGAAATAAACATTTTTTTTACATCAACATTGGTCATTGTGGTCTATTATCTCACCTAGAAGTAGTTCTGTGTGATGTCATCACGTCTCAGGCACCCAGCAGCTGCCCTGGCTCCTCCTGCACATCTGCGTTGGGGGGCTTGATCCTCCTCATCGAATATGTCGGACTCTGTCAGATCCACTGGGGTGCCCTTTTTGGTAGCAATGTTGTGTAGCATTGCACAGGCCACCACAATCTTGCAACACGTCTCCGGGCTGTACTGTAGAGTACCTCCACTCTTGTGGAGGTACCGGAAACGGCTTTTGAGGATTCCAAAGGTCCTCTCAATGGTGGCTCTTGTGGCTCTGTGGGCAGTGTTTTATCTCCGCTCAGCAGCTGTGGTTGGAATAAGGTAGTGTGTGAGGATGAAGTCCCTCACAGAATATGCACTGTCTCCTGCAGGGATAAAGTATGTAGACGTTTAGCGAGATACTGCAAGTTTAAACATTTCATACTACTGTTTGTGTGTGCCATAGAATTACCTAGCAGGTATCCCTCTCCAAAATCGCCATTTGTAAGTCTGCGATGTAAACCACAGTGTCTAAAAATGAAGGAATCATGAGTGCTTCCAGGAAATTTTGCAGCTATGTCTGTGATTACATGTTTGGCATTGCAGACTACCTGGATGTTTAACGAATGGTATGATTTTCTGTTTCTAAAAACGTACTCATTGTGTGATGGGGACAGTGCGACATGTGTTCCGTCTACACAGCCAATCACGTGTGGGAATTGGGCAATTTGGTAAAAATCCTGTTTGGTTTGGTCCAGTTCCTGCTGTGTGTCTGGGAATTTGATGTGGTGATGCATCCCCTGCATCATAGCATTGAGGAAAGCACGGAAAAAGCACGAAAGTGCGCTCTGCGACACCCCTCCTACTCTGGCTATTACCCCCTGAAAACTCCCTGACGCTAGGAGGTGCAGTAAGCACAACACCTGTATGTGGGTGGGAATGGCATATGCCCTGTATGTGGGGTGCTCCAGCATGGGTGTCAGCTCCTCTATCAGCTCCAGGATACTTTCTAGATGCAGCCTGTAGCACACATGGATGTCCTCCTCAGTGCGTTGGAAGAGGGTGATGCGTGTCCTGTAGATCCTCTCCTGGCGTCTCCTCTCTTCAGCCTCTCTGATACGCAGCCTCCTGGCTATAACATAAAGCCCAACCATTGTGAGAAGCCACTGTTGCATTATGGGCCGCTTTAAATAGTTTGCACCTGATTACCACCTGGCCAGAGTTGGTGGTAATTGAGAAGTGCAAAATTGCGATTTTCGAGAATTCGCAATTTGCGATTTTTACCTACATGGGAAATTGCGAATTCACATATTGCGTGACGGTATGTGCCATTTTCGCAATTACTTAGACGCAGCTTGCGAATTCACAAAATTATTCGCAGAATCCATTACACGTAAAATTGGTAATTGCGAATTTTGCGATTAGCAATTTTGCATGGGACATTACTTACCTACATCGCATCACACACTTTTGCGAACGCAAACACCCGGAATTCTGCGAATTTTGCAAACGACCTACCTACATATGGCCCCTAGTCAGGTGTGTGTCATGTGTTCTATTGAGCTTGCTGTTTGTGTTCCGTAAACTGCATCTGCTGTTGGTGCATCTAACATGGGTCTGTGATGAGATGGGAATGGTTTCACATCTACGCACACCATGCCACACGTGGATTCCCACGGCTGTTGGGTCTGTGTGCATCCGACATCACATTTCCCCAGGCATACATGTCTGCATCGTGTCAATGACTGTGTTGTTTTGTTGTCAAGTGTACCTCTAATCGCAATGTGTTTGATATGTACATTTGACATTCCATGTGACCTGTGCGTGTGCCCTGCAGTCAGCTGTCTGGATGGGATGACATCCTTCCACTGCAGGTATAGTGACGTGTGTCACTCCGGTGAAATATCTGGCTGTTCACTCAGACTGGCCCACCAGCTCACTTCAGGGCATGTCATGTTGATTTGTCTATCAACAGGTGTATCTGGCTTGTCGTAGGAGTGGCAGCAAGCTGGCATATGTGTCCTGGATATATTGCACACGCCACCAGACTCCATAGTGACCTGATGTCTAGTAGCAGTTTTGCATGTGCTATGTTCATTGCCATTGATGTTGACTGACTGTCAATCATTATTCCCAAAAACGTCCTGCAGGGCACCGCCTGTACCATTGCCATTCCCGGACTTGGCTACCATGAGGGAAGGTGCATGCCTCCGACGTTACAGATTCACTCAACAGTTGATAGGGGACTTGACGAACAAGCTGGCACCACATCTCCAACCGCAACACAGGTATCCTACTGCGCTGACCCCCAAGATTAAGGTGATGACAGCCTCATTTTCTTGCTGCAGGTACGTTTCAATTAACCATAGCTGATGTTGGTGGGATGTCACAGATGATGTTCGTATATACGGCTGAGCAGCTTCACAATGCATACTGCATGGAGTTTTCTCACGTAAGTAACCTGGACCTTCGCCCTTAAAGTCTAGCGGTATTGACTCGCACTACCGCATTAACTTTAGTAAACCGTTTCGGCGATACGTTATAACCTTAATGATGTGGGCAGATTAACTACCGACCACCTCAAAGCACTCGTCACTCTGATAATCCACAGCTTCCAATTATATCGTTAGAGTTTATTGACCTTCACTTATTTTTCAGCACGACCCTACCACCGTTTTAACGACATCAATAACACCCCAATGCTGCTTCACCTTATTTCACTTGCACGCCCCAAATCCGGTCAATCTCACAACCACCTCGGTCTCTTTTTAATACCATAATTACCATACACCCTTTACATACGTCGTATTTCTGTTACCTTACGGGGCATATTATCAAGGGGGTTAATCTCTGCTTTTTGGCTTTAAAAGCCACGAAAGCGGAGATAAAATGATCTCCCTATTACCTAGCTGTCGCTAACACCAGTTAGCGACAGCTAGTAGGAGATAGCGACCATCTTGGGCCCCGCTTTGCATCTCAGTGATATTTATCACTAATGACATGCAAAGTAGGCGTGCCAAGATGTTAGCGACTGGAAACAGTCACTAACATCGCTATCTCCTATTACCAACTTTTGGAGATATTCGCGCTAAGCGCGAATATCTCCAAAAGCTAACACCTGCCCCTGAGCAGTTCTTAGCCATGTTATCCAATGGGAGGTGGATGACATGGCTAAGAGCATTAGCTCGGTAATGCATGAATATCGCTGACTTTTCAGCGATATTCATGCATTTCGGCCGATTTTTATCGCTCAGGAGATAAACCTTGATAATATCAAGGCTCCTAAGCGATAAAAATGGCCGCAGCTCGGCGATAAAAATATCGCCGCTAAACCAACATAGCGATAATTAGCGCTAGTTGTTGGTAATATGCCCCAATGTTTTTTATATGAAACAGACTTTACCATAGTCGCATATGTTGTTTTTTGTAGATGCTCCCAGACGAAGGGTATTAACCCGAAATGCATTGGAGCAGGAGAATATAAAATATTCAAAAGGAAAAAACGTTATCAACTCATGTGAACTAACATGTTGACAAAACTGAATTGAAGCGAATAAAAGCTTTCTACAATACCAACTCAAGTGAACATTTTTTCTTAAGTATAAACGGAGGATAATTACCCCGAACATTACTGTGCCCTAAGGGATGCCATCAATTTCCAATTGACTGCACCGTTTGCGACCCGTTTGCGACAACTCCTTGTGTCCCACCGGCCTGGGTACCGCACCAGCACCAGTCACCCAGTGACCACGCAAGCAAGCTAATGCTCATCGTAGACTCCTCGATCAAAATAACCATGCAACTCAACACCATCTCCAACTCATGCTGCAACACCATCCGCATGCTGCAAATGATCCTCAGATAGATCCACTCCTAGGCTAGACAGACAGTCACCCAGGTCCACGACACCAGCCGGGTCAACTACAGCAACGCCCTCTATGCAGGAACAACATCCAAACTCCAGGAGTACTTGTACATCTGTGGTGCATCCGCACACCTCATCCTCAACATCCCCTGCCACAGCCACATCACCGTCCACCTAAGATACCTACAATGGCTCACTGTCAACTGCAGGATCACCTTCAGACTCCTCACCCACACTCAGGAGGCAGTCCACAACCCCAGACCCAAACACGACCTTGGACGTCTCTCATCCCACACCCTGTTGCCCCAACTCCGTCCAGCCAACCTTGCCCTGGCCACCATTCATCACATCCACAGAACAACTGCATGCAGGAGATAGTTCTTCCGCCTCGCCAAACAGACCTGGGACTCCCTCCCTGGACACCTCCACATGACCCATGACCTCTACGCCTTAATGGTACTATTCCAAACCTGTCTGTCGGAGCAGTATTGCACCCCCCCCTCAGCAGCTTGAGACCATCACCGGTGAGTATTGTGCTCCATGTATGAATTTGCCTACAGGATGTTGCGTAGTTCTGACATACCGGGCCCTGTAGCTGGCTGGTCAGGTTCTTGCCTCCGCCTGCTGCCACTCCCACCACCCCTTCCCACACGAGCCTGGCCTGCCATTGTGGGCACATCAGGACAACGGGATCCTTGAGGGATGGCAGTGGTGTTGTTGTCTGCCACCTCCTAGTTGCCCAGCGGACCTTGTCCCTCTTCGTCAGACTGGCTCAGTTGTTCACTGCCGGCAGGGCTTGTAGATGTCTGCTGGGATGTGGTAGGAATGGTGGTGGTGGTTTGCACAGATGTTCCGGATCCAGGTGCTGCAGGGGTTTGGACAGAAGAGGGGCCAGGGTGGTCGGGGTCATCTGTGGAGTGTAAGAGACGAGGCTGACGGTGGGATCAGGGTCCTGCTGAGCCTGGAACTGTGAATCATCTCCCCCATTGTTGGGGGTAGAATCTGCACTTTGCCCTGTGGGTGTGAGAGACAGACAATGTTGATGCCATTTGATGCAAAATCCATGTTTCATACACATTGTAGTTAGCACTGTTCCACCAGGTAGTTGTCTGTGCTTTGCATTGTCCTCAATGTTCACTTGTGGATGAGTATGTTGTGGGGTCAGATTGAAATGTGCTCCTGAGTCATTGACATGTGGGGGCATATTTACAATAACTGGCGCATCCCTGCATATCAGCAGGGATGCGCCAGTTATTGTGCGCCACAGCTCCGCCAGCATGGATGCGCCGCATTTACAATGAGGCGCACCATGGGGAAAAAAACGGCACAGATGCGTCACGCATCTGTGCCGTAAAAGTGGCGCATTGCTGGAGTTGCGTCGCAAGCTCAACGCAGCTCCAGCAATGCTCTGGGGGGCCCTATCTGCACAATGCTGCATTAATCCTTATGCCTGCTTCAAGCAGGCGCAGGGTTTTGACGCAGCATGGGCTTAAAAGTGACTGAGTGAAATCTTGTAGATTTCACTCAGCCACTTTTAGGAGGCGTTCCTGCGCCGGAAACCCCCCCCCCCCTGCGTGGGAACACCTTCTTCTGGCACAGGGCTTTACAACGTGACGCATCTCCCAGATGCGTCACCTTGTAAATACCTTGCACCATGGCGCCACTTTTGTGCCGCCGCTGCGTCACAAAACTGACGCAACGGCGATATAAAAGAGGCACAAGGGGCTTGTAAATCTGCACTGTGGATTTTTGGCTTGGATGCTTCAGCAGATCTGTATTGGTCTCATTGTGTTACATGGCCATTGTGACAGTAGGCACTCCATTGCCTGTCCCAGGAGGGTATGTTTGTGTGAGGGGTGTGTGTAACAGGCCGTGCTGGTAGTTGGAGTCTGAGTTGGCACTGCGCCTCCCTCGTGATGTAGCTGTCCCCTCATGGAGCATGCTGCCATGACAGTGGGTGTAAGTTCCTGTCCAAGATATCAGACCTTGTTGTCCTGGTGTTTGTGTTTACACTGGTCACAGGAGGGCCTTGTGCTGCCTACACCAGGGCCCAGTGTCAGCTATCTTGTCAGTACTTTCCCACTTACTGTGCATTGAGCATGGTGCATGGGTGTGTACCGTGGCCATATGGGATGAGGGCAATTGGGTCTGATTTGGAGTCCCACAATGCATTTTGTGACACCCACCCTCCCAGCATACTGGACGTCCGTTCTTGGGTCTGTGCTTCCTGTGGCATGGGACATAGCATGGCCTTGCTTTCTCAATGGGGCATACACATGTTAGTGGCATTAGCATTGTTTTTGTCTGTAGTTCTTGGCGGTGGGCGCTTGGGGTTTGGTGCGGGCATTTTTTGTACTTGGGGTGTGGATGCCATCACCCCCATGTTACATGAGTTGTTTGTGTACTCACCAGGCTCCTCTACTCCTTAAATTCCATGTACTCCCATCGGTGAAAATAGAGCCATCACCTTCTCCTCCCAAGGCTGGTATTGTACTGGTCTGCGGGAACCGCCACCTCCAGTGTGCTGGCTCTGTGCATAGTCTTCATCCATTTTGCACTTGATCATCCTCCGCAGATCATACCATCTGGCCTGACACTCCTTCCTTGTGCGTCTGATGGGTGCAACAGCATTCACCCTATTGATTACCCTCTCCCACAGGCAGGTTTTCTCAGCTATGCTGGTCCGTCTGACCAATGTGCCAAATAGCTGTGGCTCAACTCTGATGACTTCATTGACAAGGGTCTCCTTCTCCTCCTTTGTGAACTTTGGATTCTTCTGTGTGGACATGGTGTGGGGTGACGGTGTGTATGGATGTGAGTGTGTGGGTCTGAATGTCAATGGGGGTATGTGTGAAGGTGGATGTGTGCAGTTGGTGGTGTGTTGGCAGTGTCTGTTGCAAATTGAGTCTGTTGCAAAGGATCACGGTTTGTGTGTGTGGGCCCTTTTTATTGGTCTATTTGTGGGTGGGGCTTAGTTTGAGTTTTTGATGGGTGTGTTATAAGGGGTGGTTCTGAGTTAGCTCATCTGTTTGCCTGTTTGGATCTGCCCAGGACATTCATTTCCATGGTTTGTACACTAGAGACGTGTTTTGTGGTGTTGTGCGAGTTTTTTTCACCCTCCTTGTGCTGTTTTACAGTGTCCCCGTGGTTCAGTATGGCTCGTTTAGTTGTATTTGCTTCTGTTTATTTGTGTGTCTGACTCAGTCATACGTGAAGTTCTCCACGATACGAGTCGTTTTCACCCTCCTTGTGCTGTTTTACGGCGTTCGAGTGCGTGTCGTTCGGTGTGGGTTTGTCTCGTATTTGATTGTGTGGCTCGCTCATACGCAACGTTTTCCGTACGAATCGCATTCTGATTCCCCGGTCTGGATCGTACTTGTCCGGTCGTACAGCATGTATACGATTCGTACGGTTCACTTTGAGGGTCTGTGTCGTATGGATTTTTCCTTGCTATTCGTCCGGTTAGCAACGATTTGGTCGTATATTTTTCCTACGAATTGTACTACGGGATTCGGATGGTAATTGGATGAGTCTTACTGAAAGGGCTACGGATTTGATTTGGTCGTACAGATTAATTTACTGAATCAGAATCGGCCCCTAAGTCTCCAGAACCCATAAACCAGAATTTTCACAAGATTTACAAAAAAAGTAGCATAATTTAGGGAGAATGATCATTTTAGAAAGGGTAATATGCGCCATAGTCGGTAGTTTCAGCATATCTCAAAAAAACACACAGGCCTTCTGTGAACGAATGGCCTCCTCCCCAGATTCCTTTCCCGCGGGACATCCAGATCATGGAAGATCTGGATATCAGAGTATTTAAAGGTTCGTGGAGCCCAGAGTATATCAGATGGACAAGAAACTGAGAGATTCAAACCTGTGAGCACCAGAAACACACATGTATTGCTCCTATTTACCCAGAGGTCTGAGCATTCTCCAAACTTCTTCAAGAGTCCCAGAGCCTGAGGAATATCTGGTGCACCATACCAACGGGAAATAAACATATCATCCGTGAAAAGGGAAATAACATGTGCAGAGTCATCCTGTCTTATTCCCCAATCCATCCGAAACTTTTCTACCAGAGGCTGTACTGCCAAAGCTAAAAGATGGGAGACAGGGCACAACCCTGCCTTTTTACCCTAAACACTTCATAGGCCGCCAAAACCATGTGCCTTGTTTTAACAGAGCAGAGCAGCCTGACCATTTCACCCAATCAGCACTGAGGCCCATACTGTGCATAGTGGATTCCAGGAGGTCCCATCGTACTGTGTCAAAGGCCTTCTCAAGATCTACTGACATAATTACTGCAGCAGAGTCAGATGGTAGATCATGGGCATACAGCATTGAATAAAGTATTCTCAGATTGTTAGAGGTGTGAGGTATCAGTATGAATCCATTTTGATCCCCATGAATCAAAGCCTGCAGAAGTATGCCCAGTGGATGTAATTTGTAGTAACTTCAGGCGGGCATCCCATGCACTGCAATGCCAGAATGTGTATTTTGTATACATCTTTCAGGTGACACGTACTCATTTTATCAGCCGCGGCCGCTGCAGGTAAGAGCGGTGGGGCGGAGGGGTCGGCGGGGGGGATTTCGAGAGACGACCACGAGCGAAAATCAATTATTTATTTTATTTTCCCTTGTGGTCATCTCTCAAAATCCACCCCAGCCGGCCCCACCACCCCACTGCTCTTACCTGCAGCGGCCACGGCTGCGTTTTATAATTTGTAATTATGTAATTTTAAATAAAAGGATTTGTTATGCTTTTGAAATTTTATGTTGTGATGCATGTGAAATAAGGGCTTTAAACTATTCAAACATTTCTTTCCATTATTCTCCAAATGTTTTGATTTGGATTTTTAAATAAATGTATTGCCCCATCTACAACACATACCCCTTGCTTATTTTAGCAGAGTCACTGTCGTTTCTGTATGGAAGGCAAAATAAATGATGGGAACTTTTTGTTATTCTCAGAGGTCACTTGCACAGATAATAAAAACACACTGTAAGCAATCTGACTGAGAAACCAATCTCGTAACCTTCAATTTCAACCTCTGCCATTGCTCGGTTTTCATTAAAAAAAAAAGCATCCAAGTGAAGGATAGTTGTAAAAAAGCGTCTAGATCTGTTATTTCCCTCGTGACTGGTAAAATATTTTTTAAAAACACAAAGCCAGGGTCAACAGCGTATACTCAAGCCCCGTGCTATCCTGCGACAAAGCCTAATCGCTGTGCTTGTCTGCTGCAGTAATTGTTCAAATGAAAATTGTAAAACAAGTGCCCTTTTGTCGCGAGACATCTATTTTGTCTGGAGAAAAGCTTTCATTTGTGTTGCCGTTTTTCAATCGGTGATTCAAATTTCTCAAGTGCTCCTTGTCCAAACAATGAATTTCGTCTTTTTTTTGTAAAACTCGTTTCTATATAGATTCCAAATTGCTTCAACGGTTTCATCTCATTCTTCAGTGAAACCAAAAGATTGTCTTATTTTTGGATACATCTGGCAATCAGTGGTTGCGTGGACTGCTAAGCCATGAGTATCCATCACGAGGTATGCAGTGTTTGATTTTCTATTTCTAGATCGTCTTGTAATTACTTGTCAGAAGCCTCAATTGACTCCTGGAGTCTATGCTTGAGCCCGAAGTACTTATTGTAAGCCCCTGTCTTGATTTTCTATCATTGTGCTCCATGTCATCTATTGCAAGCTCACCATGAAAGAGTCTTATCTTGGTTTACATTTTCCGTTTAGCTGGAATCGTATTGAAAATGTGTTTTTTTATGTGATTTAAAGTCTGATTCGCTGACCACATCAGAGAAACTTCGGAAGGTAGACTGAATCACGTCTCATGAACAGATGCCTACTGCTTGTCAAGCTCCTCTTTTTAAAATAAATGCAGAATTATGCATACCTGGAAATCGTTATTATACCATTGACATCACTAATATTCAAAACTGGTCAGGAATTGCTGCTATATATGAGAAGCTGATATAATGAACAGAATGAAGAGTGATGAGTGAATGAGTAAATGAGTGAATGGATGGATGGATAAATCATTTGATCCATAAAATGAATTGATAAGGCAAATATGTGGGTTACTTTCAGATGGGAAGGGAGCTTTGGCCGTTCTTAGAAGGCATTTTTTCTAATCCAGATTGTTAAAGACAATACTACATTAAACTTTTGTTTAGAGAGCAATGCAATTATGGGACATCAGGGACTTGGCAGGAACTTTTTCCCACCTTTGTGGCACATCAAATTTTGCACATCCTCTGGTGTAAGAAAGTCAATTATTTGAGGTGGGTGGTCTCACACATAAAGGAACAAAGACACTAACTTGTCAGGGTGAACCCAAAAATTTACTAAATTAACCTGAGTTCAACTGCTTGGTAGCTATGGCGCACTGTAGACAGGCTTAACATAGAGCAAAGAGTAAAGTATTTTATTTTGTACCGAGACATAAATTAAGTAAAAACAACAAACAGTAAAAATCCCACTCCAATTTACAAGAACAAAGTAAACATTAATAAATAAATCCTCACCAATAAATCAATAATCTATTTGGGGAACCTGGGAAATTAGGTTTTAAAGTTTTAAAGTGACAATAGCACTAAGCCTAATAGTGATTGACCGGGTGTGGTTGTGATAGACCGGGTGCTAGGTGGACTTTGTGGCCTATCGCTATGGAAGAGAAAGTCAGATATGCCAAGTGAGATTGCTTGGTCAAGGATATTACCTTCAAACCGAGGGGCCCATTACAATGTCAGGCGGATTGCCTCCGCCAGGCTGGCTGTAGCCACCGCCTGCCTGGCGGAGGCAATCCGCCCGACACTGTTTCCCTAATTCCCCGCGCCATATTAGTATGGCGGGGGGGACCGCGGCGGACGGAAAGATAGTCTGCCGCTTTTCACCCCGGTCGCCTTCCGACCGCGGCGGAAAGGGCTTAATATGGTGGCGGCCATATTATGATATGTGGGTATAGGTGCCTTTCCGCGGCGGTGATGCCGCCACGGAAAGGCAGGCGGTCTCTGCTTTGGGGGCCCCCTGGTGAAGGCCGAGGTGGTGGGTGCAAAGGGGGGTACCTGTGGTACCCCCAGCATTTGCATACACCAAGCAGCAGGCACCGCGCGGTGCCTGCCGCTTCGTGTATGCAAATGCGTGCATTCATTTTTAAGATTGTGGCAGGCGGTGCAGTGAGCACCGCCCGCCACAATGTTAAATATGAGGGATGCGCCCGCCACTGTGGTGGGCGCATCCTAATGCACACATCGGGGCCCCCGCCCTTTAGGCGGGCGGTCCCGTTTACCGCAAGGGTGGTGGGTGGGCCTAATTACCCCCTTAGTCTGTATAATGGAGGAAAAAGTCTTACAGCAGGGCAAGAAATCTGGTTGTATCCAGGAAATTGATATGGAGCTGGAAAGCCATTACATGAGGTTCCACTGAAGTCTTTGGCTTAGACAGGATAAGCTCAGCAGGAGAAATTTCAAGTTCCCACCCACCACGCTCCAACTGTTGAGTGGATACTTTTTGTGCCTCCGGATAGTCAACATTTTCTCATTGGGACTTAGTTTCTGAAATGGCATGTTCTGAAATGGCAGCCCTTTTCTTCCCTCAGGGCAAGGCATCAGGATCTGTGTGGCGAGGGCTCCATGAGGTCAAATACTTTCCCCCCAAGGTCACACTGAAATGAATTTGCTGTTTGTTGTATCCTGGTTTCAATGTGTTCATGCCCTGCCAGTGAGTTCCTCCCAGAATGATGTAATATGGAATGTTGAGGTCAGAGACTACAGTTGGAGAAGGGCTGAGCAGCAGGCTGGCGGCTCCTGGTGGGGCTAGTCCTGGGCTGAACATCTGAACATGTAACTTGTACAATAAATACTTCTGAAATACCACTACCAGTCTGGACCAAGGTACCACATTTTTATGGCGACGATTTGAAAAAAACCTGCGTCTGTCACCTAATCAAGCAATTGAAGAAACTCAAAGGTACAGATCCTTTCTACCTCTCAAGTTCAAGTGGAAGTAACACAGTACTACTTCTGCATCTATATCTACAGGTGTGCACATCCATCATTTAACTGACACCACAGCCCCACCAGTGACCCTGCCATCGGTCGCCCTCAACACAATCGTGCCGATTCATCTCAGTGCCAACTCCTCTCTCAACTGCAGCTCAGGTCTCTGCAAGCTGTCTTTACAGCATCTCTACAAGTAAGATCTCATCCACACTTCAATTAACTACATGCTGTTCCCACAGCTTCTCCACATTTTCATCGGGAGATCAAACACAGCCCCAGCTCAGGTGTGCTGGTCTCACAATCATCTTTTCACTTGGTTTCAATGGAAAGGCATATACTTTCAAAACAAAAGACAACCAGTCACCTCGATTTGGATTACAACAAATGGCAACATTTGTAAAAGAAACCTTCACACAGGTACTTTTTCTCTCCTTTTTTTTCTATGTGAGTGCTTTTCTTGGGTTTCCATTGTGATCCAGTGTGACCACCTACTGCACACTGTGTCTTGTGCTTTCACTGTTTGCCAAAGCATTGTGTACGTTTGGTACCCACATCGCTGTGCCAGATTTCGGCTCGTGTTGCCCTGTCTGCCAGAGTTGCTGGGATCTTTAAGGGGTGACACCATATTTCTTTTTACTTTAAAAAAATGTTTTAATGACTCTGGCTGTCCCTCTAATTACTGGTAGTTAGTCCGCAGCTTAGCGGTTTGAAAAAGAGGCGCGTGGCGTGTTCCGTGTGCGCGCTCTTACCTTCTCATGAATCTTCGAGTATTCTTCACCCATGAGACAGCCTCAAGAACCTTCTTGGCGATCGAGCCATCCAGTGCAGCAATGTTGGGTGCACGCACACGCCATGAGCCACTCTGTACTGGCGTGACTACGTGCCACCATCTTTCGGTTGGAACCTACAGAATTTTCAACATAGCCTTAAATGGACCGTCTTCTGCCAACCACATTGCCCTCTTGTATAAAGTTTTGTCATTTTCATAGGCGCCGGCTTGTTTCCCGGTCAGACCTCTGAAGTTGGGGAAAACGTGCCTCTGCTTGTCGCTTTTATGCCTGATTTCCAGACTGGTCCAGTCTGGCCTACATGGTGAGTCTTATGGCGTCATTGTGAATTCACCATTTGGACACGGTAGGCACTCACGTCTTTTCAAATCTTCACTTCTCTGCACTGGATGCTGGCAACTGCGTGTAGATTTCTTGAGTGAGTACTCTCTCACCGGCGTACCTGCGTGGACACTTGTTATGTGAATTCCCATTACCATTGCTCACTAAGCCTTGTTCATTTGCAGAGTTTGTTGTCTGATGTTTGTTTTAAAGTGGGATTTTATGTTTACAGCACATACATCTCAACTTCCTCAATTTTGGTTACCGAAGGGATGTTCTCCACAATAGTGTTCCTAATGTTTTATTCAACTTGGGAACCTGAGGCAAGTCATTGGTTCTTACCCATATATTCTCTCTTTTATACTTTACCTCACACGGGGTGTACACTGAGGTCTCAGTCCCTATGTTATGAAACACAGCAAGAGACCTTTGTCACACTATTCTTATACTTTTGCCCTATATTGGGTATCATGAGGGTTATACTCACATCACTGGAGTACACAACGTTTTTAGCTCCATACGAGGTGTCTTTACTCTAAGTATTTAATTACTTCACACAGTGCACAATGTTTTTAACTCCATATGAGGTGTGTGACATGTGTTCTTGTCCCACTGCTACGGTGCACAATGTCTTTACCTCCACATGAGGTGTATCATAGGGGTTGCAGTCCCAGTGCCACAGTGGTCAGCCATTGCAAAATGCTTTTACCTCCACTCGAGGTGTCTCTCATGGGTTCTATTCTATAATATAATATGATTATTATATTGTTATTAATATTTTATTCCCATTGCTCAGTGCATTCTGTCTGTACCTCTCCGTGAGATGTGTCTTATATACTTTGGTGCACAACACATGACCTCAATTTGAGGTGCATCTGTTCATACACTTACTCACACTCTTACCCTCTTTTCTCAGTGCACTATTTACCTCAAATAAGGTATGTAATATGTGTTATTCTCTGTTTCTAACAGTGCACAATGTCTTGTCTCCTCTCGAGGTTACCCCTGCACAAGCAAATTGTTACCCTTTTTGGGTGTATGGTTTGGGTTCCAGTCCCATTTCCATAGTGCATGGTGTACGTTACACTGGGCATTTATTTCTATGATTCATGTTATATTGTTTACACTATAGCTCAGTATTTTTCTCTATTTTGAATCGGTCTTCTATATGTGATGGGGAAGTATGTGTAATCATTTGTATTTCTCTGCTTCTCTGTCTTCTTGTTTCCTCCTGCTCTGACTTGCTTCTCGCATACTTTCTGGCCAATGGCTGTGCAGGTGGTAGTCATTTATGGTTTCTCCTTTTACTCTTTCATTGTCTGTTTTAATTCTCTTTCTTTTCTTTGGTTATATAGAGAAGGGGAATGGGTAATGGTAATGGATTATCTTTATCTGTTTTGTTCTTACTTCTATTGTCTCCCACTGCTTTTCTTGTCTCTCCCTGGCTCTCTCTATTCTCTTCCGTTTATCTAGCTTCTGTTTTCTAATTGTATGTCTTTTTTCTATTGTCTCCCACTGCTCTTCGTGTCTCTCCCTGGCTCTCTCTACTCTCTTCCTCTTAGCCCAGCCTCAAGCTGGGTGCCACTGGGGAGGTGAGGGGCGAGAGGAGGGCTCACTGGGGACTGCAAGCCGCACTCAACCTAGTGGGGGCTCCTCTGTGGGGACTCCCAGGCACTTCACTCTGCGGCCTCTGGCTAAGGGAGGCTGTGCTCTTGCACTCTTGAACACACAGAAGCCCTCTTGTGAGCCTCGCAGCGCACTTGCCTGCTTGTGCTTGACTCGTACCTGTGTCTGGCATCCGGCCTCTTCTGCAGGCCATGGCCGCCACCCCACTGCTGTTCAGCTTCCCGATGTCCTGGTGTTCCCAGGTTTACCTGATGTGTGTTGACCCGATGCGGTGTGGTGTGGAGTCGGGGTAAAGTCAACTGCAGGAACAGGAGAGGGCAGGCTGCGGACTACAGGCAGAGGAGGGAAAAGATGACAAGGATGGCAAAAATGGCAAGACAGCGAGGCAGCAAAAACCAGAAACTAGAAACCAGGGGCCTTGAGCGGCAGTTCGGTAGCTCGGCAGCGTTGGCGTCTCCTCTCACTGTCGACTGCCAAGCTGCTGTGGCTGCGGTAGGCGCAAAAACCTGGACTGGATCCGGGTCAAGAACTCGGTGCAAGGTTAGTGCTTACAGTTACAAAATACATTTTAAAACCCTAACAAATTGGCTTAAAAAAAACAAAGATTATAGTTGTGTTTTAGTTAGGAAATAGAATTTTAAAAATGTAGAAATTCACTGAAAAAAAAAAGGTTACAGGGACATTATAGTTAGCAAATAGAATTTAAAAAAACTTTAGAAACCCACTGACAAAAACCAAAGGTTACAGGGACGTTATAGTTAGGCTCAGATTTCACCCATTCAAAACCAGTGAAATTCAGCAGTTATAGTTACCTGAGCTAACTATAACTTATGCCCCTACAATGCACTGCCTATGAATTCAGGTATTACATCACTCATCACTGATTGCATCATCCACAGAACCCCTCACTCACCCACTTACACCCCCATAAAATCTCTCATATGCCCACTCACACACCCATCAAAAGAAAAAATATCTATAAACACGCACCGTGCGTGCACCATGCGCGCACAGTACGCGTACCGCACGAGTACGGTACGGTACGGTACGCATACACCACGATTTCTTTTTTAAAAAAAATTTTTTTTTGGGCCATATGGGTCCTTGTGGGACCCCCTGAGCAGGCCTAGGGTGTCTTCTACCCTGCCCCCTTTTTGAGTTCTACACGTTTGTTTTTCTGATTTCTTGTGCCTCAGTCTACCGAGGCACAAGATGGCTGCCAACAATTTCTGTTTTGGGGTGTTGACAGACAGTGGCAGCCAATCAGCACGAGCTGCATGCTCATTGGCTTTCATTGGCTTATGTATATTTTATAGATCTTGGAGAAAACTGCCCAGTTGAACAGACATATAAAATTCTGGTGATAACCGTGAGAGCTGAAGTATGAAGTTGCAGGATTCTCAATGGAAATGTATGCAAAGTATTTCAACAGGAATAAAATAACATTAAAATTCCAGACAGATTCACCAGTATAATTTTAAAAAAATGAATACATTTTGGTAATTAAAATGACATCAAAACAACAACTATTGGTAAGGCGTTGCAGGAAAAAGCAAAAATCACCCTTTAGAAACAATGAAAAGGAAACTATGTTCAATGTCTATGTTCGATCTCTGACTTACATTGTTGAGAGCTGGTGTCTGACTCTGTTCTTGGTACTCCGATGACATCCAAATCACCATCTCTCTGAAAGCCCAGGAAAACCAGAATGTGGGTGTCCTAAACACCTGCCTGTCAAATGAGCTGCCCTGAATGAATACTAATCACCTCAAATTGGACGTCAATAAGAGCAAAGTTTTGGTGGTAGACAACCAAGAACAGTTGTGGGGCACTTATTTGTGGGCTAAAGTTTTAGAGTCCTGCACCATGCTATTGCCGGCTGTTCAGAATTTAGATATATGGCTAGACAGCACGCTTTCAGTTAACACCCAGACCACCAAGATAGCGACTACATGCTTGAGAAAGATCCTGGGCTGCCTCCCACCTCCAGCACAAAGAACAGTGATACAGGCTCTGATCCTCTGCCGTATGGATTTTGGCAACATTCTGGGCTTGATTCACAAAGATAAATTTAGACGTTTGGTGTAAACTTAGACCAAGCGTCTCAGTTTATGACTTTGGGAATTCACAAAGGGCATTCATGAGTACTATCTTTATGTCTGCACTCGGGGCAAAGATAGATGGTTTGTTTTTTGACCTTTTAAGTGCTCTCAATATAAGCAGACTAATGGTTAGATTGACAAACCTTTATCACAGGGTTATGTAAGATGGCACAGCTGGGCATCTATGCAATTTGTTGACTATGTGAAGCTTTCATGATTTTTAATTCCTTTTAATGAGTGATGGAACAAACGAAAAATGCTTAATGGTGATTTTAGATATTTTTGGGGCATTGTTAGCAAGATGATATCTACTCCTGAACCAATGCCAATCCTAGCATAATGCTGGTAAATTTTTAACATACTATAGGCACTCTAGGCACAATTATTCCCACCCCCGCTGTTATTCTTGAACTGGCATATTAAAGTTAAATATTGCTATATTTTGTAACATCACTGCTGTTGTTTAAGGCCCCTGTCTTTATAATGCTTATAATCTGTCGCTACCCGTCCTTGCATGCACCCACCCTTTCAACTATCATATACTCACTTATTTATCCATTCTTCAGTCCATGTACTCGCACTATCTCACACATTAGTTTTCTATGTACTTCGACAGTCACTCCCTCATCCATCTAACAGTTGCCTTTTTTCACACAAGCAGCGACTCACATATTTATACAAACATGAGCTAAAACTGGCAAACCAATGAAGAAAACTTCCCTTGTAAAATTGCCAAGCCGATTGGCTTTTCCAGTGCTTGATAAAATATATCGGCTAAACGTATTCTTAAATGCCTGAATTCTCTTTAACTTCACAATCGTGCAACCAGTGAAACTGCACTTCATTAGATGCTTATATTTTCATACGAGAATCGCTAAAAAGAATACAAAGATAAGCAATGTTTATAAAACATTTCATAACTTCCCAAGTTCAAAAGAACATGTAAACTCTCGAAATGCCACAGTGGAATTTTCTCAACTAAAATAACGCATTTTTCCTATAAAAAGCAGTTCTTCGTCTAGAAAGATGGAGCCAAAAAATTCTCTCAAATAGATTTGAAAACCATTGCCCATCCTTTTCACTCAGAGGCAACAAACAGTTCAAGAGAGCATCAATTAAATGATGGATGCCATGTACAGATCACCAGAGACCCACACTGGAGGGAACAGAGCACCAAGTCAGACGAGTGCTCAACAATCACTGGTGGCTCAATGTGGTCAAAGGGAAATATCATTTCGAAAAGGGTAATTGGGCCAGGGGTCTCCTGGCCTTCAGATGAGTCCCACTTTTACTCTAACCACATTACCCAAGTAATCTTTCACCCAGGATATGTTATCTTCAGAACATTGCAGAGCTGTCAACGTGTCAAGGGCCACCGAGGCTGCAACTCTCCTAAACATTATTTACCTTCTGTGAGGGAGGTAAAGGCTTCCGATCTGAACAACAGGTGACACTTCGACACCTTTTAAAGGTCAGTTCCTTCTGGAGACGCCGCACTCTGTACTTTCAAGGAGGTCTGAGAAGACGAAAAAGATTCTGAATTTAACTTTCTTCCTGTATTCTCAAAAAAGTGAACGGGTTAATTGTTTTAACAATGGTTTAAATCCTAAACACCCATGGATGTCGTCAGTTTTTGTCTGGATCTCTTTTCCTGTTTGCTCTCTGTCGGTTGCCCTTTCCGATGGAGTAATGATTTGCAGAGAGCCGTTTCTATTCGAAAGATATAACAGACATGCATGTTAAAGGGTTTGCATTCGGCGGGAAAAATGCCTTTTGCTTTACGAGTGGCTTTTGATTCCGATGGAGTCGTGTAACATGGTCCATCATAAATACGAAAACTGCAGAAAAAAGACAGATCTCTTAACTTTATCCTGGTGACGGTAGCATAAGGCAGCCTAAAACTACCGGTGAAAGTCTGTGGCAAAATAAGGAATTATTGGGGGAATTATCCCCGAAGATCACATATTCTCCTATTTCTTAATGTACCCATTGGGTCTCACAGGTAATAGGACGGATTTTCCCCGCCCTAGTAGTGTAACTCCGGGACTGACGCGGTTCCCGGCTTGTTTACGGGGTCACTTATAAATGAAAGCAGTTTTCAATTACTTTGTAGAATTTTGAAAACCTCTTGTCTTACAAAAGGATTGCACTTTTCAATTCCATTCTAATTGGAGTTAGAGTTTAAAGTCAGAGAGCACCAAGACAGAGACAATATCCCATTGCACAAATTGATGATAGGAGCCACTAGAATGAAAACAGTATGAAAGTTAGATGAAGTTCTTAAACCATAGGGTACACCACTGTCAGAAGTAAAACAAGAAGTGAATTGAAAAAAGAGTCCCGATTAACAATTCTTTACCCTAACATCAGCAGCACCACCAACAAGATGACCCCTCTCAAATTGCTGAAAAATGCAACTGGGCTAGAAACCTCAAATAAGTGGTCTCTCGAAAATAGCCTTGAAAGTCTTTCGTTGCATTTCAGAGGTTTCTTTAATTACATTCAAAAGCCTGTGAACCATCTATGAGTCGTACTAGAACAAGGGCCAGCTACACGAAAAGCACACCCCCTTATTACTTTCCGAACAACGAACCTGTGATCAATGAATTATCATTTAATCCACCAGAAGACCTTCAAGTGTTAAAATTTGGAGGCAGCACTTAGGTGACCAGGGCCCCATACTCTGGAATACCCTGAACCAGACCCTGAGCACTTCCCTTCAGAAAACACCTGAAGGCAGAACTACCAAATAGGGCCTTCACCTTCCATTTCATAGGACTCTAGCTTGTCTTTCTTTCCTCTATTGGACCGTATCTCTCCTGTTTAGTACCCTGCAGTCGCCATACAGTGAAACATCTGGTGCTTTATGAACGTCTCTATTAACAATAAATAAATAAAAAACTGGATCTGATCAAGCTGGCGAAATGACACAGAAATTATATTTATGCTGAACTCTTACGTCCATACGTCCGTATATCAAAGCATCATTTTACTTAATATTTTAATGCAAAAGAAACATTTTAACTATTTCATATTACTTTGATCACATTGCACATCCAATTAGGTTGGGTTACATAATTATTAAAGTACCATTTCATCTTAGGTCTACTCCATGTCAGTCTCCTTTCCTCTATTGGTCTCCAGTAGGAGTCATGAACACTGAAATGAAATTGTAGTTATAAATTATATACAGAAATGTGGTCTATACTCAAGCATCTATGTTATTTTAAACATTATTGAAAATGTTGGCTCTTTGGTGAAAATTATATGTGCATATCACACAAAGTAGTGATAAAATGCCATTGTTTCATGAAAATCATATGTGTCACAGATGCTTCTTCATATTCCCTTGACCCTAATAATATCATCAAAAGCAAAATCAATATTGCTTTGATCTCTGCTGCATACCAGGAAGACATATTACAATATTAATAAAATGCATGCAAAGTATTACTGTGAATAACAGGCAAAAACGTGTTGTTAATAAATGTAGCTAAAAGTAACAGGCCAACAGAATAAATATAAATACATGTTTAGCATTAGACCGATTGAATTACTGAAGTGGAAACCATCAAAGTAGGGATATTAATTGCTACCACACATATGACTATTGTTAGACTAATGGTATTTTACTCTAAGTATAAATCTGTTACATGTTACAGAGAAAAGATGGTTTTTAGTACGTTGTCTACTTCATTACTTTGACTAAATATCTCATGTACGGAATGAAAGGTAGTTGAGGTTGTCAACTCTTGAATCCAGGACTGTCAAGAGAGGACACAAAATACACCAGTCCTTGTTCTGTAAAACGGGACTCAAACTACAAAACTCCAGTCACAACTGTCCATACTGTGAGCATTGAATGGTTCATGCAACAGGAAGTTCATTACAACCAGAAAACCTAAACACCAATCTAAGGTACTTATCATGAATGACCACTTAATTCTGATGGGGCCAATAACAGCACTTACTCTCCTCGATGGGGGTATTATGTGATTAGCATAACAGTGTAGAGCTATTTATTTTCACCCAGCCATTTTGGTAAAAACACCCACATTGGTCGCGTGAAATTCTAGGGCATAATGAGCAAATAACGGGGTATTTGGATGTAATTATTATTAAAAACTATTGATTTCAGCAGTAATTCTTCATTTCTCAGGGAAATATCAGGAATTTGCCTATAATACCTAACGACACTGCCTCCCGACAGCCATCAGTACCCCAGGGATTGGTAACTCTTGTGCTGCTAATCTAACAGGGAGCAATCCAAGCCACAGAGACTAAGGGACAATGAATGAATCCCTTGTTTTTCACTTCGTTTAGGAAAAAACAGAAAACGTAATATTATATTTGACCAACGCAAACAGCAACTAGTAATGTTGTTTTTCTGAATTTGTGATATAATGTTCATACTATTAGTTGCAAAGACTGTTGGAGAAAATAATTACAGATGGATTAGAGTGTCTCGTGGATTCAGGCATGAATAATTAGACGGCACAGCAATGTTGAACATTCCATGAAAATCACCAGATTTCTGTGGACAAGTTAACACTTTAGATCAGTTGGCCAATTAATGAGTTTTGAAAATTCTTACACAGTTGAGTCTTATATCTCTACTCCCTTAATGACATTTTTTTATCAGATAAATGGAGCGAGGTGCACGTATATTTGACTTAGGTAAAATCTATGTCTATATATGATTATATATTATTATTTGGATATGGATATGGCACCTTAAGAGTGCCTCTAGCCTTACCTTCCTCAAACCTTGAAATGGTCTTTAGAAAATTTCAAATGAAGCTGCATTGGGGAATGTTTTCTACCCAGTGCCACAGAGGAATTCTTAAGATGGTGAAATATGGTGACATATTTTGCATTGGTGCATATGTTTTAGGAACCTTACAGCATGCTACTCTTGACTGGTGATGCTTGCATTACTTATGGTGCTTTGCTTGATGAACCACATTTATTGTTTGGACAGTGTGAGAAAGTGCCCCATTTTGTGTTTTCAATCCCATTTTTTGGCTGATTTTGATGATGGTGTTTAGACTCTGCACATTGGAGCACTGATGTCCAGTGCTTAGTGTATGTGCTCTGACCCCCGAAACAGAAGGACATTGCCTAATCCCTGCAATTGCAGAAAATATACCTATGGCATATGTTGGTCATACTATTGTGCCCACTGCTACAGTTTCAACCTCTAGCCCAGCCTGTCAAAATAACCCTTTTGACAGGGGAAAAACTTTGTTTTAAATTCTATTTCGTCACCCCTACCTAGGCCTTGTTTCCCAAAAGGTAGGGTGCATGGGATTTAAAAAGGGGCCAGGTAGAAATATAATGCTGCTATGTCTCTGCAGTGACATGCCCCCAAAAGTTATTTTCACCGTGGAAGGACCTAGCTGCCCTATAAGAAAACTAGAGTACAGACTAAGGGCCTGATTTAGATGTTGGGGGACCGCAACATAGTGGGCTTTCTTGGCTATCTTCCCACCTGCCTACCTAGCGGTCCGCTCACCCAAATACAATGCTGGAATTCAATGGTAGGGAGGACCGCCGATGCCCCGCTGACTCTGCTTCAATTGTGGGATGAATTGCAGGCAGCGGATGCCCAACCAGGGAATTTGAAAGTGAATCACACCCACTTTGAGTTGGTAGAATGGGATAAAAAGGGGTGAAAACTCACATATTTTGGGATACAGGGTGTCGTTTCATCCTCTCCTCCTTCGTCCAGGTCCCCCTGTCCTGCTTCACCTTGACCGCGAAGGACCTGCATCTTGTTTTGACGGAATCAAAGGTAGGTGTCTGTGGTGTATGCTAGTATACACTGCATGGGGTGTTTATTGCATTGGGGTGCAAGGCAGTATGCACCTATAATTCACACTACAAATATCCTACAAACATATATGTACACAGACATAACATATATATGTTTCACCGAAAAAAATAAATGTTACCTACCTGTCTCCCCACTGACGCATTTGCCCCCATCAGAACTCTGCCACCAAAACATTGTAAACCCATCAGTAACATCCAAATCGACTCAGCGGTACTCAGCCATCAAGAGGGCGATGGCAGGACCTTCAACAGCATGGGAGACAGCCGCTGTGGCGGTCTTGCCCGTATTAGGTATGCATCTAAATACAGAGGGCAGAAGACCGTTAGCTCAGCGGAGTACTCAGCCCCGCCACCATGTCGGGAGGGAGGTTGGACTGCCAAGATGTAAATCAAGCCCTAACATATTAATTCTGCTGGTTCAAAAACTAATAAAGCCACTCTTTTAATATCGCACAATTCAATGGAGAAGTTGGATTTTTAATTAGCGTTTTGATAAATAATTAGGAAAAGTAACTTTAAAAAAAATGAAAACATTTACTGCTTGACACTCATGGAAGATAATTTACTTTAGGGCTTTCAGTAGCTGTCAATCATGTGCATGACCTTAATGAAACATGAAAATTGTTGACAGAGCAAGGACATTGGCTGAGAATTGGAGAGGTGTCTTCCTCCCGTGGCAGGAAGACCAGCTAGGATCGGCCCAGGAGCTTAATTATTTTGAAGAGGGCCTACTCAGTCACAAGTAAATGTCAGGTGACACCTACAAAGGACTTAGCCTTTCCCCCACTGTCAGACTGGCATTCACTCCAGAGGGAGGAAAGCTACCCTCAGAACCAGTTTTGAGTGAACAGAGAGGAAGGGACTGCTCATGACCCTGGACACAACTTCGGATGGATGGGTAGCACCTGCAAAAGGGGAGCAGGTTTTCCCCATTTGCATTTTGGGAGTAAGGTGCACTGTGGGATTGTTTGCAGTATGGCAAGCAGGAACGGTTGCAAATGTGTGTAGGTTGATAAGAGAAGCACCAGAAATCACCTTCCACCCACTAGCTGATGTCAGGCATACATTTGTCATCCAAAGGCAACATTCTCCGAACCTCTTTGACACTTGTAGAACAACAAAAGAAGGACTGCACCTGTTGCTTGAGACCTTTGAGGAGGACTGGAGGAAAGTACCTGCTCCCACTTTCACAAAATTCAAAGAACTGGACTCTAAAGGTCAGTTGCCTGAACTCCTTTGTACCTACAGGGACACAAGAAGCCACAAAATGGCTTTTTTCTGATGCGTCTAGTTGACCGGTAGCAACTAGATATGGGCTGAACGCTGTGGTGACCTATCTGTGACACACTGAGTGTCTAAAACCCAGCCCCTGAGGTCCCAGGGGGCTGTGGAGTGTACCCCTGTGGTTGTTTGGGCACCAGAAAAAGTTTGGTAACTATTATAAATTTACCCCAGAGTACCAGAGCTTTAGCAGCACCTCCCATGAAAAGTATCCGACCGGCACTTCCACAGAATCAGATTAAATTTGAACATAATACTGCTCAAAGTTCCTGCATCCCTGAAACAACAAATACGTCCTGTTCTGCTTTGGCTCTTAAACGATTTTGAGCAACAAATCTTCAAAACGACAGAGTGCCAGCAGGACCAACCTACTTCAGGTATCCACCCTTCGGTTCGACGGTGGCAGCTACAGTTCAGTATTCTCCCATGTGGGGAGGATTTTACTTCTCAATAAGTGATAAAATCCTATTCTGCGCTGGGACTCAGAAGAAATTTCATAATTTGTCTTTAAAACAGAGACAAAGTCCCCTTCTAAAGTGGGAAATAAATATTTTTGGGAACTTTTTGACTTCTAGACCTTCACCAGGACCAACCTACTTGGTGTATCAAACCTGGGCTTCATCACCGTCAACTTCAAATTGTGCTAAGGATCGGATCCACTGCAACCACTGAATGCTATGGATGCTTTTCACTTTTTGGAACTGTTTTCACTTAAATCTTCATTGGATTTTTGTTCTTTTCAGTACCATTTTGCTTATCAAATGTTTTCTTTTTATAAATTGGAGTGGGATTTTTATTATGTTTTACCTTTGACTTTTGACCTGTTATGGTACTTCGAAATGTTTTGCAAATTTTCAGTAAGCTAAGCCTGTCTGCTATGGGCCATAGCTACCAGTAATTGAACTCAGGTTTAAATTATTGAAACCTAACACTGAACCTTTTGGGTTTGTGACTTCATTATTTGTAGTGGACTTTCATCTATCCCAATATATAAGTCACTTTCTCGCAGATAGGTTTAGTAATTCTGAGAAACATATCTTTTTAACTATCTATACTACTTCTGAGTTGGTTTATAAATTTAAGTTCTTTGTAAGTTTTATAATAATTTGTATAATGAGAGTTACCTATAACAATGTGACAATTGTATTTTAAAATTAATTAAGATAAGCCGTAGCATAATTCTAACTAGCAAGATAACTGGTTAAATTCACCTGACAATAAGGCACATACCTAGCAAATGAAAAAACTGGGAACAATTTCAAAAGAAGAAATGTTGCATTTATATTTGCTATTGAATGACTGACTCAGTCTTTATTTCGATTATATAATATAATCATACACGACGACATCGCAATACAGAAATATTTATAATAAAACCAGCATGTTAATAATATAATAATATTTACAAATACTAAAAAGCACTCAAACATGCTGCACCCATACAGACCACAGATTTACATTAAAGTATTAAGAATTTATAAACTTATTCCAATATAAGGCACCTTTCAGGAAAGAGGAGACAGCCAGGATGACTGCATGATCAGATATAAAAAGGCAGGCCGAAACTGTCCAAATCCCCTTAATTTTTAACAGAGGAATTGAATACTTGCGTTGTAAAAACTCGTTAAATTTACAGAATAGCACCAAATGCTCCAAAGTTTGCCGTGAGCAACCTTCGCAAGTGCAAAACTCAATCGTTTTTGGGTGAAACTGTCCAGGTGGAAAACAGATAAAAGGGCAAATGGACTCCAACTGAAATTAAGCCACAAGTGGTCTTTCCCACAGATGGGCAACTGCAAGAAGATAGTATTCAGGACCTGCCAGAGTTTGCAGAGACAGAAGCAATCTAGAAGTCGATTTTGTAAGCATCTTCGAATTCCTAACCTCCAATAGATATTGTGAAAACCGATCCTCAATTTCTCTTCTATCCCCCTTATTAGGGAGATGCGGCTTAAAAACAGGTTGGGGCAGCCCAGAGTCCGAGCAACAAACTCAACAAAGCTCTGCCATTGAATTCTGTGATTGTATTCATGCCCAAGGCATTCCTTAGTCACATCCCTGTTAAATCCTGTGTGATCCTCAGACAACACAGAGATCCACAGTAGCACAGGAGACAGTTTCACAGAACCCTCCACGTAATCAAGGACGAATTCTTCATGTACAAATAAATATGAGGTATTAGGAACCATGTCCAGCACTCCCTACAAAAGCAATACCCGCCTGACTGTAAGACCCAGATAGTTGCCCATATAAAAAGTACTGGTAGGCATTTTGTTTTATAGATCTGCAGTAGTGGTATTGTGGGTTTATTACCAATCTGTTTGGAGAACCTGAAAAGAGCACTACAGGCTAAAGAAAAGCAGCATCACCGCTTTGATAAACAAGTAAGCCAGTTATTCAGATAATCAAAATTAAACCCCCAAACAGGGGAAATTGGGTACTCTAGTAACCTTTTACTCTTTATAATGATAGGTCTAGTTTTAGGGATTTCCCACCCACATACCATGTAGTGTGTTTACTGCTATTAACCTCCAGCTCCAGCCCATTCATTGGCTGTACGGGCCATTAATGCGGCGTCATCCGCAAAGAGGAGGGAAGGCACAGAAACTGATTTTACCTTGGGCAGGTTTTTCTCATGTGTGGTCAAGTAAGAATTCATACCATTAATGTATAAAGGGAAAAATAATGGCGCCAGTACACATCCCTGTCTAACCCTATGTGGGAGGGAAAAAGATTCAGAACATTCCCCACCCATGCCTCATCTCACTGAAGCATTCACATCCAAGTGCAGTGCCCTTAAAAAATCAATCAGTGGAATGGGTGTACCTAACACCATCAAATTTGACCGTAGCTTTGACCTGTTCAGCCAGTCAAAGGCACTATTCAGGTCCATAAACGCTATGTGAATAATCCCTTGCTTAGCAGATACATATTTTCCTATTAGATTAAGGTCTTCCCGAAACCCATACTGGACTGGGCAGACAATAGTATGTAATTGAGTCCACAGTCAATTTGCTATTGATATATTTCAACTTCTTTGAAAAAACATAGGGGCATATTATCAAGGGCATTATCAGCGCTTTAGCAGGACTTTTTCCCGCTAAAGCGGCGATAATTACATCTCCCTATTAGCAAGCTGTCGCTAACAGCAGTTAGCGACAGTTTGTAGGCGATAGCAAGCGGTTTGGGGCCCGCTTTGCATGTCAGCGATATTTATCGCTAATGACATGCAAAGTGGGCGTACCCAACCTGTTAGCGACTGAAAGCAGTCGCTAACATCGCTATCGCCTATTATCAACGCAGGCATAGCGATGAAAAAATTCGCGCTAAGCGCGAATTTCGCCAAAAACTAACGCCTGCTCAGACCACTTCTTAACCTGTATATCCAATGAGAGTTGGATATTCGGGTTAAGACCCTATTGCCTTTAAAGCCTGAATATCGCTGGATTTCCAGCAATATTCGCGCATTGAGCCGCTATATCTGGATATTTTATCGCATTTGAGATAAACGTTGCTAATAGCACGTTATCTCTGCGATAAAATCTGGTGATGCACGGCGATAAAAAAGATATTGCTAAGCTCATTTAGTGATAAATATCTGTTCTTTCATCGGTTTCATGATTATGATGTTTAAAGTATAATGGAAAATGTTTGGCCTGATACAAAGACACACACCTTGTCCCCAAAAGGAGTGGATTTCTCATCAATATTTAAATTGCAAATGTTGCACTTATAATATCATTTATGTCTCAGAAGAAGTCATGGGTCATGGGTGATGTAATGTGTTTGGTAGTTTGCACTGCATGGTGAGGGTGCGAGTTATAGTTAGTTATAGAGTTAAAACGTTATGCTGTTACTGAACATTTCACCTAACAATAATGCTACTTAAACTTTTATTTTATTCAGTGAATTTCAATTTTTTTTCAGCATAATGTAAAAATGTATTACCATACGTAAATCCATCACCCTGCATGCACCCAATCTCACACTGTACACTGCCTTTGGCAAGTTCGGAGGGGTGTTGGCGGTATGCAGCCAAACCCATGCTGCGCATGGCTTTCGTGCTGTGGCCAACCCAACACCAGGCTGCCAACCCCACACTCCGCAGGGACTTCGACCGTTCGTGGCGGAAGGTTAGGCCTTTGCCATGCAGCGTAGGATTGGCATTTGGGCCCGGGGATCTCTCTAAGAACCTTATTTGGTCTTGGGGGCCTCATCCCCAGGGCCAAACATACTAAAAAAGGGGAGGGGGCCACATGCCACTCCCTTCCAAGAACCTTATTAAGGCCTGTGGTTCCCTTCCCCCAGGGTCTTTTATTTTTAAAGGGGAGGGGAGCCAAGTGGGCCCTTTCATTGAGACTCTTTAGGACCCCCCCTCCCTAGTCCTATTATGGCCCTAGGAACCAATCCCTCAAGGTCATACATATATATTAAAATGTGAGGGGGCCTTATTTTAAGGTGGGGGCCCTGGTGCTCGTCCATGTCACCCACTACACACAATGTTGGGATCTGAAGGGGGAGCCCCAGGCCACCAACAGCCCCAGCTAGATTCTCATATTCTGCAGGAGCCGGCATTTCCCGCAGGGACCACCTACACCAGGCGGCACCAATATCTTGAGTTATTTCCCTGCCCACCTCAGGGAAAGATCAAAAGTCTGCTGATGGTTGGTGGGAAAATTTCTAAAGCTACAAATCACTGGGAGCAGACTTTGTGTTTGCTTCTGTTTGACAAGAGTTTTGAAAATGCTTCCACCATGCGGGAGCAAACAAAGTTTCCCAGCCCGCGCAGTTGCGGGCAGGGAAACTGCTGTATCCGAGGGATGGGATACCCGGGACACAGCATGTGAGCCGCCCCAGGGGATGGAAGTTCCTGTGGCCAAGAATGGCTCAGGGAGGGGGACATGCAGTCCCCCTCCCTTTTAACTTAATTCTTGGCCCTGGGAGATGGGGTCCCTAGAGCCTTTTAAATGCTTGGAAAGTGGGGCAGCGTGGCTTCTTCCACTTAGAACATATTCAATGGGACTCAGGGGTTAAGGTCCCCAGAACCTTTAGAGGCTCAGTGAAGGAGGCCACACATCCCTCCTCCCATTAGAAATGCAGTGGATCCCAGAGACAAAAACAGCCTAGGGAGGGGGTAGTATGCCCCCTCTCTTTGAAAAAATTTTTGTGCCCTGGTGGATGGGGTCTCTGGGGCCTAAAATGGCCTGGGGACGAGGGATGTGCATCCTCTCCCCTTATGATATATATTTGGACCCAGGGAAAGGGGTCCCTGTGGCTGAAAATGGCCTGGGCAGGGGGCTGTGTGTATCCTCCCTAATAAAAATAAACCTGCGTCCTCTCCATGGGCCCTGGTTGCACCCCTCGAGGGGTTGAGGAAATAAGCATAGGAGTCTTTTAAATTCAGGTAGCTTAGCGTGAATTGAGTGCATGAAAATTCACTTAAAGGACCAAATTTGTCAAGCCTTTGCATTGTCGCTGCATCGCTCAAAATGACACAAGGAGAACCCAAAGGATCCTGATATGTATACAAAGAAATGGTAGGGGCGATTTTGTGGCTTTTTTTAAAGAAATGTAATGCAACACAGTTGCTTGCACTGGAGCATGGGTGGTCCAGTGTATCCACCTATGGATTTTGGTGTATTCCCAGCATTTACTGAAGCTGGTAAACATGAGATTACTTCATTTTGTGACACCTTCCTCAGTGAGGTGTAACGAGGAGAAATATCTTTATTTATCCTCCTTACTTACTCATTCTATACATAATGCATACTGCAAAGAAAGAGTAAAAAGCCTGTGAGGATTGTTTTTGTGCAGGATGGTGCTGCTTCCTGCACAAAAACAAATGTGCCTGTAATGAAGCCACCCTTGCACCGTAGTGCAAGTGTTACTCAATTGGCGCTTTGTAACTTTGCCGAACGGCTGAATCAAACATGGTGAAGCTGAACGACAAAGTTACAATTTTCTTCTTACTTTCAAAATGAAAACCCCAAGCTGAGACTTTCTTTTTTTAAATAAAAAAAGAAAAAGGCAATACACCCCTTGCTGTGGGAGTTAGCTCCCATGGAAAGAGAGGCATTCAGCACTTTTCATTGCCTTTTACAGACAGGTTTTTCCTAGGAGTGATGGGCACTCAGAAATGGCTTTACGCCACACATCTAAATTAGGATGGCAGACATTTAGCAAATTTCCGATGGCCCTTACTCCATCAAGCTATTGTACAAGTTTGAACATGGTGGACATTGAGTGTTAGTCATAATTGGGCAAGATGGGCAGGCGTTGCGACACAGGGTAAATTGGGACCGCCTAACATGCTGTTGGTGGTCCTATGGTCGGCATTACTACTTTTCCACCACCACGGCGGTAGCAATGCCTATATTTCACATGTAGTGAGTGCTGCTGGCTGCAAACCCACAGCAATATAAAAACAGGACATGTTACATATCCCTGCACTACGTGGCAGGCACCATGCGGCGCCTGCCACATGGTACAGGGATATTTAGGGGGGCACCATAGGTGCCCCCCAACACCCACAACTAAGGGCCAGGAGGAATGGGGGGCCTGCTACAGGTATCTTATGTTCCTGCCTGCCATATTTTTCATGACGGGTGTCCTGTCATGAAATAGCTGGCAGAAAGGGACATTGTAATGCCTACGGCAGCGCCTGGTAGGCACCACCAGCATTGTAGGGACTACGATTTCCTCAAGCACTTTACACCTAGCACCTTCAATGTGTGTCTCTTGGAAACAAATCAGATTTTAACATATGCAACTCAATAGTAATTCTTTGCCTTTTCTTCCAGTCATTTAGCCCACATATGTTGACCGTAGCTACCCGTATTTTACTCACGGAAAATACATTTGAGCGTAAAACAATGCTTCCCCTGATAGACCAGCTCCCACCCCACTAAAAAATACAGGAACCAAACTATTCTTAAAAAAAACATCTCCTCATGTGTTATTGCACCTCCCCATTCCCCTTACCCATCCAAACCCTCTCGTCCCAAACTGACAACACCCCCCCTACCTCTTGAAATGGAGCAAAAAGGTGTCTGAGATCCCACCAATGCTCTAAGATTGTATGACAAAAGTAAGGTCTTGCAAAGGAGTGTCCATTTAATTATTTTTTAGAATTAGGTCAGACTTTCTTGTAAATGGCTTGTCATAAGAGAAAATTGCCAAAATAAACAAGAACAGCTCATTTTTTTTCAGGATCTGTGCCTTGATTTTTTTTAACATGAGGTGAAACGGATGGACCAGCAGAACCTCTAAATACTAGTCCCACTTAGTTATTTCAGGGAAGTCTCATCTGTGAAGATTCAACATAATGGATTGTATATCTTTTCCCTATGATCCTTCCGCTATACCAAGAAATCAGAGGTTCTTCCTTTGTTGGAGGTTCTCAAAATCCTCCAGTTTCCACATTGCATCCATCATCTGTGGCTCATGCCACTTCTTGTACCTCCAGTGATCCTACTTCAGCCTCCAACATTTTGCAATGTTCTTCAGCCACAGTGATCCACTCTACATGCAAGTTTTATTAACTTTTGTTTGACTATCCTCCTTTCCTGCTCCAGGTGGTGAGACAACTGGAACCATCAGGGTTTTCTGATAGTCAGTTAAATATTATTTCTCAGCAGGGTTATCAGCAGAGTTAGCTCAACTCATCCCCTCCTTTGAGTTCCATATTTGCCCCTTAATCAGATTAACAACATCAGATCTCTTATCAAAGGCTTTCCCAATATTTTGTAATGCACAGTCCTTCACAAAGCTTTTGCCCACTGTGGGCTTTCATGATTATCTTCAAATGTCTCCTTCAAGGTGTTGCCCAGCCATGACAGCTTCAGTGGTTACTTAGGGGCCGATTGCCATATTGGGAAGTCTGCCACCGCTGGGCCGGCGGTGGCGGACTTTCCACCATCACACTTTAAATTCCCACCGCCATATTAGGATGGCGGTGGGAAGGGGAAAGGTACCTCGGCAGATGGAAAGACCATCCGCCGTGGTCCTGCAAGGCGGGCCTTTTCCGCCCACCTTGCGGGTCCAGGTACAATGGGGCTATGGTGGCGGTGCAGTGCAGGCACCGCCATGGGCATTATGGTGCCTGTCTTTTGCGGTGGAGTTCCCGCTGCTAAAAGATAGGCGGAAAATGCATTCCGGACCCTGTTGCATGCCCCCAGGGGGGTGGGGGGTGGGGTGCTGCATGTGAGGGGTACCTATGGTACCCACCTGCATTTGCATACACAAGGTGGCAAGCACTGCACCGTGCCTGCCACGTTGTACATGCAAATGCAAAGCATGTATTTTTACATTGTGGCGGGTGGCAACCCGCCACAATGTAAACATACAGGATGCGCCCACCAGTGTGGCGGGCGCATCCTAATTCGTTTTGCTGGACTGCCGCTCCTATGGCGGGTGGTCCCTCTTCCAGCAGCGATGGCGGGCGGACACGTAAGGACATTTTTTCTATTGTCGAGAAGCTTGCCTCGCCGGACCGTGTCACTGTCCAACTACAACCTACATAAACTCTCTGTGATTCCCTAAATTCTTATTTTATTGATAAAATTGTCACCATAAAGAATAACATCCCCCCTCCCTTCTCCTCCACCCCTCCATCTCTACCCCCTATGAACTCCTGTTGCCTGGATGTCTTTCCTCCTATTTACCCGACTGAGTTTATTTCTTTGTTACATACGATGAGTTTGGGCTCTCCTAATGACTGCTGCCCCCCTCAAATCCTCAAAGAAGCCTTTTTGGCCTGCCCAGATCCCCCGTTGGCCCTGCTTAACAACTCTCTTGCTACAGGCACAGTACCGGATTCCTTCAAATAGGCGGTTGTAGTTCCCATATTAAAAAAGCCTGGTCCTGACCCTTCGGTCTTGAGTATTTTCCGTCGATTTCCCTTCTCCCTTATCTTGGGAAAATCCTGGAGACCTACGTTACTCGCTGTCTCAGTGTGTTCATCGAGGGATCTTCCTTTTTGGATAACCAGCAAGCTGGCTTTAGGCGAGCTCACTCTACTGAAGCTGTTATTGTGACCGTGATGGACGTGCTGAGGAAAGGCGCCGACAAGAATATCATGTCACCTTGATCGACCGTGTCAACAACACGGGTATTCAGGGCATGGCTTTAACGTGGATCAGATCCTTTTTGCATCAGCGATCTCAGGCAGTTCATCTGCCTACTTACTCCACCCCTTATTCCCCCCTATCCTGTAGAGTCCCACAGGGCTCTGCCCTGTCGCCACTTTTATTTAACCTTTATATGCAACCCCTTATAGCCTCCCTCCATCACACCCCGGTTACCATTTTCAATTATGCTGATGATTTACAGTTGATTTTCCCTGTTGACTCCACCCCTTCCTCCTGTGCCAACTTCCAATCCACCATGCTTCCCATCTCTGAGTGGATGCACTACAGTCAGCTGAAGCTTAATCCCAACAAGACGGAGTTAGTTTTGATGGGTGGGTCGGCTAACACTTGGAACTCTGGCTTCTGGCCCTCTTCCCTTGGGTCTCCGCCCAGCCCTATCAATTCGGTAAAGAGCCTAGGTGTAATCATATGTAGTGACCTGTCCATGAGGCCTCAAATTAATGCAGTTACATCATCCTGTTTTTTTCATCTGCGCAGGATTCTTAAAATCTGTAGGTTTCTTACCATCGAGGCACTCATTCTCGTCATTATGGCTCTTGTCATCTCCCGTATTGACTACGCTAACACTCTCTATGTTGGGATACCTGCTTACCATCTTCACCGGCTGCAGTTGGTGCAAAACCAGGCAGCAAGACTGGTCTTTCACCAGCCTAAACACCAAAAACGTCTCGCCCCTGTTGAAGAGACTGCATTGGCTCCCAGTGGCTTATCGCTGCATGTTTAAACTTGGCTGTACGGTCTTCAAGGCCCTTTCCGAGCAAGCTCCTGTATTTATTATGTCTAGCCTCCAGCGTTAAGCTCCTTCTAGAGATCTTCGGTCCACTTCACACAAGTTGTTGACTGTCCCAAGGTATAAACGCAAAAAGCATGGTGGCATGTGTTTTTCTTTTTTGGCCCCCACCCTATGGAATTCCCTCCCGACTCCCCTTAGACTTTGTCCCACCTAGGTTTGTTTTCGTAAATTGCTCAAAACACAATTTTTCCAATCAGCCTATGAGTAGCCTTTGTCACTGTTCTCCCGCTTTTGTTTTGAGCGCCATGAAACCGTTTGGTGAACAAGCGCGGAATAAATGTTTTTAACATAACATAACAAACATAACGTAATCGGCCCCTTAGTTACTTGAAACTGAGTCACAGACATAATTTTGCAATCTTCTTAAAATATCAGACAAGCCTCTAGCTGCAATCACAGGAAACATGCCTGCAGTTGAATGCTATGATCCATCACTATCGAGTTGTTAGTCTGCCCATATGTTGTGGAGGCTTCTTAGAATCGTGCAGCTGAGTCTTTGTTGGAACTCCAGCAGGCTCCTCCCCTTTATTTCAAGGGTCCTGCCTACTGCCACACCAAGCGGGAGCCATGCCGGCTGTAGCACAAGACTTGCTAGTTTTAGATCCTCTATTGAAAATACTTTGCTTTGCAAGCTGTCACACCTGCGAGTGGCTACAAACTTGCAGATATCAGCACAATGATCTGGCTGCCCTCAAGGCCAGAGCCAGGTTCTCCTGCTCTGCAAAAGAAATGCCGGCTCGCAGGCTCTGGCAGCCTGACCCAGATCAGCTTGTCTAACTGCGTGATCTAATTGAAATATCCGATGCAAGAGCAGTCGAGCAACCGCGTTCTTGCAACGAAATTCCTTCACTCCCCTGCAAGTTGGAGAGAGCTCAGGGAAAACTAAGAGCATGGCAGACTACACGGATGCCATCTTGCCCCCGTCTACTGATGACACTTCAAATTACATCCCTGATGACATCTTCCAAGTTTCTTTTGTACAAATTGCTCTTTAAGCAGGTAGACCATTAGAGCTATGAAAGTAAATGCAAAATAGCGGTCGAGCAACCGCGTTTTTCCAACAAAATTCATTTACTCCCCTGCAAGTCGAAGAGAGCTCAGGGAGAGCTAAGAGCATGGCAGACTACACGGATGCCATCTTTTCCCCGTCCGCTGATGACATTTCAAATGACATCCCTGATGAAATCATCCAAGCTTCTTTTGTACAAATTGCTCCTTAAGCAGGTAGACCATTAGAGCTATGAAAGTAAGTGCAAAATTGCTAAGGATATTATGAAGCATCTTTACTGCATTCATACATACAACCCCCATACACTTCATGGGTGTATAATTTCAAGTTGACTATGAACCACAAATGACAGGTAGTCTATCCTGTGCATAGCGTTCAATAGGTGCACAACTCTGAAATATACTTTTCCTTTTTTGATGTTACAACTGTCTCTCTTAGCACATAACGACAACTCTCCCTTTTTGGTGTGATCATAAATAACATCACTGCAACATCTGAAATTCAGGCACCCATGACATTATACTCTTTTCTTTTTGCTTCTATTTTCTTCTCCTTATGTTTCTTTTCTGGTATTGCCTTTTCATTTTTTGCTTTGGTTTTAATAATCAGTGGCATGCCTATAGTTTTGTTTCCGCTCATGTTCATTTGGTATACCCTGGTAAACCAACATCTTTAATACATTAGCTGACGAAAGATATGTTGGCAAATCTCTTATAAAAACTGTGTATAATTCAAAATTGCTCAATCCTTCAACTTCTGCATGGACTAATCTTTGGATCAATACATAAAAAAAAATGTAAATTCAAATATCACACCGGCCTATTTAATTATTTACCTCAGTCAGTCCTTTTTCACTAATCTACCATAAAAATCAACAAGGTCATGTTTGCTGATGGCTGGGCTCCCTGCAGCACACGTTAATTAGATTCTCTAATGTAAGGTGGATGTGTAGAGAGCTGCTTGTCAGTTGGGAGGTTATCCAGGCGCTCTGCAGCTCAAGTAAGCTGAAGGAGGTGTGAATGGCTTGTGTACTGAACTCTCTACCGAGAGAAATGGGTTCTCTAATTAACAGGCCTTCTTATTAGTGCCTGTTATTAGCTAAGGCCATCCGTGAGATTGGCAAACAAACAAAGGGAGTGGCAGATTAAATCTACCTTATGTGTATAAAAACACTTTTGGGAAGAAGGGAAGCAGTATCTCAGGTCAGAGCACACCTTTTGTCACTCCAGCAAAGGAAGAGAGAATAACCCAAGTCATCATCTAGGGCAAGGAAAAGGACTGATAATACTGTGTTGAATCCTTGCTTGCAATGAAAGTTAAGTACTTGCCTGATACCAGTTTCTTGTATCCTGATCTTTAACAGCAGTTGCACTCTTCTCTACTGCCAGACCATGAACCTTGTGATTTATTTTTTTGTTGATTTTACATGAAAATGTAATAAAGCACAATTCACTTCCACCTCCCTTTGATTATTTAGCCCTCCGCCCCCAATAAGTGTTTCATTCCATGCTTTTTCAGGTCACTGATAATGATTTCCTACCAGTGACAATTGGTTAAATGCACCTTTTATTTTTATAAGTAAGTTCATATTATGTTTTGAGTAAAAGATTTTGGGTACATATTTTTATGGGAAAGACCATTTTCTGTGTTCTTTCTCATATATTTGTCTGTGGAACACCATGTCTTGATGAATAGGCCATGTGAGTTTTTATAGTACAGAAGATCCTCGCCATAGATATGTTTTACTTATTCTATAGGCATGGTATGCTAATCAATATTCTTTCTTGCTAATTTTACTATTATAGATATAGATCAGGGCGGGCAGCCCACCAGTCTGCCAGTCTGTGTAGGTTCTCCCTCCACTCTTATGGTGTTGGACCCTGCCCTGTTGGGTTCATGCTGTTTTATTCCCATGTTACAATGTTGTTTGGTATACCTAAAACTAACTCTGATAGTGGGAGTCTGTTTTAAAAAACAATTGTCCTGAGATGCAGGAAATATTCTCCTGGTCCTTTGGGATTTTTGTTTAATTTCTCTGCCCAGGCCCACCAATTTGTCAATGGCACTATTGGGTTGAGAGATATAGGGTCCCATTAGGATGGCGGGCGGATCGCCCCCGCCAGGCCGTCGGATGCCACTGCCAGACTGGCGGCGTTGATCCATCCGTGCTGGAACGACCCCCGCCATATTATTATAGCTGGGGGGTCCGCGGCGGACGGAAAGACCGTCCGTCGCTTTTCCGCACCGGTCGCCTTGCGACCTGGCGTAAAAGGGTTCCATATGGTGGCGGGGTCTATAAGACACTGCCAGCAATATTAGAATGGGGTTTATCCAATGCCTTTCCATGGCAGCAGTGCCGCCACGGAAAGGAATGCGGAGTCTGCTTTGGGGGCCCCTTGCAGGCCCCCAGGGACTCCGAGGGGGTGGGGGGTGCAAATGGGGGGTACCGATGGTACCCCCCAGCATTTCAAAGTACAACATGGCAAATGTACAAAAATGCACAACATGTATTTTTACCATTGCAGCGGGCAGTGCTTTCAGCACCGTCCGCCACAATGTTAAAAATACAGGATGCACCCGCCACCGTGGTGGGCACATACTAATAGCCCACAAGGGTCCCCCGCACTTTTCAAGTTGTAAACCTGTAGTAGATGCCGCTGCCAGTCTCCTAGTTGTTTATTCTGAGCCATAGTGGGTTGCCGCCTTACAGAATGAATTATTTGAACATGTTGTGAGTGGGCCTCCAAGCGTTGGGTGTTTGCATTTGGAGTATATGGCTGCCTCCCTTGGTCGCAGAGAGCCCCTCCCCGCAGACGAGATGGTCCAGCACCGCCACAAGCGCGGGGCATTACGGAACACCGTGTTGTTCTGTGAGGTGAAACTACGGCATGGCAGCGGTATCGAGTAGATACAACAACCCACTGTGGCTCAGAATAAACAACTAGGAGACTGGCAGTGTCACCTACTACAGGTTTACAACTTGAAAATGAACTTCTATGACCAGAATGCAGCAAGAGCATACGCCCACTGGGCGGGACTTGTACATGGTGTGGTATCAATGCATGCCATGCAACTCGTGCAGGAATCATGTTCACAGGGACCTATTGCCATTTAGGGACCAGCACAACCTTTTTTCATTGTTGACTCCTTGCTGATTTGTCTACCCTGGCAGACGTCACTTCTGGCCATGGACTGGGCATTGTATTGTCCTACATACCTTTATCCTGTCATGTACATATCTTGATTTGTAACCCCACACATGCTTTCTCTTTTTTGAAATGGTCATTCTCGGTTGGACCCCATGGCAATGCACTTATCAGTGTGTGCTGTGCATGATTGTGCCCAGTCTTCCTTGTGTATCTGCATTGGTGTGTGACTCGTTGGTAGCTGTGACAGTTCCCTTTGCTTACCTGTGTGCACACTGTGCGTGGCAAGCGGGTTCGGTGAGCATATTTGTGCAATGTGAGGGCTGGTGTTGCCATATGGTGCCATTTCTTTAGTGAAAAATATGTGGGTGCACGTACTGGCTACTTACGTGTGACGTCCTCACATTTGGCTTTGTGTCATGGCACATCTGTGTATGCATGGGGGAGGATTACATTCTGCTCAATGGTGTCATGGGACCGGAGAATATGTCTGCCTACCTAGTGATTTGGTTGAGGTGGTCCATTAGATGACACATGCATCTTGTGGTATGGTGTGCTCCATCTTGTTGTACTGGGGAACAAGGGAGAATTGTAGGAGTATAATTGCAGGCATCCCACCCCCAAACAGCCCTCCCAGGTGAGATGGCTACCTACCTGTTATGTTGTTTGCTATACTGCAATGGCTGCCAAGTGCTTCTGGGTGGGGTGGGGGAGGGATCCATCCTGCAGTGGTGGGGCCAGGGTTCATGGTGGGAGTAGTAGTGCAGGCTTCCGACCCTCAAACAGCCCTCCCAGGGAAGATGGCTACCTACCTGTTAGGTGAAGCTGAACAATGCAATGGCTGCCAAGTGATTCTGGGTGGGGTGGGGGAGGGATCCATCTTGATGATGCTGTGGGACAGTGGTCATGGTGAGAATAGTGGTACAGGCCTGCCACCCCCAAACAGCCCTTCCAGGGAAGATGGCTATCTACCTGTTAGGTGAAGCTGAACAATGCAATGGCTGCCAAGTGCTTCTGGGTGGGGTGGGGGAGGGATCTATCTTGATGATGCTGAGGGACAGGGGTCATGTTGGGAGTAGTGGTACAGGCCTCCCACCCCCAAACAATCCCTGCCAGGGAAGGTGGTTACATACCTGTTAGGTGAAGATGAATAATGCAATGGCTTCCAAGTGCTTCTGGGTGAGGTGGGGGAGGGATCCATCTTGATGATGCTGTAGAACGGGGGCATGGTGGGAGAAGTAGTGCAGGCCTCCCACCCCCAAACAGTGCTCCCAGGGAAGATGGCTTCCTACCTGTTATGTCGTTTGGTACACTGCATTGGCTGCCAAGTGCTTCTGGGTGGGGTGGGGGAGGGATCCACCTTGATGATGCTATGGGACAGGGGGCATGGTGGGAGTAGTAATGCAGGCCTCCAACCCCAAACAGCCCTCCCAGTGAAGATGGCTACCTAACTGTTATGTCATTTGGTGTACTGCAATGGCTGCCAAGTGCTTCTGGTGGGGTGGGGGAGGGTTCTATCTTGAGGAATCTGTGGGACAGGGGGCATGGTGGGAGTAGTAATGCAGGCCTCCCACCCCAAACAGCCCTCCCAGTGAAGATGGCTACCTACCTGTTATGCCGTTTGGTGTACTGGAATGGCTGCCAAGTACTTCTGAGTTGGGTTGGGTGTGCATCCATCTTTATGATGCTGTGGGACAGGGGTCATTGTGGGAGTAGTGGTACAGGCCTCCCACCCCCAAACAGCCCTCCCAGGGAAGATGGCTACCTACCTGTTAGGTGAAGCTGAACAATGCAATGGCTTCCAAGTGCTTCTGGGTGGGGTGCGGGAGGGATCCATCTTGGCAGATGCTGTGGGACAGGGGGCATGGTGGGAGTAGTAGTACAGGCCTCCCACCCCCAAACAGTCCTCCCAGGGAAGATGGCTACCTACCTGTTTTCTGGTGTACTGCAAGGGCTGCCAAGTGCTTCTGGGTGGGGTGGGGTAGGAATCCATCTTGATGATGCTGTGGGACAGGGGTCATGGTGGGAGTAGTGGTACAGTCTTCCCACCCCCCCAAACAGCCCTCCCAAGGACGATGGCTACCTACCTGTTAGGTGAAGCTGAACAATGCAATCGCTGCCAAGTGCTTCTGGGTGGGGTGGGGGGTGATCCACCTTGATAATGCTGTGGGACAGGGGGCATGGTGGGAGTAGTAGTGCAGGCCTCCCACCCCCAAACAGCCCTCCCAGGAAAGATGGCTACCTACCTGTTATGTCATTTGGTGTACTGCAATGGCTGCCAAACGTTCTGGGTTGGGTGGGGGAGGGATCTATTTTGATGATGCTGTGGGAGAGGGGTCAAGGTGGGAGTAGTGGTACAGGCCTCCCAGCCCCAAACAGCCCTCCCAGGGAAGATGGCTACCTATCTGTTAGGTGAAGCTGAACAATGCAATGGCTTCCAAGTGCCTCTGGGTAGGGTGAGGGAGGGATCCATCTTGTTGATGCTGTGGGACAGGGGGCATAGTGGGAGTAGTAGTGCAGGCCTCCCACCCCCAAACACCCCTCCCAGGGAAGATGGTTACCTACCTGTTAGTTCGTCTGGTGTACTGCAATGTCTGCCAAGTGCTTCTGGGTGGAGTGGGGGAGTGCTCCATCCTGCTGTGGTATGGGCCAGGAGGCTTGGTGGGGGTAGTAGTTCAGGCCTCTCTCCCACATACAGCACTCCATGGCAAGATATCTACATACCTGATGTGTGTTGCGTAATGGCTGACACAAGCTTCTGGGTGGGCCGGGGCTCCATCTTGCTGAAGCTGTGGGACAAGGGTGCCTGGTGGGAGTTTATAGTGCCGACTGCCTGTACACATGACCCCATGGTGATATTGGTGGTTACGTTTGGGGTGAATGGGAGTGGGTGATTGTTGGATCTGTGAGACGTTTTTGAGAGTGTGTGGTGAAGATGAATGGTATTTATCCTAGGTGGTGTAGCTTTGTAGTTGTGCAAGACAGTACATATCAGTATGGTGGTAGTCATTTGTTTGTATCTTACCAGCCTCCACTCCCCCAGGTAGTCATGTGAGACTCTCTGGATGCAGTATGGCAAGCACCTTCTCCTCCCATGGTGTAAATGTTTTTTGTGGAATGGGAGGACCACTGCCAGTCCGGTTGGCCAGCTCCCAGTTCTTGCTCCTCTTCTCTTTGACAACACTCTTCAGGTCATTCCACTGCTTCATGATCTTCTTCTTGGATCGCGGGGTTGTCCCTACTGCATTGACCCTTTGTACTATCCTTTCCCACATTTGAGTCCTTATGGCTAATGGTGTCTATTGGACCAGGCTACCAAACAGTTGTAGTTCCACTCTGACTATTTCATTTACCCGTGAATTTGGGCATTTTATGTGTGGACATAGTGTGTGGTGTGCAAAGTGTTTGTGGGTGCAGCGGCGTGGGTGGTGTGTGTGGTGGTAGTGTGTGAGGTGTGATATGTGCAGGGGGCTTATTGGTGCTGGTGTGATGGTGGTAGTGGTGGTGATGTGTGTGTGCTGTGTTTTTTTGCCTCTCCTCTCAGATCTGGTGAATGCCCTTCTCTCTGGAGTGTTGCAAAGGATTGTGGTCAGGGTAGGGGCTGGTTTTATACTCAGCTCTGTGGGTGTGTCTCAATGGGGTATTCCTGTCAGGTGTGTTGTGCTTGGCATGTGTTTGTTTCATTGGGATGTGATTTTGTGTATTTGGGGGGCATGGCTACTTTGAATAGTTCAATGTTTGGCCTTATTGTGGGGCTTTTGCATCGGCTGCCATGTTTTCTACGGATAATCCGCAGCGGTTGGTATGCTGCAGCTCTTCCGCTGGCTCTCCTATTCATTCCAGTGTGATCGTGCTGCAGGACCATCGGGGATATCCTAATTTCCGGTGCGTTGTCTCCGCTATTCTTGCAGCGGGTTGTTGATTTTCCGCTGCGTTTCTGACTTCCGCAGTCGGATTTTGCCCATCACCGCCCTCGACAGGCAGTTTTTCTTGGGCAGGTTCCGCCGCGCTCTGTTTTTTTGGGCGGGTGATCCTAATTTGACTGCCGGTTTTTCAACAGCCCCGGCGGGCGGTTATTTTCTGCTTCCATGGCGGTTGGGGTGATTTTCCGGCCACCATCCTCATGAGCCCCATAGAGTGGGAAACAACCAGACCAACAAAGCCTGCAAGCCGAACAGCGTCTTTCCCGAACAGTGACTTTGCCTTAATCACGCATGTGCATGTTTAAGGCAAAGTCAGTCTAGTTTTCAGCATGGGCGGGACAGAGGAACATCAGAAAGCAGACACGGACAGGTAAGTGGGGTTTCAGGGTAGGTTTCAGTGTGGTGGGGTTTGGGGTAGTTTTCAGGCATGTTGGGTTTGGGGTTGTTTATAGAGGTGGGGATTCGTGATAGTTTTTAGGGGAGGTTGGGTTTTGGGGTTGTTTTCAGGGGATGGGGGTTCAGGGTTGTTTTTAGGGGTTGGGGATTCAGGTAACCTTTAGGGTTAGGGATTTGGGGTAGTTTTAGGAGTTTTTACTTTTATGGGGTGGAGGGGAGTCCGGGGTACTTTAAAGGGGAGGTGGGGTTTCAGGATATTTATACGTGATCTTAAGGGGTCAGGGTAATTCAGGGGTGGTTTTTAAGGGAGGTAAGGGATTGGGGTTGTTTTCAGGGGTGAGGGTTCAGGGAGATTTTCAGGGGTGTTGGGGGTTCAGGGTAATTCAGGGGTAGTTTTTAGGAGTGGTGGTGGGGGTACGGGTAAGTCTTCAGGGGTGGGGGTTTGGGATCGTTTTTAGAGTGTGGGATAGTTTTCTAGGGTGAAGGGGGTGTGGTTGACATTTTCATATAGAATCAAAACTCTTCATACCTCCCACTTGCTTAGCCCATGGCTCTTCAAAGAGCATGCAAATAGAAGCACAGTAGACAAAAATGCTGTCCTCCCTTATTAAGCTGCTGGCTTTCATTATAAACCCTTATAGCACTAAAATTGCGTTTGGAGTTATTTAAGATAGTATAGCCTGACTGATGACATAAAATTATTCCATCTAAAATGTTTTTCGTTGCAGGCAAGTGAAGAACGCATGTCGCCAGCCTCCTGCACCTTGCAGATGACAATGGAAGCAGCTAACCAAAACCGATGGGTATATTTTATGTCTCTGGGGTATAATATGACACCCAGCGAGATAAGGGTGACATTCTTTCACAGTTTGCCGCTCTTAAAGATTTATACCCAATATCTGAAATAGAATGTCAGTCACTTTCGTATAAATTACATTGCATTTTTTATGAACCCTGGACAAAAATCCACTGATATCCTCTTTCAAGGACTGATTCAAAAGAGGCCAGTACCAATTACCTCTCCCAGTAAATTTTGTTTTTCAAGCACACAACTGATAGTCCGTGGTCCTTTACTATCACCCTGGATATTGGTTGCCAAGAAGTAGATTATCCATTCAAAGTTTTAGGAAAAACACTTGTACTGTTCCCCAGTCCTTGAGAGGAGGTCTCATCTGATCTAACCGTAATAACACCAATTCCTGTATACGTTTTAAAGAGCGCATTGGCCCTGTGCCTAGTTAGCAGGGCACAATTATAGTCAGTAACCAAGAGTATCAGTCAAAAGATGTGGGTGATCAGGGCAAAAAGGATGACTTTCTCACATGGCCCCCCAGACAAAAGGTGATGGGTAACTAACCTACAACCTAGTGGTCCTTACCAGCTAAGTGGAAAAACCTGGAGAGTCCTGCATTGGCAAGGGCAGTCCCAGAACTGTGTTCCACTGTGAAGTCCATCCACTGTAGGGAAATGGACCACCTCAAACATATTTGATTCTTTCCCCTCCTTGGCATGAGCCAACTGAGAGGTCTGTTTCAACATGCAAGAGAATACCAAACAGGCATGGTATTGGCTTCTTTAGGGACCAGGCTACTGAAAAGGCTTGCATGTGTTGTTCTATCATTATGTTGTGGCAATGCCTCCTTGCTTATTGGTTCACCATGTGGTTGGTGGCCATTTTGTGTAGACAGCCAGTGAGCTTTTGCCATAGGTCTGTATGTATTCTGTTTGTTCCCAATGCCGTCTTGCTCAATATTGTTGTTGTTGATGATCATGTGGCACTGGCTGGCAGCCATTTTGTGCATCTAGTCAGCATGGGCCTTTGCCATAACTTGCATTGACTGTTGGGCAAGGAGATAGCAGTTTAATTAATTATATGCTTGAGGATAATTTCACTTATTGATAAGTTTTTGTTGAAATGTTTGTAAATTTTAAAGAAAATTATTTACTTTTTTTATTTAGATTTTTATTATTTCGTAATTTTTTTATTGTTTTTATTGTTTTTAATTTGTTATCCTTTCAAAGTTTTAGGAAAAACACTTGTACTGTTCCCCACTCCTTGAGAGGAGTGGGGAACACTCCTAAATTCTCATTATTGAATGTCTTTTTTATTGTAATTGTTTTTAAAACAATTTTCATAACATCTGGCATCAACGAATCATCAACCCCATGTCTGCTGTAGGTGGACAACAGCATTAATTGTATAAGGATTATCCCACGTGATGCACATAAAGCAAACAGTTACATTTGAATGTTGTTGTTGCGCTGTACACCATTATGTTGGTGTGGTTTTACAGATGGATACACTGTTTTGTTAATATTAACTTAAGTAACCAGTGACCACACTAAATTATATTGTTTGTTTGTACTACTAATTGAACTGCAACAATGACAAGTTTCACTGATGTTCTTCTTGCTTCTTTGCTTTTAGGTGCACAAGAGACAACATCGCCACCACTGGTATGTCAAGCTAGACCTTTTTCAGGGAAAAAAAACAGTGACTGCCGCACTGGCCTCCAGGGAGCCAACTGGAAGTAGTAACCCCACATCAGTGGACCCACCCAACCTAGGCCCAGGCCCATGTGTATGATAGAGGCAGCCAGTCTAATCATGAGCGGTGACATTGAAATTGACTTATTCCAATCGCAAAGTAGTACCCAACAATCATTGCAGGAAACTCACAAAGTGAACAATGACAGCAGCTGCTACCACCAACAGTTGCTCCACTCAAAGCAGGACCAGTTCAGGAGATTGAGCTTCATGTTGAGAAAGTAGAGCAAGCCACTCTTTCAGATATCCATTGTCTTCCTGATCTACAGCTAGAGAAAAGAGAGTTACAACACTACCCCCTTCTCCAAGCCCCCCTTCTGAGAATCGAGACACTTGGATCCCACCTCAGTCAGAGAGTGTGACCCACCACGAGAGGCTAGGGAAAAGAAAGGTTCCTGAAAGCCTTAGAGTTATGGAAGCAGATTATAAGAGAAGGATGACGATGAGCCAGACATCATGAATGTAAGCACAGCCCAAGTGGAGACCGACGTTACCTCGAGACAACTTGCTGTGAGGGATGTGGAACAACAGATACGGCCACAACCAGCTGCCACATTTGCAAAGCCCCGACAGTGACCTACATCCACAACCACCTCAGTAGAAGTAGGTACTACAGAGAGTCAAACGTCAAAGTGCCCACCTACCACCAGTTCATCACACATTGTCAGTGGCACCAGCATCAGAAAGTTGACCTCCCCAGTTTGGGACTTCTTGACACTTAGCAAGAAGAGGTGGACATTGCCATATGCTACATTTGCATAGAACGTGTTAGTCAGGGTAAGCGTGGTACAAACCATAGCACCAGAGACTAAAGAACCCTTTGAGAAAGCATCACATGATCCAGTGGAAGGCACACCTTAGCGTCCAAAAAACTGCAAGTGTTGTTGAAGGGAATGAAAGGCTGAGCAGGGAATCTGATCTGATCACGGTGGAAGGTGCAGTAGAAGATGACATTTTTGTTATGCAAAGCAGCCCTGGCCCGAGCAGTGCAGTGGTATTGCCCACATCAGCAACATTGCAATGGCACAACACTCAGGTTGAGACACCAAGGTAAGAGAGTACAGTGACTACCCCGCTGAAATTCACATTGAGCCTACCAACTCCTGCTCTCAAAAAGTCACCTGCATCAGTGGCACCAGAAAAAAAAATCCAGGCTACTATTCCTGCCATGTTTTGGCAGGAGGAGCAGTATGAACGCAACCACCCAACAGCACATTTGTATAACGCATAGCTGACTAAAATGTTAGCTTTTGACCTCCTCCATTTTTCTTTTGTGGAAGGGGTGTTTTTTTTTTTAATTTGTGGCAGCTGTCTGCTCAAAATGGAAGGTTCCCAGCAGGTCCAATTTCACCAGAGTTGCTGTTCCAGCACTACATCACGATGTGCTGGAATTGTTTGGACAAGCTGTGCAGCAGAGTGCTGTTCATACTATACACCTGACGACAGCCATTTGGACCAGTTGCCAACCCACTGATTACATGTGCATCATTTCACACTGGATCTCTTTTGTAGGGGTTAGAGAAAAGGTATCTGCAGGTATTGACACTGCTGAGATTTTTAATGATGCTTAGAAGCATGCAACAATAGCCATGTTCCCCATGGAGAAATTCCATACTGCTGCACACATTTTGGAAGACTTTCACAACAAGGTCTTTGAATGGCTGTGACCAAGAGGGTGTAACATTGGACCGTTTGCCATAGACAATGGCAGTAATATAGTTACGGCCAAGGCCGATGGTGGCTTTTTCAGGGCCCTGTGTTTGGAGCACTGCATCAACATCACTGTACAGGACTTTCTCAAAAAAGAAGACCAAGTAAGCAACTTACTGTCCACCGCAGAAGAATCTACACTCACTTCAGGCATTCATTTAAAACCTGTAATTAGCTGGGGTCATTCAGCATCATAATGGAATGGCAGTAAAAACACTCATACAGGAGGTGCCAACACATTGGCACTCAATTCATTACATGTATGAACATCTATTTGAGCAGTACAGACTGATCAATGAATATGTCATGCAAAAAGGGGATGCAACTGTAAAAGGCATGATCATTGAGATGGACCACTGGGGCCTAGTCAAATGCGTGACAGAGATGCTGCTCCCTTTTGAGGTTTTCACATGGCAAGTCAGGAAGGAGGACAGTACCATGGACCAAGCTATCCCGTTGTTGCATATGCTACAGGAAAAGCAAGAGGAGGTATCTGCAATGTAGGCAGATGTGGAGGAAATAAAATGCATATGAGTTGTAGAAGAGCTTTGTACTTCACTTAAGTGTTAATGCAAGGGTGCAAAGAGACACTGTATCATCCAAACATTACATCTGTGCCACAATTCTTGATGCACAGTACAAACTATTACTGTCCACTTTCATTCCTTTTTTAGACAGAGATGTTGCAAAATATAAAATATTGATAGCCTAGTGTCGAGTACCTGTTCCAGAATCTTCAGTTTCTGCAGGAGCAGATGCTTATTCCTCTATCCTACGCTAAGATACCAAGGTCATATGGATACTGGCATCAAAGAGGGGGAAAAGGGGATTGGGAGTATATAGTAAGCATGGGCGGAAAATTCGTTCCGCGTGCGGAATTTGCAGGTTTTTGGCAATTTCGCGGTCCGCGAATCACGTGAATTTGGCCAAAAATTTGGCACATTTTTTTTGCCTGGTCGCGCTTCAAAAATACAATCTTGCACGCGCGGCGTTGACTTACCGTGATTTTGAGTTTTCCTCCCGGTTTGCGTGTGCTGCGCCATTTTGGATCTGGCTGCGTGATCGCGCAAGACTTTTCGACCACGAGTGCGTAATGGAGTCCCACCATCTTGCACTGTGAAACTTTGAGAACGAGAATACGTCATAAGGGCCCGCGATCACGCAACGCGAGAGTGAACAATTGCCAATACGTAGATGCGACGCGCAGCTGACATACGGCGGGAGATTTGAACAGCTCGCTTTCCCAAAGTCGCAAACATTGCAATTCTGCACAAGAAATCTATCGCTGGCAGCATAAAACTTCTGAAAATGATGATTTGGATCAGAATAACTCCTCAGATTGACATTTGGCTGCACTTTTTTGCAAGGAGTCAATTTTTGGGGGAGTGGGAGGAAGGGAGTGCCCCAGAGTCTCCAACTTCCTGTTCCTGTCCAGCAGGCTCCTCCCAGTGCTTTTCCATGTCCTGGTCACTTTTCATTTGGATCTGGAGCTGGAAGGATTACCTTTGTGGCTGCTGCTGGATATTTGTATTTGAGGACTTTTTGTTTGGATCACTTTTGGATTTGAGATTTTTACAAGTAAGTTGGTGTTGTTTGTTTGGGGCATTGCAGTTGCTGCAACTACCATTTATAAACTTTTTCACAGCTTTAAAAAAAATATATTGTTGGTAGCCACAGAATCCAGTAGGCCCAGGGTAAGCCATGGGTGCATGATACATATGTTTCTGTGAGTTTTGTTGAACTTAAATATCATTTACGGAATGGATGGCATGGCATTTTATAGCTCACTGTTATTTGTGGAAGTTTTTTTTAATTTTGGTGTGCGTGTTAAAGCCACACGAGCCAGTCGGCCCAGGGGTAGTCAGTGGTGCATGGACCAAGGTCTCTTCAATTTATGATCAACACAAAGAACACAGGGGGTCTGAGAGCCAATTAATCTGGCATGGCTGTCATCAACTCCAATAAGTCAGTGGGTGCCCAAGTCACCGTTGAACAGCCTCGAACAGGGAACACATGAGTGTATGGCAACCCGTGAATGCCAAATGAAGAAACTCAAATACATCCAAAACTGGTCGACAAGATCCAGACCACCAAGTAGTGGATTGCCATCAAACGAACTTGGTGATCAGTCAGGAGGCATCAGCGGAAGGTTGGATTACAAGTCAAGTCAAGTCAAAAGAAGTTAATTAGAAGCACAGGTGCACCATGGAATGAACAGTTTTTCAACAATCACTTAATAAGTATAAATGTCCAGAAAGTCCGTTTTGTTTAGATGATTTATTTTTCCACAAATTGCAAAATAGGACAGCCGGCGCGTTTCGTCCCTGCCGGGACTTCTTCAGGGCTGTGTTTACAAAAAACAAGAAATATGAACATACAATTAAAAGATGGTCCACTGCAACATCCAGCCGAGTATACAATGGTCCCATGCATTAAAAAAGTGAGTCTACACTAAACAGTGAATCCACACTTATAAGACAGATAACCCAATATTGCTACATTCCTGGAGTTTAACCAGTAATCGATACCCCAAGTTAACATAGTATAAAGAAGACATGTATTGTTTTTTTATTTATTTAAAAAATCCTTTAGGAACTCTTAGTTGCAGGTTGGAAATATACAATTGTAATCTATGGTGATATGCAGTTTGTTTATGGGTGAGGCCTCGACCTCTCTTCACTTGTCAGAAGATAATACAGCTTCTGGTAATCTAAGTACCTCTAGGCACCTAAAGTCAATGGGGCCCAAGGTCAAAGATGTGCACCTACCATGAGAAAAAATTCAATATCCAGATTGAGGTGTTGAAACCAGACAGGTGGCAGTCCGCTCTGTCAATTTCTTTTTCCACTACTGCAAGCAAAAATAAGTAAAAAAGATAAATAAATGAATGTAGTGGGAAAGTCTATCAAGTAAGTGAAAAACCACATATGCGAAAAGAACAAGGATAAACGCAGGAAACGGCAATCAAGGAGGGAAAGAGCTGAACATGCATATGAGCTATTCTATCATCCCAATGATGTCCAAAACACATAAATAGCATCAACACAAACCAATATGCCACTTACAACAAGGTAAGTATCCACGTGGATGTTCGAGCGATAGTTCAGTCATGAAGTGTCCTGTATACACGGGTTCTTGGTAACAAGTACTATGATAAAGAACAGAGATTAAGAGAGACTTGCTATATTGTATTATTGTTATTAATCAGGATCATCAGATTAGTGGTGTCCTTTCCAAAATTCATTTATAGATAATACATGGTCCATGCACCAGTATATAATTTAATCTGGGTTGAGAGGGCTAGGCACAGGCAAGGAAACACAAGCTAAGGTACAGAGAAGAGTCGACCCAACTTGCCTATGAATATAATATCCAAGGATCGTAGATGAAATGCTTAGAGATCCAATTTTTCACACGAGAATAAATATATGGTGCACCAACAATGCGATGTGCACTATAATCTACAAACAAAGAGAACAAGAAACTTTTTATTGTGAGTCCTATTGTATATATTAAGTTCGACAATAGAGGATAGCATCAAATAACAACATGTACCTATGGCTGACCAAGTGCCCCTTATAGCGGATATCCTGCCATCAAAGAAGTATAAATACCAAGACGGGGTCTGGGCTCAATGGCAATAAGGACAAGCCTCATATATATAACTACAAACCAACACAAGCACCAATATTGCCAACCTGTTTCTACTGTGAACCTTACTTGTCACTCGAATTACAGAAGAAAAACAGTAACTCTTGTGGAATTCCTTTTCCAGAATCAATCAAATGAATTTAATTTTTCATTAAGGTGACCAATTCAATGGTCTCAAGTTTTTTTGTATTTTTTACACAACATAAAACTTTTTTTTCAAATCCACATCACATATAAAAAGACATAATCATCCAACATGACAGCTTTCACTCAAAACACTCATACATCACAGCACATCAATATATACAACATATATTTACTTTGCAACAATATTTACAATTTCCTGGTCAAAGTAAATAATAGCACTGGAAAAATACAAATACAATGTTTGTATAATTTGAAATCAATCCGATAATCCTAATGCTTGTTGAGGGGGTCTACGCGTTTCGAAAACCCCTTAATATGGGGAAATCTCGTCAGGACCATGTGCCTCTTGGGTGCTCGGATTTCCTTTCTAAAAGATGTCAATATCTAAGCTACCGCAGTCGAATGTGGGTTCAGGATGTGGAGATTTGTTCAGTGTAGGCGTCTGCCGGAGTTTGGGCGGCCAGTGAGTCCGCTTGTGTTTAGCTCTGAATTCCGGTAACTCTGGATCAATCAGGGTTACTGCGCTGTCTCGCCTCTGTTTGATCAATGCGGGAACCAGCGTCGGCTCTGAATTCCAAGAACGCTGACTTGATCAGGGTTTCTACGCTGTCTCGCCTCAGTCACTCAATGCGGGAACCAGCGTCTGCTGATTACATACCATGGATGTCATGAGAATGGGTATCATGTTTATTTAAAGCAATAGATGTTTGGACATCAATTTTTGACGATGAATTACATCATTATTTATCATACTTTGACCATTTGTTCAAACCAATAATGCCTTTAATATTGACCCTTTTGAATTTGTTGCTCTGTTGTATCAACTGCCCACAGGACTGTGAGGCTCTTTTCTGTATGCAATATGTCCCATTGCTGGATTCTCTGTGTTTGAAACCATTACCAGCAAGGGGGCATTTTGTTATCACCTCAATTTTATAGTACGTGTTTATCACACACAATGGATGTCATGAAAATGAGTATCATGTTTATTTAAAGCAATAGATGTTTGGACATTATTCTCTTCCAGTTGTTTTCCCTTGTACCACCTTCATGATTAAGCCAGATGATGTGTTGGGTCCAGTTGGTTTGCTATTACGTTCTGTTTATTTCTATTGTACAGCCAAATTGCATTTCTCCCCTTTTTGGAGATGGATTTCTATGGACTCTGGTATTTTAATGCTTGTTACTCAGCTCTTGCCTCTCTCATCACATTTTTTTCTTTAAGAGCACAGGTGAGTTACTGTGGAACACACCTCATTGGTTTCTGATAGACCGTATCATGTAGGATACAGATGTCACACAAGACCTATTCCACCTTGCCAACATAACCCCAAACAGAGAAGGCATGTTTGCATGTGGATTTAGCTTTTCAGAATTGCCAACAAGGGTGTTATTTGATACCCTTTTATGTGGTATGGACACCATTCCTGATTGCACTCGTGAGTTATATTTTAAGTTCTCCATTCCATGCTACACCGAGGCATGCAGACCTTTCAATCATGGCCGACACATCTATTGGTTTCAATATACGTTCCTATAACAAGGGCCTTTCAAGTTGCATATGGAATGGATAGGCCGCTTGTTTACATCGCGATTATTTGGCATTAGATGCATTCTGCGAGTGGTCGCTTTTTTATGTCAAAACTCCATTGGGTATATTATTCCCAATGCAGTTTGGATGCTCGATCCACCGCTTCTAAATGGCCGCCACTCAGGGTATTGATCGAGATCTATCCATCATGGCCGCCAACAGTCCGGATGTTCGATTGCGTTTCATGGTTTTTATACTTACAGCGCTGCTTTCAAAACAATCGGCAATATTTTGAAATACATTTCATATATTGGGTGTATTCTTAAATATATTCGTTCCGGCATGTCATATGGCTCCGGATAACAATACTGTCTATAATAGTGGTTACTTGATGCATGCGCATGATGTTCACACTGTTCAAAGATGGCCGCCTGTTATTAGACATCCTTTGACTATTCTAAGATGGCGGTCATGTGAATATATTATAGTAGACCGTCCGAATTGTATAACGAACGAGCGGCAAATTCGCTTTTTTAGAACATTAGTACTCTATTTCGCTCAAAAGAACTAAGTTATTTTGATTCCTTGTGGATCATGGACTAGTTCTTGCTACTAATATTGCCACTACACCTTGATCTTTTTACTAGTTCAAGATGGCGGCCATATAATGCCGACACTCTTCAGTCTGCTTGTCCCGTTTTCTGCGCAGGTGATTTCCATCACACAATTAAGGCAGGTATATATATCGGTGCAGTTATGGCTGGTCACCATCAGGCGTTATACAAACTGAGGGACCTTTCGTTTGGGCGGCTATCTCCCGCTTTTTTTCATCTACTCCGAGGTAAGTGCTGTCCATTCCGTTTTCCTTTTGGCTTAGGATAAGTTAAATTTCTTTTTAAGGTACATAGTGCCTAGATGGTCTATCCTTTTTCCCCCTTCTTTTTTCTCTTTTATTTTTGACATAATGCTCTTTTGTACTGAGTAATGGTTGGGCTATAATTTGGGTTACTAGGTTTGACCAGAGGGATAGAGGGTAGCTAATATTACTCCCCGTTTATCAAGCACAACATTGACTGTTTAGATATACTCTGTTGTGAGTGCATGTAGTACATTGTTGCTCACATAATGGATAGCTTTTGTCCATCTCTTTTCTTTTCTTTCTCGGTTTGCCTTGTTTTTCTAGGACTACGGAGGTGGAACCATGACTATACTTCTTTGATGGCAGGATATCCGCTATAAGGGGCACTTGGTCAGCCATAGGTACATGTTGTTATTTGATGCTATCCTCTATTGTCGAACTTAATATATACAATAGGACTCACAATAAAAAGTTTCTTGTTCTCTTTGTTTGTAGATTATAGTGCACATCGCATTGTTGGTGCACCATATATTTATTCTCGTGTGAAAAATTGGATCTCTAAGCATTTCATCTACGATCCTTGGATATTATATTCATAGGCAAGTTGGGTCGACTCTTCTCTGTACCTTAGCTTGTGTTTCCTTGCCTGTGCCTAGCCCTCTCAACCCAGATTAAATTATATACTGGTGCATGGACCATGTATTATCTATAAATGAATTTTGGAAAGGACACCACTAATCTGATGATCCTGATTAATAACAATAATGCAATATAGCAAGTCTCTCTTAATCTCTGTTCTTTATCATAGTACTTGTTACCAAGAACCCTTGTATACAGGACACTTCATGACTGAACTATCGCTCGAACATCCACGTGGATACTTACCTTGTTGTAAGTGGCATATTGGTTTGTGTTGATGCTATTTATGTGTTTTGGACATCATTGGGATGATAGAATAGCTCATATGCATGTTCAGCTCTTTCCCTCCTTGATTGCCGTTTCCTGCGTTTATCCTTGTTCTTTTCGCATATGTGGTTTTTCACTTACTTGATAGACTTTCCCACTACATTCATTTATTTATCTTTTTTACTTATTTTTGCTTGCAGTAGTGGAAAAAGAAATTGACAGAGCGGACTGCCACCTGTCTGGTTTCAACACCTCAATCTGGATATTGAATTTTTTCTCATGGTAGGTGCACATCTTTGACCTTGGGCCCCATTGACTTTAGGTGCCTAGAGGTACTTAGATTACCAGAAGCTGTATTCTCTTCTGACAAGTGAAAAGAGGTCGAGGCCTCACCCGTAAACAAACTGCATATCACCATAGATTACAATTGTATATTTTCAACCTGCAACTAAGAGTTCCTAAAGGATTTTTTAAATAAATAAAAAAACAATACATGTCTTCTTTATACTATGTTAACTTGGGGTATCGATTACTGGTTAAACTCCAGGAATGTAGCAATATTGGGTTATCTGTCTTATAAGTGTGGATTCACTGTTTAGTGTAGACTCACTTTTTTAATGCATGGGACCATTGTATACTCGGCTGGATGTTGCAGTGGACCATCTTTTAATTGTATGTTCATATTTCTTGTTTTTTGTAAACACAGCCCTGAAGAAGTCCCGGCAGGGACGAAACGCGTCGGCTGTCCTATTTTGCAATTTGTGGAAAAATAAATCATCTAAACAAAACGGACTTTCTGGACATTTATACTTATTAAGTGATTGTTGAAAAACTGTTCATTCCATGGTGCACCTGTGCTTCTAATTAACTCATGTTATAGTTCTATCTGAACTGGCATTGTGTTGGCGGGTGTCGTATCAGTGTGCACATGATCCCCACCCAAGGGTACAGATAAGGGGAATTCTCTCACATAATTGGTTAAATTTTTGTCTCAGGTGCATTAGTTTCAAGGTTCCGCCATCCACCTTGTTTCAAAAGTTTCTGTTCACCTTGTTTGCACTGATCAGCCTCAGATTTGAATTGTTATTTAACTAAAACCGAGGGCATATTTTTGCTAGGTTTTTCAAACATGCCTGAGTTCAAAGATAGACGTCAGGAATTGGCTCAGGACCTCTTTGCTACAAACCCCAAGCCAGGTACAATTCAAGGTCCCAAAACGGAGGGCTTGAAAATGAAATTTCAAAGACTTGAGCGTCTCAAAAAAAGTGAGATGTCTAGGTGGTGGGATGGGACCACTCTAGAGAAATATATTGAAAATGAAAAAATCCCTCGTGGATTGAGAATCCTCATATTTCCAACTTTCGAGGATCTGGATCCTGAACAATTGAGCGATTGGGAGGGCAATTTAAGAAATGCCTCCTACAATATGATGAAGATTTTAATCCTTAATGCAGAAAAGAAGGGTGAGAAGCTTAGGAAGGAAATTGAGGATTTGCAAAAGGAAATCGATGTGTCACCTCTCAAGAAAGTGATTAAGAAAAACTACACTACCCTTGAGAAAATTTTGGAAACTCACCAACTATACCTCAGGGACAAAAAAATAAAAAAGTTCAGACGAGATGATAAGGACTACAAAGAAGGCAGAATTTACACCTTCGCCCATAAATATGATAATGTCCAAACAGGAAGGGAGGCCAAGAGAGGTAGAGAAGAAACCTTGGAGCTAACTTCCGCCAGTAGCATTACTTCCCTGTCATCAGTTGCCAGTACAGCTTCCATAGACATCATTCCTGAGACTAATGAGGGAGAAGTAAGACCAACCACCAATAATTTTTTATTGGAAATGGAAAGATTGAGACTGGGTGCAAGACCAAAGGAACAAAGACCAGAAGGGGGGGCAGGAAGTGGCAGGAACGAAAACAGAGGCAGAGGTCAAAGTGGAGAGGCAGTGGCAGGGCGGACAAGGTCGAACAGGACAAAGAAGCAATGAGTGATGATGTTGACAACATGATTGAAACTGACAAAAACATTGTTGTCAATCTTTCAGATAGAGTGCTCACTGAAGTGGAAATAACAGTTTTAAATAAGGGTTTGGGTTTTTGCCCCAATAACATGGGAGTAGATACTGACATATTTGTGGATTTGTTTAAATTCATACGTGTTTTGAAATTGAAAGATCATTTTGTAAGAAACCCTACCACTGTGTCCACTGATTGTAATGTTGATATCCTCTCTGTTTATACAGCAACAGAAATAAAAGTCATACAATCCATGATGTCAGTAGAACTTGATACATCTTTTGTAAGTGATGAGGTCTGTGCAGAATTGGGTGTTGTGGATAATCTTACATCTGATAGTGGCCTAAAACCCATGTCCAAATTTATTCCAGTAGGGACACATGCCAACATTGATATTTTCAGACAGAAGGTCACACAAGGTCTATACCAACTCCTTGACCATCCGATCCGTCCCAGTGCACGCCATCACAACCTCTCATCAGAAGAACGCATTGCCCTCAATAATCTCAAAAAAGACACAAACATAGTCATCCGCGAAGCGGATAAAGGGGGGAATGTAGTTTTGATGAGAAAGGTAGATTACTTCTCTGAAATCGAACGACAACTCTCCGATATTTCTTGCTACACTAGGATCCCCAGTAACCCCATTACTGCCCTGAGTGCCCATATTAATATGCGACTTACAGATTGGCGAGAAGAGGGACTAATCAGTCCTGAAGAATGCAGATACCTTATGGTGTCTGAGCCCACGTTTCCATGTATTTACATATTACCTAAAATACATAAGGGTGGCGCCTTTCCACCGGGCCGCCCGATCATCTCTGGGGTCAATTCTCCGACCGAACGCCTCTCGGAATATGTCGACACTTTCATCCAACCGTTTGTACAGAATCTCCCGTCCTATATAAAGGACACACAGGACATCCTAGCCAAATTTGAAGAATTGATATGGGCTGAAAACATGATCTTCGTGACATTAGATGTCACGAGTCTTTATACTTGTATCAGAAAGGAATTTGGCATTAGAGCACTGGAGTTCTATCTTGGACAGAGGGCAGCAGGTTATATGGACCACAATGAGGTTCTTTTGGAGATGACCAATATCATTCTCTCCAAGAACTTCTTTTTGCATGACTCTATGTGGTACCAACAAATCCAGGGCACGGCAATGGGCTCCAGGTTTGCTCCAGCTTATGCCGGCCTCTTTATGGGGTGGTATGAGCGGGAGCATGCCTGGAGCCGCCGTGCAGCAGAATGGTCGGAGCATGTGATTTTCTGGGGCAGGTACATTGATGACGTTATTATGTTATGGAATGGACCTGTCCCAGCATTACTGGCTTACTTTGATTATCTGAATAATAATCCCTACAATGTCAAGTTCACTATGGAATATAGTGCTAAGGAAATCAATTTTCTTGACATCTTATTCTTTGTGGAGAATAATAGGGTAAACAGTAAAATCTACAGGAAGGCCACTAGCTGCAATAGTACATTGCATTTCACTAGTGCGCACCCTCGACATATTGTCAATAATATCCCTTATGGGGAGATGGTCAGGATGCGCCGAAATTGCAGTACCCCAGATGCATTTTCAGAAAACATTAAGGAAACAACAAACAGATTTCGAAATAGGGGATATCCCCCACAAGTATTGAACAAGGCTTTGAAAAGAATCAACAATGTCCCTAGAGAGTCTACCTTGACTTCATCTAAAAGAAGCAAGGACAAATTTTCTGGTGTTGCACTAATCACTCCATATACAGAAGAGAGCACGAGAATCTATAACACCTTGCGCAAACATTGGCATTTGCTCACTTCCATACCCAGCCTGCAAGGGATTATACCAGCCAAACCAAAGATTACATACAAACGGAGTCCTAACTTAAGGAACATCCTCTGTCCAAGCTACATCACCCGGGAAAAAGGGGTGGATTGGCTCAGCAGTAAGCTTACAGGCTTTTACACTTGTAGAGGTTGCAATATGTGTGGTCTTGGCAAAGACAAAACAAAAGATTTTAGTTTCAATACCACACATAGGCATAAAATCAATCATTACATCAATTGCAATACCCCCTACGTAGTGTACGTCCTGGGATGTCCATGCAATCAAATCTATGTGGGCAGTACAAAGAGGGCACTCAAAATCAGAATACAGGAACATGTCAGGGCACATAGGAATGGTGACTTCAAGTATGCAATGACACATCACATGCAAGAAAAACATCTACCCAGTGACACTATTTGGTTTATGGGTATAGATCATATCCCGGTCAACCCCAGGGGTGGGGATAGACTATTAGCACTACGCAAGAAGGAAGCAATGTGGATACGTAGATTGAGGACACTGGAATTTGGCCATAATTTTGACGATGAATTACACCATTTCTTATCATAATTTGACTATTGGTTCAAATTTAGAAATGCCTTCAATACTGACCCTTTTGAATTTGGTGCTCTGTCATAATAACTGCCCATAGGACTGTAAGGCTCTTTTTTGTATGCAATAAGTTCCATTGCTGGATTTCATGCGTTCCAAACTATTACCAGCAAGGGGGCATTTTGTTATTATCTCGAATTTACAATACGTTTTTATTACATACCATGGATGTCATGAGAATGGGTATCATGTTTATTTAAAGCAATAGATGTTTGGACATCAATTTTTGACAATGAATTACATCATTATTTATCATACTTTGACCATTTGTTCAAACCAATAATGCCTTTAATATTGACCCTTTTGAATTTGTTGCTCTGTTGTATCAACTGCCCACAGGACTGTGAGGCTCTTTTCTGTATGCAATATGTCCCATTGCTGGATTCTCTGTGTTTGAAACCATTACCAGCAAGGGGGCATTTTGTTATCACCTCAATTTTATAGTACGTGTTTATTACACACAATGGATGTCATGAAAATGAGTATCATGTTTATTTAAAGCAATAGATGTTTGGACATTATTCTCTTCCAGTTGTTTTCCCTTGTACCACCTTCATGATTAAGCCAGATGATGTGTTGGGTCCAGTTGGTTTGCTATTACGTTCTGTTTATTTCTATTGTACAGCCAAATTGCATTTCTCCCCTTTTTGGAGATGGATTTCTATGGACTCTGGTATTTTAATGCTTGTTACTCAGCTCTTGCCTCTCTCATCACATTTTTTTCTTTAAGAGCACAGGTGAGTTACTGTGGAACACACCTCATTGGTTTCTGATAGACCGTATCATGTAGGATACAGATGTCACACAAGACCTATTCCACCTTGCCAACATAACCCCAAACAGAGAAGGCATGTTTGCATGTGGATTTAGCTTTTCAGAATTGCCAACAAGGGTGTTATTTGATACCCTTTTATGTGGTATGGACACCATTCCTGATTGCACTCGTGAGTTATATTTTTAGTTCTCCATTCCATGCTACACCGAGGCATGCAGACCTTTCAATCATGGCCGACACATCTATTGGTTTCAATATACGTTCCTATAACAAGGGCCTTTCAAGTTGCATATGGAATGGATAGGCCGCTTGTTTACATCGCGATTATTTGGCATTAGATGCATTCTGCGAGTGGTCGCTTTTTTATGTCAAAACTCCATTGGGTATATTATTCCCAATGCAGTTTGGATGCTCGATCCACCGCTTCTAAATGGCCGCCACTCAGGGTATTGATCGAGATCTATCCATCATGGCCGCCAACAGTCGGGATGTTCGATTGCGTTTCATGGTTTTTATACTTACAGCGCTGCTTTCAAAACAATCGGCAATATTTTGAAATACATTTCATATATTGGGTGTATTCTTAAATATATTCGTTCCGGCATGTCATATGGCTCCGGATAACAATACTGTCTATAATAGTGGTTACTTGACGCATGCGCATGATGTTCACACTGTTCAAAGATGGCCGCCTGTTATTAGACATCCTTTGACTATTCTAAGATGGCGGTCATGTGAATATATTATAGTAGACCGTCCGAATTGTATAACGAACGAGCGGCAAATTAGCTTTTTTAGAACATTAGTACTCTATTTCGCTCAAAAGAACTAAGTTATTTTGATTCCTTGTGGATCATGGACTAGTTCTTGCTACTAATATTGCCACTACACCTTGATCTTTTTACTAGTTCAAGATGGCGGCCATATAATGCCGACACTCTTCAGTCTGCTTGTCCCGTTTTCTGCGCAGGTGATTTCCATCACACAATTAAGGCAGGTATATATATCGGTGCAGTTATGGCTGGTCACCATCAGGCGTTATACAAACTGAGGGACCTTTCGTTTGGGCGGCTATCTCCCGCTTTTTTTCATCTACTCCGAGGTAAGTGCTGTCCATTCCGTTTTCCTTTTGGCTTAGGATAAGTTAAATTTCTTTTTAAGGTACATAGTGCCTAGATGGTCTATCCTTTTTTCCCCCTTCTTTTTTCTCTTTTATTTTTGACATAATGCTCTTTTGTACTGAGTAATGGTTGGGCTATAATTTGGGTTACTAGGTTTGACCAGAGGGATAGAGGGTAGCTAATATTACTCCCCGTTTATCAAGCACAACATTGACTGTTTAGATATACTCTGTTGTGAGTGCATGTAGTACATTGTTGCTCACATAATGGATAGCTTTTGTCCATCTCTTTTCTTTTCTTTCTCGGTTTGCCTTGTTTTTCTAGGACTACGGAGGTGGAACCATGACTATACTTCTTTGATGGCAGGATATCCGCTATAAGGGGCACTTGGTCAGCCATGGGTACATGTTGTTATTTGATGCTATCCTCTATTGTCGAACTTAATATATACAATAGGACTCACAATAAAAAGTTTCTTGTTCTCTTTGTTTGTAGATTATAGTGCACATCGCATTCTTGGTGCACCATATATTTATTCTCGTGTGAAAAATTGGATCTCTAAGCATTTCATCTACGATCCTTGGATATTATATTCATAGGCAAGTTGGGTCGACTCTTCTCTGTACCTTAGCTTGTGTTTCCTTGCCTGTGCCTAGCCCTCTCAACCCAGATTAAATTATATACTGGTGCATGGACCATGTATTATCTATAAATGAATTTTGGAAAGGACACCACTAATCTGATGATCCTGATTAATAACAATAATACAATATAGCAAGTCTCTCTTAATCTCTGTTCTTTATCATAGTACTTGTTACCAAGAACCCGTGTATACAGGACACTTCATGACTGAACTATCGCTCGAACATCCACGTGGATACTTACCTTGTTGTAAGTGGCATATTGGTTTGTGTTGATGCTATTTATGTGTTTTGGACATCATTGGGATGATAGAATAGCTCATATGCATGTTCAGCTCTTTCCCTCCTTGATTGCCGTTTCCTGCGTTTATCCTTGTTCTTTTCGCATATGTGGTTTTTCACTTACTTGATAGACTTTCCCACTACATTCATTTATTTATCTTTTTTACTTATTTTTGCTTGCAGTAGTGGAAAAAGAAATTGACAGAGCGGACTGCCACCTGTCTGGTTTCAACACCTCAATCTGGATATTGAATTTTTTCTCATGGTAGGTGCACATCTTTGACCTTGGGCCCCATTGACTTTAGGTGCCTAGAGGTACTTAGATTACCAGAAGCTGTATTCTCTTCTGACAAGTGAAGAGAGGTCGAGGCCTCACCCGTAAACAAACTGCATATCACCATAGATTACAATTGTATATTTTCAACCTGCAACTAAGAGTTCCTAAAGGATTTTTTAAATAAATAAAAAAACAATACATGTCTTCTTTATACTATGTTAACTTGGGGTATCGATTACTGGTTAAACTCCAGGAATGTAGCAATATTGGGTTATCTGTCTTATAAGTGTGGATTCACTGTTTAGTGTAGACTCACTTTTTTAATGCATGGGACCATTGTATACTCGGCTGGATGTTGCAGTGGACCATCTTTTAATTGTATGTTCATATTTCTTGTTTTTTGTAAACACAGCCCTGAAGAAGTCCCGGCAGGGACGAAACGCGTCGGCTGTCCTATTTTGCAATTTGTGGAAAAATAAATCATCTAAACAAAACGGACTTTCTGGACATTTATACTTATTAAGTGATTGTTGAAAAACTGTTCATTCCATGGTGCACCTGTGCTTCTAATTAACTCATGTTATAGTTCTATCTGAACTGGCATTGTGTTGGCGGGTGTCGTATCAGTGTGCACATGATCCCCACCCAAGGGTACAGATAAGGGGAATTCTCTCACATAATTGGTTAAATTTTTGTATCAGGTGCATTAGTTTCAAGGTTCCGCCATCCACCTTGTTTCACAAGTCAAAAGAAGTCTTTATTCGATTATTCATCTTAAAAGACAGCTACACATCCAACATTATGTCTCAATATCCAAAGTGCAAGCATAGTTTAAAAAAAATTAGTATAAGGTTAAAAACATGAACTAAGACAGAATTAAATCATTTATACACGACTTCATTTGCAGATTAAAAAGTTAAGCATAATAAAAAACTGTTTTTACAGGACAACACACAGTCTGACTCGGACCTAGTAGAGTATTTAACTGGGACCTTAATGCGAATTAATCGACCTCGAGCGTAGATTCCAAGCCCAACCAAGGTATTTTGCAACCCCTATTACTATCAAAGGCGATAGATCAGATTTTAGAATTCTACAGCCTGTAGATGCTGAACGAGTGCCCAGACTTCTACATAATGGGCGTAGCCACTTTTTTCTAGGGGCAACATACAGGGGACATACAAAGAGAAAATGACACACACTTTTGCCTTGCCTGATACACAGTGGGCAGTGCTCTGGCCCTCCCTTACCCCATGAAGTAGTTAGGCACCTCAGTGGTAGCGAGCCAACTCTCAATTGATGGAATAGTTTGCGATCCAGGGGCTTGGTGATGACGTCCCAATACTTTTCAAGGGAAGATACATCCTTCAAAAGGACGAATGTCATAGTAAGGGGACTTCCTGACATTTCCAAATGTCTCTTACCGACAACCTAGTCCCAGTATATATTTCTTAGCTCTTTTTTTGGGAGGAAAGGTGGCCAAATCAGGGTTATGCCATAGTTCACCAAGCCCCATGGCGCACAGGGTAGATCTTACCCCTTTAAACCATCCTATATTGTCAGAGCCTAGGGAATCCCTTACCTCTAGACATGCTTTGGCATAAATCTGTAGCTCTGGTGTGGTCCACAGACGCTGCCAAAATGCTAGGGGTCTGAATCTTGCTAGGTCTTCCACTGGTTGACTCCCTAAGTCGTACAGGAGCGGGATAAGCGGAGTGGATTTCGGTAAACTAATCGCCGCCCTGAGAAATTTGTTTTGGGCTACCTTTAAGGGGTCCAGATTACAGTAGCCCCAGAGCTCTGCTCCATACAGGACAGAGGGCAAGATGATTTTTGTGCCATAGATTTTCATGAGCGGGGAGATTGGCCGGGTATTAGAGCTTAAGAGCTTAAGAGCTTAAGAGCTCCTCCTATTTGTGCATGTTTTAGTGCGAGGAGTTCGACTTGCGGTTTCCAACTAAGGTTTTCACTAAAAGTGACACCTAAGTATGTAAATAGCGTAGTCTGCTCAAGGGTGGTACCGCCCATTGTAACCCTGGCAGCAATTGGAGTTGGTCCTCTCAGCACCATAAACTTTGTTTTGGACACATTAACCTCCAGCTCATGCTCGCGGCAAAACAGCTCAAATCTTGACAGGGCCTGCTGGAGACCCTGCCTCGTCTTAGATATTAACAAGGTGTCGTCCGCGAACATGAGCAGAGGTACTTTCATCCCCGCCAGTGTAGGAGCATCCGTGGGGTGGTTCACAAAATAATTGGTGACCCCATTAATAAATAGGTAAAACAATGTTGGGGCCAGAACACATCCTTGTCTAACTCCTTTGGCAACTGGAAATCTATCCGTAACCTCCCCAGGCTTATCCCAACGTACTTGTGCGAAGGTGTGGGCATGTAAGTTCACCAAAAGTCGCACAAGAACAGCAGGCATTCCCAATTTCAATAGGCATTCCCAAAGCTTGGTCCTAGGAACGAGGTCAAATGTGGACCTTAGGTCCACAAAGGCAGCGTATAGCATGCCCTTCCCAAAAAGAACTGTCTTCCAATAGAGCAGCACAAAACAGAATGCTTGGTCAAGAGTGCTCACATGGGACCGGAAACCTGCCTGCAGAGGTGTGAGGATATCAAAATCATTAATCCATTCCTGAATCCTACCTAAAACGAGGCAGGCTGTTATTTTTTGCACCGCATCGATGAGGCTGATCGGTCGGTAGTTTGAAGGAACCGAGCGATCGCCTTTCTTATAAATTGGAAGGATTTCAGCCCCTTGCCAGGAATCTGGAACCTTCGCTCCAGAAGCAAGAGCATTTACCAGATGGAAAATATACGGGGCCCAAGATCCTGATCCTGCAGGAAAACATCAGCAGGAATGCAATCGGGGCCAGGTGCTTTGCCTCTCGGGATTGATTTCAAAGTATTTCTAACCTCGACAATAGAAAACGTGAGTGGATCCTCAGAAACTGAGCATGGGAGATCAACCAAAACAACATTGTTACTCCTGAATTGAGCCTCAAAAAAGCTTACCCACTGTTGTCGGCCAACAGATGCTGGGCTAGGGTGATCATCCTGGCCTTTCCCCCATTTTAGTAAGTGCCAAAACTGTTGCATATTACGATAACCACATGCTTCGGTCAGAGTTAACCACCGGTCCTCATCCCATTTGGATTTTGCCTCTTGTTTCGCTTCGTTGTATACTTTTCTACGGGACCTAATTTGTCCGTGGTTTTTAGATTTAATTGCTAAAAACAAGTCCCCATGTGTCCGTCGACACTCATCATCATACCATGAGACCGCTCTAGGTTTCATCTTCCTGACCTGTTTAGGAATGATCTTAGTAAACAGCTTTTTGAGGCCCAGAAACAGATAGGTGTGTATACTTGTAAGATTAGCATTAATCTTGACCTGCGACCCACATTTATTCTAAAGCTCCAAAGAGCTGGAGACTAAAGTTCTAATCTCCTTTCTCGCCCCTTCATCCACAGCAATTTTAGGCCAACGCACCCTTCTCATATCGTTACTTAGGGTAACCTCAGCAGGGACTACATATAACTCACTGCTCTTGGTCCTTTGGAAGCTATAGTCCCTTAAAGCCAATACAAGCGGGTCATGATCACTTTCGGGGCGTTCCATGATTTCCATGTCGACAACTGCAAACCACAGCTGCACATCGACTAAAATATAGTCGATATGACTACTGTGTCTGCTGTTGTTGAATGTGTGCCTACCCTTCCTGTCAGATCTTACCCTAACATTAGTTGCTCTCAAGCCCTGATCTAGGCACAACCCCTTGATAAATGTGGCGGAGCAAGACCATTTCCCAATCGGTGTTAACTCGAGCTGTGGTATTCCCCACGACATATCTTCTTCCTCTGTAAGGGAACCATCTTCAGTACCCAGGGGCTCAAAGCATGTATTAAAGTCCCCCAACACGCCCTTATACCCCTCATCAGATACACTAGAAAGGAAGTCGTCCAGGAGGAGAAGGGTGGGTGAAACCCTTCCACCCTGGAGGCCCCTAACATAAATATTAACTAAAAGGATGTTTAAGCCTTTAGAAGATCTAATACTAATTACTAATATATCTGATTGATTGATTGATTGATTGATTGATTTTGGGTTTTATAGAGCGCATAGCTGCCCTAGGGCTTCCCAGCGCTAGTGACCACTGTCCTGTGGGGTGAGGGAACAGAGGGGAGGGCTCAGGGGAAGAGTAGGGTCTTTAGTTGTTTCCTGAACCTGAGGTGATTGTGTTCTTGCCTCAGGGAAAGAGGAAGGGCATTCCATAGTCTGGGGGCGTTGTACGAGAACAGGCGGCCGCCTGTTCTGGACTTCCTGATTCTGGGGACGTTTGCAAGGGAAAGGGAGTTTGATCTTAATTGTCTACTAGACTGTTGTTTTGTCACAAGTGGCCTAAGGATGGGAGGGCCTTCATTGTGCATAATTCTATGAGCTATGCACAGGGATTTGAAGTTGACCCGTTCCCTTACTGTCAACCAGTGCAATCTTCTAAGAGCTGGTTTGGCCGAGTTCCTTGCTGCGGTTCCTGTGAGGATTCTGGCGGCCGCATTTTGTGCACATTGAAGTTTGTGGACTACAGAGGCTGGGGCCCCCAGATAAAGGACATTGCCGTAATCCAATCTGGAGTTCACCAGCCCCTGTATTAGGAGCTTTCTGGAATGGAGGGGGAGTAGATGTAGAATCTTTCGTGCCATCTTTATAAGGCCGAAGCAGGTTCCCGCGGTTTTCCTAGCTTGAGTCCTAAAACTGAGCTCCTGGTCCAGCCATATCCCAAGGCTCTTTACTTCGGGTTTGGGGGATGGCGGGGTTCCCATGCATGGTGGCCAGGGAAGGGGAGTGGGGATTTTCTTAGGGTTTCCCAGGAGGAGTATTTCTGATTTCTCCCCGTTCAGTTTTAATCGGGAATCGCACATCCACTGGTGTACCTTTTCCAGACAACTGAATAGATTAGGGAGGGCGTTGTCTGATTGGTTGAGGGAAACGACGAGCTGGGTGTCGTCAGCATACATTATTGATTTAATGCCGAAAGGCTTGACAACATCCTCGAGTGGTTCCATGTACACATTAAAAAGTGTGGGGCTCAGGGAGGATCCCTGAGGCACCCCACACTTGAGTGCTTGAGCCTTGGAGGTGGAATACCCATCTGCTACTTGAAAAGACCTGTCTTCAAGGAAGGATGAGATCCAGGCTAATGCGTAATCCTCCACTCCTATCAGCCCAAGACGGTGAACAAGGGTTGCGTGGTCCACCGTGTCGAAGGCGGCACTCAGGTCGAGGAGGATCACTGCCACTGATCCTCCTGCGTCCAATATGCCCCTGGCTTCTTCGACTACGGCTAACAGTGCGGTGTCGGTCCCCTGTCCTGGTCTGAAACCTGTCTGGGACTGGCGGAGAAGGTGATTGGTTTCTAGGAACTCAGAGAGATGTTGGTTTGCAACGCGCTCGGCGATTTTGCTGATAGCCGGTAGCAGTGAGATCGGTCTAAAATTAGATGGGTCTGTGGGGTCTAGATGCGGTTTTTTTATGAGAGCTTTGACTGTAGCTTTTTTCCAGTTTGCCGGGACTGTGCCATTTTTGAAGGAGGCGTTGATCAGATTGGTGAGAGGGGGAGCTATGGTGGAAGCAACTAGCTTTAGTTTACTGATCGGGGCTGGATCTGATGGAGCGCCGCTTTTGACTTTATGTAGGACGTTAAGGAACGTTTCGGTGGTGATTTGGGGGAAGGAGGATAGCCTCGGGGTGTCTTGGCGGGGGAAGTGGTTAGGGCGTCCTAATGCGATCGGAGCAGGCGGGAGGGAAATCAGGATTTTTTCGATTTTTTTCGAGAAGAATTCGGCCATCTGATTACATTTTGCGCCGTCCAGGTCTGGTGGTGACGGTGGGTCCTGAATTTTGGTGAGGAGTTTAACTATCCTATAGGTTTCTTTTGCGGAATTTGCCGCTGAGGCTATTTGCTCTTCGAAATGGGAAGCCTGGGCTGTTTTGAGTGCGTTTTTATAGAGCCTGATATGGATTTTATATTCACTTCTGTCTTCTGGGTTCCAGTTCTTTCTCCATTGGCGCTCTAGCCTTTTGCCTTTCTTTCTTAGTTCGCGTAATTCATCGGTGAACCACGGTAGTTTGGAGGATTTCCTGGAGGAAGGGAGGGTTTTGAGTGGCAGGACTGTATTAAGGGAGTCGCTAATCCATTTATGTAATTGGATTTCAGCTTAAGACGGATCTGGGTCTACTGTAGGTAGAGTGGAGGACAGAGAGCGTTCCCATAGGATTATGTCTAGTTTTTTCCATGGGCGTGACGGGGTATCTATGGCAACTTCCTTAGCCCATACACCCTCACATTGACAAACCCATGTTGTCAGCCCTCCCACGGGGCGCCCTCTTTGACCTTTTGTAGCGGGTTTACTGAAATTTAAAAACCCCACCCGGAACACCGGCAAAAGTGCCCATGTTTCTTGAAACGACCAAACATCCCCTTGATCTATAAAATCCACCCAGTCAGGGATTTACAAGCGGGACTCAAGCCCAGCAATGTTCCAACCAACGCACTTAGTGTAGTCGGAGACCATCAAATGAGGATTTATTACCGCGGGCTGGGGTAGCACAGTAACTTGGGGAATGGATGGGATATTATCTTGTGCCATTGTTGTTCTAACACTAATACTAGGTTCAGAGCACTGCGCAGTAGATAAAACCTCCATACCTATATCCACTGGTGCAGAGCCCCTTTTTTCCCCTGTGTTGCAAAAAACCTGCCCGGCAAAGAGCCAATCATTTGCATCAAGATTGGACAATGGAGCATATCTCCCAGCGGAGATCAAAGACTCAAGGCTTGACAGGTTTGACTGTCCCCGGAGAGGGATATTATTAGGCCTGGATACCAAAGGTGTCGCAATAGTACTGGGGCGGGCTTTAGGATAAAAGTCTGAGAGTACCCACGTAACAATCGGGCCATCACCACCTTGTGGACGCCAGCCTCTAAGGAATGGAATAACATGTGTGCTCCTAAAGTTGACGATGACCAGATCACCTGATATATCTTTAGATCTGTGGCCGAGCCACCCCACCCTTCGAACGTTTAAGATACGACCATCTATAGTAGGAGGTAGGGGTCTATTCTTGGAAAGCCAGAAGGCTGCTTTGTTTTTTAGCTCTTGATAGCCTTCAATTTTCCCTCGTTTGAGTTCGGGAACCCCTGAGAGTATACACACGTAAGGCGCAGCCTCAGGGGGGAGGTTGATTCTAAGATTTTGGCTTTCATTTGACTTTGTAACAATGGAATCAGGTTTTTTGTAACCAGGGGGCCCTTGATTAGCTAAGGGTGTCATAATTTGTGTAGGCCTCTCTTTAGGGAGAATTTCTACACGTTGTAATAAATGTACAGGGCTGTTTCCAACCTGAAGCTGCCCCTCAGCAGGGGCTTTGTCTACAGACCTACCCACTTCAACTGGAGAAGGCTGAGTTTTGACAAGGGCCATCAGGCTATCAACTTCTGTGGTGAGTGCGTCTATTTTATGCAGCAGTGGGGTAATAATTTCTACCATTTTTGTCTCAAGTTTAGCCTCGAGAGTACCCAGTAGGAGTTCAAGTTGTTCCATGTTGATACTACAGCCTACAGCAGTTTGCGGCAGTTTAGGACCCCATGTTTGCCTTTATTTTTGCGAGGGGAAAACTTACTCTCTAAAACCTTTCTTTGCCTCCCACCACTTTGTTTAATTGGCACTTTCCTACACGCCCTTACTGCTCTTGCTAATTTGGAGCGGTCCTCGACAGGTCCGGGAGAACCAACAGGACTAGCAACAATATCAGGAATTTGTTCTGATGGGGGTGGGTGTACCTGGGCATCTATCACTACCATTCCCCTGCTTCCTAGGTCATTAGCCTCAAAGGGGGTCACTATTGTGTCGGAGAGGGGGCTAGGGAGCAAGTGCCCCGGGGAGCCAGTTTTCCCTAGTGACGCTCTCCGATCGCTATTAATCTTAGAGACCTTTTTTACTAGATATTTGTCAAGTGTAGATACTCCAGGGCCTTTGGTGGTATTTTTACAATTATACAAAGTTACAGCGTGGTTGAGATGTGAGCCAGGCAAATAACAAAATTGGGTTAACTACTGTCTACCTGATTACACACCTCCAGAAGCACAACTAGCCTGACACCCTAGTGGGTTACAGGGCAGGGAAGCTATAGAGCTTAAGCCTCATTGATATTAAGCTGGATGAACTTATGCACACCTGAATATGGGCTAAAAGAGAAATTTACTTTTCAACCATAATCCGTTGCCCAGACCAGTCTCCTCAGGTCACAGAGGGCCCGCCCTTTGCCCGGGCTTAGCCAGGCGCTGACCGCGCGCATCCCGCGACTCGGAGGGAGCCTCTCAAATTTGAGCGCCTCCAGGCGCACTCGTGGACGGAAGTCCGGTGGTGCCGCTAAGCTCCCTGGGAGCTGTAGTCTCTCCCTGTTGCAGCCGATGTCCTTGGTGAGACGCTGGTGAGACTAACAGCGTTGGGGACCCAGGAGCGGAGTGTGTGGAGACCTCAGGTCAGCCCGTGGGTCTGCTCGGCAAGAAAGTCACCCCAAATCCAGATCAAAGTTTATGTTTTTATAGTCCCAAACAACTGATACGATCTCAAGAAGCTCTAGTAGTGCACTGAAGGTGCAGTAGCTGTGCTTGCCTACTTCAATTACTTACTGCCAATGCCGCTAAATATGCCGGAACATTGAGTTAACCCAAACTGCGGCCGCTGCTTGATTGTATGCAGCTTCAGTGGAAACTCTCATCAGATCAATAAAGTGGGTCCAGCAGCAGTAAGTAACGAATATGTAGGGCGGTGAGGAAGCAGAAGACGCGCCGTAAGCATTATCGGCAACAATGGCTTCTTTCAGTTCACCCTGCTACAATGTGACCCGGGTCCGTTTAAAGGCGCCTTGCCGCTCACCTCACAGCCACATAAGAGACAGACTCCGTTTCCATCTCAGTAAGCCCCAGCGATAATCTTCGCAAATGCCGAACAGCAAACTCAGCAGGCATCCAGAGCTCTCTCAGCGTGAGCACAGACGCCCAGCTCAGCACGCCAAACGCGGATTATGGATTACTCATAACGAGGCATTGTTGTTGACAATTGAGCATCCAGTTTTGCCATACTTTTACATACTTCCAAAAGTGCACGAGCAACAGAGACGCCTCCCGGTAGACCCATTATCTCCTGCCTAGGAGCGGTCTTAGAACCCCTTTCCACTTTTGGAGATTTCTTCCTAAGGCCCATCGTGCAGAAGATGCCCGCTTACCTCTAGGACACGAAGGATGTGCTGAGAGTTCTTCCTGAAATTGAATTCGACCCAGAAAGAGACCTATTGGTCTCTTTCGACGTAGAGTCCCTATATACCTCAATGAAACTCTTGAAGTGGTTACATCCATCCTGGGGGACAACATTCGGGACACCATAACACCGGTACCTTTTATCATGACTCTGGCTAGGCTGGTCATGAAGGATAATTTCTTCCGTTTCAAAGACACCATCTATCTCCAGACCTCTGGAACGAGCATGGGCAGCGTTTTTGCACCGAGCCTAGCAAACCTGTAGGTGCATCAATTTGAACAACAGCATGTGCTCACATCCACCAACCCATTTTACACATCGTTAAGATGGTGGAAGCGCTATATCGATGATGTGTTGGTCGTGTGGAGAGGGAGCCTAGAGTCCATGAGAGAATTTCACCTCTGGTTAAACAGCAGGAATCAATTTCTGAAATTCACGGTTGAGGCCCATAAAGAAAAATTGGCATTTCTGGATCTTTCTATATATGTCACACCTGCAGGCTTGCAGAGTGAACCATATAGAAAATCCATGGCTAGAAACTCCTTGCTTTTATATGAAAGCCACCACCCCAAGTCCCTAAGGGATAATTTACCTTACGGACAATTCCTCTGTATATGGAGGAATTGCTCAAACACTGAGGATTTCAATATCCATGCTAACAATCTGACCACACAACTGCTTGAGAGACACTATCCTCGGTCACTAATCAAGCAGTCTCGGAAGCGAGCGAATAACAACAACCGGGAAGCGCTTTTAGAACCCCCGGTTCAAAAAAGTCCTACAGATAGACTGACTTTTGTGAGTACTTTTAACACCAGAAGCAACAACATCCAGAAAATAGTCTGGAAGCATTGGCGGATTCTTAACCACAGTAATAATAAGATTGCTTTGCCCCTGGTTGCTTTCAGAAGAGCAAACAATATTTGTGACTGCCTAGTGCAAACTCGTCCCAAAGAGACACCTAGAAGAGCATTTGGTACTCTGTGGAATTTACCACCAGCTGTTGGTCACCACCCATGTGGGAGTTGCTCAGTCTGTCCCCAGACAAAACATTCCATCCAGATTGACATAGGCACAGACAGGCCCTGGTCACATACTCATTTCATGAACTGCAATAGCGACAATTTTATCTATTTGCTAACAGGCCCATGCTCAATCAGATATGTGGGCATGACCACTCGGAAGGTTCGAACACGCATGTTAGAACATAAGAATTAATTTTGCTGTAAAAAATCTATGACAAGCCTGACTAGACACTTTTTAGAGAAGCAACACAGAGAAGCGGACTTTCAGTGGACCGTCTTAGAGAAGCCATTCATACCTTCACACATGAGCAACTTCTCTAGATATCTGTTCTTGAAAGAACAAAAACGGATTTACAAGCTTCACACAGATACATTGGGACTCAATGACGACATACCATGGACCTCATTGTAAGGTTCATTGCTGAGTAGTTGTGACACTAATTCAGGAGGAGGCTTGACATCATGTTCAACACCTTCACTGCCCCCTTGGGTGGTGGTTGATTGCACCCACTTATTGTCCTGTTGCAGGCAGAAGGAGACATATGGTCTCGATTGGGTTTAAACATCCCTTGGATGTACATACGGTCTTGCCAACACCAATTATCCCCAGTAATGATGCAGGTGGGTTTAAGTTCGGCATACATACTGCACAACCACATTCCACAGTGGAGCGCTATATGTTATTTGACCCACTTACGTGCAGCCTCCACTTTAGACACTTAATAACGCAATTGACATATCAGTTCTGAGCTTTTGCTGGTAGTATCACAGGCATTTGAAGCGGAAGAATGTTGAGGCACACAATGTCGGCTTAAGAACTACAGTGACCATCTACATGATGTCATCTGGTAGTTCTTGAGCCCTATGAAATCCGTGATTACTAAATAATCTTAAAATATCCCTTAGATACGCAGGATTTCGAACACACTTAGCAAGCAAAGGGCTGGCAAAGGTCAGCCTCCCGCATTTGACATGTTTAGCGAGAAACATGCACTGGTCAAGTATGAAACTACTGGAGTAGACAGTATGACGCCACTTTGTAGTTTAGTTTGGCATATAATACCCGCTATATATACACATCGACTGCAGGAAAGTCTGCACTCTCAATAGTTCCGATTTAGAAATAATGATGAGGTACAATGAGGAGAGCCGCTATCACCCCAGATGACACGATTAGCGAGAATCCTACACCGTTCTATTGCGGAACTACAAGTGAAGACGGCATGACGTCATATTGTAGTTCCGCGTTTTGTGTGTTCCGGGTATGGCGCTTAACATTTTCCCACTTTGAGATGCGGATTACAACGGAGTCCACAAATCTAGGACTTCGTTTTCACAAGAGCACAACGAGGTAACTATCACTTTGGCTATGGAAGGAATCGCATAACGAGTTTGCACGCGAAGGAAAGTAGTTCCCTGCAGAGGCACGGGATAAATACGCCTAAACCTCTCGGTTCGGTGCCTCCCCCTAGCCTCAGGAGTGTGTTTGGAGGTACCGACGGAGAGGTAAGATATGCGTCTCTCGACACTTATTGATAGTAGGGAGCAGGTTGTAACTGTCTCTCTGAGCCTAAATGAAGAGTCAAGCAAGGGATTGGTAATAAGAGCAGCACTCAGATCATGCGGTCAAACTACTGAGAGAATTGACGAATAGCTGCATGAGTCTGACAATGGTTATGTGCCTGCAATACTGATTTGGGCTCCAGTACACGATCTGAGGAGCAAAGATAAAGTAGAGAGTAATTTTCATAGTTATAGAAACCAGTTTAAGTACAGTATGAAGTGTGTGTTATTTTGATGAAGGACAGGCATTCTTTGGATGCAGGTCCATTTGGGGCACCTAGAGACTGAGAGGGTGTTCCGTCACTGTATCTAGGAGTGGATGAGGATGACTGAATTGCCAGAAAGGATGTAAAGATATTATTGGAATCTGCTCAGGTAGTAGATACATAATGTCCCTTTGTCTGTCTGCATATTTTTGATCCATAGAGTGGGGCCTCGTATACCTGAGCACGGTCCAGGTGAGGTGAGGTCCAGTCCCCTGTCATACTGGGTGAGAAAAATTATACAATTACGAATTGAAGGTATTGTGAGAGACATGTGTTTGGGAATTGGTGAACATTTCATTAATATATACACATTTTTTCGTAGATTTCCACTTATATCCATTGACATGGAGGATTAGTGTGTTACGGTTGGTACAGGTTGTATCGTTTCCAACCTATATTATTTAAATTTTTCACATTCTGTTTGAGCACCATTGGATTTAATTTGATTATATTATTAATAACAGTAGCAACAGTTTGAGAGCAGAGGCCCTGATGAAAGCCGAGGGATTGATTGCCTGGTAGGCAGAAACATGTTGGTCCATTTCCCGACAGATATTTGGTCATACTGTCGTTTGCACTGTTCTGGTTTTTAATTAGGGGATGTGCCCTGACATTTATTAAAGTAGTAGTTTTTAGGACACATCATCCTATTTTAACTCACCACATTCGTTTTTGTTGTACTGTGTGTTCACTATTATCACAGCCATCAAAGATTAGCTATCAAAAGGTGGTTCATAGATACCTGTGGACCAGATCCAGCATCATTAATTGACTGTGTGGCATTTGGTCTCGATGATCAAGGGACTTGCCAATTCACAAGTTGGACGGGCAGATGATATGACTGATCACCAAGTCCGTTTGATGGCAATCCACTACTTAGTGGTCTGGATCTTGTCGAGAAGTTTTGGATGTATTTGAGTTTGTTCATTTGGCGTTCACGAGTTGCCATACACTTATGTGTTCCCTGTTCGAGGCTGTTCAACGGTGACTTGGGCACCCACTTACTTATTCGAGTTAATGACAGCCTTGTCAGATTAATTGGCTCTCAGACCCCCTGTGTTTTTTGTGTTGATCATATTGTGTAGTTGGGGATGTGAACCAGGAAGTGGTCTTTAAACTTTGTTTCCCTTTGACCCTCTCTTCTCTGTTTGTTGTGATATGTCTCTTGAATTTAAACATCATTTAGGGCATTGGATTGGGGTGATGTTTGTGTATATTTAGAATTTTTGGGTGTTGTTGGGGCCTGGTCCAGGGCCTGGCCATGTGCGTGAGAGCCATTTTGAAGCCTGGTCCTGGGCCTGGCCATGTGTGTGGAGGTCTAGGGGCCATTTTGAAGCCAGGCAGTGTGCTTTGTGCCATAGGCCTGCACCCAGTCTGCCTTGCTTTCATCCATTATTCCCAGGGGTACTCAGTGGTGCATGGACAAAGTCTTTCTGTGGGGCCTCTTGAATTTAAACATCATTTAGGGCATGGATGGCATTGGATTGGGCTGATTTTTGTGTGCATTTCAATTTTTTGGGTGTTGTTGGGGCCTGGTCCAGGGCCTGGCCATGTGGGTGGGGGGGGGCATATTGAGGCCAGGCAGTTTTTGCCATAGGCCGGCAAGCTTGCGGTTGCGGGCCAGTAGGCCTGGGGTTATATGATGAATGGGTACATCAAACAACTCTCTCTTTGTGGTCTCTCTTCTATTAATTTAAACATCCATTTTTTATTAGTATTGTAATTCTTATGTTGGGTCTTTCCGTTTTTGGGTGTGTTGCAATAGTATTTATTGAAGCACGACATATGCAACATTTATTTAACTGATGTTCCTCTGGCTTCTTTGCTTTTAGGTGCACAAAGACTGAGAACCAGGAATAATCCTCATCATCATCACTTCTTGTTGTGCCAGGAAGAAGTCCTGCTGCGGTGTGTGCACAACGTCACGTGACGTCACGTGTGGCCACAGACAACTCTGCAACTCGTGCAACTGCGTCCTGCTATTCTGACATCTGATTATGGTCAATTGGACCGATACTATACGATCAATAAAACAACAACTAGAGAAACTCGAATGTTTACATTTATCTATGGTGGGACGACGTAATGTGCTTAAAATGTCCATACTCCCTAAAGTATTGTATTTCTTCAGGTCTGTACCACTTGAGGTACCACCCCTAGAAGTGCGGAAACTTCAAACAACGGTTGAAAGATTCATATGGGGATGGAAATCCCCACGTCGGGCATCTAAATTTATGACACTTCCTATGTTGAGGGGAGGTTGGGGCGTCCCAAACTTTGTATTATATTATTTGGCCTGTTTGCTACAGAATATTAAGTTTGCTGTAAATGGGAATGACCCACCTCAATTTGAGGACCCTGATATTTTTTATTTATTACTTGGCCCACAAGCACGACAGATGCTTCTTCGTTTTTACGAACCCAGCTATTACAAGAGAACTAAATTTAAGTTGGTGCTCACTGCTTTTAAGGGCTGGCGTATGATTAGCAAAATTATGCATTTGCGTCGCATTAACTATCATACTCCTTGCGACTCCCCGGAACTGCTACCATCTGTATTTTGGAGCTATAGAATGCATATTTGGGGTGAAAAAGGCTTAAAAATGGTTGGTTCGTTGTTTAAAGACGGTGTAATGTCATCCTTTCAAGAGCTTAAAGATACTTATGCAATCCAACAGAACGATTTTTTTAAGTATTTACAGTTACGAGACTTTATTTTCAAACATTTAAATTCAATACCTATCCTTCCTAATGGGCTATTGGCAATATTTAATAAACCGATACGGATCGGTATTATATATAACTATCCACTCAAATTACATCAGGATGGCCTTGTGTTGCAGGAGTCCAAATGGTCGATAAGGCTAGCTACTAGCTCTGTACCCTTACAAGATTCTATTAATACCGCGGCTGACATTATTCTATCGGCGAATTTACGTTCTCAGCACTATAAAACTGTATTTAATCTTTACCATACTCCTGCAAAAATGGCAAAATGGAGCAATAGCTATAATGGGAAATGTTTTAGATGTCAAACTAACATGGCTGACATTGTTCATATATTTGCTGACTGTAGTGCGCTAAATCCATTTTTTGCATCCATTGTACAATTTCTCTCAAATGTTTTAAAAGCTGATGTCATAATCTCCAGGGAAATGATTATCTTTGGTTTATCTAGTGACCTGGATGTGTTCTTATCGTACCGCAAGTACAGATACTTGCTATTTATGGTGATGGCAGTTGCTCGCCTATGCATTGCCTTAATGTGGTTGAAACCGGAAGCTCCAACTTATGAGATGTGGAGAGCAAAATTTTACAATGTGTTCTACTTGAAATACAACCTATACTGTACTAAGTCAATTAAGAAATAGCAAAGGGGGATCAAGGTTTGGCAGGCGATGATTGATTATATGGGGGTTGAGGAATGATGTTTGTAAGTATCAAGACCAATGAAGGCTTACACTGTAGCGTAATACAAATACTGTTTTATATTTGATAATGCTCACTTATTGTACTGCTTTTCTTTTGTATGACTGTATAACTGTATTATGAATATGAAATGATATCGGTTTTGAACTGAACCAATAAAAAAAAAAAAAAAAAAAGAAAGGTGGCCGTAGCTCCTCTACCAAGAAAGTTGCCAGTGCCACTGCCAGTAAGAAGGAGCAGAAGAAGGAAGTGGTGCCACTTACCAAGGAGACTGGTGTGCCGACCAACACTTTTTTGGGGGAAAAAAACTACACCTGCAGCAGCGGTGTCCGGCGGGGACCAAGCATGGAGCAGCACCTCTGCTTCATTGGTCTCTGTGCCACCACGCCAAGTTAGGCCAAAGCCCATGAGTGCCGCAGAGGCAGCCACTTTAATGACTCTTTCACCATCGACAAGTGACGTTGGCGTTGACTCAACGCAAAGTAGCATCCAATCAATGCAGGGTGTAACTCATCTGACAAGTGTTCAACCACAGCCGCAACGACAACCACAGGTGCAACAAGGAGAGGCACAAGGAGAGGCACATGGAGAGGCACAAGGAGAGACGCAAGGAGAGGCGCAAGGAGAGGCGCAAGGAGAGGCACAAGTGCTCACAATGCTTGTTCCTCCAGAAGCCAAGCAAGCCACTCCTGATTATCCATTGTCTTCCAGATCCCCAGCAAGGAAAAGGAGGGCTACTAGTACAACTTCTTCTTCAAGCCCCCTTCCTTCTGATGAACTAGATCTTGATTGGCACCTACCAATTCAGTCTGAGAGGGAGGCACGCCATGAACCGACAAAGCTAGGTAAAAGGAAGGTTCTCACAAGGCTTTCAGTTGTGGGTGATGACGAAGAAGAAGTAGAAGTGGTGTATTCTGCTACTGATGAAGAGTCTGACGATGATGACCCAGTCATAACAGTCATCATTCCAGCCCCAGCGGGCATGCATTAGACAGACATTTTTACCCTATGCCGAAATGCTGCGATGGATGTGGGTGGCATGGCACTGGTACCACCACCAACCCAGGTAACTACTACACCAACACGACCTACAGCTTCCATATTTTCTCTTCAGAAGGGCCGGCAGGGACCTCCATCCAGCTCGACCTCCATCACCTCTAGTAGTGGTGCTGTAAGTGCACAACAGAGACAAATTCCACCACGCCCATCCTCCACTTCATCTGACATTGAAAGTGGCACCTCCACCAACACCACCAGAAATCTCAACTCCCCAGTTTGGAACTTCTTTAGTATTAGTAAAAAGGCGGAAAACTGTGTTATTTGTTCGATTTGTAAACAAGTAGTTAGTCCGGGAAAGCTTGGTGCCAACTATGGTACCGGAGGACAGAGAGGTCATCTCCAAAAACACCACAGCATCCAGTGGGAGGCGCACCTAAGTAACATCCGGAAAGCAAAAAGTACAAATCTAAATATAGCCATTGATATTGCATCTGGTGATGACGAGGAGCTGATCGTGCAGGGGGGAGTTGAAGAAGTGAGAGACATTTTTTCTGGTACACACAGTACCCCTGGCAGCAGCACTGCAGTGATAGCGCCCACACCCTCTACCCCAGCAACATCTAGGAGGCACAGTAAGAGTCTGGTGGAGACACCAATGTGAAAAAGTACATCAATGAGCCTAACTGGGTTGAAGAAGTCTGGATCATCATCATATATGAAAATGGTCCAGACCACCATTAAAAGCATGTTGTGGTCGGAGGCGCCATTTGAACGAAACCACCCAACGGCACGTCGGTATAATGCAATGCTGGATCAAATGTTAGCGCTGGACCTTCTCCCTTTTTCTTTCGTGGAAGGGGTGGGTTTTCTAGAACTTGTGGCAACAGTCTGGCCTAAATGGAAGGTTCCAAGCCGGTCCTGTTTTGCCAGAGTTGCGGTTCCAGCACTACATCAAGATGTGCTGGATGTGATTGGTGTAAAGAAAAACAGGAGTGAAAACCCATCAACCTTGTTGGGATTGGGGTAGAAAGATATGTGCAAAAGACAATATCCCAACTGGTATTATTTATAGACAAGTATACAGGATATCTATCCAGCATTATCCATTAGAGAACAAGGAGACTCAGTTCGATTTTCATATGTGCTCAAAGCATCATTTTTATCAGCATTTCAAAATTCATATAAGACAATTGTAATTACAGTTAGTATCAGCACTGCAATTAATCAATAGCAAATGACAGCCCAAAATTGTACAAGGTGCACAAGTGCAAGGTGAGTGGCACTACGGCGACGCAAGTGACAGTGAGAGCAGCGTGGACAGCGCAAAGTGTGATGTGAATAATTATATACAGTGCGTAAAAACAGAGTAGTATGCGAATAATTCAGTTTTAGTTTTCCATTTTCTGAGAACCACTGAGTGAAAGGCGCCTAAAGTTTTGCTGGGGAGTCGACGGCGTTTCGATCCGTAATAATTAGGATCATCATCAGGACTGGGGGGCTGGAGGCAGTGCTGTATGGGAAAGAAGGGAGGGAGAGGATGAGGTGGACGGGCAGAGACGTAGGTCCTTAGGGTTCAATAAGTAAAAGGGATGAAAAGCTCACCCTCTGACAACTGGTGGGTGAAATGGAAGGGGTATCACAGGTTAAGGCTCTGTGCGGATGTCTCGGGGGACAAGTACAGGGGGGCTATTCAATCCGAGATTACATCTGCGGTCCCGTGGGTGACTGTAAATTGGGGAACAAGATGGAGAACCCAATCAAGAAGGAGGGCTCGAAGGTCGCGTGCACCTAGAGCCAGGCAGGCGGGGCAGAGGGAAACTTACCGGGAGTTATTTAATCAAAGGTGATCCGGAACCGGGTGGTCCGTGCAAGAGGCAGGAGTCGATCTCTGCATGATAGGAGGGGCGGGTAAGTCAATCTGTGAAAGGGGGGGAAAGGGAATCAGCGATAAATTGTGGCCCGGCAGGACAAGTACACCTAGAGCCAGGTATACGAGGCGCCAGGGGACTTACCGGGGAATGGAGTAATCCGGAGCTGAATGGTCCGAGAAATTTAGAGGGAGTAGATCTCTTCGTGATGGGAGGGGCGAGGTGAGTCAATCTGTGAGGGAGGGAGAAAGGGGGCAATCAGCGATTTAAATGATCAAAGGTGATCGGATCGAAAATGGCAGTATGAAACAGCGGGAAGTATTACCTTCCCTCGATTAATCTTCGGAGCGAGTGAAACGCTGTCCCGGGGTTGCTACGGCAATCAGTGTTCCAGAGACAAAGCTATTTAGAGATAGGCCGGAAGGGCCTGCCCGATGATGTAGGACTGCCTCAATGTGGTAGAGCTGACAAGATAGGTGCAGAGAAAAAGAGGAGGGAGGGGGTGGGACTCGTGTCATGAAGACAGCTAGGGAGGGGAGGCTGTCAGGAGAAAAGGCATGTAACTTGGCACGGGGTGCATGGCAAGCAAGGCTGTCAAGGGAAAGGCAGGAAGCTCGGGGTGACAAGGGTAATGCTTGTGACTCTCAATTACCTATACAGTAATAGCAAATAAGGAACGGACTTACAGTAAAGCACACGCATGAAAAGTGCATATAAATTCACGATTACACGCATAATGATGTCATCATGAAAAAACAGAATTACAGTAAAGCACATCCATTGTATTTGGATTATGAATCCATGGTGGAACATCCATGGATAGAGTGAAAAGAGGTTTTGAGGGATAGAATCTATCTATCAGGATACAGGGAAGGGGAGAGGGGGAAGGGTTATTCGTCCATTAGAGTCAGAAAGGCAGGGGGTGAGAGCAGAAAGGGGGGGAAAAATCAGATGGTGATAGTGCTGTTCCACTCGTCAATGGTATTTAATCCATTGTTAACAGAATCACAAAGGGTCATCCACCTACATTCACTTTTATTCAAGAGGGAACAAATGTCGCCTCCTCTTGTTGGCAATGTCAGCTGTTCAATCACTTGCCATTTGATGTCTGTTTCCCTGTGATTTTTCCCAAGCTAATGGTTCACCAAGGGCGCTGTGGTCACTTTGCAATTAATACGGCTCTTATGTTGCACAATCCTGTTTTTAATGGTTTGTGTCATTTGGCCAATGTAGAGAAGTTTGCATGGGCATTGAATGGCATATATAACATTGGTGGATCTGCAGTTGGTGTGGTTTCTGAGGGTATGAGTTCTGTTTTTGTATTTGAATACTTTGGTGTTGGTGGTAAGTTCACACACTGAGCAATTCTGACATTTAAAGTGGCCCATGACTGGTGGCAGATCCCATGCTGCAGTGATGCTGTGGTGATCTGCTGTTTTCTCTGGCCAAGTAATAGCTCGCACCAAATGGGTAGACAAATTATCTCCTCTTTGGTATGAGAAGAGAGGTTCATCTTGGAATGGTTCGAAGGGTCGGAGGATAGACCAGTTCTTCTTGATTATTTTGGCCACTTTGTTGCTGTTAGGAGTAAATTTGGAAACAAAAGGAATTCTCCTTGAAGGTTGTTTGATTTGGTTGGAGAGGAGATGCTCTCTGTGGCAATACCACGCTCTTTTTCGAGTTCTTGAAACCAGTTGTTTACGGTATCCTCTGGTGATGAGTTTTTTCGTTAGGACATCGGCCTCCCTGAAGTAGTCGTGGCGCCATTTACAGTTGCGCCTGATTCGGAGGAATTGTCCAAATGGCAGGCCATCTCTGAGTCCTCTCGGGTGGTGGCTGGCATAGTGGAGCAATGTGTTTCTTTCAGTTGGTTTCCAAAATAAGCGGGTTCCAAATTAACCTTCATCAGCATGGATGGTGACATCTAAGAAGGGTAGGTCATTCTGTTTGCATTCGCCTGTGAAGCGGAGATGATCCTGTGAGTGGTTCAGCCAGTCAATGAAGGACGTGAGGGCTTCTTTGGTACCCTTCCAAAGTAGCAGGACGTAGTCGATATATCGACGCCACAAGTTTATATTTTCATGGAAGGGGTTAGTGGGTTGTAGGATGATAGTCTTTTCCAAGTGATGGACATACAGAATTGCAAAATTGGGAGCAAAACAAGCGCCCATTGAGACTCCTTTGATCTGTAGGTAGAAGGTGTCTTTGTAAAGCAAATAGTTATTTTGGAGCGCAATACGTAAAAGGTACATGATGAAATGAGTTGGTATTTTAGTTGGTTGTGGTCTGCCATGGAGAAGTATTTCGATCACTTGTAAGCCTTCATGGTGGGGAATGTTCGTATATAACGACTCGATGTCTAGTCCTGCCAAGAGATTTTGTTCTTCATCGTAATCCATGTCCTCAATGGTATTTATAAGATCTGTAGTGTCCCTGATGAGAGTATCGATGAGGGGGACAAATTCTTTGAGAATGGCATCAATGTACTTTCTAACAGGTTCCAGAATAGATCCACATCCGGACACGATGGGCCTGCCGGGTGGGTTACTTTGGTCTTTGTGGATCTTGGGTAAGACATATAAGACAGGTGTACGTGGGTGAGGGTTGTTAAGGAAGAGAAATTCCTTGTGGCTTATAATATCCATCAATTTGGCTTGTTCAGTCACGTCCGTGATCTTCTTCCTGATCTCTTGTAATGGGTCTTTAGTCAGTGGGCGGTAGTGTTCAGCATTGTTGAGTTGGCGTTTAATTTCCAAGTCGTATTTGTCAGCTTGTATAACAACAATTCCACCGCCCTTGTCTGCGGGCTTGATAACGATGTCTGTATTATTCTTTAAGGCCATTAGTGCCTGTCTTTCAGCTAGGGTAATGTTGTATGGGACAAATTATGGTTGTGACTGTAATTCAGCAATGTCACGGAGCACTAGCCGTTCGAAAGCCAAGATTTCAGGAGGCAACATGGCCGAAGGAGGATTGATTGATGATGGTGGGTGGAACCGTTGTTGTACCGGCTCGTTGGGTTCGGTTTCATTGATAAAAAACTGTCTTAGGCGTATTCTCCGAAAGAATTTAAGAAGGCTCGATTGTAATTCTAGGAAATTAGTTCTTTCAGTTGGGACAAAACTTAGGCCTCGAGACAGGATACATGTTTCCTCATTAGTCTAGATGTAATTAGACAAGTTGAAAATAGGTATGACTTCATAGTTAGCGGTAGTGGGCAACTCAGGTTCGGTCAAAGGGTTTGTTATTGAGGGGGTCCCCATTGGTAATATCGGTTGCGTGTTTCCCTCTCTCCTGGTAACTGCAGTTGATATTGACGAGTTTTTGCTTGTCGTAGAGGTGGTTGGCCGCGTCCACGGCCTTGGTCTAAAAAACCTTGGGGGAGTAAGGGTGGAGGCCTGTTGGAGGGTCTGCTGGAACTAGATCCTTCTCCAGGGTCTGAGTCTTCGGCAGAGGTGTTTGAAGAGTCCGAGAAGGTGATACATTGGTTGTTCCTGTATCTACCCCAGTTTTTGGTTCTTGGAGGGATATACGGTGTATTGTAAAACTCCTCGTTGAGATAGGGGTAAGTATTCTCAACCTTGTAGAATTTAACCCCTTCCATGCGTCGGACGGCCGGCGGCCGTCCGACGTCACGGTGGGCGTGTGCGGACGACGGCCGGGGGCCGTCCGAACCACGCCCACGCCATAAATCACCCGCACCGCAGCGGATTTTTCGCCGCGGTCAAGGGGTTAATATCCTTTTGGATTTTGGCGGCTTTTTTGTTTTGCTTGAAGGTACTGAACGTGGAAATAGTGGTGTTCACTTTCTCTAGTAAGCTTTTGGCGTCAGGAATTGTAGAGTCAGCCAAGATGAGTTGTTCCAACTCCTTGAGTTCTTGGAGTTCCTTGCGGCTGTGTTCGATGGCGGTGTCAATGCCCAACACCATCCAATGGCGGGAACAGGTGGTTGAGAGGTGACTGAAACTTGTACGGAATTTGGTATCCTGGGTGAAGATGGCAGGAGTGTTTCGGATCTGGAGTCCTACTGGGATGACACCAGAGCGGAGGTAGTCTGTTAACATGTGGGCATGTAGATCAGTTCTAATTTGCTTTTTCTTTAATTTCTCTAGTTTCTCCAAGAGAACACAGGAATTGTTGGGTGGGTTGGCAGAGGAGGAGGAAATGGATGGACCTGTCAAGAGGGAGGGGCCGCCCATAAGGGTCTGAATATATTCCTCTGAGTAAGTGAGAGACTCCTTGGACATTCTGAATGATCAGAGAAGTATCAAACAGAGTACAGGATTACCAAATTAATCCAAAAATAGAGACCCAGGGCGGGCAAACTCTTGCAGCTCGGCAGCTGCTCACAATCTTGTGTAAAGAAAAACAGGAGTGAAAACCCATCAACCTTGTTGGGATTGGGGTAGAAAGATATGTGCAAAAGACAATATCACAAATGGTATTATTTATAGACAAGTATACAGGATATCTATACAGCATTATCCATTAGAGAACAAGGAGTTTCAGTTCGATTTTCATATGTGCTCAAAGCATCATTTTTATCAGCATTTCAAAATTCATATTAGATAATTGTAATTACAGTTAGTATCAGCACTGCAATTAAGCCACCAAAATCAAAAAGGATATTAAATTCTACAAGGTTGAGAATACTTACTCCTATCTCAACGAAGAGTTTTACAATACACCTTATATCCCTCCAAGAACCAAAAACTGGGGTAGATACAGGAACAACCAACGTATCACCTTCTCGGACTCTTCAAACACCTCTGCCGAAGACTCAGACCCTGGAGAAGGATCTAGTTCCAGCAGACCCTCCAACAGGCCTCCACCCATACTCCCCCAAGGTTTTTTAGACCGGGGCCGCGGACGCGGCCAACCACCTCCACGACAAGCAAAAACTTGTCAATATAATGCTGTATAGATATCCTGTATACTTGTTTCTAAATAATACCAGTTGGGATATTGTCTTTTGCACATATCTTTCTACCCCAATCCCAACAAGGTTGATGGGTTTTCACTCCTGTTTTTCTTTACACAAGATTGTGAGCAGCTTCCAAGCTGCGAGAGTTTTCTCGCCCTGGGCCTCTATTTTTGGATTAATTTGGTAATCCCGTACTCTGTTTGATACTTCTCTGATCATTCAGAATATCCAAGGAGTCTCTCACTTACTCAGAGGAATATATTCAGACCCTTATGGGCGGCCCCTCCCTCTTGACAGGTACATCCATTTCTTCCCCCTCTGCCAACCCACCCAACAATTCCCGTGTTCTCTTGGAGAAACTAGAGAAATAAAAGAAAAAGCAAATTAGAACTGATCTACATGCCCACATGTTAACAGACTACCTCCGCTCTGGTGTCATCCCAGTAGGACTCCAGATCCGAAACACTCCTGGCATCTTCACCCAGGATCCCAAATTCCGTACAAGTTTCAGTCACCTCTCAACCACCTGTTCCCGCCCTTGGATGGTGTTGGGCATTGACACCGCCATCGAACACAGCCGCAAGGAACTCCAAGAAATCGAGGTGTTGGAACAACTCATCTTGGCTGACAAAACAAAAAAGCCACCAAAATCCAAAAGGATATTAAATTCTACAAGTTTGAGAATACTTACCCCTATCTCAACGAGGAGTTTTACAATACACCTTATATCCCTCCAAGAACCAAAAACTGGGGTAGATACAGGAACAACCAACGTATCACCTTCTCGGACTCTTCAAACACCTCTGCCGAAGACTCAGACCCTGGAGAAGGATCTAGTTCCAGCAGACCCTCCAACGGGCCTCCACCCTTACTCCCCCAAGGTTTTTTAGACCGGAGCCGCGGACGCGGCCAACCACCTCCACGACAAGCAAAAACTCGTCAATATCAACCGCAGTTTCCAGGAGAGAGGCAAACACGCAACCGATATTACCAATGGGGACCCCCTCAATAACAAACCCTTTGACCGAACCTGATTTGCCCACTACCGCTAACTATGAAGTCATACCTATTTTCAACTTGTCTAATTACATCTTGACTAATGAGGAAACATGTATCCTGTCTCGAGGCCTACGTTTTGTCCCAACTGAAAGAACTAATTTCCTAGAATTACAATTGAGCCTTCTTAAATTCTTTCGGAGAATACGCCTAAGACAGTTTTCCATCAATGAAACCGAACCCAACGAGCCGATACAACAACGGTTCCACCCACCATCATCATTCAATCCTCCTTCGGCCATGATGTCTCCTGAAATCTTGGCTTTCGAACGGCTAGTGCTCCGTGTCATTGCTGAATTACAGTCGCAACCACAATTTGTCCCATACAACATTACCCTAGCTGAAAGACAGGCACTAATGGCCTTAAAGAATAATACAGACATCGTTATCAAGCCCGCAGACAAGGACAGAGGAATTGTTGTTATACAAGCTGACAAATACGACTTGGAAATTAAACGCCAACTCAACAATGCTGAACACTACCGCCCACTGGCTAAAAACCCATTACAAGAGATCAGGAAGAAGATCACGGACGTGACTGAACAAGCCAAATTGATGGATATTATAAGCCACAAGGAATTTCTCTTCCTTAACAACCCTCACCCACGTACACCTGTCTTATATGTCTTACCCAAGATCCTCAAAGACCAAAGTAACCCACCCGGCAGGCCCATCGTGTCCGGATGTGGATCTATTCTGGAACCTGTTGGAAAGTACATTGATGCCATTCTCAAAGAATTTGTCCCCCTCATGGACACTTTCTTCAGGGACACTACAGATCTTATAAAAACCATTGAGGACCTGGATTACGATGAAGAACAAAATCTCATGGCAGGACTAGACATCGAGTCGTTCTATACGAACATTCCCCACCATGAAGGTTTAAAAGTGATCGAAATCCTTCTCCATGGCAGACCACAACCAACTAAAATAACAACTCATTTCATCAAGTACCTTTTACGTATTGTGCTCTAAAATAACTATTTTCTTTACAAAGACACCTTCTACCTACAAATGAAAGGAGTCTCAATGGGCGCTTGTTTTTCTGCCAATTTTGCAATTCTATATGTCCATCACTTGGAAAAGACTATCATCCTACAACCCACCAACCCCTTCCATGAAAATATAAACTTGTGGCGTCGATATATCGACGACGTCCTGCTACTTTGGAAGGGTACCAAAGAAGCCCTCACGTCCTTCATTGACTGTCTGAACCACTCCCAGGAACATCTCCGCTTCACAGGCGAAAGCAAACAGAACGACCTACCCTTCTTACATGTCACCATCCATGCTGAGGAAGGTAAACTAGGAACCCGCTTATTTCGAAAACCAACTGAAAGAAACACATTGCTCCAATATGCCAGCCACCACCCGAGAGGACTCAGCGATGGCCTGCCATTTGGACAGTTCCTCCGAATCAGGCGCAACTGTAAATGGCGCCACGACAACTTCAGGGAGGCCGATGTCCTAACGAAAAAACTCATCACCAGAGGATACTCTAAACGACTGGTTTCAAGAGCTCGAAAAAGAGCGCGGTATGGCCACAGAGAGCATCTCCTCTCCAACCAAATCAAACAACCTTCAAGGAGAATTCCTTTTGTTTCCAAATTTACTCCTAACAGCAACAAAGTGGCCAAAATAATCAAGAAGAACTGGTCTATCCTCCGACCCTTCGAACCATTCCAAGATGAACCTCTCTTCTCATACCAAAGAGGAGATAATTTGTCTACCCATTTGGTGCGAGCTATTACTTGGTCAGAGAAAACAGCAGATCACCACAGCATCACTGCAGCATGGGGTCTGCCACCAGTCCTGGGCCACTTTAAATGTCAGAATTGCTCAGTGTTTGAACTTACCACCAACACCAAAGTATTCAAATGCAAAAACAGAACTCATACCCTCAGAAACCACACCAACTGCAGATCCACCAACGTTATATATGCCATTGAATGCCCATGCAAACTTCTCTACATTGGCCAAACGACACAAACCATTAAAAACAGGATTGTGCAACATAAGAGCCGTATTAATTGCAAAGTGACCACAGCGTCCTTGGTGAACCATTACCTTTGGGAAAAATCACAGGGAAACAGACATCAAATGGGAAGTGATTGAACAGCTGACTTGCCAACAAGAGGTGGCAACATTCGTTCCCTCTTGAATAAAAGTGATTGTAGGTGGATCACCCTTTGTGATTCTGTTAAGAAATGGATTAAATACCATTGACGAGTGGAACAGCACTATCACCATCTGATTTCCCCCCCTTTCTGCTCTCACCCCCTGCCTTTCTTACTCTAATGGACGAATAAACCCCCCTTCTCCCCTTCCCTGTATCCTGATAGATAGATTCTATCCCTCAAAACCTCTTTTCACGCTATCCATGGATGTTCCACCATGGATTCATAATCCAAATACAATGGATGTGCTTTACTGTATTTCTGTTTTTTCATGATGACATCATTATGCGCGTAATCGTGAATTTATATACACTTTTCATGCGTGTGCTTTACTGTAAGTCTGTTCCTTATTTGCTATTACTGTATAGGTAATTGAGTGTCACAAGCATTACCCTTCTCACCCCGAGCTTCCTGCCTTTCCCTTGACAGCCTTGCCTGCCATGCCCCCCGTGCCAAGTTACATGCCTTTTCTCCTGACAGCCTCCCCTCCCTAGATGTCTTTGTGACACGAGTCCCGCCCCCTCCCTCCCCTTTTTCTCTGCACCTATCCCATCATCTCTACCACATTGAGGCAGTCCTACGTCATCGGGCAGGCCCTTCCGGCCTATCTCTAAATAGCTTTGTCTCCGAAACACTGATTGCCATAGCAACCCGGGACAGCGTTTCACTCGGTCCGAAGATCTATCGAGGGAAGGTAATACTTCCCGCTGTTTCCTACAGCCATTTCCGATCCGATCACCTTTGATTCTTTAAATCGCTGATTGCCCCCCCTTTCTCCCTCCCTCACAGATTGACTCACCTCGCCCCTTCCATCACGAAGAGATCTACTCCCGCTAATTTTCTCGGACCATTCAGTTCCAGATTACTCCATTCCCCGGTAAGTTCCCTGGCGCCTCGTATACCTGGCTCTAGGGGTACTTGTCCTGCCGGGCCACAATTTATCGCTGATTCCCTTTCCCCCTCTTTCACAGATTGACTTACCCCGCCCTTCCTATCATGCAGAGATCGACTCCTGCCTCTTGCACGGACCACCCGGTTCCGGATCACCTTTGATTATATAACTCCCTGTAAGTTTCCCTCTGCCCCGCCTGCCTGGCTCTAGGTGCACTCGACCTCCGAGCCCTCCTTCTTGATTTGGTTCTCCATCTTGTTCCCCAATTTACAGGCACCCACGGGTCTGCAGATGTAATCTCGGATTGAATATCCCCCCTGTACTTGTCCCCCGAGACATCCGCACAGAGCCTTAACCTGTGATACCCCTTCCATATCACCCACCAGTTGTCAGACGGTGAGCTTTTCATCCCTTTTACTTATTGAACCCTATGGACCTACGTCTCTGCCCATCCACCTCATCCTCTCACTCCCTTCTTTACCATACAGCACTGCCTCCAGCCCCCCAGTCCTGATGATGATCCTAATTATTTCGGATCGAAACGCTGTTGACTCCCCAGCGAAACTTTAGGCGCCCTTCACTCAGTGGTTCTCAGAAAATGGAAAACTAAAACTGAATTGTTCGCATACTACTCTGTTTTTACGCACTGTATATAATTATTCACATCACACTTTGCGCCGTCCACGCTGCTCTCACTGTCACTTGCGTCGCCGTAGTGCCACTCACCTTGCACTCGTGCACCTTGTACAATTTTGGGCTGTCATTTGCTATTGATTAATTGCAGTGCTGATACTAACTGTAATTACAATTGTCTTATATGAATTTTGAAATGCTGATAAAAATGATGCTTTGAGCACATATGAAAATCGAACTGAGTCTCCTTGTTCTCTAATGGATAATGCTGTATAGATATCCTGTATACTTGTCTATAAATAATACCAGTTGGGATATTGTCTTTTGCACATATCTGGATGTGATTGGGGCAGCTTTGCAGAAGAGTGCTGTTCACCCTATCCACCTGACAACAGACATGTGGACCAGTTGCCAAGCCGTTGATTACATGTGCATCATTTTGGAGGAGTTTAACAGTAAGGTCTTTGAATGGCTGCTTCCAAGAAAGCGCATGATTGATTATGTTGCCACGGATAATGGCAGTAATATAGGTAGGGCCATGACTGGTGGTGGCTATTTCAGAGTGCCGTGTTTGGCGCACAGCATTAACATTATTGTTCAAGATTTCTTGAAAAAAGTAAACACAGTCAGCAAGTTACTGACCACTTGCCGAAGAAAATGCACACATTTCAGCCATTCTTTTTAGGCCCAGAAGCAGCTGAGGATCATTCAACGTGACCGTAGAGTGCCAGTCAGAGGACTCATCCAGGAGGTGGCAACACGTTGGAACTCAACCTTCTACATGATTATGTGTCTGTTTGAGCAGTACTTGGTAATCAATGAGTATGTCTTTCACGCACGGGCTGCTTCTATGAAAGACATGAGGCTAGAGGTGGAGGAATGGGACTTAGTTAAAAGCCTGAAAAACATGCTTCGTCCTTTTGAGGTCTTCACCCGTGAAGTCAGCAGGGAGGACTGTACTTTGGGCAAAGCTATCCTATTTTTGCGTATGCTAGAGCACCAACTGAAGGCGGTGTCTTCAACGTTCCGAGTTGATGCTGAAAAACAAGACGCATATCCGTTGGCGGAGAGCTTATTAAGCTGCCTAGTTGACAATGCAAGGCTTAAAGCAATACATTCAGAGCAACATTACATTTGTACCACTATTCTGGATCCACGGTACAAAAAGGCACTGGCCAGCAATACATTAATTCCTTTTTCTGAAGTAGAGGGTTCAAAGTACAAACATTGGCTAGCTCTGTCAGCCACTCGGTTTGAAAAAGAGCGTCAGGAAATTGAAGGAACCACCACAAGTACTACTGAAGCAGCAGGCCATCAAGGGTCAAGGTCCACTTCTGTGGCCGAAGGCAGTCACTTTCCCTCAGAGCCGTTACAGACACCAGCAACCGTATCATCATCACCTGCACCAGGCCCAGCCATAATATTGTCGGAAGCGGATTGGATAACTCATCTAGGGTTTGCTTGTTCAAGTGTTTATGCAAATGCAACAGGTGGTACGCAAAGTGGAGCACCCATGGAGGACCTTGAGTGGATGGTGCAGGCCTATCTAGATGACCCAACAGAGGTCTTCTTTGATCAGAACCCATTGGTGTATTGGTATGGGAAAAGGCCTCAATGGCCACTGATCAGCAAAGCTGGCTATAAATTATTTGTCTTGCCCACTCGCAAGCGTTTCTTCTAAACGTGTTTTCAGTGCTGCTGGTGCCATTGTAACTTCAAAAAGGACCCGCCTCTTGCCCAAAAATGTGGAGAAGTTAACAATGATCAAGATGAATCAGCACTTCATACCAACAGATTACAAAATACGTGAATCCACGCAGGAAGAAGAGGACACCGACTTAGGTGACGGAAGTTCTTCTCTGTTAGCTGACCTACTCCTGTTTCAATTCCCTGAGTTTGAGGAGGAACTCTACTTCCCTGACACCTAGGCTTGAAATACTTACTTTTTTTTCATCCTTATTCACTTTTATTTCAGTGTGTCTTTCTTTGTTTTGCAACTTTTAGCACAACAAAACTCTAATCACAACAAATCCATCATCAGCACTGTCTTCGTCTTATTTCCATATTGAAGCAAGGTGCCGCTGTCTGCATTCCTGAAGTTCACAAGTTCACAACTCAGTCATGCTCCTCTATCCTCCTCCTCCAGACCCCCCCTATCCATTTCCCTCAAGGCTGATGGCCGGATTACGCAGAATCAAGAAACAGTCGCTTCGTAGACGAGTCCCCTCAAAAGAAGTGGGACTGGAATGACTGACTATGCTGACTGTTACTTCTGAAATTGACACGAGAGGCTGCCCTGTGGCCCTTCACTTAAGAATAAGATGCTGACAAAAAGTGGAACAGGTAATGAATGATGAGATGGCTTGCAGTGGACAAAACTGGCTGTCTGGCCCTGATGAAAGCAATTGCTGTTTGTTGTGCATGAAATGAATCCTATGTGTTCTGTTATTATTTAATCTTTTACACAATAAATGTAACTCAAGTCTACTCTGTTTACCTTGTTTAATGCAAATTGTACTTCTACTGCAGGGGCCACTACGTTGCACTTTTAAAATGGAAAATGTCCTCAGACTCACTGTATGTAGAGTAGACTGTGACTGCATGAACAACATTGAGTTTGCCAACACCATGATGATGAGTCATGATGACCAAAGTTACAATATCTTCAGTCACTCACTGGGATGGATGGATCATCATCGTCGATTTACGGAAGAAGTATGGCCATTTCGTGAGTGACAAGCAGGTAAACAAGTCAACAACAACCACAGCAGAACTACATGTCTGTCTAGTCGTGGTATGGAGTGGTCGATCCAGTGTAGTTTTATGCCAGAGTCCATACAGCGGTTCATGTAAAATTGCGGCTATGTGGCTTCCTGTATAATATTAGATCTGCTTTGTCTGTCTGTGTCAAAGAGGTATGCTACATGGAGGTTCACTCAGTGGTGCCTGCCTTGACCATCTGCATGGCCCTGGCCTGCTGTGTGCTAATTATTATCCTGGAAACAGGGACTCAGAGTAGGCACTTTAGAAATGATGCATGTATGTAATACTGTCGCCTCTGAAAGTGAAAGTGTTATTTTTGCACTACACACCATACCTTATATTTTTCCTCCGGGGTGTTTTAATATCCCTTTCTGTTTTCCCCTCGACAATTACAGGCCGTCACTTACCCTGTGCGATGGGAAAAACATTAACTCAGGCTTACCATAGCAATCCGCAATTCTGCATTCGCCAGGCAGGCAGTGGACAGTGTGGTCACCAAGATCGATCGATGGAATGGAGGAGTACCGCAAATAAGAGGAATGGCTGGATGCATGCAAATTCCCAATTTGACCAAGACAACTACAACATATAGTTACAGTATCCACCTCACTCGTCCTTATCTTTTAAATAATGTTATTATTGTGAAACTCTATGAGTGCGACTCTGTGTGTTTGCCCTCTGCTTCAAATTCATCCCTACAGCTATTTGATGAGTTTGTTTGCTATTTTTAAAATTAATGTAATGTACTGCTGAGTGTTTATTCTCTCTGAGGGCAGATCGGCAAGTGAAATTGCGTAATTACTGCAGCCCTGTACTGTCTAATTGTTTAATACTAGTTAGTAAGTTGTAGTATAAGTACTACTTTTCAGTAACCTAACCATCCATTTAGCAAACAACTTCATGCATGCACTTCCTTTATGTCCCTTAAAAGATTTATAGATATGTTCGTATCCAAAGATTTGTTTTTCTTCATTTGTTGTTTGTCCATGCTATGGTTTTTTTTTCTCCCAAAAACGTTCCCAAAAACCCCCATTCCCATCCATTTTTCAAACCCTAACCCTCTTCCCCTGGGCTGTGTGGTTTTCATTGAGGTGTGACTAAATGACACCAATAAGTCCACACGCTTGCTGGGGAGGATAAGGTCAAAAGCAACAGAAAATCAATTTCAAGGCAGGATATATTATTATTCTGCTTGACACACACCCATGAGTATTTGCAAATCAATTCAGAATTTCATGTCCGCCATTTAGTGGATTCATCAACAACAACATCCTCCTACACGTGATGAAAGCTTACGCTGCTGTGTCCTTCAGTACTAGTTCTTGTAGTAGCCATAATCCACGCAACTAGTAGTTAATTTTTGATTGAATACTTTAGCATTGCTTAGGCTACAATTTATGGCACTGTTCTTGTGCACTGTACTATGTACTATCGTACTGTTCTAGTGTTCCTCAGGCCATTCAATGTCTCATTTCCTTTTGTTTCATATGCTGCTACTGCCAGTGTGTACCACTACTACTACCACCACAACTATGCCATTTCATCTGTACCGGATTCCATAGCCAACCTTAATCGCCATTTGCCATGCAGCCAGCCCTATGCCTAGCCCTATTCTCAAACACGAATCACAGGTAAGATAAGCATTTTGGGGAGGAAGAATAATGGAGTAGGAGGAGAGGAGAGACTGACGGTAGTACTAGTAAAGTAGTAGGACAATTGAATTCGCTAACTCTGTCAGTGGCACTTTTGTACAAATTTGAGAGATCACTTAGGCAATTTGAATCAACCAGCCAGTTAAGTTTCAGGAAAACAAACATACAGTTAACCCCCCCTTCATCCCCCCAAAACAGTAAAAACGTATATGCTGTGTTTAAGTGGAAAATAAATAATTATTTTGACCCTAACAAAAATAAACTATCCTACAAGACCCGACCCACCCCCTCCCTAACCCCATCCAATGTCCATGAAATGTCCCGAAGAAAAGTTCAAAAACCCCATCTCCCAATTCCCACCCCCCAAAAGTCTTTAAAAAAGGGGCAAGGGACAGTGTCTCTCTACTTTGGCCGGCGGTGTCCTGTGGCCAGGTGGTCACGCAGCTCTCTCCGGAGGGCCTTGAGCAGGGCTTTCTGTCTATCCACCTCCTGCTTAAGGTAGGCCACTCGCAGGGTTAGTCGGTGCACAAGAGCCTTGCAGGTACTGTGGGGGGCAGCTGTTGGTTTCGCTGCTCGCCGGCGGCGAGTGGCTGCCGGACCACAGAGCCGTACCGCTGGAGGATTGTGCTGGCTGTATGACCCAGGGGCAGCGGAGGAGGATGCAGCTGTTGTTGTCGATGTTGACTGAGAGTCATCTTCCTCCTCCTGAGCCACCAGCCTCCGATATTCAGCGACAATTGCCTCCAGCCTCCGTTGCCTGGCCCGGATAGCTAACTCCTTCCTTGATAGTTTAGAAGGAGTATCTATATGAAGAAAGAAAAAAATACTGTAACCAATACTCTTTAAGATTAACATGAAAGTAATTCAACAGAAAGTTGTGTCACAGTAGCACTAGCAACTTGCAAGCACAGTACATAACATTTGTGGCATGTATCTATCTAACCTCCCACTTCGTCGGCCTATGCTCTAACATTAGTGGAAGTTTCAGGAATTCTACTAGCACTATATGGACTCACTACATTAGACTCAGACAGTACACCAGTCTTCTTCTTCACTCTTGTTTAGCGAAATTAGTAAGTAAACTTGTGGAAGCCGGCATAATGCCAGCGCAGTCAGCTTGCACTCATAGAAAAACAGACACAAGCCATTATGACGCAGACTCGCGTTACTGTTACCAGTCCAGTACATGCAGGTGGGGAAGCTCTTACTTTTCTATACGGGTGGCACTGGCCATACTCCGTTACAAAGGCTACTGCTCAATTAATTTACCTGTCACCCTGCCCTGCCCCTGACTACTACAAAAGGAAAATGAAGAAGATAATAGGATCATCTATCCCTTCACAGGATATTTGCTTATATAAGGGAGGACTTTAGGTGCTTTGTTTTTATTGATTGAGTGACCACCGATAGGCCACAAATGAATGACACAGGTGAAAAAAAATTAATAACATAGGTAGTGAGTGGTCCCCGTAATCGCCTGAGGAAGGCACTTGTGACTTGACTTGATAATGTGAACTATACAATATAGATACACGATATATGCTGTGCTTGCAAACTACTGTTCGTCAAGGGAATTTTCTGAAAAATTACAACTTCTACTTTCCTTGGCTTTGCTACTCTGGCACGATGTGCGGTGTTACATGCTCTTCAAAGTAACACTCTTCATCCAGTGACCGTCGACTCTGTCTACTCTACATACACCTATACTATCTATGAGGAAGATACAATCCAGGCATCCATCCATTCAAAGTAAATGTCAATCATTCTTCTTTATGTCTCAACTGGACAAACCTTACTTTTTATCACTGAAAAACACCCTTTTTATTTTATTTTGCAAACCGCCACCCATGCATCGGTGCTTGACTTGCATTTGAATTTGACCCAGACGATATATTGCGCACACATACAGTTTCTGTTTCACCCACCCAGGCACTCCTCTTTTCTTTCTCCTTCCACCCATCCTTGCTTCAGCCTTCAACCGGCCATGCATCAGAGTCCCAGCCACCGGTGCTTGCATTCAAAAACACGTATCATTCTTTGCCAGTCCTTCACAGCTGAGTTGTAGTCAAATTTAGAGAAGGCCATTGGTTACTCGTCAACTCCCGCCGCTAATGCTATTGCTAATGCGAAGTCATGGGTGACTGTCTTGTACCTGGTTGACAAAAACTTAGTTCTAAATTTGTAAGTCTTCTTAACAGTAAAGTGTACTTGTACTGTACAACATATACACCCCTGCAGCGAGCCTACTCTGTAATCTCAATAAGTAAGGAATATAAAAGCTTACCACTGACCACCACTACTGAGACATCCCCCACAGCAGTTCCTGCTGGCACCACATCCACCCCTGGAGTGACCACCTCCGCGCTGGCCCCAGCACTGGTGGTGGGCTGTGCCGATGGTGTTCCGCCTAGAAAATACATTTCATATTTTTAGATGCCATATACACCACTCACTTATTTTGTCTAGGAATGAATAAGATTTTTACTACATAAACAAATTTAATTATTTGTGACTCTCTAGTCTAATGCTTAGCCATAACACGCTACACTTTTTGGCACATCTGATAAATGCTTGCTTTTTAACGCGCACCTTTTTTCTCATAACAGATAGAAGATTCCCTTCTACGAACAAGAGCAATATGTTACTCATCATCATCATCGCCAGTACTTTAAGTTCCAACCAGGTGAGGGGTCTCCCACAATTAATGTGAAAATCAGCTACTGTTCAGTTTTCATGAGTTCACCTTTTTTCTTCTAGTATGAAGTTGATTTTAATAAATGTTTTTATATAATGCACAATTGATAATTAATAAACAGAGTACGCACAGAGTTAGTTGTTTTACTTTTAATAAAGCTTTAAAACTTACATAGACTCTGTGGGTTTTGGTCATGAGTGAGTGGGCGAAAGGGTTTGCAATTTGCAAGCATGATTCCGTGACTCTCAGAGGTCAGGACTCTGACTCCTTATGTTCGGGGTTGTATAATCACTGGGGATCATTGCTGCATTCGGGAGCTAAATAATAACTCTGACACACTAGCTAGTCAGTAAGGAGATTGGGGGTTCAACTTCTGTTATGACTGAGGTATGTGGAAAGTCTAACTGCGCCTATTATCACCAATGCCCTATTTCTTGTCCATAGTTGTGTATGTGCAGAATAGTCCCTGCAACAGTAGTAGTCTGTCCTCCTATCCAATCAAAAAGTAAACTAGTATCTTATTCTTGTTGGCCATTGAGATTTTATTGTTGGGAATTGTAAAAGCATAAACATTAAGAAGACTTCAATAGACATTATGGACAACCCAGAGGACTGCACTCAGTGCCTAAAGCTATTGCTGAATAGGAGTTTTGTTTAACACCTTTTGCCAACTGTGCAAGCTTAGCTAGCTACACAGACAGATTAATAATAATAAATAGTAGTAGCACAGAGAGTCATAGTAGAGGCAGGATAAGAATTTAGAAACATTCTACAAGAAGATCAAATATGATTTAGGAAAAAATAGAATTATGATGAACGTTTGGAATAAATAGGTGCTGTAAAAGTTAGGGAAGTATAATTATTAATATTAACGGGAAAACTTACTGGGGCCAGCAGAAAAGCCCTCAGTGGACCGATCCTGGCCTTCCTGCTCCGCTGGCGCCGCCACCGCCACCTCTGTCCTCTTTCGCCCCTGGGAGGAGCTGATGTACATCAAAGAAAGGCACAAACATGGATGATTGTTGTCAACTAAATTAAACATTTCAAAAAAACAATAACAAATTATTTCGGGGAAATAAACAACAATTGCACTAAATTTATTGACCTATCTGATGTGGTGTACTAGGATATTAGTATTGCTGGATTCGAAGACCGTCTACTTGGAAAGTTATGTAACTCACTAAACCAACAACAAAAAGTTTCTACTAGGGCTCGCAGCACTCAGCAGCACGTGAAGTGGCAGACACAGTCCGTCATGATTGCAGACCACTAAAAATTGTCCTACTACATAACAAGTCGTAATGTACTCAACCTATCCATCCACCACCACTATCTCTTCTTAGTGGCAGGAGTACAAAGGAAGGACTGGACTTGAGTCTCTAGTCTCTCTAGCATTACGCAGTTCTGTAGAGTACACTCATACATATTCACTCAGGCCAAATGAGCACAAAATTGAAAACAAGTAAGCATAGTAGCACCGCCACTGACTGAGCAGGCGAACACCTGCAATCACAAGCTTTTGAAATATAATTTGCCTGCTATGTAATCTGCAGCATTCTTGCTCTTCGGAAAAAACATATATTTGCAATATAACACAGAGCAGAAGAAAACAAAGTAGTTATTAAATAGCTACTAGTACTCACCAAGCCAAGGGATCTCGACGCCAAGCAGGTCGAGCAGGGCTTGTTCCCGGTCCAGGATGTCGGACCACCGGTGCGTTACCTGGTTGTAGGTGCACCGGACCCCAGACTCCCGATACATGGCCCGGCACACCTTACCCCATAGCTGGCGATGCTCCCAGAGGCCACACCCGGTACCGTACCACCCGCCTGCCGCGATGGTCGTGGGGAGGTGGCGCTGCACAAAGAAGACCAGTGCGGCCACCTCCACTACGCTGAAGATCTCTCTGGGACTTACTCCCTCCCCCCTTATTCGGCGCAAGGGAGCCGTCTACGGGTTGCCGAACTCTTCCCCTTCGACTTGCCAGATCCCTTTGCCATGCTCCTGGGTCAAAGAAGAAAAGAAAAATGGGAAAGAATAGGGAAAAAAAGTAAAGAAAAGAAAAGAGAGAGCTAAAAAAAAGTAAGTAGGTATTAAAGTAACAAAAGTGGAAAAAAACACAAAATATAGATGTACAAAAATAGAGAGATAGATAATGAGTAAAAAAGATTAAAAAAAGTTGAAACAAACAAAGGATTACAAAGATTGAAACAGGATAGAAAAGGCATACCCAGAACCATAGTAATGAATGAAAAACAAGATGGCCACACCCATTGCAACCACGTGGGTACGTTTGCGCGATATTTTCCCCACGAGCACGCAAAACCGAACACGCAATTGCGCCCCGGGAACAGGAAATGCACAACGCGAGCATGCAACTAGCGACCGGAAATGGAAATACGCAATGCAAACAGTGAAAACAAGATGGGCTCGCCCATATACGACCGCATGGGTAAGATCGCGGTAGCCACGGTGAAAAAAGTCCCGCATTCACGCAAAAATAAAAAAATACACAATCTCGCGAAAGTTCGCAGATTTTGGGGACCATGAGTACGCTTTCGCATGAATTTGCGTACCGCGAATTCGCAAAATTCGCCCATACTTAGTAAAAAGAGAAACACGGCACGTCTTCCTTCTGCTGGACTGGAATGCCACAATTCTTGTGTCTTCTTCTCCGTGTGTTCCTCCTGTAAAAGAGCAACTCTAGCAGATTTTCCTTTATCACAAATCAACTCTAATTTTTACTACCTTATGTGTAATTACCCGTCCTAGAAGTGTGGCTAACTGTTCTCTTGAATTCTTTTCTACAAGGTGTCTTCTGCTATAGTCTTCTGGTGAAGCAGTACTATTAGGATACAGATTCAGTTATTATGTAATACCTTTGTCTCTCACTCTCTATATTTCACTTATGTAACCTATATCACCTTATTGTACCTTGTATTAATATTTAATATGTCTCTTTATTTCTTGCAGATGAAATTAAGTTTTCTCATGTTGAAATTCCACAAAGTATACAAGAGAAATGAGGTTTGGTCTTCACTAAAGGTGGTAAGTATATATATATATATATATATATATATATATATATATATATATATATATATATATATATATATATATATATATATATATATAACCTACACCTACTTATCTCTGCCTAGATGTCTCCCTTTGTGTCAAACTTCTGTGAATCACTTGTATTGGTTTTCGAAGGAAAAGATAACCAAAAAATAACTGAATAACGATATTCTTCTCATATCGTATTTCCCTTGATTTACATTGTCTCAGAACAGAGTCTATGAGGCAAAAATTAACTGTACTTGAAAATGCTAGTCACTCTTTTCCTTTCACCTTATTGCAGGAATTAAGAAATAGTAACATTGAAGAAAATTCTAATACTATACTTAAGTTGTTTTCCTTCACCCGAAGTGAACTCCAAAATTCGAGTAAATAATTATATGCAAAAACGTACCGCAGTCACGGTATAGGCTATTGTCCCTAACGAGTCTCTGTAAAATACTCACGGACCCAGAACCGGTAACCCGCGTCTCAGAAACCGGTAATAAAACGTAGGCAGAAAGATGCAACTGTTTCATACAAAAAATCCAGTTGAAGTTCAACAAACGAGGAACCGCGAACACAGCTGTGATCGTAGCACGGTCAAAACACTAGACCGGCAACCTAACTGTCATCAAAGGCAGTCATCTTAGAATTCCACTCCAATTGTGTCAATAGTTTTTTGTACAGCAGGGAAGACCATGGTATAGATAAGTATTTTTTTTTTGCAAGTGGGAATCCCCAATAGTCATCCTCACTCACGAGGGCGCCCTCATTTAGTCCCAATAGTGGCTCGAACTGGCAGTTGACATCCCCTCCCACCAAAAGCTTACAGTCAGCTGGTAATGACCCTAGAAAATGGAATAGTTTGTCTATAGTGGGTGATTCCATTGCCAAATGGACTGGACGTGAGTACACGTTCACGACAGCTAATTTATAAGCGTTGGGCCATTTGAGAAGTACACATTGGATATCTTCCGAATAAGTTAGCAGATTTTCCGCTGTGCAACCTAGATGAGTGGCAACCCAAATTGCAAGGCCTCCTGACGGCCTCCCTTGACCAGCCCACCTGGCAGGAACATAGAAAGTTGCAAAGCCCTCCCTGGGGTAGACTCCCCTAGCCCAAGTCTCCTGGAAAAGACAGATATCGATGTTATCTACCAGGAAACCCCAGTCAGTGGAGTCAAATTTGTTAGCAATACCTGCCAGATTCCATGAGAGTATAGTCATCCTCTTTGGATCCGGAGTGGCCACACTCCCCACTCGGGGCTCCCCATCATGTTCTGCCTGAGTGGGGGGTCCCCACCTGGGGAGACCGGCTCATCCAGATCCTCCGAGACTAATACATGATCAGATCCCCCTGAGGACCCACTCATTTGCTTCTTTAGTGCCCAGTCGTCCCCCATGATATTGTCAATTTGGAGTCCCTTCTCTTTGGATTGGTGTCACTACAACGCATGCTTTTACCACGCATGCCTTTACAACGCGGTTTTTACCACGCAGTCCATTACAACGCATAATGCTTTTAGGCGCTGGATAGTGAATTATTTAATTTACTATTCCAACTCCAGTCCCCGTGGATAGCAGGGAAGGTGTTGGATAGTATATTAAATACATTCCCTATCCTAGAGCGCCCCCCAGCGCATTGCGTTGTAATGGTTTGCGTGGTAAAAGTTGCGATGTAATGGTAGTGCGTTGTAAAAAATTCGTTGTAACCGTGCTACACCTTCTCTTTGGCCTGCTCGTTACAGTCCAGTCAGTCCACCGCATCCAGGCAAGCAAACCTGTTCTGCAGGGCTGAGTAACCCTGTGCGTGAGTCTGATTATGCGTAGCCCCTTCTAATCTAACCCTGGAGTGATTTTGCACTAAATGCCAACCTCCTACCACAAATCAACTCTAATTTTTACTACCTTATGTGTAATTACCTGTCCTAGCAGTGTGGCTAACTATTCTCTTGAATTCTTTTCTACAAGGTGTCTGCTGCTATAGTCTTCTGGTGAAGCAGTACTATTAGGATACAGATTCAGTTCTTATGTAATACCTTTGTCTCTTACTCTCTATATTTCACTTATGTAACCTATATCACCTAATTGTACCTTGTATTAATATTTATTATGTCTCTTTATTTCTTGCAGATGAAATTAAGTATTCTCATGTTGAAATTCCACAAAGTATACAAAAGAAATGAGGATTGGTCTTCACTAAAGGTGGTAAGTATATTTATATATATATATATATATATATATATATATATATATATATATATATATATATATATATATATATATATATATATATATTACCTACTGGCGGTCGCCAGTAGGTATATATAGTTAGGATTTTTTCTCTATGGGATTTTTGAAAATTCTATGTCTAATAACTTTGGCGTTTGTGGACGGAATTGGCTGAAATTTTCAGGAAAATGGCACATTTTGTTTCTGAGCAGCCCTTAAAAAGTTGGGGGGGGTTCGTCAAGGGGGGGCCGAGAAAAAAGGGGGGTCCCAAAACGTGTTTTTAACATTGAGTTTTCCATAGGGCGGTTGGCCTCACTTTTAGCCCGAACAGCTGAATGGATTTGCACGAAACTTGGCAAAATTGTAGGGACTGGTAGCCCGATGTGCCTTTTGTAGGTCTCAATATATGTGCTCCAGTGGATTTTGAGAAATTAACGTTTAAAAAAAGATATATATCTGTAACAGCGGACCTGGCAGCGTCCCAGGACGCGTACTTTACGCGCAACGGAGCTTTGTGAAGCGAAGCTGATTGGTTCTCCGGCGTCTGTCAACATTCCAAAAAGTCCGTAGCGGCCGCCATCTTGTCTCTCGGTAGGATCGAGAGACAAGAGGAGGTCAAAACAAAGGGGGAAATAACTATAAGGGGGCATAGTAGATCCTCGCTGACCCCCTAGGTTTGATGTGGAGGTTTTAAAAGGGCCCCGCGGGGCAAAAAAAAAAATAATAATAATAATCGAACGGCTGAATGGATTTGCACGAAACTTGGCAAAATATTAGGGACTGGTAGCCCGATGTGCCTTTGCTAGGTCTCAATATATGTGCTCCAGTGGATTTTGAGAAATTAACGTTCAAAAAAAGATATATATCTGTAACAGCGCTCCGCTTCGCGTAACGGAGGTTTGCGAAGCTGATTGGTCATTCTGTCACTGGGCTATAGTTGGGCTACATCTGGCTGATATTTGGGCTACATTTGTTTTTTTGTGTGTCTGGCGGCCATCTTTGGGCTACATTGGGCTACATTGGGCTTCATTGGGCTACATTGGGCTACATTTGGGCTCCAACATATATATAGGCCAATGTAGCCCAATATATATTTTTCAAAGTTAATTTTCGTAAAAACCACTGGAGCATATATCTTGAGACATAGCAAAGGCACATCGGGCTACCAGTCCCTACAATTTTGCCAAGTTTCGTGGAAATCTATTCAGCCGTTCGAGCTAAAAGTGAGTCCAACCGCCCTATGGAAATGAAGGAAATGAATGGGTAATTTGTAATTAGCAAATAGCTCATCGCAAACTAGGAATGGTAAAGAATCGCTATTTATTCCTTAAAGTTCGCTATTTAGGAAATGCAAAAAACTTTGATGATACATATGGCGGTTCATCTCTAACAAGATAAGAAGCATAGGGATACATTTATGATGACTGGCGCATCACCAGGGATGTGTTAGTCATTCTGTGCCGCTGTTCCGTCACCTATGGTGTGCTGCATTTACAATGCGGCGCATATTGGGGCAAAAACAGCACAGATGCGTGATGTATCTGTGCCGTAAAGGTGGCGCATTGCTGGAGTTGTATCGCAAGTGTGATGAAGCTCCAGCAAGGGTCGGGGGTGCCCCTGTCGCAGGGTTTCTGTTCTCACACAGAACTGTGGACAGAGGATTGGAACCTCGGCGAATTAGGGTGTCCCAAAACTCACGTTAGTAATCAAAAACTCCTTAGCAAGCTAGGTACAGTGTCACATTGGATATAACAAACTCTCAATGTTTAGACAATCCAGAATATGAACTTATAGTACCTCAGGATACGTGGAACTCATGAACAGTCGGTCGTTATATATTTCTTAGAAACCAGAACATGGAGTTAAGAAGAACACATGTGTATTTGAAATGTTTATTTACTAATGCCGTCTTCTCAGGCGTAGTATCTTAGATAATAGAAGTACACATATTATCAGTAGCAAAATTACCAGCATAGTTACTAGTACATAAAAAGCGAATGGTGATAGTATGTTAACATGCTGTAAATGAATAAGAGTTAGCAACACTTATAAGCAGCCGCGGGCCGTGGAGGGAGTTACGGTGAGGCAGGGAGGCGGGGAGGGGGAGAAGCAGGGTGGAGAATACAAGTACACATATTATCAGTAGCAAAATTACCAGCATAGTTACTAGTACATAAAAAGCGAATGGTGACAGTATGTTAACATGCTGTAAATGAATAAGAGTTAGCAACACTTATAAGCAGCCGCGGGCCGTGGAGGGAGTTACGGTGGGGCAGGGAGGCGGGGAGGGGGAGGGGCAAGGTAGAGAGGGCTCCACCCTGCTTCTCCCCCTCCCCGCCTCCCTGCCTCACCGTAACTCCCTCCACGGCCCGCGGCTGCTTATATCTCACCCTCCCTAATACACATATTATATTATTTGCTAAGAAGGTCTCTTTGTGTTGGTTTAGGGCGTGCCCATACTTTAGTGTCTTAGATTTGAAGGAATCACATCAGCATACACCAGCTCTCTCTTCATGTGAACCGCATCAACTGTTGTGTATGTGTGTTCGGCAAAGCAATATAAAACCCGCCTCATGCCCAGAATTGGCAGAAGTTGCACTTATGTTATGAGTATGAAGTCGTGGAGATCAGACCTCATAACAATTCTGTATCGTGTTGTTCTTGAAACTTTAGCACTCGCTGTACAGATATAGTTTAACAAGCAAAGCAGATAGTAGAGCAATAACATATTATTCTCATGTAAACCACGATGAACTACTAGGTGGAAAGCTAAAGCAACAACTAAGTGTTGTGTGCAGAAGTTGCAAAAAAGGAAAAATGGCGTTTAAACCGGTAATGAGCCCATGCTAACTTAACACGGTGTAAAGATATCCAGGACCTAGATGACACCTCCCCATGATCCGGAAACGAACTGAATAAGATAATAGAAGTGCCATCTCATGAGAGCAGATTGCAAGTTTATATGTGGACGGTCCGCAAGGTAAAGCATTAAAAACTAGGAAAATTTAATGCTAAAGAAAAATAAAACAGCCAAGTACTTTATCGAGTCTTAAGCCAATAGGCAAGGTAAATAATAAAAACTTGACAAATAAGTCAATGAATTGTCAATGAAATGCTAGTACTCAGCATATCAAACATGAAAAAGGTCTATGACATAACTGTGTATGCGAAATAAGCTGCAACAGCCTCCAATAGGAAGTCACCGTCTTCATCCAAAAACAGTTCAGCCATCCAATTTAAAAGCGGAAAAGAACATACGTGCTCTCCCAGCACCGGATCCTCTATCACCATCAGAGGACAGCTCGGTGGGTTTTCAAGAAAGCTCTGTTCCAAGAAAGACTGTGCTGCCGCCAGTAAATTCCAGGGACCAAGTAGTCCATGCATCAATGCCACAGCCATAATCCTTTCGCCAGGACAAACCAACTCGTGAGTAATGATAGGAGTCATCAGCTGATTAAAGTCGACGTCAGGAGAAACCGGTCCGCAGAGACACAAATCAATGGCCCAATCGAAATCACAGGTCAGGCAGTGAAATACAGGCTGGACACAGGTGAAGTAGGAGAATCGAAAAGATAATCCATATGCCGTGCTTAATATCGCCAACGGCATTGTGCCATAATATTCTAGCATGCGATTGCGGAACAGTGTCAGCAGCTGCAGGGTGGGAGGTTGCATAGGAGGGACATCCATATTTAAAAATGTAAAAAAGCACAAGAGCGTCCGCTGGTAATGCAAGTAAAAATGCTAATCCACGAACCAGAGTGGAGAAAATAGAATGAAAGGAAGCAGGGATGACTCCAAAGATTTTCTCAAATGAAGTCACGAGACCACTGGTAACAACTTTAAAAAAGTGCGCCAGGGTCTTTGTGGAGGATGCGTTAAAGATAGTCGGAACCATCTTGCTGAAATTGAAAGGCAAATCTGAATTAAAAGTATTCCTTTTATCGTAACAGTAAGTGAACGGGTTATTTGCTGCAGAAATGTTCTATTTCCTCCCACACATGAACATAGGGAGTTTTCAATCTGGCCACAAATACCAACCTTGGGACAGATTTCAACGGCATGGCAAGAATAAGAGCTCTTTTGTCTCAGAGAGAGGTGGCCTTGAGTTCGGCCCGTGAAACTTTCGTGCTTCACATAGCGAACACCCGTACAGAGGTGCAGACCCTTTTCAATTAACTCAGAACAATCTTCATTATTGAGCATCAAATAACTACCATTTTCCAACAACTTGAACGTGGGGATGATAGCAGGAACTGGCGTGCCTTGCAACACGCAAGCCATATTTGGTCGGTGTTTGTTGCATGAACCGTGTAACTGTATGTGCCTACACATTAGTGAATGATCTGGCGTCTCAGTGCATTCCTCTCCATTCAGATAAACTTCTTGATCATCTTTGAAACAGCTGTATGTGTATGGAAGCGACCAGACCTCATGAAGAAAAGCACTACCTAAAGGTTCATAACGACCTATTGGTATATATTTCATACAATTTGAAAACTTATATAAAGCAAAAGGCAGCGTTATTAAACCGTGGATAAGGCACGTTGCCAAAAAACCCGCAATCCTCTGCTGATGATGTCACTGAGCATGTCATGAATGATGTAATATGTGACATCATCAGCAGTGGATTACGGGTAATAGTATCTCTAGTTTACTCCCCTATAGCTGTCTTTCTTTTAACATAAGTGTCTGTTTCCTTCCCTTATACTTACTGTTTTTGGTTCGCTTCTAGTTCGCGTACCGGCAAACGAACTGGGAAGCGAACTAAGAGAAATAGAGGTTGGCACAGTTCCAAATATTGTACCAATTTTTTAATAACGGGGAGGTAGTTCTGAAAAGAACTTTTTTTTTTATTGTTTTTGTTGTTTTATATTTTTTTTATTATTTTTCGGAACATTTTTTTACTTTTTTTGAATTTTTCTGAAGTTTTATATTTTTTTGGGTTTTTCTTGGAGGGGGCAATGAAAACGATTCATTGTAAAGGGCTCAACAGGAGCAACAAAACAAAAAAGAAGTATTTATTATTTTGGGCGTTTCGTACAAACTTGCATATGATAGTCAATAGCTCTGTTGATCAGAGTGATGCTTTTTTCTCCGTAGGAAATGAATCCATCGCAAAATACGCAGGTGTGTTTTACTTCACCAAATTTCATTTGTATATTTGGCACCATCTCCCTGCCCTCTGGTCCCGTTACTTCCGGTACAACAGATCTTCTGGCCATAATAGGGAGATTATCTAGGTCGTTCCGAAACTGTGCAGCACTGTAGTTGTTAGGATGCCACCTAGTCATATGGCGATGCATTGTGTAGTTTCCGAAACTGTATTTTTTCTCGGTTCCTCTGGACAGTCTATCTTGACATATAAGGCAAGTTACATATCTTGCATTTACTTTTTTCTGACCTTTGGGAATTTTAAAAAATTGCCAAATGAAGTTTTCTTTCCGGTGAGACGTCCTGGGCTGCTCAGGCAAAAACTGCCTCTCTTCGTGCTCGTCGTCCTGTTCCTCTTCTTCTTCTTCTTGTTGAATTATAACTTGAGCAGGTGGTCCACTCTTCCTTGGATGTGGTGGAGGTGGTGGGGAAGCACCAGCTGAAGCTACTAAAGAAGCCATTGCTCAGTGATCACAAAGGGTCTTTCTCTCACAATGATGAAAGTCAGAGTGAGGAAAGAAGGAGGGATTTTCATCATTTGGGAAAAACAAGAGTTCTCAACCAATCAAAAGTGTTCATTTTAGATTATATGACCTAGTCTTACATCATTAGGAAACCAAAAGTGAAATGAACCAATGAAAAGTGTTATTACCAAGTCACATGACTTGCTGTGTTTACGTTAAGCGCTTTGCAGGGCCTCCCGGTTTGCTTCCAGAAACCTGCGCTTTGCGACTCGCTTCGCGTACCAGTTCGCTAACGTAGCACGTCATATGACGTATCACGCGACAACGTGAAACGTCATGCGGACGGGAGGCGTCACGATGTTGTTTTCTAACGCGGCACTTGCGGTAAAGAAACGTTTACCGGCTCGCGGTCTATTTCGCGGCATCAAGGTCAGCTAACGGGAAGCTTCCCGATTCGCGAAGCGGGAACGAAGAAAAAAAAATATTTAAAAAAAAAATTCTTCATAAACATATAAAATATATTTTTGGATTTAAAGAAGAATACATTTTACAGCTACAGATATTAGCTGTTAAAAAACCAATGAAATTCACAGAAAAAACCATAGGTTATAGACCATATATAGTTAGGAATTAGCATTTACAAAACCTTGAAAATTCACTGAAAAAACCATAGGTTATAGACCATATATAGTTAGGAATTAGCATTTAGAAAACCTTATTTTACTCACACAAAACCATTGAAATTCCATATATAGTTAGTTGCACTAACTATATATCGCGCACCCGCAATCCACTGCTGATGATGTCACATATTACATCATTCATGACATGGTCAGTGACATCACTGATGACATCACTGATGACATCTCAAATGACATCACTGATGACATCACTGATGACATCTCATTTGACATCAATGACCACATCACTGATGATATCATTCATGTGACAATACAATGCATCTCCTCACATTTTAATATAACCTCTGTTTCACCCAGTGTTAAAAAGAGAGTATAATTTTTGAAACCATTGACACACCAATACTAGTTACTACATACGCACTCACTGATTGCTACGTCTACACACACCTTCACTCATTCACCCATACAATCATTCATACATACAATCACTCATCTTTACAACACTATCATATGCACTCATACACCTATACAGACACTCACAGTCTGCCACTCATCCATGGAGTTACTCACACACCTAGTCAGTCCTGTAAAGAATCAATGACACTTCCATTTTCTTGTCTATACAGTTAAACATAGAGCACCTTACATTTTCAAACATATACTAACATATACTTACCGTCTTATACAATCATTGAAACAAGTACAGATTGATCTGCACAGAGTCACACACCTCCCAGCTAGCCACACACACACTCAGTCTCCCATACAAATACTTGGGCAATCAATCAATAACCCATATAGTTACTCATATAGCTACTGATCAACACATGCAGCAGTTTACAGAACAACAGAAATAATGATGCACAAATTAAGACAGTTTAGTCACTAACCCATGCAGTCAGTGAGACACATTTAATCACTCACTCATACAGTCAGTCATGCACCTACTAAATCCTTCGTCCAGACACTTACACATCCACTCATTCTTCAATATGTAAGACATATTTAAACTTTATAGAAACAAAAAATCACTGGATGTTGTTATCAGTGATGTCACTGACCATGTCATGAATGATGTAATATGTGACATCATCAGCAGTGGATTGCGGGTGCGCGATATATAGTTAGTGCAACTAACTATATATGGAATTTCAATGGTTTTGTGTGAGTAAAATAAGGTTTTCTAAATGCTAATTCCTAACTATATATGGTCTATAACCTATGGTTTTTTCAGTGAATATATATATATATATATATTTATAACCTACACCTACTTATCTCTGCCTAGATGTCTCCCTTTGTGTCAAACTTCTGTGAATCACTTGTATTGGTTATCGAAGGAAAAGATAACCAAAAAATAACTGAATAACGATATTCTTCTCATATCGTATTTCCCTTGATTTACATTGTCTCAGAACAGAGGGCCCGATTCACAGAACTAACTTAAGACAAATTCCTAAACTTACTACTTTTGGTATTCACAGAAGTTAGGATTTTGTCTTAAGACAGACTTAAGACAGACTTAAGATAGACTTAAGACAGAATCCTAACTTAAGTCTGTCTTAAGTCTGTCTTAAGTCTGTCTTAAGACAAAATCCTAACTTCTGTGAATACCAAAAGTAGTAAGTTTAGGATTTTGTCTTAAGTTAGTTCTGTGAATCGGGCCCAGAGTCTTTGAGGCAAAAATTAACTGTACTTGAAAACGCTAGTCACTCTTTTCCTTTCACCTTATTGCAGGAATTAAGAAATAGTAACATTGAAGAAAATTCTAATACTATACTTAAGTTGTTTTCCTTCACCCGAAGGGAACTCCAAAATTCAAGTAAATAATTATATGCAAAAAACGTACCGCAGTCACGGTATAGGCTATTGTACCTAACGAGTCTCTGTAAAATACTCACGGACCCAGAACCGGTAACCCACGTCTCAGAAACCGGTAATAAAACGTAAGCAGAAAGATGCAACCGTTTCATACAAAAAATCCAGTTGAAGTTCAACAAACGAGGAACCGCGAACACAGCTGTGATCGTGGCACGGTCAAAACACTAGACCGGCAACCTAACTGTCTCAAAGGCAGTCATCTTAGAATTCCACTCCAATTGTGTCAATAGTTTTTTGTACAGCAGGGAAGACCATCGCATAGATAAGTATTTTTTTTTTGCAAGTGGGAATCCCCGCCTGGACGCCTCAGGGCAATTGCAGCGCTTTACAAATCCAATTTTCATTTCATTTCAATAGTCATCCTCACTCACGAGGGCGCCCTCGTTTAGTCCCAATAGTGGCTCGAACTGGCAGTTGACATCCCCTCCCACCAAAAGCTTACAGTCAGCTGGTAATGACCCTAGAAAATGGAATAGTTTGTCTATAGTGGGTGATTCCATTGCCAAACGGACTGGACGTGAGTACACGTTCACGACAGCTAATTTTATTTTTTTTATTTTTTTAAAACCTTTACTTATAAATCGGGCGCACACAGCTATTCAGCCGAACATCCCGGAGGCACGGCAGCAGGATTAGAGATCAGGACTGTTTCAGTACTCACCAATCTGCGCACAGGATGAAAGAGGTTTAATTTTAAAAGGTTTAAAACAGGATATTGACCGTTAGAAGGAATGAATTTCAATGTAATAACAAAAAGAGCAGAAAACGAGAAAGAAAAAAAGAAAAGGGGGGATCAGTCACAGAATCTAGATCATAGAAAACAATCGGGCGTGGGAGGAAGCAAACACAACATATCGATCGGCATCTTTTAGGCGGGCAGTCAGTATACACATGCAATCAAACCCTAAGCACACCCGGCCATTGCCCGTACACGGAGGGGAATAACGAGGATCACTTATAAGCGAAGCCCACGGTCCACCGTCAAGAAGTCAAAATCAGGCAATTTACTGTACTGATCCCAGCACCCAGAAGGAAAGAAAAGAGACCGACTATCCCATTAAACTAATTAAGAAAAAGAGGCCATAGAAACAAGAAACAAAAAAAAAAAAACAATAATACCCCATCCTCCCCCCACCCTGCACCTCTGCAGATGGCCATGGCCTACCCCCCTAGCAGCGTGCCTGTCGCCCAGTTTCAAAAACCCGAAATATAGTAAGAAAAGGGAAATATATAAAGATAGAAAAAGGAAAAAGGAAGCAAAAGAAAAAGACGGAGGAGGAGAAAAATCACAATTGCCCTCGGTCCCCTTACCCTCCCCTGCAACGCAAAGCCCCAGTCCTAAGCCTAGCGATTCAATAAGCATGTTATTTAAATTAAAACCCAGGGAAGGCGTCCGACACCGCCCCACCACTGCAAAATGGCGGATCCCCCAATCTTCATGTACCCCTAAAGTCGAGATCTACAGCAGTCTCACCCTTGACCCCTTCGAATGTTCACAGGGAGTACCGCCAACTGCAGCAGCACGTATCCCGGAAAAGTCCCAGCCAGTCTGTGAACCTGCAGAAGGAGTCCGATCAAGCACCACAGTCCGTCACGATCCACAGCCGCCATGACACCTGCAGTCTGCCAGCCAAAACACGACCATATCGATCTCAAACTCTGGGCAAAGTCAAAGCAATCGAGTAACGTTCGCAGCATCTGCCGGGTCGTATTAGCCATAGGCTCAGGAGAAGAGAAAACCAGAAACATGTTTGTGGACGGATGCGCCGAGAATGGCGGGCATCTCTCCGGGACAATAGGTTCACTAGCACGTCGTATTCCAGACGACAACTGCGATGCTGCGACATGAAGGGAGTCTCGATTCGTAGGTACCGGGAATAGTGTAGTCAAAACAGCCAGCTTAGGGGCACCAGGCAGGGCAGGGTTCCTGCGCGAACGGGCAGGTTCGATGACATCCGCGATCGTCTTCTGGAGGGTAGAGGCCATGAAGGATCGTAGCTCCTTAATGGCGGCCATCAAGGTCCTCAAAGACGGCTCTGTAGTACTCCGCACCGCCTCCACACAGGCAGCTCCAGACATAGGAGTGCAGAGCACCCGAGTCTCCCGGGAACCGAAGTGCGGGTCGGGCAGGCGGGGATCGAAGGCTCACCTCAGGGCAGGGACGGGGTCTCTCGGTCAGCAGCACCAACCCGGCGAGGCGGCCAACCTCCGGGAAGGGAATCCCCGACCTCTCAGCCACCTTCAGGATAGGTACACCCCCGCCGTGAGTAGAGGACCTCAGGCACCTCACCAATATAGGCTGGGAAACCCTCCAGGTCAATCGTCCGGACCGCGTCTGGGGTAACTAGCGCCGCCGCTGCACAGCAACCCGGCCGGGTCATGGAGCGAGGTCTCGGCTTACAGGCGATTCCAGGCCAGGATCTTTCACACGACACAACTCCGCCGATCCGGGTGGAAAAGGTCTCGGGACCACACCGCCAGTGTCAGCAAAGATTACCCCGCACGGGGGTGAGGCGCGAGAGCAGGATATATTTCATGATCTTCAAGCTACAGGCGGAGGTCAGCGGAGCCGAGAGCTTATGCGGCCATCTTCGTTCGTCGCTAGGCTCCTCCCACGACAGCTAATTTATAAGCGTTGGGCAATTTGAGAAGTACACATTGGATATTTTCCGAATAAGTTAGCAGATTTTCCGCTGTGCAACCTAGATGAGTGGCAACCCAAATTTCAAGGCCTCCTGATGGCCTCCCTTGACCAGCCCACCTGGCAGGAACATAGAAAGTTGCAAAGCCCTCCCTGGGGTAGACTCCCCTAGCCCAAGTCTCCTGGAAAAGATCGATGTTATCTACCAGGAAACCCCAGTCAGTGGAGTCAAATTTGTTAGCAATACCTGCCAGATTCCATGAGAGTATAGTCATCCTCTTTGGATCCGGAGTGGCCACATTCCCCACTCGGGGCTCCCCATCACGTTTTGCCTGAGTGGGGGGTCCCCACCTGGGGAGACCGGCCCAACCAGATCCTCCGAGACTAATACATGATCAGATCCCCCTGAGGACCCACTCATTTGCTTCTTTAGTGCCCAGTCGTCCCCCATGATATTGTCAATTTGGAGTCCCATCTCTTTGGCCTGCTCGTTACAGTCCAGTCAGTCCACCGCATCCAGGCATGCAAACCTGTTCTGCAGGGCTGAGTAACTCTGTGCGTGAGTCTGATTATGCGTAGCCCCTTCTAATCTAACCCTGGAGTGATTTTGCACTAAATGCCAACCTCTTACCCTATCTTGAAAGTTGGCTGGAGGGTAGAAAAAGGATAGCGGGTAGGGCCAAATTGTAGACCCGCTACGGTTGTAACTCCAGTCGCAAATATGCTCAACAGTGCGGGGATTCCTAAAGTTAACCAGAATGCAATCACCCGCTATAGTTTTAGACCTACGTCCCACCCAAGGAACTCTACTTACCATTAATATTTTGCTAGCAACATTAAGGGGCAATGGTCTATTCACATTAAGCCAATTGACCACTTTGTTTTTAGGGACCTATATGATTCCTTTTCCATTTCCATGTTGCTTAGTTCAGGGACACCGGTCAGAATTACCAAATACGGACTAGTTTCCGGTGGCAAATTAATGCTAGTGTTCATCTTGGATGTTTTCGGGGCTGAGTCTGTCCCTTTTCCTTTGAATTTGTCATGCCCGTGGGGCTACTATTACTCGGGTTTTCATGGCTAATTACAGGGGGATCTAGGATACAGCCTGGGGGCGCGTTGTTACTGTTAATGACGCCAACAGTTGTAATGGGTGCATTATGAACAGGGGCACCCTCACACCTATTGTTTACTGCTGGATTTCCCTATTCTACTAATTTGGACGTTGTCTTTGGTGTGATGTCCCTTTTAGCCTGATCAAATTGGATGAGCCTCTGCTCAATGCGCTCAAGACTGAGTTCCAATGGTTTCAGCAAGGTCTTAAGCAGGTCACCCAGTATAGTCATTATATGATCATTAGCTACAAAAGAGTCTGCATCCTGGTGAGCCATGTCCATGGTGCTTAGGCATGGATCCTGTTGGTACAATGTCTCTGACCCCGCACTCCCGGGACGTTTTCCACTCAAGCTCCCTCGCCCACAGATGAAGTGACTCTTCCAGAGGCAACTTTAGCAGTCGCGGCTTTGGCACGCTTCGTTTTCCATCTGCCACCCACACAAGTCACTGCACGCTTACGTTTTCGGTAGGCCCTCCTCTGACTGTCCTTGGTATGAGAGATTGTTTGATCTTTAGGAAAGACGACCTGAATTGATGTGTCCACAGTCACTGGGGATTCCACAATTTGCTGAGGACCAGGTGAGGAGATATGCTCCTCTATGTGGATTGCAGGTTAAGTATGGACAAGGGCTGAAACCAACAACGAGCCTGGTGGTTGCTCGCGCTCCGGCGTGCGAGCGTTAGCAATTTTGCCCATCGAGGAGTGTTTCCCCAATGCAAGGTCCTGCGATACACGTCGCTCCATCAGCGATATTCCTTGGTGGATCACTGAATTAGCCCTTGTGATAAAGTTATCCAGGGTGCCTGTAAGCTGTCCCCTTGCGGCCATAGTTTTATTTCTCAATTCCCGGGAGGTCATCCTTAAACAAATTAGTTTTAACTAACACCCAAATGCTTGTTCAGTTGCCCTTTTGACTTATAGGTCTTACCAGATGTAAGGCGTAAGAGGGGTGGCCCGGTCCGGTCTTGCTCGGGCTGGAACGGGCTGAAACGGTCCCGCCCTTCTCCCGGGCGTCTCCCGCATGATCCCGCGACGCGGGTAGGATGGAAAAGTTATATAGGAGGAGTCATGTAGGCGTGGCTTGCTCCCGACCCAGGTGGTGTCAGGCAAAGGTTCCTGGGACTTGGAGTCCGCCTTGGTGTTCCGGCGAGACTTCTACAAGCCCAGGATCGCGGTATCTTTTCCCCTCTTTTCTCCGCCAGAGTCCGTGCAGCAAAAGAAGTGTCTGGCACGGATTGTCCTTTCCTTGCGTACAAGAGTGTGCCCACAGACCTCCACGCTGCAGCACCCCGCGATACTTTCAGTTAGAGCCAAACAACAGAGTTCGAGATAGTTCAAGTTCAGTTTAATTCCCAAGCGCGAAGCAGTTTTTTGTGGTCACAGCTCCGCGGCAGTAAATAGATAACACTGCCAAGTATTTCCTTCAAAAGTAGTGCAGCTTTTGTAGTCACAGCCTTCCTCCTTACACTGATAGCGTGCGACGCCGTGGCAGTAAAAAAAAGATAGCGCCGCCGAGTATTTCTTTTCAAAGACTCGAAAACTCAGAAACTCGGACTGAAACAGTAACTCCAGATGGCGATATTCACAAGAGCGCCTCCGAGGAATTCACTACACCCCGGCAGCCGGCAGCACTCAGCTATCAGTATTTACTAGGTCTAAAATAACGACCCTGATGGATTTTATAAACCAAAGAGAGTAGCGGATGGATAGTAAAAGGATTCATCTGCCCAGTCCTGACACTTAGCAAGCCAGTGAGCTGGAACCTGGGGACAGTGCTGTTGGCTCACAGCATCCAACAACAAGAAAACCATCAACAACAAGAACGGGAGCATCAGCCCCAAAATCTGCAAATGAATGGTTTCTACTGGCAGGGCTTAAGTACAGTGCAGAGGCAAAGGCAAAAGAAGTCGAGCAAGGTGGAGCACCAATGACCATTGAGCGTATAGTCCAGGCCTGTCTGGATGACACAACAGATGTCTACCTTGATCAAAAGCCATTGGTGTATTGGTATGGGAAGAGGCGCCAATGGCCAGTGCTCAGGAGGCTGGCAATAAACTATTTGACATGCTCAGTAGCCAAGGTCTCCACTGAGTGTGTTTTCAGTGCTGCTGTTGCAATTGTCACAGTGAGATTGACCAATCTCTAGCCACAAAACATGGAGGAACTTACTATGATTAAAATGAATCAGCACTTTATACCTCCAGATTACTCCATACCTGAAGTACAACAGGAGAAGAATGAGGGAAACTCAAGTCATGGCAAGCCACCTGAGTTTAAAAATTTGCTCTACTTCCCTGACTACTCGGCCTGGGTCAACAAATACAGAACTTTCTCTCTCAAGCGCTGATCAGCTTTTGAAACGAAAGATATATCTAGGGGAACATTATTTAATTTTGTTTGTTTGTGTTTCATTGACTAATTTAGCCCCACCGACTTACTCTTAGACACGATTTATGTCAGGATTGGAGTTGCAACAGTTTGCATTGAAGATACCCCGCACCCATTCCCATAAGGACATTAAAGATACAAACAAATGTGTGCCTGCCTCTAACCGTGGGCCCTGACTATCTATCCTTTCCTAGTTTATTTTTACCCTAGCTGGACTGCCATATATTATTTGATTTAGACTGGCAATTGTCTGTTTCATAAAAATTGGATCAACAATGTACCACGGTGACCATGCCTGAATTAGAAGAACTTGTAAATAGCATGCATTGCCCACTGAGTGATTGTTGTTTGTGAGTGTGTTGAGATGATTCATGTGGTGGCAGCCAGTGGCACTGGGTGTTTGTTGATCTATAACAATTACTCTCAAATGTGGTTGTGATGATTTACAAAGTTGGTGGCCTACCGACAGCTTATAATTCTTTCCCTGAAGGTGATTTTTTCCTTCCCTTTAGAGGGTTAGTGAGAATTGTTTGCCAGGTCCACTCCATAATTTTCCCCAAAGTGTCAGACCGACCTTCAGAATACATAACACAAACACAAATCTAGTCTACACAAAAGAATGACTCGATGTTTCTCTTGTTGTTCATCAACTTTATTGTACTACAAGTCAATCATTTGCATTTGAGTTGGAACACACTCATATGGAGTTGGATACCTGACTTGTGGTAAGGGGGCTCAGGGATGATTTATTTATTTATTTAAAGAGTTTTATATAGCGCTGGCTAGACCCAAAGGTATCAGAGCGCTTTACAAGAGAATCAACAATATAACAGAAAAAGTTCAACAATTACACAATTCATCACAAAATAGGCAATACAATTAGGAGAGGAGAGAAAAGAGAGAGAAAAGTAGTGGAGGGGGCAGGGGAGGTGAAAAAGGGAGGATAAGGGACGAGACAAACAAGGAGAGACGAAAGGAAGTCTGTCTAAAGACCGACTGGGTAGGTGACGACCAAGGAGGGAATCCACGGCCCATCTCCCCTATAGCTAAACCAGGTAGCTCCATCGGGCATCAGACAAAATAGTTCAGTCTCAATACATTGAGAGAGGAGAGAAGAAGAGACATAAACAGAGGGAGGATGAGGGAGGAGACGACAGGAGAGACTACAGGAAGTGCAACAATGTAGTTCAACAATATAACAGAAAAAGATCAACAATTACACATTACATCAAACAATCAGCAATACATTAGGGGAGGAGAGAAAGGAGAGAGAAAAGTAGTGGGGGGTAGGGGAGGTGAGAAAGTGAGGATAAGGGAAGAGACAACAGTGGAGACGAAAGGAAGTCTGTCTAAAGACCAACTGGGTAGGTGACGACCAAGGAGGGAATCCACGGCCCATCTCCCCTATAGCTAAACCAGGTAGCTACATTGGGCATCAGACAAAATAGTTCAGTCTCAAGTGGCGAGGGAAGAGGTTCACAGAAAAACAGGGTGGGGATAAAGGACAAGGGCAGGATAGGGCAGAGGATAGAAGCTGGAAAGAGTAGGAGCGGAGAGGGGTGAGGGTTGGGGGAAGGGAGAGGGGGAAGATAAGGTCAGGAGACACACGGGAGCGTTTGCCCGAAGTCCGGCTGGGTAGGTGATAGTCAACGGAGGGAGTCCAAAGTCCATCTCCCCTATAGCTCGCGAGGTAGCTCCACCAGACATCAAACAACAGCACTCCTCGACTACTTCGAGGAGTGCCCCCAGAAGAAGGAAGTTTTAAACTTCACTGAAACCAACTGATTTGGTGATGACTTAAAAGTGGCCTATTCAACTTTGAGAAGTGACGGTGAGTGGTTATAGGGGGGCATGGATTTTACTTGATTTGAAAAAATGCAATATTGCTGGGTGTTTGTGCTCAGTGCTGTCTGGCTCAAATTTGAAGATATGTGGTGGTTGGGAGGGGGGAGGTTGTTGTAGGCAACTGGAGACAGACATTTAGGCATGAATGATCATCACATTATGCATGTGCTCTTAGGATACATATTATTGCTATGATTCATGATGATGAATTGATGATCATGGCAGTTGTGAGTTTGATCAGCCTGATACCGATAGTTACATGCTGCCGCTTTGGTGTGATTTTTGGTTGTAAAATTTCCCTCACCTATTTGTTCACAAACCAGTCATAAAATGAATGAATGCAAAAAGGATAATTTTTCTTTTCTCTTGCACTGCCTTTCAGTCTGTCGGTGCACTCCTTATGACATATAACTTCTTTCTTTCTCCTTGATTCTACAATATCATTTTTGTTTTTCAATCTACAGGCACTCTTACTCTGTGCCAAACTGGAAAAGCAACATAACACGCATGCTTAACTTACCAGACCAAATCCGCCAGGCACCCAAGATTGATGGATAGTCTAAGAGGAATGTAGATGCAAATCCCAATTCGGCAGTCATATAATATTCTGTTTAATTATTATTAGAACTGTGTGTGTTGTTTGCTTGACTCCTACAAAATTTGAAATATATTATCTAAATTTCAAAGCTAGATAAAACAGGACATTTAGATATATAAAGTAACTTGGTTCTCTCTGGAGGCAGTCAGACCATTTGGTTTGTTTTGAATTTAAGTTACTCATACTCCTTTGTTTGCTTTTCCTCCATATCAGATTTATGATGGTTAGCTGCTCATCATTATCCAGCTAAATGTTGTCCTTGTGTAGTGTTTGTTTTTGTCAAACCTTTCCCCAAATCCCCCTTCCCATCATTCAACAAAATACACCATCAATGGATCACACACTTGATGGGGCAGATGTGGTGAAATCAACACCAACTCAGTGCACAATCTTCAGCTTTACTCCTATTACCGAAACAATAATTAACACTGGCCCCATTTACCCACCCATGCATAAACGTGGTTGCTATTTTAGTTATAGAAGAAAATCATTCGTCATTATCATCACTCAGGTATTGTGTGTTGTGTTAAATGCTTAACCAATAACCATGTCCTCCAGAATTTAAGTCCTCCTCCTAACGAGTCACAATTCAAAACTAAGTGTCACTTTTGATTCCTCAAAATACTAGCTCACCAATCATTGCTCTGACTAATTAAGTATTGTTTCCTATTTGGTATTTTGCGTCAGGCGATCTTTGTTGTGTGCTACTCCGGCCTCATGAGTTTGTAAAGCTAATAATACATGACACTCTAACTCAGTTTTTATATTTCCATTTAGTTGCTTACTATATGTAATCCTTTTGATTAAAATCCTACAGTTGGAGTTCACCTAGGTGGAAGTTGAACTTGACTTCTGATTCCTGGACTGCTGTTAATGCTCCAGCCTGCTACTACTACTAGTACCACACCTTGGGAAACCCTGCAGCCCTCGCTTCTTCCATTCGGTGAGAGAACTATAGTTCATTGTTCTACTAAGTTATTGTAGGATAGGCAATGACAAACCTCCACACCCCCTTTAGTGGTCAATATAGTTGCAGACTGCAGAGATTAGGAGAGTGGTAGACCAAGTGTACCATATAGGAATAGCACATACCTAATTATTGTTATACACTAACAGCAAATTAAAAAAATATGTTGTGCTAAAAGGCAGCTTTGAAAAGTCAAACACCCCCAAAGAGTTTGATTACACATTAGAGGCCCAACAACAAACAAGTCCCATCCACCAAAATGAAAGTTAAAATAGGGTGCAGAGGGAACTAGGCATGGTTCAGGATCTCCTCTAGGTGCCAGTCCATTCTTCTCTGCAGGGCCTGCATGTGTGCAAGTCTTGACAGGACGCGGTGCAGTAGGATGAGATTGAGAGAGGGGCAGCCGCAGTGTGTTGTCTTGGATGGCGGGCAGCTACCTGCAGATTGCAGCACCGATGTTGTGGTTGGGAAGCCAGAGGTGTTGGAGCACAGGGCTGCTGCCTCATCCTCCTTCTCCTGGGTCACCAGCCGCTGGTATTTGACCTATGTTGCCTACGGCTTCAGTTTCCACATCCGGCCCACTGCACTCTGGCATGCTGGTCCCTGGTGACAAGGAACAGCTAGAAAGAAAAAATGGCAAATTATAAACAATGCTCTACCACTCTTTGGCAACAACTTGTTTACAATTATGTAGTGGGTGGCACAGAAGCAGTACATTGATGGTCCCCTAGGGCCATTAGATATAATGTGATTAGAGTCGCAGCCACCATTACCCGCTCCCATAAAATTAAAGGCAAATGTCAAAATCTCTAAGTGTCTGAAAGAAATTAAGGCAGAATAAACACAACAGCACATCAGTTTGATAAAACTGCTATGTTTTTTCTTTTGAAGGATTTCCTAGGAAAGGGCTTAGATGATTTGGGGCTTCACAAATTAGGCCCATTTACTAATGAATGGTCTAGTTTTAGCTCCAATAATGACTGATATGATCAGACAACTTGAATTATCAGCATCTCTGATCTGTCCTTTTCATGTGCATATTTTTCATAGGAGATCAGCCCACTACTAAGTGTCCAAAGTGATCAAACCTTTGTCTCACTCTCTGCGAGGTTTAGGAGGCCAGTTGCATCTTGGGTCAAGGTATTTTGATTATATCTTAATGGGTGATATACAAGCTGTCAACAGGGATTGCCAAAGAAGAATCCTTGTGTTGCTCTGTGCATGTAAATGTTATTATCACCTCAGGCCAATTTAACCTTTAACTCCCTCAGCTATAACCTAAATCCTTTTGAAGAAGTAGATGGTGGGAAAAGTGATGTACTGCAGTTCAGTCAGTGAAAGGATGATGGACTGTGATATAGGTGTGGCACGTTCATCACAGACTATCCCATCCACACAAGTTAATCGAATTATGCACCATGTAGCATTATATTCTCTCATCCACTCTTTTGCCATTCAATCCCTCCATCAAAACATGGGTCCGAACAAACCTTTCACCAACATCCATTTACCAGCCATGCATCCTTGCTTTCACCCATTCCATTCAACCATCCTGCTTTGTCTTAACACACCCAAGCATTGCTAAGTTTCAACCATCCTTCACCCAGCAATGCAGATTTATTCATATCATCATCACGCACCATGCATCATTCCTTTCACAGACGTATCCTTTCAGTCATATATTACATACATGTCACCCATCATTTCTCCTTCCATCCTGTTTTGTCTATCCCATCAACCTGTACATCTTAAGGTACATTTATGAACCTTTGTCTGCTGAGTTGCAGATAGAATCAATCAATCAACATATTTGTAGAGCGCGCTACTCACCCGCTAGGGTCTCAAGGCGCTGGGAGGGGGGAGCCGCTACTGCTCGAATAGCCAGGTCTTGAGTTGTTTCCTGAAGGAGAGATGGTCCTGGGTCAGCCGTAGGTGGGTGGGGAGGGAGTTCCATGTCTTGGCGCCAGGTAGGGGAAGGATCTTCCTCCGGCGGTAGCTCTGCGAATTCGTGGGACGGTGACGAGGGCGAGGCTGGCGGATCGGAGCTGGCGGATGGGTATGTGGAATGTGAGGCGGCTGTTGAGGTATTTGGGGCCCATTCCGTGGAGAGCCTTGTGTGCGTGGGTGAGGAGTCTGAACGTGATCCTTCTGCTGACGGGGAGCCAGTGCAGGTCTCTCAGATGGGCAGAGATGTGGCTGTGACAGGGGTTGTCCAGGATGAGTCGTGCAGAAGCGTTCTGTATGCACTGGAGTCTTTTCTGTAGTTTGGCTGTGGTTCCAGCGTAGAGGGTGTTCCCGTAGTCCAGTCGGCTGGTGACGAGGGCCTGGGTGACTGTCTTCCTGGTTTCGGTGGGGATCCACCGGAAGATCTTTCGGAGCATGCGCAGGGTGTTGAAACAAGATGACGAGACGGCGTTGACTTGTTTGGTCATCGTGAGGGAGGAGTCCAGGATGAAGCCCAGGTTGCGTGCATGGTCTGTGGGCTTGGGGGAAGTGCCCAGTGCAGGGGGCAACCAGGAGTCATCCCAGGCAGAGGGGGAGGGTCCCAGGATGAGGACTTCCGTCTTGTCTGAGTTCAGTTTCAGATGGCTGAGCTTCATCCATTCCGTGACGTCTTTCATTTCATCCGGGAGGCTGGCTCTGGCGGTGGCGGGGTCGTTGGTGAGGGAGAGGATCAGCTGGGTGTCGTCAGTGTAGGATATGATGTTTAGGTTGTGTTGGCGTGCGATGGTTGCGAGGGGACTCATGTAGATGTTGAAGAGGGTGGGGCTGAGCGAGGATCCTAGATGACTTTGGTGGCTGTGGATTGGAAGGGGAGGAGGCGGACTCTCTGGGTTCTTCCGGAGAAGAACGAGATGATCCACTCCAGGGCCTTCCCTTGGATTCCGGTGTTGCAGAGACGCTGTATTAGTGTGCGGTGGCATACGGTGTCGAAGGCTGCTGAGAGGTCCAGGAGGATGAGGGCAGCTGTTTCCCCGTTGTCGAGCAGGGATCTGAAGCCGTCGGTGGCTGCGATGAGGGCGGTCTAGGTGCTGTGGTTTGCTCGGAAACCAGACTGCGAGGGGTCGAGGGATCCGTTTGTCTCGAGGAAGACGGAGAGTTGTTTGTTGGCGGTCTTCTCGATGACTTTGGCAGGAAAAGGGAGGAGCGAGATGGGGCGGAAGTTCTTGAGGTCCGTGGGGTCCGTGGTGGGTTTCTTCAGGAGGGCGCTGAGCTCTGCATGTTTCCAGCTCTCCGGGAAGGTGGCGGATGCGAAGGAGCTGTTGATGATGTCCCGGAGTTGGGGTGCGATGATGGAGTCGGCTTTGTTAAAGATGTGGTGTGGACAGGGGTCGGTTGGAGAGCCGGAGTGGATGGTGTTCATCATGCGGGCGGTGTCTTCGGTGCTGACCGAGGTCCAGGTGCAGAGGGTGGTGGTTTGGGGCACTGGTTAGGTGGTTGGGTGCGTGGTCTGTGCGTCGAAGCTGTTGTGTATGTCGGCAATCTTGTGGTGGAAGAACGAGGCGAGTGAGTCGCAGAGGTCTTGCGAGAGTTCGATGTCGTTGTTGCAGGCACTGGGGTTGGAGAGCTCTTTAACGATGCTGAAGAGTTCCTTGCTGTTGTGGGTGTTGTTGTCTAGTCGTTCTCTGAATGTTGTCCTTTTGATGGTTCGGATCAGCTGGTGGTGTTTACGGATGGCGTTCTTGATGGCTGTCATAATTTGTGTTGACTGGTTGTGGCGCCAGGCTTTCTCGAGGGTACGGCAGGATTGCTTGGAGTTTTTGAGGTCGTTGGTGAACCATGAGGCTTTCTTGCTGCCGGGTCTGCTGGGAGGTTTCTTCAGCGGTGCAAGGTCATTGGCGCAGTTGGTGAGCCACTGTGTGAGGTTGTGGGCTGCTTTGTTGGGGTCCGTCGTGTTGGTGGGCGGGTTCTGGCTAAGGTAGGTGGTGAGCTGGTCGGCAGTTATCTTGCTCCAGCTTCTTCGGGGAGCCTGTTGCGGGTGGTGGTGGTTCGTGGTTCTACTGAAGTTGAAATGGACGCAGCTGTGATCTGTCCAGTGTAGTCAGGTGGAGTGGCTGAAGGAGATGTGCTTGCTGGAGGAGAAGACGGGGTCAAGCGTGTGGCCGGCGTAGTGGGTGGGGTTGTTCACCAGTTGCTTGAGTTCGAGGTTGGCGAGGTTGTCCAGAAGGGTGGTGATGTTGTTGTCGTTGTTGTTTTCCAGGTGGAAGTTGAGGTCCCCTAGGAGAATGTAGTCTGAGGAGGTGAGGGCGTGCGGGCTGATGAAGTCTGCGATGGCTTCGCTGAATTGTGTGCGTGGTCCCGGGGGTCTGTAGATGAGAGTGCCTCTGAGGGTGGTCTTGGGGTCGGTGTGTATCTGGAAGTGAAGGTGCTCGGCAGCGGTGAGGGTGTCTTCGGAGTTGGTCGTGATGCGGATGGTGTTTCTGTGGACGATGGCGATGCCTCCTCCGGTTTGGTTGATGCGGTCCCTCCGGGTGATCTTGTAGCCTTCCGGGATGGCTATGGCGATGTCGGGGGCTGAGGAGGCGTTCATCCATGTTTCTGTGAGGAAGGCGACGTCTGGTGATGTTGTGTCGAGGAGGTTCCAGAGTTCGACGGCATGCCTGTGGACGGAGCGGGTGTTGAGCAGGATGCACTTGAGGTGATTTTTGCTGGTGCCAGGTCTGGCGGGTGCGGTGCAGGTCCGGAGGCTGGTGAATTTGCATGCTTGGCAGGTAAGGGGCCGTGGGTGCGTCTCGGACTGGCTCGGTGGCAGGCGGGGTTCCGACCAGTGTTGAGTGCATAGAGGGTGGCGCCGTCGTTGATCGTTCTGGTGGGCTGGCATCGTTGGGGACCAGGGTTCCTGGCGCTGGGCGCGGGCCAGGCGCGAACGGGCGTAGACGGGCTTGACTTTGGCCCGCCCACTGCACGTGATCGCTGCGCGTATGCATGGACTACGCCATAAATGGCAAAGTGGGAGGGAGGAGCAGCTGGGAGGTGGGAGCGGGGCTGCAAATGGGAAGGGGGCACAGAAGAGAAAGGGGCGGTGCCGCAGGGGAGCAGCGGCGGGGAGCAGGGAGCAGGGGGAGAACAGAACAGGAAAATGGAGGCGAAGGGGCAAATCAATAAACAATACAACAAGTAATAAATCACAGTCACGGGCAGCAAATACAGGCACAAAAAACAAAGCCCAGAATCCTCAGCTGCAGGAGCAGCGGCGACTCATGGGCAGAAACAGGCACAGACTACCAGACCCAGAATCCTCAGCTGCAGGGCAGCGGCGAACTCGCGGCAGTAGCGGGGGAACTTGGGCACACTCACTGGGAGTCATGCAGTGTGTGGAGCCACCGGCCCTGAAGCAGGGTCAAGAGGACATGATAAGTACTCAACACCCACTTTATCTGCTAAAGCTGAGTGCTTTTCACAGTTAACACCCTCGCAGTGAGTGTTTTCCTGTTTCTCAATAAGTAAGTAATATGACTTAACACTGCTGCTCCTACTGCCACTGGTTCTTCCTCCTCACATGTGACTGCTGCAGCCACATCCCCTCCCCAGGCGTCACCTTCCACGGCATTGATGGTCTGTGCGGCTACAAGAAACATTACACATTTATAATTTGAGATACCAGATATGCCTCCCCTAGGTTTTCTTAAGCAAAATATAACCAGAAAACAAAACATAACTACAGTTCAGTTACAGTTTTGTTAATCTTCTATCAAAATGCTAAACATCACGTTGGGTATTTTGTTGATTGGCAGGTAGTCAAGCCACACAAAAATCCTTTTGGAATTAGGGTGGAGTAGAGCAATAATACATCTGAATTATTGAAGCACAATGACGTGGTTCAATAATTGATAAATGAAGGACATATCCTCTTAGTTAGCAAATGCAAAGGGGTCATCCACCTCATCATACTTTCAAGTTCCAGCCATGCTGCACGGCCATTACCTGCTGGCATGTCAATAATACATGCACAACAACACTAGGGCATGACCATGGCCAGTCTCTCGTTTAAAAGTACAGTTCGAACGTGAGCAAGGAAAATGAAGTTTTCTCAACAAACATGCATGTAATACCGTAAATGTATGCAATCTTCACAGCAGAGTACCTGACCTAAAATGGGTTCTCTGAGGCTACTGTACCACCAGTCTATAAGGGTAAAGAGAAAGCTTACTGACAAAGCAGAAGAAAAAGGAAGCTACAAACTAGCACAGATAGTTTTGAAGACAAGTACAGAAACTTGAAATATAGAGAAAGTAAGTAGTAAATTGCATAATGAAGGGATGAGAATGAGTTAGGAAACACATGTAAGAGGAGGTGGAAGAAATTTGAATACAGGCACAGTAAAAAGAAAAGAAATAATTCTCAATGTGGAGAGGTAAATGAATGATCAACATAGGGAAATAACTAAAATTAACAGGAGGACTTACTGGGCCTAGCAGAGCCATCTGGTCTTGTGGAGGCACCTCTAGCCCCTTCGCCGTCTGCTCTGCGGTGGTGGTACTCCCTGCTGTATCTATACTGCACTGCATGCTGATGTACGAAAAATACAAAATTAAATTAAAAAAAGATACGTGGTACAGTTAATCTCCCTCCAAAGATTATGACTGGGAGAGGCAAATGCAGTAACATTTGATTTAACGTTCTTCTCATCTCTTTCTGAATTTCTTAACCCTTGATGGGTCACCTCAATTTGCATTTTTTTTCAATGCATACATGCTGATGCATGCATAGTTACTAGTTACTTAATACTTTCTACACGTCACTAGGAAATCACTTGGGGTTGGGAGTTGAGACTGTACGAGCAATAAAAAATAAAGTAATAAAGAAGTGGAAGAAGAACCCGCTAGCTCACTGTCTAATACATCACTCTCTCAGTGACAGGACAGAGGAGTCTTTGCATGACATCCTAAATAAACAGTCCCTGTAAGCGCCAACAACACGAGTTGGATTAGGTAGCGCTATCACCTGTCTACTCTAGAATGATCATATAATATTTATAACATAAATTTAACTTACCTAAGTGTGAGCAGCATGCTTGCCAATTGGGAAAGATTATTAGCATTGTTAGAACACAATAAATAAACAATTATTTCTCACGAAGACCCCCAACCTCTACGGCCCGCAGGTTGAGGAGGTCCTGGTCCCGGTCCAAGATGTCTTCCCATCGGTGTGTCACCCGTAGATGGGTGGGCTTGATTCCTGAACAGTGGCGAACAGCCAGTTGCAATCTCTCACAGTGCTGATTCTTTACCTGGAGGATGTAACCACTATCAGGCCTGCTGCCAGGGTGGAGGAGAGGTGGCACTGTGGTAGTGAGCCTCAGCAAGGCCTACCAGTGCAAGGGGTTTGCCCTTCTCTGCACAAGTCCGCAGACCAATAGGAAGAAGTTGGCACAGAAACTGGAATAGAAAATACAAAATGTATTAAACCTCATGAGGTGGAACTACATTCACACAACACCCTTCGGCAATGTATGAAGTAGCACACTGAATGGAAGGAGCTTGGTCCCTTTATACCCACACAGGAGCTCAAAAGAAGGCGGTACAAGTACAAGAGAAGGTTTCAGGTACATATAAGGTCATAAAGAAAATGCACAGTCAACAAGTGGGAGAAGCTAACAGTTGCTAATTCTGGTGAACACATCCTGACATTTACAGACTAACAGCAGCTGCATGGACAGCTGCAAGCTCAACTGAGCATGTGCAAAGTGGAAGAGGCTAAATATAACCTGTCTCTAGGCAGATTTCAAGAGCAGACAACAGCAAGGTAGGACAGAGCACATGGCACGCATGTGGTAGCACATGGCAAACAAGATGGCTGCTAGAAATACAAAATGGATTCCACAAAACAGACAAGATAGCCTCTAAATACAGGATGGCTTGTGCTAATGCTAACCCAATTGCTGCCAAAGTACAACAGCGCTGCATGTGAAAAAAACAGTGCTGCCACACCCACCTCAGTGAATAGTGTGCATGGTTGCACCCTTTCTCTGAGTGGCCTATAGCAAGGTAGGCGGCTGGTGGTTCGAGGGGGCCTGGCGCTGCCACTCCCCTACTCTGTCATGGTGCCTTGTGGAAGCTGGAAAAGAGACAAAAGTAGAAGAAGGAAAAGGAAATTAAAGCAAAAAATAAAGTACAAATCTTCACGCAAAAAAAACAAATAATTTCTAATAAATGTAAAATACAAAAACACAAAGACACAGGGAATGGATATAACAAAAATGAGGGGTAGATAGGTTTTAGTGGGGTAAGATTAGGAAGATTAGAAGGAGATTGAAAAATAATAATAATACCAGCATTTGTAAAGTGCGCAGCTACCTCAGGCGCAATGTCCTGGCGCTGGGGGATGTTGAGAACATTAAGCGAGCGATTGCCCAGAGTCACAAGGTGCTGGGCTAACCTGATGCCAGCACCAGGGATCGAACCGTGAACCCCTGGGTTCCAAAGTCAGGCGCTCTGAGCGCTGCACCACACCTCTTCCCAGAGACCCTGCAACATAAACAGAGCAAAACCAAGAATGCTGCGTCCGTGCAAATCACTTGATGCCGTTCACATGTGGTTTCCAGCACAAGAAAGCATGTTCTGTTACATTTGATGGAAAACAGGCATGGCAAGTAACTCTGCACTCTCCCGGAACTCTGCGTTCAGTGAAGCAGAACTTCATGAAGGCTGCCCGGGCCTACACTAAATGATGTTTTGGGGTTGATACTTTGAGGTGAGTACTGTAAGGGGATCTCCAATGGTCCCATAGTTTTGAACACATCTCCCATAGTTCCCAGTCAGGCCAAGGAAGACCCTGGCATGTGTTTGGAAATTACGAGCCTTCCATTCTAGAATTTTCTGGATCTTGAGCTGGTGAGGTTGTGAATGGCCTCTATCAACAAAATAGCCCACATACACAACTGAGCTCCGCCCTATCTGGCACTTGCTTGACTTGATAGTCAGGCCCATCTGTTGCTGGGTCTGAAGAACTTTATTTAGGTGGGGAAGGTGCTCATCCCAGATGGAAGAAAATACAGCTATTTCATCAAGATAAGTACCACTGAAAGTGTTCAACCCTGACAAGACTCTGTTCACCAACCTTTGGAAGGAGGCAGAGACATTTTTCAAAAGAAAGGCATCACTTTAAACTGAAAGTGGCCCTCTGGAGTAGAAAATGCTGGCCTCTCCTTTGCTCCTGTACTTAGGGCAACCTGCCAGTTACCTGAGGTCAAATGTGCTCAGGTACTTTGCAACACCCAACCTATCAATGAACTCATCATCTCAATGAATGGGGTGGTCATGAGTCTTGGTGACTACAGTCAAAACTCTGTAGTCCACACAAACCCTTCATATTTTCTTTACTCTTTGGGGATTATGTTTAGGCACCAGTACCACTGGGCTAGCCCATTGACTGTCAGAGAGCTCAATTACTCCTACCTTAAACATCTTGGATACTTCACCCTTAATGCTGGCTCTGACCTGCTCAGACAACCTGCACAGTTTATGTTTGACAGGTAGGCTGTCACCAGTGTCAACATCATTGACATACCAAGTGGTGATCCCCGGGGTCAAAGAGAACAGCCCAGCAAACTGCTTTAACAAATGTCTGCAGTCTTTTTGCTGCTGTTCTATCAATTTGGGTGCATTGGTGGAGAGAAGGTCTGACAAAGGCTCACTTTCCTCCTCTCCTCCATCTATGACGATCAGCATGGTCATGTCTGCCCTGCTTTGTAGAGTTTCAGTCTGTTGACATGCATGACCCTGTGGGGAATCCTGGGGGTGCCAAGGTCCACCAACTAAGTGACCACACCATTCTTCTTCAAAATTGGATAGGGCCCTGTACATTTGTCCTATAAGGCTCTTGGTGCCACAGTCTCCATCACTCTAGCACCCACACCAACGGTCCCGCTGGTACTCAGGCATAGCAGCCCTTTTGTCATACTAAAGTTTCATGAGCTCTTGGCTCCAGGTTGCTGCTTGCTCTTCCCATGAACTAAGCCATTCGAGACGGCAGGTTGTGTATATAATCCAGCACATTCTGCTTGGATTCCTTGAAAGACTTCTCCCATGACTCTCTCACCAAACACAATGGCCCTCTTAAAGGGTGCCCAAACAGTAACTCAAAGGGGCTGAAACCAACCCCTTTCTGTGACACCTCGCTATAAGCAAATAACTGGCATGGAGGAGAAAATCCAATCTCCTCAGGAGCTTGTCAGACAAGCCCATGATCATGCCCTTCAGGGTTTTATTGAACCTTTCCACCAGTCCATTGGCCTAGGGATGATATGGGGTGGTGAACTTATAGGTAACACCACATTAATCCCAAATTGCCTTTAGATAGGCAGACATAAAATTAGTCCCCATGTCTGAGACCACTTCTTTTAGAAAACCCATTCTGGTGAACACACCAAGTAGGCCTCTGGCCACTGTGGGTGCAGTGACCGTTCTTAGGGTATTGCCTCTGGATATCTGGTGGCACGGTCCACTACCACCAAGATATATCTGTTTCCTGAGGCAGATGGTGGGTCTAGGTGACCAACAATGTCAATCTTTTACCTCTCAAAGGGAGTCCTAACAACTGACAGTGGTATCAAGGATGCCTTTGGCTTTCCACCTGTCTTGCCACTGGCCTGATTGGAGGTACAGGAGCTACTGAGCTTCTTTACTTTGGCAGACAAGGTAGGTCTATAAAAATTGTTGACCACCTTATTCCAGGTAGTATGACTCAAAGTGAGAAGAAACTCTCAATACTTCTGAGGGACTGCTACTCTTACTGTTGCTCCTAGTTTGGGGTCTCTGGCTTTGGTTTAGAGAACTCCATCAACCCAGTAGACCTTGGGGAATCCGCTGACATCACCCTGCTCTTGCCTAAAGGCAGTCTGTCACAAGTCCTCAAGGGTGGGACACTCTCTTTGTACCTGAAACAACTCCTCTCTGGTGTGTACATCGGCTCCTTCACAGATCTTGCAGCGCTAGAATCCCAACCTCAGAGGCCAAATCTTCCCCCTTAGGGTTGGATTATTCCTGGATTGCCTGAGCTGTTTGGACTGACTCACCAGACCGTGATGTGCAGTCTGTGACTTATTCAAAGCACATACCCACTCAGGGATGCCCAGCATATTTACTTTGACCTTCCTTCCCACGACTGGCCAATCAGAAACTTCAAGAGAATTTCCCAGTAGACACTCTACTAGGAAGGCAGGAGACACAACTACCTTCTTAGGGCCAGTCACACCTCTCCATTCCAAGCTAACCAATGCCATGAGATGGAGCTAGACTCTGCTGTCTGTATAGGTTACCTGGTGATACATACCCAGTAGGATCTGCTCTGGAGAAGCCAGTCTGTCCACAACCATGGTCACACTAGCTCCTGTATCTCTCAGAGCCTCAACCCCAGCACCGTTGATTTTAGGTTTCTGCCTATTCTTCTCCTAGCTTGTTGATAAGGCTGCCAGGACTGCAACTCTCACCTCACCCATGGAAACTAAAGTTACCTCAGTGTACACCCTCCCTACCTCTGGGCTGAATTCTATCCACACACCTAGACTAAAAATCCCCTGGGACTGCCCTTCAGTGCATGGCTTCTCAGAGCAGACAGCATCTCCTCTCTTGTGTCCAGGCTGATGGTCAAATAACTTCCCCATATACTCCTTCTCCTTGAAAGTGGAATAGCTCAGGGACCCACACCTTGTGCAGGTGTTTGTGGACTTTTGGAAGGACTCTTTGGCTTTTTGTTTTTAATCTTAGTTACCCAGGGCTTTTCCCTGGGAGGGTACTCGTCCTTCTTTCTTTTGATCACCTCCCTGGTTCTTTTTGGTCACCCTTTTGTGAACCCTCTCATCTGCTGTCTCACCCTGTTCCCTGGGAGCAGACAGTTTAGAGTCAACTAGATTCTGGTCCAACTTCTCTGAAGGACAATTACTCAATATGTGCTCCTTCCTGAACACATTGTTTATCCCCTCATAGGTACTTACCTGCTTACCCATGTGAAAATGTGGCCTGGTATATGATGTCACTAATTAAAGTGGGCTCCTTGCACCAGTCCAAATGACCTGTATGATGTATGAGGTCTAAGATAACCTTTAGAAAGCTATCCTAGTGGTAGAGGTCGACAGCAGCCTTCAGGCTTAACCTTAAAGGAATGTAAAGCAGCGTGTTTTACCAGAATATCAGCTCCTGAATTAACTAAATGAACGAGAACCACACGGTAGTTATATAAAAATATGTATTTATTAATATAACACTCTCTACTATCCCCTACACGAGGATAGCACACAAAGCACACAATACAAGATCAATAGAACCGTTGTAAGTAGCACAATACACAATGGACTCCAGGGGGGGACCAAACCATATACTAAAATAGTGGTATAACAATCACAACTGGGATCAAGACAGGGTCTGGAGTACTTAGAATCACTGGGACCCTAATTAACCACCCGAGGTGAGTAGATAGGGACCCCAAGGAGGATGGGTGCAGTGTGCTACCATGACACTGGGCTTCGTACAATTCTATTGGGAAGTCGCGTTGCAATTTTAAAGTTTAAGGACCCTTCTAGGAGGACTTCAAGAAAACCCTTTGGAACTTAAGAGGTTGGTGTGTCACCCCACCCATGGATTTCATAGTACCCGAGTTACCTATTGCAGAGGGGCCGGGTGCATATGTCTGGAATGGTGTCGGAAACTGCCGTCGTTCTCAATGGAGGGCTGTGAAGAAGTACTGCTGCCGTGAAGGTGAAAAGGGTCGGTGGAATCAAAGCCTGGATTCTGGAAGGAAGGAAACTGAAAGCAGGGGGACAGAGTCTGGGTCACTTCAGGGTGACCAGGGGCTCCGTAGGCGAATGCCCACCGATGTCGGGTGCTTCAGGTGCAAAGTAGGGATGCTTGACTCTGCAGCCACGAGGACCAGGAGATGTTGATGATTACCAGGAGCCAGATGTGAGCTTTCCCACGAAGGATGTCGAGTGTTGAGGGGTCGGTGTCCGGCTGGGGCAGCAGCAGGCCTTGGCAAAAGCAACCCATGCAGGAAGGTCAAGCAGGTTATGGTGTGGACCAGCAAGGTCCAGGGGACTCACCGAGCAATGGGGAGTTAGGGCACATCAGGAGCAACCACGAAAACCCAACATAAATCAAGATGACCCTCAGAAGGACCCACAGGGTGAATGACCAGGAGTCGCAAGGGGACCTTGAGCAAGATTGCAAAGTACCAGCCAACGGAGCACTCGGTGCGAGTAGGCTGGAGTTCTTTGGTGCAAACACTGCTCACAGTCAGGACTACACGGAGTTCAATGAATAAGCTCAGGAACTGCCAACAAGCATATGCAACTGCAAATGGACAGGATGCACAGGGGTTCAGGTTACGCTGTCCCCACGAGGGATACTGGCCTCAAACCTGCTAAGAGGGCGTATCAACCTCAGGGACCTTTGTAACCCACCTCCTGTGTTGCTGAAGGCTTTGAATTTTGCAAGAGATCTGGAGCAGCAAACCGGTCAGTTGCGTTGAGGTGCCTGCAAATGCAGGGGACTGACTCCTTCACCCAAGGGACATTCCTCAGTTGTACACCACAGGTCCTACGCGAAGCCCGTATGGAGCAAGGGCACAGACAAAACTTCAGATGGAAAGGGGTACGAAGTCGAGCCCAGTCGAGGTCCAGAGAAGTCCAGAGTATCCAGATAGTCGAAGTTCAGTGGTTTCTTCCTGTAGAATCTTGTCCACATAAAATCTAAAGTCTTACAGCCAGGTAAGCCCTTTTGTACCCATTGGAAAGGGTTGGACGGATTCAGGGGACCCTCCTAGGGGATGGGCAGGACAGAGGGGAGGTTACTGCCATGTGCTTTTGTCCAGTTTTGTGCCAGAGCAGGAGCCAATAGCTCCCAGAACTGCTTTGTATTGGACTATGCACAGGGACACCAAATGGGCCCCAGGTGTAGACTTTCAGGCGCTCTTGGAGTGCACCGGCCCAGCCCAATACACTAAATCCTGTCTGAGAGTTGGTCACACTCCCTGTGACAGGATGCCTATTGTGCTGCCTTCCTCTGATTGAGCTTGGATCACCAGCTGGAGGGCATAAATGTGTCTCTGGTCGGCAGCATCCATTTTGGGCTGTTGGGGTCGAGAAAGAAGGCAGCGGATAGACTAACAATAACAATGGTACGGTTATACAGGAGCGCACAGCGTGTGTAAGAATGTACATAAGAAAATTGATCAATAAACCACTTGGTGCTCAAGGCGGAGTTGAGCAGGTTACCACTACTCAAATAATAAGCCAAGGCTAGAAGCAATTCAAAATTCCACCAAGCACTCAAATTGTAAAGTTCCAATAAATCTGAATCAAAAGTATCTCTGAATGATCAGGTAATGTTCTTTTCTTTTCTTTATTCCAAATTTTAGCGTCGCTTTTGAGGCACAGCCAACACGTGTTTCGTCTTGTCAGTCACAGACAAACAGACTTCTTCAGGGCATCAACGAAGGTTCAAAATTATTCAATTCTCCTCATTGAATTCAATAAGCTAACCGCTGTAAAGTATTCATATAAGTAGCACGCGGAGCTTTATACGAATACTCTGAGCAGATATGCGATATTGGAATTACTGACGGATTACTTGCGAATTGGATGACTCTGAGAGTTCTGACTCGGAGTGGAGTGTGTTTCTACTATTTGGAATTTACGGAATCTACTGCCATATTACTATTACATTACTTGGATATTACGGACCTTGCTACTTATTATTACTATTCGTGCTATATGACTTATCATACACTTATATGAATATATAGACCACTGACCCCAAGAAGTTCGCTTCAGAAGGGTGTAATCTTACCTTCCACACCTGTTTCTGGTGTGGAGGTATGATTCTAAAGTGTTTGATACCAAACACAATATGTTTCTATGCAGCTATTTTCGAGATAGCATTTACCGCGAGGTTCTAATGCATGTCAACCTATATGTGTAGCTGAGTCACAGACAACTCTGGAGAATGCTCTACGAAGGCTGTAGAAGGGCTATGCTCATGCAGGGGAACCCTCTCACATAAAACCCAGCACCCTGCCTTCAGGATTGATAAGGCCTGCTACAGGGGTGACTTATATGTTTTAAGTATAGTGACCAAAAGATATAGTGAACCTATATCTAAAGTAAGTGGTGCAAGGACCAGCTTACAAAGGTTGCAGTAGCAGACCTGTTGTTCCATTTTGCATGGTCTCTCATGGGTGGTATAATACATGCGTTAGTCCATGGGAGGCCTCTGGGGTACCTATGCCCTGGGTACATGGGTGCGGGTTGGCCTGACAGTATCTACATTCCTTATCCACTTTCTACCTTTCACCCTCTACCTTCCATTCCCCATTAGATATGTTAGCTATGCTATGTGCAAATAAGTCATGTAATTGTGTAATCACTATTTTTCTCCTATGTTTATACTTGGCTCCTGTAACTGATAATATTTTGTAACCTGTAACTCGCTGATCCTCATGTAAAGTGCTCTGACACCTCCGGGTCTAGCCAGCACTATATAAAACTGTGCCAATAAGTAAATACCATATACTAGGGATTTATAAGCGTACCCCAGTATTTAACCTGGTGTGTACTGAAGTACATGCATGACAACTTAAAGGAGAAAGCAGATAGAGTAGGGTCCCGATTTGCAAGATCCCAGTCAGACTAATCAAAAACAGTGCAACATCAACAAAAAGTGGGGGTAACCATAGGAAGCAGATGCTACTTTCCTACAACCCTGTACCCAGCCCTCATGTAGGAGAAGGACTCAGCTTCCTCCCCTTCTAAGTTCAAGAGCCATTCTCTCCCAGCTACTAGATTGATTGATTGATTCGTTTATTGTGTAGGTATTAAAAACCATTACAAAAAGATAATAAAAATACATCAAAGTTTAGAATTAGACACGATACATACATGATTAAACATTAAAATCCTAGGTAAAAAATGATATTCGTGGAACTACGAGAATGATATCAATGTTTAGCGGAACTGTTCATGAAACTGTGAAATTTAAAGTTTGTATCAGATGTGTACAGGAGTTCCTATTTTTTTCCTTAACTTGGTGACGAATTTGGTCAATCTGTAGTGAGACAAGGTGCCTGAGCTAACATAATGCCACTGGTGCAACTTCTATTTTCATTATACCAATTCCTCTTTTTTTCTCTGAACTCATAATAAATTTAACTAATCTGCAGATAAGTTGTGGGTCCGTTGTGCATAGAACTTGTAAAATTGCGGAGCGACAGGTACGAATTCCATGTTCGTTGAACTTGGGTTTTAACCAGCTCCGGCGTTCAAGATCCAGTGCAGGACAGATGCAGTTCAGATGAATAAAGTCTTGTTTGGCGGCACCACATAAATCACATCCCTTGTAGCCTGATGTCCTCCATTCCAGTCGATCGGCATTTGTTGTCAAATTGCCCATCCTTAAGCTGAGATATTTGAGTTTGACATGCGGTGGAAAGGCATAATCCAATAGGCGGCAGGTTTTGACTTCTTATATGATTGTAATGTCATCCAAGCATGTGAGCGATGGCTAAGGATTTTTTTGTCATTGATTAGTGAGTGCCTTTTAGCCGCATTTTTAATCGCCAGTTTGAATGTAGGTACAGATAACTTAGTTTGTCACAGAGATGCTAGTTCAGTGGTTTCTATGGAAAGTTTTAAGAACTTGGCGTATTGGGAATTGGGACTCATTTGCATTGCTTCCCACATTGCGGAGTTTATTACAATTTCCCTATTCATCCAGATGTCGTACCAGAATTTGACTGTTTCATATTTTTTTTGCAGTATTTGTGATTGCAGGCCGAACTCGAGACGGACCTGTGCCGGAGAAGCATCACATGGTAAACTGAATACACGCTTATAGACTCTTGTTTGAATTTTGAATAAGAGCTGTGCACTCCTTCCGTGATGTAAGACGCTGCCATAGGCTATTGTAGGAAGTAACTTGGCCTTGATGACTGTCAGGAGAGGTTTGAACAAGGGGCCTTTTAATTGCTTGGATAAACTGCTAAATGAGTGTAGCAGGGCTGTCCCCTTCTTTTCGATGACTGCAAGGTGCGGCGAGAACTTAAGGCGCCTGTCCAGATGAATTCCGAGGTATTTATAGCAATCCACTACTTCCAATCTCTTGTTGTCTATTACAAGGAGTGGCGGTGCTTTACATCGACGAGTTATTACCATGATCTTTGTTTTTGTGCTATTTATCTCAAGAAGATTCTGTTTTGTATATCCGGCCAGTTCATGCAAAAGACGTTGCAGACCTATTTTTGTCTAGTTAAGGAGGACCACATCATCGGCATAGGAGAGGTGTGTTAATCGTAGTGTTCCAAGCTTTGGTGGATGGGCATTGGTCCCATCTAGCCTTGTTGTCCGATCGGCCATGAACAGATTGAAAAGATAGGGGGCCAAAACGCAACCTTGTTTTAATCCATCATAAGTGCTGATCTTGCGTGTTAGCCGGTGCCCATTATCGATCTTTACCTGCATCCAGGTATTGGTGTATAAGTCCATAATTGGGTTTAGGATTTTGTCCGGCAAGCCCTGGTGCTTTAATTTAGTCCAAAGTAGTTGTCGGCTGACACGATCGAAGGCCCCCTTGAAGTCTACAAAGCATGCATACAATACTTGGTGATTTTGGATGCTTTTTTCGGCAATTAAACTTAGCGCCATAGCATTTCCCATGCTGCCTGTGCCGCGGCGAAACCCTGTTTGATTTACCGGTATTTTGTTGTTGGCTTCAGAACATTTTGTGAGATCCTTTAACACCCGTGACGCGTAATATTTCGCTTCAGCATCAATGAGTGCGATTAGGCGATAGTTGGCTGGGTTTTTACGATCTCCTCCTTTGTAGATCGGGTTAATGATCGCCCCTCTCCTGCTTTCTGGGAGCCGACTTGTGTTGTTTACTGATCTGAACAGGATATTAAAACTACGGGCCCAATATTGGGGGTCCTCCTTATAAATCGCCTGGGGGACTCCATTGGGTCCTGGTGCACTGTCTTGTCTGCTACTCTTTATTATTAGCAATATTTCTTGTTCTTAGCTTAGTACGTCTTCTAGACTTTGCTTGTTACAGCCTGACCTGTTTGGATGAGCAGATGCTGTGGTCTTTAAATTTACTGCATTTGGTGATTTATGTATTGTAATTTCCTTTATAATTGGTGGTGTTAATGGATTTATTGAAAAAGTATCTACTAGATGTTGGGACCATATCTTTTCCGTGATGCAGGTCATACTTGCTGTTTGTGCTATTCTGTTCAATGAATTTACTTGTAACCAGAATGCTCTGGAATCAGATTTGTTTATGTTGTGTAATAATTTGGTCCAAAAGTCAGTGACTCTGTTTTTTTTTTCAATCCAAATGTGTTTCTTGTATTGCTTCTTTATTGATCGAACTATCTGCCAAACATTGGAATTTGAGCTGTGACCTTGGGCTAGTCTCATTGATTTCCGAAGGCGTCTTCTTAAGGAGAGTGTAATTTTGCTAAATTGGCCGTTTTTCTTTTGGTTAGAATTCTTGTTGAAACTGGCACCAGTCTTAGGTAATTTGTTCAAAAAGGCAGACCATGTTTGTGCACACAAATCGTTTTCCTCGATTAGCATTTGAAATAGATGCTTTGCATCCTGGGCTATTTGGGGTAGTGAGATGCTTGTCCACCTTAAGCGTTTCAGGTTGATTGTTGATATTTCCCCCGCTGTTGATGGGGCTTGTTGGTGTTTCAACGGCGAAAGTTTAATTTCGATATGCTGCATTGAATGATCACTGTCTGGGGAGAATTTGATGTGGAAGTTTTTGATTAATCCCAGCAGTGGAAGCGAGACTATGGTGTAATCCAGGATTGTGGTTGTATTTGGGCCTGTATAGGTGGTTGAAGGCGGTTTATCCTGCTTGAGTCTTCCATTAAGCACTCGCAGCTCTTGATACTCAAGGTCCCACATCATCTGTTTGCCCACATTATCAATCTTTTTTGCGGGCGGAATCTCCTGTCTTTCAACGGCCCAGAATTCGTTGGCAGTGGTGATGTTGTCCTCATCTTCTGGGAAATGTATGAGGTTAGCATTGAAGTCGCCTGTTAGGATTATCTCCCAAGCTGGTTGTTCGAGGCGGAAACTGGATATAACGTTATTAATATGTTTAAATAGTTCTTTTTTTGCTTTTGTTTTTGGGTGGGCATATATATTGATTAAGATAATGGTTCCATTGCTGGCTAGTAATATCCTTTCGAGTTTAATGATTTGCATGTCTGCCGTGGTAGCGGGCAATTGAGAGGCCTCTATATTTAATGCGGTGGTTATGTAAGTCGACAAACCCCCCTTTGCTCGCCCATGACGCTGAGTGCGGTTAGCATTGACATGAAAGCATATTCTACCTGGAACGTCAATTGGCTCTGTTTGCCAAGTTTCCTGTAGGGCTATAATGTCATAAGTGGCCCAGTTGTCCGTTTTTCCGTTATCATTTAAGATCTCTTTTGCACCAGCAATGTTCCAAGAGAGAACCTTCAATGTACTTCGTTCGGTTCTGTCCATCCGGCTGTAGGTTCAGTCTTCGTTTGTTCCTAGGTTTTGTCTATTCTGCTGTTTGGTTGCAAAGGATTCTGCACCCATAGCACCTTGTAATACTGAGTATGTTGGTCGACTTGCCCTTATAAGTTCCTCTATTTTGACGCATTTTCTTAGTAGGGGAGACGGGTATCCTGGCATTTCCTCTTCTCTAATTGTGATCCCCCACGCTTCGAATTTTGTACTTTCGTGGAGTATCTCGTTGACGATTTTTGCATTCCTCCATGTTGTGAGGGTACCTTCCTTAGCTGTATTATTGCCGAGGTTAATCAATTCTATTGTTAATAGATCGGCAGACGTTAAGTGGTTAAGGCTCGGAATTGCAGATGTAAGGTATGGGATATTTCCTCGATTTAGGTAGTCTTGTTTACCTTGTCTTTTATAGTTAGGGATGAAGAGTAACCTTCCCTTTGTGGGAAATATTCCATCATGCGATTGCTCATGTATGAACTGTATTTGATCATTTATCTGCAAGTTCAATGTTTTATTACTTCCATTCACCTTTATTTCACTTGTAATTTTTGCTTTTTGGCTCTTGTCGCCATTCCCAGTTTGCTCAAGTGGATTGTTTGTCTTGGTCTTTGATGTCAGAATTGTTCTTTTTAGACCACGCAGTTCTGTATTGGGCATATTTTCGTTGGTGGTAAGTGCTGGATTAGAGCCAGCCCCTATAACTTTTTCCGATCCTATGCTTTCTTGTCGATCATATTGCTCTGTTGTTGTTTTTATTTGTAATTTGTCCTGCATGCTCTTATCGGCACTTGTTAGGACTTGTCTTGTACTTATTTTGTCCCCTTTATTCAAGGTCGCTTTTGCACTCGTTGTTGTGTGCGGGATAAGAGATACTTTGTATTCAGTGGTATTGCCTTTAGTCACTACCCTTTGGCATCTCTGGCTGTTCGTTTCATGCCTAGTGTGCTTCTGCTCCCTTATGTGATGTTTGAAAACTTGCCGAGTGGTCAAAAAGTTTTGTTGTAGTTTATTCCTATTGTTTTTTGGCTCTCCTTTTGTACTTCCCGGTGTTATTTCCGGTTGTGTGAAGGCATAATCGGCACTTTCCAGACTCCAATCTGCACTATTTGATGTTGTGGATAACGTCATGCGATTGGCGTTGTTTGGGTCCTCTGTAACTGCACTTGTAACATAGGGAGTCTCCGCTCTTTGTTTTGATGTTTTTGTTCTTGTATTAAGGGATGATTCGTTACTGATTGCTTCTTTCATGTTCTTCTGTTGTGTTGCGTCTTTGAAACTGTATATTGGAGGTCTTTCATGGGATTTTGCTGTTTTTGGAGACTGGTATAACCCCTCTTTGGTCTCTATGTTGGAACTTACTGAGATTTTTGGACGATTAAAAATCGGGAAGTAGGTCACGGCCTGCTTTTTTGCGGGTATTCGATTATGCAGTTGATTTCTATTTTTTCTCGCACGTTTTTTCTGCCGTTTGGTTAAAGGTTGTCTATTGCTCGAGTTTATTTCCCAGTCCTGTTCAAGTTGTGCTTGTTCAGTTGATTCGACGCTATGGTTTTTCCCCACAAGTGGGTTAATTCCTGTTGATTTTTGTTCTTCTGTTGTTTCATCAGGTCTTAGTTTTAACAACTTATTGTGCTTCACTTTTTGATCTGTTATTTGTTGTACAACTGCTGTTTTTAAGTCTCTATTCCTATGTTCATGTTTAACTAATTCTTCAGTTGGTGCATCTTTTTGATCAGCAAAGGTAATGAGATCTCTTTCATTTGTTGTACTATTGATGCCCTGGTTTGCCTGCTTAAATTCCTGTAGTTTATCTTTGAGTATTAAGGGTAGCACCTTTAGTTTTTCTAATATGGGACTACAGGTGCATGTTGGCGGTTGTGACCATGGGAGGCTCTTATCATTAAAGATGTCGAATGTATTGACCATAGTGTCCAATTTTTTGTTTATGCGAAATATATGTTCCGATATTGTACTCATTAAGTGTATTTGAATGTCAAGTTTGTCTGACTGCATATTCAAAGTTTTGATTGATGTTTCCAGTATATTGCCCAATGCACTATGTAGTGTGATTAGGGATTCCAAGTTTTGATTGAGACCATGCTGTCCTGCTTGCTGGCATTGGTTTGCTTTGATATTGTTTTTTGAAGTGGGTTTGCGGTGTGGGTATTCCCTGAAAGTCGTAGTTACTTGGTGATCCGCATTTTGTTTGTTAGATGGTCTTGTATTATCAGAACCTTTTGCGCGTATTAAGTCGTACGATGCTAATGCACTTGATATTTCTATAATTTCTTGACGGCAGTCAGCATCCGTACGATGCAGCGTGTTTGCGGCTTCTACGTCCTGTATCGACCCGCTAGATATCTCGATTTGGTTTTTATTTACGAGATCCAGGATCGATTCATTGTTGGGCCCGAATTCACTTATCTTCTTATCTTGTTTTACATTATGAAGTGTTGTGCTTTGTTTCTCGTCAGAGTTAATTTGGGACTCCAACCAGGCTTTACGCGCCTCGCTCTTTTTGCTGGATTTTGACATTATTTGATTTAAACATGACCCCAATCATGGTGTCGAATGATTATTTGGTTGTTCCTTATGAGTGGCTTCTAAGGTGCCAATGTCATGATATCCGTCGTCGCAGCGGGTGGCCATTGGGCGGCCTACCCTCGATAGATCTAGGTTTACATCGCTTGTTGAGTGAACTGGCGTTATGGATATTCTTGTAGTTCTATGAGAGCTTGTGTGCGATATACGCTTTCCCAAAGATTTTTCTCTCGGGCAATCCATAGTCCTTTCCAATATCCTTCCGGTGACATCTGATGGCATTAGTTGTTTCAGTTGTTCTTGAGCCATTTCGTCACTTATGTTTTCCATGTGTACTTGGGCTTGTGCTTTTATCTTGTACACATTGTTTCCCTGGGCCATTTGCTCGCACTCGCCTGATTCTTCTATTCCGATGCCCTTTTCCACATCGATATGTGGACAGGGCGAGGGTGTCTGTGAGACTATGTATGTGGAGAAGTGTGGCTCAGGGGTTAGAGGCAGCAGACCCGGAAGCTGAGGTTGGTCCAGGACCAGGGTTCAATTCCCGCCACGGTGGGTCTTGGGCTAAAAATTCCACGGACTCGATAATTCTCGACCGGTGCCTCCTCAACTCACGGGTTCACACTCTGCGACTCTGGGCAATAGCTTGCTTAATCTCCACAACGGCCCCTCGCGGCGGGATGCCTGACTTTCACCTTGTGGATACCCTGCTATCTCACAGGGGAATACCAGGAAGGGTTCCCTAAGCAAGCGCCGGGAAACCCACTGCGGGTAGCTGTGCGCTATATAAGTTCAACTACATTTACATTTACATTTACTACTGCCTGCGTGGCTACTTTGCTTGGTGTCATAGGTTTTTGTAGTCCATTTGGGGTTACTGGCATTGAGTAGATTGCTGTTACATTATCTTTCAAAAATGTAAATTTGCCAGTCGACTTCATGGAACCAAAGATGGAATAGGTAGGTGGGATTAATGTTGTATTAGAAGGGTTGACTACAATGTCTTCGGAGGGGGTAGTGAGTGCTTTGATTTTGGATTTTTGTTTCGTGGGCTGTGGGGGGTTCCTACGTGTCCTCCCAGACCTCATTGTTCCAATTCAATACCTAGGCCTCACACTCCCCTATTGGACCTTGGTGCTTATATAGGACCTTAGTGTTTATATCCTATAATTAGTCCTGTACGGGGGATGTTGGTTTTAGGTTTGAGGATATTTATCCTGAGCAGATAATGGAGTTGTTTGATTTAAGAGGGGTGGCAGGTGGCAGGTAACAGCAGATGGTGGCAGATGGTGGGCTGGATGAATCTGTCCCAAGCTGCCCCTTTGCACTCCACTTCAACTTTCGAGCAGTGTGTCCTTTTCTACTGCACACCTGCACTGCCGCTGCTCTGCTGCTTCTGAACCTGACTATTCCACAACCCCCTTCATTGCTCCTCACCGGATTTGCTGGTGGCTCAGCTCAGGCTCGGCTCCGGCTCCAACTCTGCTTTTGAACACCTCGGGGGTGCTCCGTCAGTGCTATGCTTCAGATTTTATGCTCAGTATCTGGGATCATAGGCCGGGCCCCAATACCCAGCTCTTCCTGCACCCCTTGCTTGTTCTTCTTGTTCTCCTTGCTTCGGGGGCTCCCGAACTCGCACTTCTGGGTCCTGGGTCCCAAATGACAGCAGGTCCCACGCGGCTTGCTCCGCCTGCCCTGCTTACACCCAGCCCGGTTAGGACACAGCACGGCACGGAGCGGACACACCAGGACACACCAGATGGCTCCGTGCGCTCTCAAGGGCTCTTCTGTCAAAAGCCCGATTTCATCACCTGGCTCATCCACGGCCCGCGACGCCTCAGCTCACCTTTCCGGTCCCGGCTTCCGGATCCCGGATCCCGGCTCCTTGTGTCCTTGTATTCCGGCTCCTAGTGCCTCGGCTGTGCCCGCTGTAGTGACTCCTGCACACGCGGCTTATTCTCGGCTTTGCTCGCTGAAACGCCGACACGCCGACTCGCCTGCCTGCACAACTCGACTGTCCAACTCTACGAGCAGCAGCGCCACCATCCGGATCACTGAGAGCAGTTACTAGAATCTACTCCCACAATAGTGAACTCCAATATTGAGAGCTCACCCTCCTCATCCTAAGGACCATCTCAAATGCTGTCAGCCATGTAGCTATATAATCACCCTCCAAATATTTAGGGACAAATCCTTTGGGCAGCCTTGGGTCATACCAATCACACCTAGACACGTCAGCCTCCTCTTCACTGCCACCATCTCTTTATTTTAGTTAGGGCCAACTTCTCTGCCTCTAAAGCTAGGTGGGCTAACTGGTACTCAAGATGTCTTTCCCTGAAGGACAGTTCTACTCCTCCTGTGGTGGAGCCTCTCCTCCCACTAGGTCCATGCAGGCCCCAGTTACTGTGTAAGTGGAAGGACGCTCTTCCTCATCATTGAGGATGGAGGGGTCAACCTCCCATCATACCTCTGGAGCCTCATCTGTCTTAGAGGATTGTTCTGCAAGCTGGGTCTCTGCCCAGGCTGTACGAGACTTCACCAGCTCTGACTTCATAGTATTTGCAGAAGCTGGAAATTCCTTAGCACTACACAACTACCTAAGCTCTACTACAGTGGCTGTGGGAAAGCTAACCAGCTCAAGTTCCATGGTATCCCTATGTTTTGGGTCACACATAAAACTGATGCAAAGATTGAGGTTAGAACAATTTAGAAAAAAAATAAAAAATGAATGACTTGATATTAGTCCAAATTAAAAATCAAAAACAATTTTTCGACTAAATGAACTTAGAGGATTTAGAAGTGCTTCACTTATATTCTGATTGTGTTATTAAACACAAGTTCTGGATTCCACAACTGTGCACTAAATGTTGAAAAGTGGTATATTAGTAGGTGCAGGTAGGTACCTACAGCTAGTAATAACACCTCAATCACCAATAAGATCCAGGAAACTCTAACCAAATAAAATCCTTCTTCAACCCTTGGTAGCTTAGCTGATGAGCAGTCAGTCTTGACTTAGGAGACAGGTGTGAAAGCATTAAATATCACAATACATAAGCAGGACATAAAGCACAATACAAATCCAACACCAATCTGTAAACATAGAAAATACTTTTGTCTTTAAAATGACACCAAAACACCAAAAATCTAACCTCAGCTATCTTGTCATGCTGGCTAGGGGTGCAGGAAGTGGGGTGTAACTTATTGCTGAGTTATGTGTGCTTTGCCTTTTGAAGGCCAGTTTGGCTACCCAGCCCTCTTCCTGCCCTGCATCTACTAGCAGTGTATCCCCTTCCACCAGATGTCTCTAATGTTTCAGACCCAGGCCTCTTCACACCTAATCAGGGAACATCGTGGCTCAGACTGTCAAAGGCTGGCCGATCAGAGGATGCTGTTATAGGGCTGCTATAGGCAACTTCAGAAAAGCAAGTTCTACAACTACCTTGTGGGGGGAAATCTTGCAATATTATCTACTTGAGCAGAAAAAAAATTAGTATAGGGGCTGAAGAAAGGCAGAATGGCACCTGACTTCAAAGATGGATAGATGCAAATCTGACTGTGTAACTTATCAATTCACAATTAAAACATAGAATTCAAACATCAGGACACCCCTTAATGTTCCCAAAAAGAATCAAACAATCAAAACTAAGCATTTTACAAGCTCACAGTGTCCACCGTCTTCTCATGATTCTTACAATGGAAGATTTCAGTTTCATGACTGTTGAGTACCTCTCTATATTCAATGGGCCTAACCGGTGGAGCTAAATGAAGTCCACAACCACTCGATACAATGCTGTGGGCCGGAAGTCCAGAGTGACCTCTGCCCATTTATCTAAGCTCTCTGGCCACGCCTGGCCAGAGAGTGATACAAAGTAAGCAAGCCTTTACGGGCTATCATCCGGGTCCCACCTGTGCGGTGCACCAATACCTACATCCCTTCCCAAGTTAGTGTTCCAACAGAATAAAACAATTTAACACACAAATTCTTTAAGTCTTTGACAGGGTTTGGCCTCATATTGTACTTCTGTTAGCAGGACCTTTGACTCTCAGTGTGGCTGTGAGGTGTCTCCGGTAGTGCTCACGTTAGGCTGTGTGGTAGGAGGTTGAGGATGGTTTTCCACGGTTGGCTCTTCGGCATGGTGCGATGGGGTGCCCTCACCGGCACCTCTCCTCCTTCCGCAGGTCTGAGACAGTCTTGCTCTCTGGCTGAGCGTCAGATTCTTTGGAACCAGGATATGTTTCACAGAATTGTTTCTTCTTCTAGCTGAGCTGTGAGGGCAGTGCCATTGATTTTTAGAACAGTCTACGCCCAGGTTCATATGCTGTTCTGAATTTCCCTCTGCTGTGACGGTACTTCCTGGAATGAAGACTCGGGTCTTAGCTCTCCTCCACCATCTGGCCCACTCATTATTTGCTATTCATTGTGCTTGAGTACTGGTAGGGTCATATGGCGCTGGTACCCAGCCATCAGCTACAGGAATGGTGTCCCGGCGGTGCCCAGCTAGCATCAGGGACCAGGGTGATCTCTTTGTAGTGCAATGCGAGTACTGCGTTACTCACGCAGGAAACGCTGAAGTGCGGCTTCAGGGTCAGACTTTTCCACCATTGCAATTTGGAGGATCTTGTTAAGTTTTCAAATGGAGTCTTCAGATTCGCATTTGTCGTGCAGCCATTGTGGGGTGATCCAATGATGGTGGACTCCGAGTAGCGGAAGTAAATGTCTGAATTTTCCCCCTTGAAACGGAGGTCCATTGTCTATCTTGATTTCATAGGGTAACCCAAAGAGTGCAAATGTCCTCTCAAGAACTGGCTACAGGTATGAGAACGACATGAACGCGATTACTTCGACTACTAGGTATTTTGAAAAACTGTGTAACAGCACAGCAGTTACTCGGGCCGTCTGGAAAACTCCCAAAGTCAAGGGTCTCCTGTGACCATGGTGATATCGCTGGATCTTCTGTTATCACCGGGGCTGGTTACTCTTGGCTACTTGTGAGCTGGCAGGGTCTGCAGTTCCTTACGAGGGCATCCAGGGCTGCTTCTAGCCCGGGGAACCAAACTGTTTCCATCATTCGTGATTTTATCCATATGATCCCTTGATGTCCTTAGTGTGCAAGGGTTGTAGCTCTTTCTAGGAGGTTTGTATGATTAACAACCTGGGATCCTCTTAGTATCACTCCGTCTGCTGCTGTGCTTAGTTTGTCACGCACCTTCCAGAATTTTCCATGTCATTCTCTGTCAAGTCCATTCCAGCCGTTGGTGCTGTTTAGGAAATCCTCCCACAAGCCTTTCACTCTCACTAGCATGGGGTCATTGCTAGTCTCTGTCTTGATCTCTTCAATGGTAAGAGGTCAGGGGCATGCCTACTCGGATACCATGTCGACATACTCTTCCGTTTCCAGATCATGATCATAATTTTCCACTGCTAGGTCTGGAGGGTGCTGTGACAAGAAGTCTGCAGGATTCTTCGCCCCTGGACGATAAATTAGTTTCATTTGATAATGCTGCAGCTGTATGGCCCAGCATTCAATTCTTGGTGGTGGATGTGGTGCTGTGCCTCTGAGCATTGGAACTAGTGGCTGGTGATCTGTTACAACCCTGAAGGGGTGACCGCTGACGTACAGGTGAGTACAGGTGACAGTCGTTGCAGGCCCACTTGATCGCTAACGCCTCCCTTTCAATCTGTGAATAGCGCACTTCTGTTAGTGTGAGACCTGTGCTCATGAATACAAGAGGGGACCATGTGCCTGGTTTGGTTTCTTGAGTCACAAGTGCTCCCAGGCCAACAGGACTGGCATCTACCAGGAGCTCGGTCATGAGAGTATCATCGAAGTATTCCATGGTCATCTTCCCCAAAAGTTCTGTTTTGATCTTTTGAAATGCTTCTTCGTCTGCTTTGCTCCACCTCCAGGTAGCATCTTTCTTTGCAGGGCTCGCGTGGGGTTCTGCTGTTGTGGCCAGGTTCGGTATGAACCGCCTGCAGTTTGTGGCCAGAAAACTTTGAGTCTCTGAAGCTGTGGTTGGTGCAGCGACTTGCTGTATGGCCTGAGATTTCCACGGGTTGACTAGAACTCCTTCTTGGCTGAATACATAGCAGAAGATTTCAATTGATTCTGGAAGAACGAGCATTTGTCTTGATGGAGAGTCACTCTGTGATTGACAAGTCGTTGGTGGGTAGCTCAAATATGGCGGTGGTTTTCTTCAATGGTCGCTGAATGTATTAAAATGTCGTCACTGACATTCAATACCCCCTGAAGCCCTGAGAGGATCTCTCAATGGCATTCTGTAATATCTCAGCCACTGATGAAATCCCAAAGTTCAATCTTTTGTAGCGGCACAGGCCTATGTGGGTTAAGAAAGTTGTGATGGTCCGACTCTCCTTCGCTAGCCTCAAATGATGATATCCAGCGTTCAGGTCCAGCTTGGAGAACCAGCAGGACCCATTCAAGTCTGCTATGATGTCGTACAGTTGGTGTTTTTCATGCTTGATGTCCTGGTTGGGCAGGCGCATGTCTCTGCACAGCCTAATTTTTCCGGGCTGCTTTGGTTTCTCAGATATCACCATCGGTGAAACCCAGGGTGTCGGTCCAGTTACTTTTTCGATCACCCCTTGTTGTTCTAGATTGTGTTGTTCTTGCGGCCACAGGTGGAAGGGTATGCATCTGTGCTGCAGGGAAATTCATTTCACTGCTTTGTCTATGTGAAGTTTGATTTGAGGTTTTTCCTGCTTCCGAGTTCCGAGTCCCTTGAAGAGTAGTGGGAATAGTTCTAAGACATCTTCTGTCTGCAGGGTCTTGACTTCATGGGCGAATGTGACAAGGCCAAGATCTTCAGCTGTGTGACTCCCCACTCAGATGACGGCATCTTGGTCTGCTACATGGAAGGCTGTGGTAATTTCGTGATCTCCTGACTTCACCTGCACGGTCATCTTGCCCTTGAGGGGTACAGGTGTTTGGCTGCCATAGGTGAGGATCTTAATGTGCGATGGCATCAGTGTAGGCTTCGGTTTCACTCACTTGTACTGTTGGCTCCTCATCACATTCACGGATGCCCCGGTGTCAATCAGCGCTGTTACCTAGGATCCAGCAATTTCGAGGGCACAGCTGGGCTGTAGGCAACTCTTCTGCTTTAGGTCACTGGCAAATGAGATGAGTTAGCACTTGCCTTCCTCGTCTGTGGAGGAGTCTTCTAGATACTCTCTCTGCCAGGTTGGTGTTCTGGACATCTTCAGGCTTTTGAGTTCTTCGAGAGACAGGTGCTTTACTGCTTCTGATAGTGGTCTACTTCTGTGAGCTCCCCTGTTCCTTTGATCCTCTCTGCATGCAACAGCAAAGTGGTTGGGAGTGCCACACTTCGAGCATGTTAGTCCTTATGCGGGACATTCTTCTTGAGGATGTTCTTCTTGCCCACAGTGTCCGCAGCATGATACTTGTTTGCTCATGCTTGGCCACCAGCCACGAGTTACTCTATTCTGTATGTGCACTGCATCTGCTCGTTCAGTTTTGATGGTTGCTGGTTTCTCTGATTGCTGGGTGATGACGATGTCCATCGCCATTGCTCTTGCATCCGATAGGTCATGTGACCGTGCCAAGATAAGTATCTCTTCGAGAGTGATACCCAGTTGTAGTAAGGATGAGGGTATGGAGGAGTTTGTTTCGGCATCCCTGGATGGCTTGTGCTCTGACCTCCTTGTTTTGGTCATCGGCCATGTACATGCCAGGTAGTTCTCTTAGCCGTACCTGGAATGCATTCATCGACTCTCCTTCCCTCTGGCAGACTCAACGAAGCTTGAATCTTTAATAATCGGGGTTCAGCTGAGGAACGAAGTACGCATTCAGGGCCCTGACCGCTGTGGTGTAATCATTGGGTGCTCCTGGGTTTGGTAGCTGAGTGAATAATTTGTATATCTCCTCTCCCACGACTTCAGGGCTTTCATCCGGGTCCCGCCTACGTGGTGCACCAATGACTACAATGACCTTAATAAATAGCTTGCAAGTATAGTTCTAATCAGCATACTAGTGGAACTAGACTACTTAAATGAAAAATGTTTACCAGTAGAAACACATGTTGGCAGGAAAAAAGGGGCGCTAGTGCCACACCAATTTGTTTGGCTAGGTCCCCACAAAAACCTGATTGCAAAAGTCAGGCAACCATTATCAGACATGTTATGATTCCCACACTCATTTGGGTTTTTGCTGCTTTGTGATGCCTAGGAATTTTGCTGGTGACATTGCTTCGGTACTTAAAAGATTTACAGACTGAAATTTGATTACACAAATAATCCTATCTAAAACGTAGCTATAACGCAGCTGCAGTAATAGCAGTAGGGGGAATTTGTAAGCGGCAATAACAAAAAAACAAAATACACTTTAGCATCTCCATTTTCAAATCACATTGCATGTCCGCAAAATGAAGAATTAAGAGAGCTAAAAATATTCCTCATCTTTTTTAATGAGATTGGTATTAAGTCCACCTTTCTCAATTCATCAGACTCTCATTTAATCACCACAAGCCCTTAGCATTTCAAAGCTGGTCAGAATATGCATGTTGATGTTTTACATATAAATATGATCATTATTCATCAAATTAGATTCTTGGAGTGGACAAAGTGAGATGCGTACATAATCTACGGCATAAATACTGAGATAAGCAGTAGCAAGCATTGAGAAAAGTGATTTTTTTTGTTATTTACTAACACTGCGTTGCAGATGTCTGTCATGCACTGGGTCAGCTGGCAATATACCAGAAAGCTAATTAGTTTATGAACTTCTAAAAAAAGTACCTAATTCGAAAGCCACTTATTGTATGTATTTCTTCTTATTACACTGGTCTTTTTTTCAGCATCATTACACAAAAAATATGGATCATCCCCACCTAAATTGAGGGGCTTATTTACAATTTACACCACTGGTGCAGCACTTTCAATATTGGAAAAAGTGACATTTCACGGCGCAAGGGGCTTTTGAATAAGCCCCTGAAAGTGGGATTGCTCGATTATTATAGTACTGAAGGGCACATTTATCAAGGTTTTGCGTCATCCTAGTGCCATGCAAGATGATCAAGAGGAAAATGCCTTTGAGAACAGTTTTTGTGCAGGGAGGTGCCCCTTCCTGCACAAAAAGAATCCTGCCTGCACCACAGGCACCCTTGCAACATGACTCAAGGGTGCCTGCATTCCTGTTAGGCTGCCAAAAGTGTGCCACTATTAGGAAAAGACATGAATGCCCCGTATAATGGTGAATATGGTGCATTTCTGCCCTTTCGCTTTAACACAGCACTGCAAGGTGGTTTGCTGCATTGTGTTGAATGAATTTTCGTTAAATATGGTCCTGAGGATTTAGATGTTCCAAATGCCATTCTCTTTAAGTTTGCGTTTCTTTTACTGGCGTCTGCCTCCAATTCAGTTGCCTGCAGGAGCACATTTAATCTCCACGGAAAGCATGAATGTAGAGGGGCTCTCAATCAGCAACCTGAAAACATTGCTTCATTTAGGTCAGCGCCTTCCAGCCATGACTTCATAAAATCTTCCTTCACATTTTGGGTCATATTTGATCTCAACATTTGCATCCAAATTGAGTTTTGCACCTAAATACAATACACAGTTCTTTTTTCTTTGCAACAAGTGTATACCTAAAAGTGATTCTTAAATATAAATGTGACTTGTATGAACAAAAATGCAATTTATGCTCCCAAAACACGTCAATACTAATGCTAATGTTGCGCCAGGGGTGATTATGGACTACAGCGTGCTGTCAACCAAATATTATGTCATTCATATTCAAAACACCCAAATTGTACATTTTTGAGGAGAAGACAAGTAACTGTGAATAAGGCAGTAGATGCTACGCTTCTCAAATAGTGTAACTGGAGAGAGTTTAAATTCCTGCACAAACACCATATCAAATATTGAATTTCGTTTATATGGTTTTGTGACTGAATTCATACAATAAGATTAAATAATGATCGAGCGATTGATAATGAGATTCTACAGCACGCTGTGAGTATTCAGCACTTGTAATGAAGATTGCAATGCAAATACAGGTCTGTGCTCTGTACTGGTCTTGCTGTTTTTGTGATTTTTTTTCTAACATGTGGTTCACAGTTCTATATGTTGATAATGTTAGTTCTGAAACCTATTGGATTCTTTCTTTCTGCATTCTAAGGTTTTAGTGTGCCTCCAAGATCTTTATTATCAATCTCTCATACAATATTAGGATTTTTGGGAAGTGCTGTAACTGCACCAGCTATCAGTTCTCGTTTTGATCGTCACATTTTTGTAGCCCGTTAAGGAAATAACTGACATTCATATCATCATGAAAAACTCTCTAAGATTTGTGTTACTGCAGCTAGGGAATAATGTTCAGGCCATTTTCGGTAAAGCTTCCCCATGCAACAACTTGTAACAATAATCTTACCATAGTAGAGGTCTCACTTTGTGGGATAGTAAGCCGTCAACTTATTAAGATTGTCAACTTATTTAGAAAATCTTGTATGCTATTCATGTCTATGCACATTCTAAATGGAGGTCCCTGTGTATTAATCAATTTAGACTAAAAAGTAAAATTTCTAATCAAATAATTTCTTTTATAACTACTTGAATAAAGTAGTGGGTCCCGCACCCGTGGGGGTAATCCAAAGTTCAAATACTCTTTGTGTGGAGAAAGTACACGTTTTACTGGCATGCAATGAGATATAATCTTCTGAGCCTGGATATACAATTCAATGAGGCTGTCGTGTTTTCCCACTGGGAAACGTACCTCAGGTGCGTTGCCTGTGTCCAAATAGGAATAAACTTCAATCAAAGTTCAAAATCTTGATAAAAAAGCTTTTTATTTAGGTCATAATACTCGTCATTACGATTTCCCGAAGTAATTCAGTCATTCATGTGGTGACGTGTATTAATGAAGCATCATACAATAAGGTGCAAATCATCCCCAAAGCATTTTGGGCATTGTAAATGCCCTTGGTCAGGGGTTCTGTTCCTTGAAAAATCATAAAAGCAAGAATGAAATGGCAGTGCCAGGAAGTGGGTTTACCACCTGTCCCCGGTTATCAGTGAAAGTTTCAGTGTAGTTGAGTTGCAAACTCCTATGCGAAATAACATGCAACAGCGTATACAACAAGGACCCCCTGAACAATAGATAGTTCAATTCCTAGGTCAGGGATAAGTATATGTGTGAAAGAACAAACCTAGGCAAATATATTTACTTGTCTACTCAATGATCGATGGGAGAAAGACCATTTCCAAGATTTAGAGTTCAGTTTTTATTGTTGTTACATCGAGGTGTTTGTTTTTGAAAAAAATTGGAAAGATAGCTTTTTTAATAATAGAAATTAAAATTGTCAAACTATACAATAGATGACAATGAAAAACCCAATATGAGAAGAAAATTGTTTAAAAAAAAACAAAGAAATATAAAAACACAATGTGGCACAATGGTAAATTCGGCGCGCGTTTCGGTGAACCGGCGCCTTCTTCAGGACAGGCCACTTAATTACCTAAGTAAAGAAAAATACATGATAAAATACAGTTATTTAACTAACAATACTTCTAATAATCCACATAATTGTTTTGACATCATCATAGTAGACAGGGGGGGGGGGTAGAGAGACAACACAAAATTCCTCTAAGAATGTATATACCAATAATATGACATTAGACGTCAGAAATTGGGTATTCACACATTCATGAACAAGTGTGACTCAATAGCAATAAATGTCTTATAAGTAGTGTACTTCAGTGCTCATTCTGATACAAAACCAGTTAGTACCTATATTGATATAAGCTAAACCTTATTGTAGATGATGGAAATATAGATACATTATCTTAGATACTTACAGTAGTATATAGGGATACCATCACATCCACTCTGGCCTTAAATTTGACAGGTCTGGCCTTAAACTCTGGCCTTAAATTTGACAGGTCTGGCCTTAAAATCTGGCTTTCAATTTGACAGGTGTGGCCTTAAATTTGACAGGCCTTAAAAAAATGACAGGGCCTGGTCGCAGACTGCTGGCCAGAAGCACTCTGGTTTTAAAATGGGTGACATGTAGGGTTAGTCCCAAAAGTGACAGGCTTGGCTGCAAAACATGGGGTAATTGTGTATGTGTTTAAAAAGTGCATAGAAAAAGTGTGTGTGCATGTAGTAGGGAAATGTCTGGGCATGTTTAAAACTGTGGGGGTTTACAGACAGCTGTTGGTTGAACAGTTGCTGAGCAGTCCTGAGTCCCTATCCCAGGGCCTGGGAGGTGTTTTTATTTTTGAAAAAAGGGTCTTTCCTAAGAAGCAGCTGATCGTAAAAGGGGAGCTTTAAAATGTAGTTGGTGGGAAACCCATAGTATGTATTAAAAGCACAACCAGGGTGAGTTTCCCAGGAAGGCTTGGGCATGTTATAAAATAATAAACCACAGCCACCCCTGAGCTTTGAGATGCAAAAACAGACAGGTGGTCTGTAGAGCCAAAGCTTCCCATGAGACCACTGAAACAGGGTGACAGCTGTTAGGATGTAATAAACACATCGCAAAGCCGAGGGTTCCCAAAATTGACATGCCTGGCAGGAAAATTGACAGGCTAGTCCCAAAATTGACATGCCTGGCAGGAAAATTGACAGGCTAGTACCAAAATGTACAGGGCTGGCAGAAAAAGTGACAGGCTGGCAGGAAAATTGACAGGTCTGGTCTTAAACTGGTGGCCTTAAACAAAATGACAGGTGGTGGGGTTTGGGACTGGAGATAGAGCCTCTTCCCAGGATAAGGGCCAAACAGCTTTAACACCTGAGACCTTGGGGAGCGACTTGCCTGGATTGTTTTGCTGCACAGAGCCACCCCAGGAACCTAAGGCAAGAATTGACCTGAGCCACTTATCCCAGATTGACGCCACCTGCTACAGTGTAATGGAGGTAAATATGGGATGGTGCAATGCTGTATGTTTATGGGTGTTATTTAAAGTATTAGGGGTGTGCATTCACGGTTAACAAAGCTGTAGTCCATGTTTCAATATGCTGAAGACACAGTTATAAAGCATACTACTCTGATAGAATTAAATGTAGCATGGGAATGATCAATGGCTAGAATGAGGCTATCAATTTAATAGGTGCAGCAAAAATTATGGAACAGAGAACACACATTTTACTGGAGAATATGGTCAACCAGGATTGATCAGGTTGATAAACTATAATTGTTTGGAGATTTGGCAGGAAAGAACCGCAAGCTTTAAATCTCAACTACATGCAGCAACGTTTAAGACAGCATTCCTGTACCACACACTTTATTACATTTCAATCTGTATCACACAACGACATTGTCCAGCCTGTTATGGATTTGGTACGATTGTTTTTATATGGTTCCTTGACAATTTGGGAACAGATGAGAACAGGACTGGTAAAACTTTATATTTTCTGTTGACTTAGATCTTACTTATGGAGGCATTTGAGAGTCAAGTTGGGATTAATGAAAATTGAGTGCTAGTAGATGCTTCATTTATTAAATATTGCCATGCTCTTCAAAGGGTCACTAGCAACACTCTAAAGAACTTAGAGTGATCTAAGTTAATTACAAACTCAGAACATGTGCAGAGGTGAACTGTCTGTCAAAAGTGAATTATGAAAAGATATGGGTGCTAGGGCACTATTTCATATGCATGTTAGAGAAAGCAGTGAAGAACAACTTTAAAATTGCTTCTTTTGAAGGGAGCTGGAGAAATGCAGTACTCGTAAAAGAGCATATTTTGTGCAAGAAACATATAGCCTCTTTCCTCAGGTACATGTAACAAATGCTGCATAGGTAGCTACAGGATAGAAATTCATAATTCATGAGGTTTAGATTGTTATTGTCACTAGTAGCTTACAAGGGGCAGTTTGGAAGAGTAGGACAGTGACATAATGTCGCTGTTGTCTCTGTGGAGCGAAATCAGAATCTCTATTATATCTGATCTTTATCTGTGCGGTTCTTAAAACTGAATATGTCAGATTGTCAAAGCCACTTTTTTGGCATTTGTGTGGTTCTTAAAACAGAATATGTCAGATTGTCAAAGCCACTTTTTCGGCATTTATGTGTAACTAACACTAATGTAATGCAATTGTATATAGCAAACACCAACTAAAAGATGAGTGGCAGAACAATTACATTTGTATTTTAACACAAACAAAACATTGGAAGAGGAGTTGACCTAATGGCTAGGGCTGTTGACCTCGAATCTGGAGAACTGGTTTCGAGTTTCGGCTCAACATCCTGTGATTCTGGGCAAATCACTTAATCTGTTAATCTAAACAAACAACATTTAGCCATATACTTTATATTCCCAATACTGTCTGACCATGTTCATGGACCTCATTTCCACGGCTACTAAAGGATTTATGTTGAATTAATTAAATCACTTCAATTAACTAGAGCAAAATCGCATTCATCATAAAAAATAGTGCATTGCGCGGTTCTCAACAGTGCAATAACTTTCATTACATTCCTGGAACGAAATTGCGCACAAATACTTACTTCTAAAAACATGGAAAATCAAAGTTCAAGCCACAAGCTGCCCTATGTTACAAAAATTAAAATACTTTGTTAGGCAAGTCTCTACGCCCATCATAGGTAAATATGATAACACATTCACTTTACCTCGAGGATTCTACAACAGATTCCTGATTTTTACAATGGCAGAGAGAATGCTGCTGTCCTCCCTCCTTGTCTTCTTTTTAACAGAGTTTTATATAGCATGAACTTGACCCGAATCGTGTATCAAAGCGCTTTACATAGCACCAGTTGAATTACATGAGGACACAATCATTTTTTTTTTTTTAGGCACGGGGAGATTAAGTGATTTGTACAGAATCACAGGATGTTGAGCCGAGACTCGAAACCAGTTCTCCAGATTCGAGGTCAACAGCCCTAGCCGTTAGGCCAACTCCTCTTCCAATGTTTGTGTTAAAATACAAATGTAATTCTGCCACTCATCTTTTAGTTGGTGTTTGCTATATACAATTGCATTACATTAGTGTTAGTTACACCTAAATGCCGAAACAATGGCTTTGACAATCTGACATATTCTCTTTTAAGAACCACACAAATGCCGAAAAAGTGGCTTTGACAATCTGACATATTCTTTTTTAAGAACCGCAGAGATAAAGATCAAATATAATAGAGATTCTGATTTCGCTCCACAGAGACAACAGCGACATTTTGTAACTGTTCCACTCTTCCAAACTGCCCCTCGTAAGCTACTAGTGACAATAACAATCTAAACCTCATGAATTATGAATTTCTATCCTGTAGCTACCTATGCAGCATTTGTTACATGTACCTGAGGAAAGAGGCCATATGTTTCTTGCACAAAATATGCTCTTTTACGAGTACTGCATTTCTCCAACTCCCTTCAAAAGAAGCAATTTTAATGTTGTTCTTCACCGCTTTCTCTAACTTGCATATGAAATAGTGCCCTAGCACGCATATCTTTTCATAATTCGCTTTTGACAGACAGTTCACCTCTGCACATGTTCTGAGTTTGTAATTAACTTAGATCACTCTAAGTTCTTCAGAGTGTTGCTAGTGACCCTATGAAGAGCATGGCAATATTTAATAAATGAAGCATCTACTAGCACTCAATTTTCATTAATCCCAACTCGACTCTCAAATGCCTCCGTAAGTAAGACCTAAGTCAACAGAAAATATAAAGTTTTACCAGTCCTGTTCTCATCTGTTCCCAAATTGTCAAGGAACCATATAAAAACAATCGTACCAAATCCATAACAGGCTGGACAATGTCGTTATGTGATACAGATTGAAATGTAATAAGGTGTGTAGTACAGGAATGCTGTCTTAAACTTTGCTGCATGTAGTTGAGATTTAAAGCTTGCAGTTCTTTCCTGCCACATCTCCAAACAATTATAGTTTATCAACCTGATCAAGCCTGGTTGAACATATTCTCCAGTAAAATGTGTGTTCTCTCTTCCATAATTTTTGCTGCACCTATTAAATTGACAGCCTCATTCTAGCCGTTGATCATTCCCATGCTACATTTAATTCTATCAGAGTAGTATGCTTTATAACTGTGTCTTCAGCATATTGAAACATGGAAATATTTTGGCCACCCACTTTAGTAGGAAAGTGCCTAAACCATTTTTGTCTGAGTCCCATATTAACCGTATATGGATTAAAGTACAAAGGGGCCCTAATCCAAACCGCATTTGATTAGCAATCATTGTTGACCATAGAGACATCGCCAATCTTACACACATATTCACATTTTCCAATGGGGGAGATGTATTTTCTGAACTTTTTAATTTGTTCCATAAAATCTTCTGAATTATGGTCGAAAACATATGACTACAATTATGTTATCAAAGGTTACTGATCCTTTCCAAAACCTAGTTCGTATTGGTAAAAATGTTTTGTTCTACCCATACTTTTAATGATCCAGTAACATTTTTTTTTATAAAGCTTTTTCTCACTATGTAATAATTCAATCCTCCTTTTGATGTGGATTTTGTTGACCCCCTTTTTAAGCGGGCTTGGTGCTTATTTTTAAAATGGGGGTCTCATGCCCCACACTGACACCACGACCTCTGGAGCCCACCCAAATACCCCCGAGCAGCGCCATTCTCAAGCAGGCTCGGGCTTATTTTTAAAAATGGGGCCTCATGCCCCACACCGCCACCACGACCTCTGGAGCCCACCCAAATACCCCCGAGCAGCGCCACCCTCAAGCGGGCTCGGGGTTTATTTTTAAAACGGGGGCCTCAGGCCCCACACCAACACCACGACCTCTGAAGCCCACCCAAATACCCCCGAGCAGCACCATCCTCAAGCGGGCTCAGGGTTTATTTTCAAAACGGGGACCTCAGGCCCCACAGCGACACCATGACCTCTGAAGCCCACCCAAATACCCCCGAGCAGTGCCATCCTCAAGCGGGCTCAGGGCTTATTTTTAAAACGGGGCCTAACACCACAGGCCACACGGTCCAGAGCCCTCCAAGGGACCCAGGGGGCTCAGGTGTCATTTTTATTTATAAATAAAGGGGTTGCAAGCCACATACAGACCCAGACAACCATGGTCACACTACAGCCTGGCCATACATACTGGAGGAACGCCCTGCAGGATCTCCTACATGGACAACATACCACTGCTTCTGACACACCCATAACAGCGGCTTGGTGAGTACAGACCTGTATTATTTATTTTGACATGTATGCATTGTATATTATAGGGGGTACTCGCTCACTCTTACACTACTCCCACCATCTGTGTCACAGACGTAACAACCCTTTACACCTTTTTAAATACATCTACATTGCAAATTATGCCTTTTAAAAACAACTTCATTGACAACATTATTCATGTTAAACAAATCACATCGCCTTAAAGATTAATTAAAACAGCGTACATACCAGCCTACATAGTACTATTTAGCATTTTTTTAAACTACAGCTTTGTTAACCCTGAATGTACACCCCTAATACTATCAATAACACCCATAAACATACAGCATTGCGCCATCCCATATTTACCTCCATTACACTGTAGCAAGCGGCGTCAATCTGGGATAAGTGGCTCAGGTCCATTCTTGCCTTAGGTTCCTGGGGTGGCTCTGTGCAGCAAAACAATCCAGGCAAGTCGCTCCACAAGGTCGTTTGAATGTTTGTTTGTGCAGGAATACTTAATAATGGGCCTCAGGTGTTAAAGCTGTTTGGCCCTTATCCTGGGAACAGGCTCTATCTCCAGTCCCAAACCCCACCACCTGTCATTTTGTTTAAGGCCACCGGTTTAAGACCAGACCTGTCAATTTTTCTGCCAGCCTATCACTTTTACTGCCAGCCCTGTCAATTTTGGGACTAGCCTGTCAATTTTCCTGCCAGGCATGTCAATTTTGGGACTAGCCTGTCAAATTTCCTGCCAAGCATGTCAATTTTGGGAACCCTGGGCTTTGCGATGTGTTTATTACATCCTAACAGCTGTCACCCTGTTTCAGGGGTCTCATGGGGAGCTTTGGCTCTACAGACCACCTGTCTTTTTTCGCATCTCAAAGCTCAGGGGTGGCTGTGGTTTATTATTTTATAACATGCCCAAGCCTTCCTGGGAAACTGACCCTGGTTGTGCTTTTAACCCCTTCGACGCTCATGACGAGCTGGGCTCGTCATGAGGTAGCCTCCTGGCACGCTCATGACGAGCCCAGCTCGAATCCGCAAAATCCAGCGTACGGGCGGAAATCATGCCGCACGCATGCGGTTAAAACATACTATGGGTTTCCCACCAACTACATTTTAAAGCACCCCTTTTACGATCAGCTTCTTCCTAAGAAAGACCATTTTTTCAAAAATAAAAACACCTCCCAGGCCCTGGGATGGGGACTCAGGACTGCTCAGCAACTGTTCAACCAACAGCTGACTGTAAACCCCCCCAGTTTTAAACATGCCCAGACATTTCCCTACTACATGCACACACACTTTTTCTATGCACTTTTTAAACACATACACAATTACCCCATGTTTTGCAGCCAAACCTGTCACTTTTGAGATTAACCCTTCATGTCACCCATTTTTTTGTGGCCAGCAGTCTGCGACCAGGCCCTGTCATTTTTTTAAGGCCTGTCAAATTTAAGGCCAGACCTGTCAAATTTAAGGCCAGAGTTTAAGGCCAGACCTGTCAAATTTAAGGCCAGAGTTTAAGGCCAGACCTGTCAAATTTAAGGCCAGAGTTGATGTGATGGTATCCCTATATTCTACTACTTACATATGCAAGCATTCAAAGATATTCGATAATAGCTAGACAAAAAGGATTTATTGTATATACTTCCGAGTTATATTTGATGATAAATTTTATCTGAAATAAATAGAAGAATCAAGGTAATAAGTCTTAATCAAAGCATGACTTTTCTTAATCTCATTATTTACTCAATAGCCTTTACTTTTACTTACTTCATTTCTCTCTGCTAAGGTTGTTTAGATACCGTCTGACTTCGTGACATAGGTAATAGCAAGTCTGGGAGGAAATAATTTTTCGATCTTCCTTCTCTGTTAACAATGGAAGTTTAAAATAGGTCACGGGATTAGTTCTTGCCCTATTTTTAGGATAAAAGCTATTTTATTCCTAACTTTACTCCTTCAAATGGAACAAATTACGTGAATATTACTGGAATGAATTATACTAAAAAGTATGTCATTTTATATTTATATTTAAATACTGCACCCTATTTTAGACAATGGAATAATTACCAGATTTCTTATAGTGACGAGCTCAGCCTTCAAGTTCTTGAAAGATCAATGTGGAACGAAGCTGTAAAGAAAATTCAAGAAGGCGAACCGAGAACAGAATGAGAGGCACTTTAAAACTGAAACATTCTTAAAAACCTCCTACAGGAATAGATTTTATTAGAGCTGAAATGCTCAAGGTAATCCACCTTTAATAAAGAATTATTTTGCTATTAGTTGAAGGCGGGCATAGAAGAAAATCTGATGTCGTCCTTTATGAAACTATAGAAACGGGATACATTTCATTGTGTTAATCTCGTTAGAATCCACAGATAGCGGGATCTAAAGCAAATATAATAGTAAGCACAGATATAAATGTATACTAAAACACGCAAGGTAGAAACAAATCACAATCAATGTCTGTAGACAATTACCTAATTACGAATATTATCGTGCTTGGCTTCCGTGGTAATTCGTAAGGATCGAAACACGATGCTATAAAAAGAGCAGAGAAAAGAACCCGATTTTAGTCTACCTTATTCTTAAGATTGTAAAAATTCTCAACGGGTATATGGGACCGACGCTTAAACACATACCTGTGATGAGGTTGCACGGCAAACGAACACAGAGGCTAGCAGGGAAACACAGCGTCTGAAGTCACTATGGGCGCAATGTCAAAAAGATATCACAGGTGTGTTTACTAACGGAGCTTTAAATACTCTTAGCCTAATAGACCAGCGTGTGGCGCTATTTACGAGTAGTGTGTGTGCAGTAGCAGTCTGTTCGTTTTTACTCTCCCGTTTTTGTATTTGAGTTTATTTTAATTTTGGGCACTTATTCCTTGATTTTAAAATTGCCTGGCCCACATACCCTCATCTCTGTCATCTCTACTTGCACCCTAATTGGTACAACTCACCGCTCTTTGCGGGTCCTTCGCCCTGTCTCGAGGCGGCCATCTTTGGTGAGTGGGAGCAGCGTGCATCAGTCCTTTCTCTACCTTGCTGGTTGAGTATATAGGTAGGCAACCTCGGTCAGCGCGGTCCTTGACCAGCGTGTGGCGCTATTTACGAGTAGTGTGTGTGCAGTAGCAGTCTGTTCGTTTTTACTCTCCCGTTTTTGTATTTGAGTTTATTTTAATTTTGGGCACTTATTCCTTGATTTTAAAATTGCCTGGCCCACATACCCTCATCTCTGTCATCTCTACTTGCACCCTAATTGGTACAACTCACCGCTCTTTGCGGGTCCTTCGCCCTGTCTCGAGACGGCCATCTTTGGTGAGTGGGAGCAGCATGCATCAGTCCTTTCTCTACCTTGCTGGTTGAGTATATAGGTAGGCAACCTCGGTCAGCGCGGTCCTTGACCAGCGTGTGGCGCTATTTACGAGTAGTGTGTGTGCAGTAGCAGTCTGTTCGTTTTTACTCTCCCGTTTTTGTATTTGAGTTTATTTTAATTTTGGGCACTTATTCCTTGATTTTAAAATTGCCTGGCCCACATACCCTCATCTCTGTCATCTCTACTTGCACCCTAATTGGTACAACTCACCGCTCTTTGCGGGTCCTTCGCCCTGTCTCGAGACGGCCATCTTTGGTGAGTGGGAGCAGCGTGCATCAGTCCTTTCTCTACCTTGCTGGTTCAGTATATAGGTAGCCATGTCAACGCGCAGCGGTCATGCGCAGCGGGGACGCCGAATTGACGCCGGAGTTACGCCAGAGTTCAGCCCGTCTGTGCCCGTCCGGGCCCAGACGGGCCTAGGGCCTGTCATCATGCCCGTTCCTCTGGCGCCTCCTACCAACAGGTTACGATATGGGAGGGATGTTCTTATCTCCTATCGTTCGCCCCACCCTACCAGTTGTTGTTTTGCACAGGAGGGAACCTTTCCTTTCCTACCGTGTAGAGCCTGTCTGTCCGGCCAGAATTTAGTGGCGGGGAAATCCGCCCTTTCCATGGCTCTATTAAACTGCCGGTCCTTGCCGAGTCATGCCATTGAAATTAATTCACTCATCTTGGATCACGAGCTCGATGTGTTGTTTCTTACCGAGACTTGGCTCTCATCCAGCTCTGGCCCTGATATGGTCAGAGCACTCCCTCCAGGTTTTCTTATATCCCACCTTGATAGACCTATAGGGAGGGGAGGAGGCATTGCTATCCTTTTCAGAGACACGCTGGCTTGTAAGATTCAGATCGGAGGGGTGACTGATTGTGAGAGCTGTCAGTTTTCCCTTCGTCTTTCACCTACAGTGTCCTTGGTAGGCTTGCTGATTTATCGCCCTCCTGGACCCTTGGGAAATTTCCCTAACTCTCTCCTAGAAACTACCGCACTTCTTGCTTCCTCATCTGCCAATTTTGTCCTTCTCGGGGACCTCAATATCCATCTTGATGACCCCACCAATGTCGTGGGTGTAGATCTTCTCGAGGACCTCAAATCTTTTGGAATCAATTTGGCCAACTCGGGCGCGACCCATGAGAAGGGCCACTTGCTAGATCCCATACTTTCAAATCTGGACTATCTCAATTCATCTCCGGCTCTTGCCCTGCCTTGGACAGACCATTTTTTGGTGTCCGCAAAGTGGCAATTTGATAGTCCAGTAGCGGTGGCCCCAAGGGTTCAAATCTTGGAAAGAGCCTGGTCGAGGCTCATAGTTGATTCCTGGGCGGCACACCTGGAGGCTACGCTACCCCCTCGGGGAGTCAACCCGATCAGTGCTGATGCCAATTTTTACATCTGGCTCTCGGACTCGTTGGACACCCTCCTTCCAAAAAAGAAACAACTTACGAGGGGGAAGAGAGTGGGTTCGGCGCCTTGGTATTCGTCTGAATTGAGGACCCTGAGGAAGGGATGCAAGAGGCTAGAGCGGTCCTGGAGAAGAGACTGGAGTGAAACGAGCCGGAAACAATATCGTGCGGCTCTGAGCAGTTATAAATCTGCTATTCGGGTGGCAAAATCGGGATTCTTTGAAGAGAGAATAGGCTCTGCGGCCAACTCTTCCAAAGAGTCGTTCAGGGTCATAAAGGAACTACTGAATATCCCCGAACCTCAGGTCATCAACGAGGACCCACGCAAAAAATGCATAGAATTGGCCTCCTTTTTTAAATCCAAAATCGACAACATACTGGCTTCCCTTCCCCGCCAGGGGGAGGCTTCTTCCTTGGATGATAACTTCAGTTCCCAACTTAGGATGCGATCAGTGGAGCTGGCCTCTCTCGGTCCGGTCACTACGGAGGAAGCTCTCTCGGTTTTGAGGACCATGAAGAGTGGTTCCCCGAAAGACCCAGCACCTATTAAATATCTTAAACAGGTGGCTTCTACCATCGGCGGCCCAGTGACGGACCTTATAAACTTGTCCCTCACTCAAGGGATAGTCCCCCCCAGTTGGAAAGGGGCGGTGGTTAAGGCTCTTTTGAAAAAGCCTAACCTGGATCCCGCCGACCTCGCCAACTTTAGGCCGATCTCCTTGCTGCCGGGTATTAGTAAGGTGGCTGAGAAGTTGGTAAACAGTCGCCTGTCGGACTTCCTGGAAGCTAACTCCCTCCTGGGCGATTCCCAAACGGGTTTTCGTCCCGGTCAGGGGACTGACACCGCCCTGTTGGCGGTCGTGGAGAATGCAAGGAGCATTTTGGATTCGGGGGGATCAGTGGCAGTGATCCTCCTGGACCTCAGTGCTGCTTTTGACACCGTGGACCATCAGGTGCTTCTCCAACGGCTGTCGGGGGTGGGGGTCACCGGTGTGGCTCTCAAATGGTTTGCTTCCTTCTTGGAAGGTCGGACATTTGAGGTGTGGGAAGGCCATGAAAAATCATCTACAATCCCTCTCCAGTGTGGGGTGCCACAGGGCTCTTCATTGAGCCCTACCTTATTCAACATTTACATGGCCCCCCTGGAGAGTGTGGTACTGCCGCTGGGTATTAAAATCATCAGCTACGCTGATGATACTCAGCTGGTGGTTGGCCTTTCCCAGTCGGCGCATCATCCCGACCGGCTGCACTCGTGTCTGGAGAAGATCTACACGTGGATGTGCAGCTCAGCGCTAAAGTTGAACGGCTCCAAGACGGAACTCATGCTGCTGGGGAACTCCTCTCCATCTTTGTCCCCCAGCAGCTGGCCTGACTGTCTGGGACCGGTACCCACCCCCAAGCAGGAGATCAAGAGCTTGGGGGTGTGGCTGGAGCGGGGCCTTTCGTTTAAAACGCATGCTAAAAAGACTGCTGGCGTGTGTTTTGGCCTGCTCCGCTCAGCCCGGAAGATCTTACCTTTGCTCCCAGCATCCACTAGGAGGCTTCTCATCCAGGGATTGATCATCTCGCGGCTGGATTTCAGCAACGCGTTATTCCTGGGTGCACCTGAATCTACCCTGAACAAACTGCAGCAAGTGCAGAATGCTGCTGCCAGGCTCTTGACGGGTCTCCCCAGGCGTCAGTCTGCTCGCCCGGCGCTGAGGGCTCTGCATTGGCTCCCTGTTAGGGACAGGGTGAAATTCAAATCACTCTGTATAGCCCATAAAGTTCTGCATGGGGTAGGCCCACCTATTCTGGGGGAGATGGTCCAGCCTTACAAGGCTCCTCGCTCTCTTCGCTCCGACCATCAACATCTTCTTCAGGTCGGGAGGGTGAAGAGGGCTAGAACTGGTGGCAGAAGGTTTTCGATAAATGTGGCCACTTTGTGGAATTCACTGCCCCTACAACTTCGTTCGGAAGCTAGTCTTCTCCGGTTCCGCAAACTTTTAAAGACGTTTCTGTTTTCTGCTTAAACCCTGCATTATTCTTTGGTAGTGTTATTATCTGGCGAGCGCTGGGATGCCTATTTGGTAACCAGGCGCTATACAAAACTCAGAATAATAATAATAGGTCGGTAGCTAAAGCAGTGGTCACGTGATGCAATACATCACACCGAAGTGTTCCCTTTCATAGAGATAGAAGAAAGACTCTCTCATAATCTTGTCGTAGATGTCCAAAACAGCAAAAAACGGGAATATAGAGGGTCAATAGCCCCATAGATAACCCTGCAAGCACCCGAGACGAAATAGCCTCAATATGATGATTCATCTATTTATAAGAAAAAGACTCCGAAATCCAAATTCATAAATGAATTCTCTTTATTTAAAAATGATGATTGTATTTCTACATAAATAATAATTATGACTATTTCATATATCAAGATACTAAACATAAAACTTAAAAATGAACTAATAAGACTCTAATTCCATCTAATAAAAAGGAAATTTAGATAGTGAGCAGTGGCATAAGGGGCAAATAATACATTCTGGCAGGATTATATAATCGTATTTTCCCAGGGGATCTCACTGTTTAATCTATTCCTGAAAGTGTCCAAGGAAAAAATCCAAAAGACCTCACGTTTTTTCCTTATGCGTGCACCGCCTTTTGAGTCTGGAGTATTAATTTTTTCCAATATACGCCATTTAAAGTCATCTGGTCCATGGCTACAGTCAAGGAAGTGTTTCACCATAGGTGACAGCAGTTTCTTGGTTCTAATCGCAGAACGGTGTTCCGTTAGTCGAACTTGGATGGGCCTTGAGGTTTCGCCCACATATCCAAGTGAACACGAACATTGAACGAAATATACAATATTGGGCGTTTTACAATTCCACATATTAGTGGCATACGCAGTATATCCATTGTGGCTGAAATTTTCACCCTCCAAGATACTAGGACAGGATTTACAGGTTGAACATTTTACTGTTCCCTTAATCGGTCGGTTCGTGTCAATGGACTTCTGTACGAAGGTTTCTTGGTACAATAGTCCTGTGAAACGGGAGTGAACGATCTGATCTTTAACATTCTTGTTACGCCCATGGGCGAACAAGGGATTATCTTGTTTCTGATCACGAGTACAGTTACTATTTAAGATGTGCCAATTCGAATTGATTATTTGCTTCACTTTTGCATCTAAAGTGGAATGTCTAGTGATACAGACTTGTTGTTTATTTTCCTTATTTTATAATGACACTGTATGGGAGCAAGATGCAATTGTTTGGAGGTACACTTCTAAATCAGAAGAAACACATGTAGGAAAGCCATTCGGGAAGGGTTCAAGACTAGATTTACAAAGCAATTCGTATTTAACAATATCTGACGGTTGCAAATGAAATCTTTGTTTTAAGTCTTCAAAACATACAAAGTCATTATTATGATAAATATATTGAAAATACAAAATGCCCGCTCTTATCCATGAATTCCAAAACTTTGTGTGACAAACTAATTTTACTGAAGGGTTATACCACAGCTTTAAGTTCAATGTATTAGAAATAGAATATTGGAAATTGAATCTAAATCGTGTGAAATCAATATAGTAGGTTTCAACATTACTGATTTCTTTAAAAAAAATAGAAGAATTGGACAGTGTAAGTAAAGCAGCTAGTGGAAAAGATAATACTACATTCTGCTCAATGCAAAACCATGCAGGTAAATTAGTAAGATCTAAATGCTGAAACCATAAATTACTCTGTTTTAAAATAAAAACTTTATGATATTTTAGAAAATCCGGTAAACCAAACCCTCCATTGAGTTTAGACAACTTCAATTTTTTGTAACTTAACCAAGGTGATTTATTATTCCAAATAAATTTAGACAAAAATGGATCTATAGCCTTATAACATTTAAGATGGAGTTGAATAGGTATCATTGAAAAGATATAAAACAGTTTAGAAGCCAAAATCATTTTAACTACATCCATTTTTACCCACCAAGTTAAACACAAGGAGGACCACTTTTGCGTTTTTTGATATACGCCAAAGTAGATTCGAAAATCAAAGTCAAAGTTTGTTTTATGTTGTTTGAAAATAATATACTCAAGTATATAAGTTTATCTTTTTGCCTAACAATGTCCTTATTAGTGAGCATATCAGGTGAACAATAAATATTTAACAGAACAAATTCTGTTTTGTTTTTGTTAAGTTTATAACCTAAAATTTTAGAGTAGACATCGATTAAATTCAACAATGGAAGAATGGAAGATTCAGGGTTAGCAATATATAAAAGTATAGCATCAGCATAAGCTGACACTTTAATAGGGACGTTGCCTAGTTGAAGGCCTTCAACTTCAGTGAAATTTCTAATAGCAATTAATAGGGGATCACTAGCCATAAGAAAAGTAAAGGAGATAGTGGACAACCTTGCCTGGTCTCTCTAAAAAAGGCAAAACTTCTGCGAGAGTCTATCATTAATAAATCGTTTGGCAGAAGGGCTAGCGTAGAGTGCAGAAATCATACAGATAAGAAATGGACCACAATTGAATGCAAGCAGAGTGCGTAAAAGGTATTGCCAATTAATTCTTTTTTTAAAAGCCTTTTCCGCATCAAATGCTGGAACTCCAGCAGGAAAAGGCAATAATGCTCCCGCATCAATAGCGTGAAATAATAGTCTAATATTATTTGACGAATGTCTCTTTTTCATAATGCCCGATGGATGCACATGGATAATAGAAGTAAGTATAGATGCTAACCTAGTCCCAATAATTTTGGCATTCAGTTTACTGTCTTGATTTATTAAAGAAATTGGATGGTGATTGGTAACCAGTGAAGGGTTTTTATCTGGTTTCAGGACACTAATCAAAGCTTCAGTAAATGCTCCAGAACTAGACCCTGTCTTGCTAAGGTGTAAAAAAAAAGCAGGTATGATGAGAGGTGAGATGAACATTCTTTATAAAATTCCGCAGGAATACCATCCGGACCCAGAGATTTCTTTAACTTTAGTGATGTAATAGCTGAAAGTGTTTCCTCAAACGAAATAGGGAGTTCCAATTTAATTCAATTTGTTTGTGAGCTTTTAGGTAACCCACAGCCTTCTAAAAATTATCAACAAGAGCTATGTCCGAAGAAGGTGGATTATTATATAAATCTGAGTAATATTTCATGAATTCCTTAATTATATCATCATGGGATAAAGCAATTGAACCATTTGGAGAGTGAATAGTATTAACTTGATGTTTCTAATTTTTTATACAAGATAGTTAGCTAAAAGCCTACCAAACCTATTAGTGCTAGAACAAAATTTAGCTTTACTGTTAGAGATTTGTAACCCAGCTCTATTGCTTAAAATAGAATTCAGTTCATAACGAAGTTTCTGTAATTTTACCTGATATTGGAGGTTGTTAGAGGTAACATATAGACGTTCAAATTTAGCTTTCTGCTTTCCCAGTTCTTCAATTTTAGTGTTAAATAATTTATTTTCGTATGCCATAATTAAAATAGCTTCACCTCTAATATATGTTTAAATGCGTCCCATCTGTTAGTAATAGATGTGGAGCCCTCAGTGTTCAATGAAAAATATTCTTAAATAGCTTATAAAAGTCTAGGTTTGTTATTGCCATTTAGAACAATATTGGTATTCATACACCAGCTACTATGACTATTTTGACTGGATTCACTAGATAAAATGCCGGAAATTAAAGCATGGTCAGAAATATCTATATTCTGAATATCGGAATTAGAAATTGAGGAAATTAGATTATGAGAAATTAAAAAATATTCCAACCTAGAATTAGAGTCATGAGGATTAGAAAAAAAAAAATTGTTTGTCAGTTGGATTATGCAGATGCCAAATATCAACCGTTTGAGAGAGAAAAACACTCTTGGGGGGGCGAAACTTGGCTTGTGATATTCTATCCAGTAATAGGTCAGATATAAGATTAAAATCCCCTCCAATAATCAGAGGCACATTACTCAATTTAAGAACTTCTGAAGTAATCTTGACCAAAACTCTGGGTCATAATTAGTGGGCCCATAAACATTAATTAGGTGGAAAAACTTTTTGTCAATTTTTATATTAGCTATAATGAAAGAACATTCTGAATTAAAATGTTTATGCAGTATTTGAACATGTGATAATTTTCAAAAATAATTGCTACCCCAATTTTCCTATTAAGAACCGGAGATGAAATAATAGCCCTTATCCATTATTTATTCATAGAGGATAAAACGTTATCATCTACATGAGTTTCTTGAATTAAACAAATATCTGCTTTATTATAGCTGAATAATCCTAAACCATAGTGCGCTTTACAGGGTGCCGTAAACTCTTAACATTAAATAGAACAATTTTAATGCCATTACCACTTGACAATTTGAAAAAAGAATACATTTAGAAAAAAGATCGATTAAAAAGATAGAATGAAAAAAAATAGTAGCTCGAGTATCAATATATAGAAGACACAATTGACAGCAACGAACAACAAAAATAATAGCTATACAACATATATTGAACTCCTGAATCACACACATGCATGCCAGGAATAACGTACTCAAAATGCCCGGAAAAAATACTCTATGTAATTAAACATGCTGGCAATAAAAATCAAACAACAATAAAGTCATGTAGTAGCCTCATTTGTTTCCAAAGACGACTTAGACTGCAGATCCAGATAGTGGCGAAGCTCCTCACGATGTTGAAAAGACTTAGAAAACCCATCTTTCCAATTTAGCATAGTGGACGGATAAAAAAAACATATTTATAACCAGCATTTCTCAACCTGGCACGAAGGTTCGCGAATTTCTTACGAATTTTGATTGTATCCTTAGCAATGTCTTGATGTCTTTATTCATATAGGAGAAAAGGTTATCATCTACATGAGTTTCTTCAATTAAACAAATATCTGCTTTATTATAGCTGAATAATCCAAAACCTTAGTGCGCTTTACAGGGTGCCGTTAACTCTTAACATTAAATGGAACAATTTTAATGCCATTACCACTTGACATTTTGAAACAAGAAAAATTTTAGAAAAAAGATCGATTAAAAAGATAGAATGAAAAAAAAATAGTAGCTCGAGTATCAATATATAGAAGACACAATTGACAGCAACGAACAGCAAAATTAATACCTATACAACATATATTGAACTCCTGAATCACACACATGCATGCCAAGAATAACGTACTCAACATGCCCTGAAAAAATACTCTAAGTAATTGAACATACTGGCAATAAAAATCAAACAACAATAAAGTCATGTAGTAGCCTCATTCGTTTCCAAAGATGACTAAGACTGCAGATCCAGAAAGTGGCGAAGATCCTCAGGATGTTGAAAAGACATAGAAACCCCATCTTTCCAATTTTGCATAGTGGACGGATCAAAAAAACATTTATAACCAGCATTTCTCAACATGGCACGAAGGTGCGTGAATTTCTTACGAATTTTGATTGTATACTTAGCAATGTCTTGATGAATAAAAATGTTATTCCCATTGACCATTACAAACGGATATATCTGGCAGCCTTTTGTATCAAAATTAGATGGTGATGGCGTAACACTTTGAAAATCATTTGATGAGGCTTAACTTATCTTGGGTTACGATGAGACGGGATCTGTGCGCCTTATCAATCTCACATTTTTTAGGAAATGTAATACGCAAAAGACCAGGAAGTAAGTTTTCCAGATCAACCCTGCAATCATTACCCTCCACATTCTGTGGTAAATAAACGATTTGCAGGGCATAGTGTCTATTGCGATTTTTCAAATTCTACAAAAATGTATTGATTGGTTCAGTTTTAGCTTCTAATGGTATAAGAATGTTAATTTTAGCTTTTTTGTCTTGACTTTTAATAGCATTATCAGGGACCGTCATAGAAAGACCCGCCATATAATTAATACAATTTTTTTTCTCAGCCGCAATATTGACAGTATTTGAATGTACAGCTGGTAACTCCTCCACTAAAGAGGATAATGAAGGCTCATTAATATCCACTAACTTAGATTTAACTGGTGGAGGAGAAATGTTTTGTTTTTGTTTGGTAGGTACATTGTGGGACTGCTTGCCTTCCATACGTAAAAGAAAATAAATGAAAGCAACAAAAAAGGAGCAGTCTAGAGCAATATTGAATGAACAGTACTAATAAAGAAGTGAAATGCTGCCTAAATAAGCAGAGTCCAGCAGCTATAATCGTCAGTGGGAGTGGACCAGGCTTCAGCCGCGCCCTATTCCGGAGCTTCTCTTCACTCCTCTGTCAGGAAATCCAGGAACAGGAGCACCCCAGTAGCCAAACGTGAGTAAAAGGCTCAAAAAGTTAATATGCAGACTGACTGCCTTTTAACAACGTCATCGGCCACAAAAATAAATGTATGCCAGTCTTAATTAATCATGAAATCGTGTATAATGGGCACATTTCGCTGCTGCTCAGCAGGTGGCGGCCCTCTTGAACGGAGTGCTCGCGCGACTCCAGTCCTGCGTATTTTTCAATTGCATTTTGTACATGACTCATACACTCCACCAATTTACACAAGATAACATACCATAACAGGACATAACATGTATATTTGTAAAGCGCACAGTCACCCAGAAGGGTATCTTGGTGCTGAATAACATATATTTATTTTTACCCAACTCAGTGGTACTCAATTTAAACTTTGACCCACAGATTATCTCTGTATCTGTAAACCTTTTCAGTAAGTGCATCGTCTTATTCTCTTTATTCAAACTAATTTGTTATATAAATTTTTTCACACTCTGACAATAGTGAGTGCAAGTCTGTTGGACTTTTGTGCATTGATCAGGTAAGTGTCGCTGGTGGTGCTGATGCTATTACTACAAAGTTACAGCTTTAAAAAAAATTAAAAAATCACATTTATTCACACAACACTTACCTATTTATGATCTGCACTCAGACCTGGTTGCTCTTCAGGGAGGGATGTTCTATAAATACAAAGCAGTTTGCTGTATTTTTGTTTCAGATACTGAATTTGTGTTTGGGTTGGACTAATGGTATAGCTTCATCAAGTCGATTGATATTTGTTTCGTCTTTATTTCAAGTAATAGAGGTTATATCACTGTTCATTCCATTATCACAACTGGTACAGTTAGGTGGGCCCAAACTCTCTTCCTCTCAACTTTTTAGACACTCGTTGACCAACTTTGACTAACATGAAAATGGTAGCAAATGTGGACGAAGTAACTGCATGTACTTTACTCAAGCATTTACAACTTTGCTTAAAATCCTGTGACAGCTCGAGCCATGATTTCTTAAGAGTGTTTTTTTGTATTTTGATTCATTAGTCATTTCATTTCATGAAGCTTTATTTGGTGCATTAAAAGAACAATGACCATAAAAGCGCATAAGCAAAAGAAAAACATTAGAACATTATAAGAACAATTACCATAAAAGCACATAAGCAAAATGATCACACAATTATACAGATATTTAAAAAATCATGCTGTTTCTAAGCTGCATTGACTTACATAAAAACATGGCAATATAAAAACATTTGTTCGGAGAATTCAGTTCATAGATCAATTTCATCGCATCCTCCGTGGTAAAGATAGCATATTTTTTAAAAATTGGTTTTAAATAAACAATCCTCAAGTTCATGAAAAGAGTACAAATTTGCATAAAGTGCAGCGTGCTTTGTTTCGTATGGCCATCACAGGGGCATGGTCCAACTGGATGCTTCTTTGATTCAAGGAAAGCCACCAACCCATGGGCCAACCCAAGTCTAAGTCTAGTCAAAACAAACCTATGAGTGGGTTTGGTTACCAGGCTCAGATACAATTGGGAGCCTTCACTTTGCATATATTTATTGTACAGGATAACTGAAGTGAGGCATCCACTTATTGCTGCACGTTTTTTAGCTCTATACATCATGAAAATTTGTTTCAAGTCCATTTTAGAATACTTTCCAGCAGAACCTGGATCAGCCACTATATCGAGTCCATATATAGTTTGGAAGCTGTCCACAATGTATTTGAGCCATGGAATCTTCAGAAAATTATCCAGTTTCAGGCAATCCCTGATAACAGACTGATTAAAGGCTCTCTCTTCCTTAATCCAAATTGTACGCCATACCATTAACGGCCTAAACGAAATCAGGTCATTTAAGTGGGCAACCCCAACTTCCCTATGGGTCAAATCAGTGGAGGCTGATGTGGGGACACAAAGGAGTTTTTTTAACAAAACAGTTTTCCTCCCTTTGCAGGGAGTCAGTGTTAGTATAGCCCCACAACCCTCCCCATAGAGTGCGATGGAAACACTCCTAGCATTATATATTTGGATCATATCACTGATTCTTCTATCGCCGATCTTAGTGGCAAATTTAAAAATACCATAGGCACTTTTCTTCATTTTAGACCTGCCGTTCGTCAAATCAGAAGACCAGCTGCCGTCATGAGAAAAAAGAACGCCCAGATAACAAAATTTGTCCACGTCCTGAACTTTCACCCCATCAATGAAAAAGGCATGATTTTTCTTAACTCTGGCACCACAGACCATAGTATGAGTTTTGCTCTTATTAATGACTAGCCTCCGTTTACTGATAAAATCTGAAAACTGGTCCATCAGACGCTGCAGACCTATCGGGGTCCGGGACAGGAGCACAGCATCATCTGCATAAAGCAGAACTGGGACACCTGTACCGTCAATCTGGGGTGCGTCTGCTTTGACTGTTTTCAGGACCATATCGACCGCATTAATAAACAGGGTAAACAAAAAAGGGGCTAGGACACAGCCCTGTCTTATCCCGCGTTTTACTTCAAAGTTTGGAGTACACTCCCCTCCAACCCCAAAATGCACACAAGTTTGCATTCTATCATACAATCTTGCTAGGAAGAAAATGATAGCCTCAGGTGCGCCAAGTTCCAACAGGACTGGCCATAAGATAGAGTGATCCACAAGATCAAATGCACTGCTTAGATCGGCAAATCAAAGATATAAAGTGCCTCGCTTGGCCCTGGTATACTTTCCGATAATTAGATCTAAGTTCAGGCATTGATAGAGTGTACCTCGCCCCTTCCTGAAACCATATTGGGAGTTAGCCAGGATCTCGTTTTCTTCCGCCCACTCTTCCAGCCTAATCAACAGCACCCTACTCATAATTTTTACTGAGGAGTCAAGCAAACTAATTGGTCTATAATTACTTGCTGCCGCCTTGTCCCCTTTCTTATATATGGGGACAATGATGGAATCACCCCATGTAGGTGGAATCTGGGTTGTGACGGCTTCGTTAAGTGCCAGTGTAAGTATGGGTCCCCATAACCGTGGTACAGTCTTGTATACGTCAATGGGTACCCCATCTGGGCCCTGCACTTTTCCCCCCTTACTGGAGTTGATGCTGTTTTCAACCTCTGAGAGGGTGATGTCTAAAGGGACTATGGGCCAAATTCTTGGTTCGACATCAGTAGAACCTGCCCCTTGAAATATGGCCGAAAAGTGGGAGATCCAGGCCTCGCTACCAACATTGGATGAAAGGTGTGGTACTTTATCATCCCTAAGAAAAGGAGAATTTACTGTAGTCCAAAACAGGCACTTATCTGAGGTTTCTGCCACCCTTGTTAAGTTATCCAATGCTTCATGTTGTAACTCCTTCTTTCTTCTAAACAATGCCGATTTATATTCAGATCTCAGGTGGGCAACCAGGGTTTTGTCCCTAGGTCTAACTCCTAGGGCTTGTTTCTATTTGGTTAAGATGGACGTACATGTATGGTCAAACCAACCCTTTCCCGGAGAGAGCTTGACATTCCTGCTGTTAGTAAAAACATCATCAATTGTTTTGTTAATTTTGATAAAGTTGTTCATAATAATAACAGATGTACTACCCATATTCAGAATGCCTTCAATTTCAACCAAGGATTTGGATATGATCTTGCGCATTACGGTTGCCGATTTTTCCCCTTTCCATCTTAACCGTGTTCCATTTTGCCTATGCGGCTCTATGTTACACAGACTTCTGGTCACCTGTTGTCTACTACACTTCCATAACTCAGTGACCACAACGATACGGTTGTGGTCACTAAGTGTAGGATCCTGGCTTACTGAGGTAGAAAAATTTGGTACAATAGAAGATGATACCATAACATGATCAATGAGGGAGTTAAAATTCCTTCCCATATAAGTGGGAATAGTTTTGCCATCCCCATCCTTACCAGGTTGCAGTAGCTCTAAAACATATGTTGCCATGAAATTATTAATAGTGTCACCATAGGCATTATGCGGAAAATGCGACATGTTATTGTCACTGTTATCTAATATTCCACAAGCCCTAGAAAGTGACAAGGGACAAATGAAAAGGTTAAAATCACCTAACCAGATGATGTTAAGAGAACATTTTGCTTCTGATACAAGCTTCACGACTGCCTTTTCTAGTTCCTCAATAACTAGATGTCGGGTATTATTAAAAATATTATTGTAAAAATGTATTATTACCACTTCGGGGCCATCTTTTCCCTTAACCCACAAGATTTGCGAGTGTGCACCCACCGTTATATGTTTAACAACTGTGAGCGATAGGTGCACAGACAACACAATAAGCAAACCGCCCTTTGCTCGTCCATGTCTAGATTCTAAAGCCTCCACGCTATAGCAAATAAAACCATTGACATTGGGTTTACTGATGCACCACGTTTCCTGGAAACAGAGGATATCATAGGACCTAACCAGATCCACCCAACCTTGATTGTTTTCCTTGGAAGCCCATCCTGCTATATTCCAGCTCACCATAGTTGTCCCCCTCCTAATACAATTTTCGGAGGTACTGGTCTGGTTACCACGTATCAGTTCAACAATCTGTTCCGACCCAACTTCGACAGGACCTGCAGTAGTATTCCTGGTCGAGCTATCTGTACTAGCAGAAGTCACCCCGTCGATGTCTATTTGTCTGATACAAATATCTGTCAAAGTGAATGTATCCCTCTCAACATCAGGTACTAGCTTTGGCCCAGTATTGGAAAAAACAATCGGTGCCTCAATCGTTGTTGACTTAATATCAGTATTGCCCTGACACAATTTTTTGTTTAACATGTCCCCGTGTATGTTCAAATTACACCCACTGACCTTTGGCTGTCAATCATTCAGGTCCAGAGTGCTTAAAGCTTGAAATCTATTATACATTGGAACCTCAAAGGCTGGATGGAAAATGGGGGAAAAAGGTCTACCTCTGTTAATAACCTGGGAGGCCTTATTCAAATGGTTATAAAAGAATCCCAAGGGGTGTACATGCACTTTGTTTTCGTCCTGGGGTAAAGAAGCAGCTCTAAGTAGGACGGTAGCAACACGTTGTGGGTGTCTAAAATTTACTATGACACAATCGCCCTTATGAGGTTTTTTTGACTCGCCAATCCATCTAACTCTTCTACAACTTAAAATTTGGTCAGAATAATTTAAAGGGAACCCACACTGTCTATGTAACCATGAAATAGATTTGTTTTTTAAAGAGTCATCAGTTTCATGGTGTGTCGTGGGTGGACTAGGCACTGAAGTTGGTACATTGGTAAGAACCACCACATACGGTGCACAATCAGGTGGAAGATTTATAAAACTACCCTTGTATACTGGCACCTCCTTCTTACTCGCCTGTGCCGTTATAACCTTCCTGATCTTATCAGTTAATGCTGGGGCTCCTGTTACTTGTTTCTTCTGGGTCGTTGGCAACGGGACCGCCGCGACCTTTTTAAGCTGATCAATCGGTGGGACGGGTATAGCTCCCTTATTAACAACCGCTATGCCATCTTGGTGCCCTAACCCAACACTGTTGGCTGAGACACCTCTATCAATAAACCCAGAACATACAGTATTACTAGTATTTGCCGTTAAAAAATTACCCAGACTAGAGACTTCGGCTGTAATTAAGTCTAATTTGTCCACCAAAGGTTTTACAATTGTTTCTATCTTAGCCTCTATAATTTTGACCAAAAAATCAAGTTGCTCGGTGTTCATAGTGGTAACACAATTCTCCGTAGAGGTCCCCATATTGCGGACAGTGCTTCTAGGCATCGTGGCATTTTTTTTCCTGTTATTAGACCCCCCGTCCTTCAGATGCACTTTCCTACAGGCCCTAACTTCTCTGTTAGATTTAATGGACCGTTCGGGGGTGTCAATTGGGGCATCCGGTAAAACTTCAATGAACTGTTCTGGGGTCTCAATAGGTACTTCCAACGACTCAGATGGCACTGGTGTTACCTCAATCACGGCCTCAGGGGCACAGGTAGTACCCAGAGTCGGTACATAGTCATCCGTGGTCGGCAGGAGGAGCGGCAGGGGTATTGATGAACTCCCAAGCCCCAGAGATTTTCTCCGTTCGTTGTTTATTTTATTCACTACCTTGACAAGGTAGTTATCCAGGGTGGCCGACTGTTTAGACATGATAAATCTTGATGGAAGATAAAAGATCCAGCAAGTTCAGGGCAGAATGAATAACAAAGTCAAGCAACTTACTGTGGGTCTATCAAATTTCACACAGGGGGTATGGCCCAGCCCGGCCTCGTCCGGTCCCTGACGGCCACAGACGGCCCGCCCTCTGCCCGGGCTCAGCCTGGTGCAGCACGCGCGCGTCCCGCAGGACGGGAGGCGTTCCCTGAAGTTATAGCGCCTCCGGGCGCGTCGCTGCCATCACAGCCGCTGCGCCAGACCCCCGGGGCAGCTGGGTGATGTAGTGACCCATCTGCGTGTGACTCTGGTGTGGGTCCGGCGAGGATTGCGGAGCCGTTTCCCTCACGGCGTTACGGGCTGCCAGGTAGATTCATTAGTCAGGTTTTACAATAACTGACAAAATGTAGCAAATCTATCTTACTGTTTGCAACACTCTGATGTGGTCCGAGAACAATGTTGGCAATGAGCATAAAAGAAGAGTAATAAATGAAGGGTATACATCCATCAAAATGGAAAGGGAAAAACAGGGACGATTCTCACCAAATAAAAACAAGCGGAGCAAGAACATATTCACCTACAAACGAAAATACCATCTCCTTTTCTAACGCCAAATTTGTTGGAGTGATTGTGCAATGACTTCCCCTACAACCCAGACGTCTGTCATGTGTGGGATCCCTCTCAAAGTACGCGTTCAGAGGTTGGGTTTTGCCCAGGAACGAGTACAGATTACGTCAAAAATATTCCCCACACATCTTCAAATTGAACCATCTTCTCTTGTGGCGTATACACCAATTTTTTAAATGCTCCCATTTCACTCATATAATCCAAGAAGGGGCGTAGAGTCGGCACCTTATCTTTGCTGTTTTCCATAAACGTAGAATACCTATGTTCACCACTACGATGGCAGTGGAAAGCCACCTGTTCTTGTGTGTAGTAAACAGAACTAGGTCAGAGGTGTCATCCGGCCGATCCGACTCCTCCCAGTCACGATTTCAGCCTACACTAGTGCTAAATGTGTTGCCAATATCGGTGTAGGTCAGGACATTCCCATAAGAGGTGTGCTATGCCCCCCAGTTCCTGACTGCAACACCACATGTATAGCCTATCTGGAGACCAGTGCCCTCGGTGTAGAATCTTAAAGTAATTGCTTTTTAAACGTGCTCCCCTCAACACCTTATCATGCTAAGTCATTAAAGTATCCTAGTCCTCCTCCAGGAATTGTGGGACATATTTACAATCCCCTTGTGCTACCTGTGCAGCACTTTTAAAATGGTGTGTGTAGGTGGTGTTCCCATCAAGTATGTAAAGCGGTGGAGGTGGGTCGTGAGAAGACTTGGGGCCAGATGTAGGTGGCCATTTACCGGCCGGTAACGGCCGATTTCGGCCATTACCGACCGGTAAATGAGTTATTGGGATGTAGGGGGCCAATTTTACCGATTCGGTAAATTTACCGAATCGGTATTTTTACCGATTCGGTAACTTCTAGATGTAGGTGGGACTCTTCTGAGTCCCAAAGGCCTTTCAGATTCGGTATTTTACCACCCAATCCAATTGGGTGGTAAAATACCGAATCAAGGTGTGCATGCACATGTGTGCATGCACACCTATGCCATGTGACAGACAGACATGCCCTTAGGAAATGTCTGTGTGCCACATGGCACACATGCCTGTATTTGAGGTGCTACAGGGTGTCAAAGTGACACCCCCTGCACCCTTGCTGGAATCGGTATTAACCGAATCGGTAAATACAGATTCGGTAATGCCCATTCATTCCTATGGGCTTCAATGCCCATAGGAATCAATGGGCATTACCGAATCGGAATTTAAAGAATCGGTAAATACCGAATCTTAACGATTCGGTATTTACCGATTCTGTAATACCTACATCCCTCCCCCTCTATTTTACCACTTCTTAAATACCGAATCGGTAAAATTCGGTATTTAAGAAGTGGTAAAATGAAATTACCTACATCTAGGCCCTAGTCAGGTAGAGTATAGGCCTGAGGCAGTTCCAAATATTTTTTTCCAGGTCAGTAGGTACTGAAGGATCGGGAAGCAGGGTAATGTCAGGATTGCCAGTTATTGGAAGACCACTTTAAAAGTATGGGTTGCTGCATATGGCTCCATTATGATGCTGACAAACCCTGCAGGCAACAGAAATCTAAGAACGATGCAAGTGATCCATCAAGCAGGCACACAATACCCATAGGGCTCAAAGGGCTTTAGCCCCCCCTTGTGTGTGCCAGCCTGGGCTGAGATAGCTTCCTGGACACACAGAGATAGTTCTTAAACTGCTGTGGGCTGGATGGTCTTGCGTCTTATCGCAGCCACACCCGAGTATTTCACAAGTATTTAAAAGACCATTTACTTGATAACAAGGTCATGTTGTTTTTTTCACCCTTCCTAGAGCCCCTGCATCTCCACTCTGCCTATTCCTTAAAATTGCAAATTACTTTTTCTGCCCCAGTGTGAGAATGCATTACCTGAAAAGTAACCTTAGGCTTTGTTTTTTTGCAGTTTTATATAGCTTGAACTCCACCCGAAGGTATTGAGGCACTTTGCATGAGCACCAGTTACATTATACAAGGACACATTCATTTTTGAAGGCCCAGGGAGATAAAGTGATTTGCCGAGGATAACAAGATATTGAGCTGGCGCTGGGACTTTAAACGTGTCCACTCTCAAGGCCAGCAGCTCTACAGTTATGCCACATCCTTTCCACTTTTAAGTCATAGCAATATATCACATATCAAGGAATATCAATAGTCTGAAAGTTTGTTGCAGGACCCACAGATTATTATTTTCCTCCACCTTCCATCCTTGATGGATGCCATAATCCAAATTATATCTGAGACCCCAGTCACTAGCATGGATAACAAATATGCTGAGTTTCTCAAAGTGCCTGGCCTGCATTCAGACAACTAACCCATCATTCTCAATGCTTACCGTGCACTCACTGCAATCACACTGCATTTACAATGATCACCATGCACTTACGCCAGTTACCCTCCTCTTACCCTTCACCCGCAGGAGTACACTTCACAGCCTACACTCACATGACATCCACTCACCTGTCACTCTCACCCTGCAGTCTCACCACTCACCCTGTACTGACAGCAATCAAACAGCGATCACACTGTACTTACACCACTCACCATGCACTCATTCCATTCACCCTGCACACATGTCGTTTACCCTGAACTCACATGATATATCACTAAACTGTCACTTTTAAGTCTCACCACTCACCTCTGCACTTTCACCCACACCCAAACTCTAATGGGCATATCCACTACCCTGCCTTAACATCACTCACTCTGAACTCATCCTGCAGTTACATAGGCACTTGGTCACTCACACAGCTCACCCTTCACTCACATGGGCTCGCAACTCACCCTACTCTCACGACACTCAAACAAACTCAACACACAACCTGAACTCACACCACCCACCCTGCACTCCCTTCTCTCACCCGGCGCTCACAAAGTCGCACTGCTTAGCCTGCATTCATACAGGCACTGCATTCACCCATCACTCACACAGCTCCCTCCTTGCACACAGGCACAATAATCTGCCAACCAGGCACCCCTGCTTCATGACAAAATGCCACACTGGTGGCGCAATGGCCTTGTAATGTGGCCCTAGATTCCTAGTACGTCCCATCTGCATCTGTGTGGCCGGTGTAAGAGGGGACAGTGATGGCAAAAGGAGGGAGATCAGGCTTTAGGTGATAGTGAGGGCCTGAGGATCAGTCTGAGCCTGTGGGGATAAGCTGGGAGCAAGTGTTTATTTGGTACAGGAGGAGATAGCAGGCAAATGCTGCATAAGGGGGAAGCAGGCACAAGAGGTTAAGGATGAAGCAATACAACAGAGGCTGTGAGCTGGTGATGGAATAGAGTGGGGACCTAGGTCAACGGTGCATTGCAGGTGGTGAAGTAGCACTGGCTCCAGAGTTCATGTTTAATCCTTCACCTAACCTTCCTTGGCCTGCAGAGGGAGCTAGTGTAGTTGCTGTTGTTGAAGCCACGGCATAGATCAGTGTTTGAAACTGTTGGCCTGCATAATGGCCAGAGCTCGGTGGAGGTAGGTCCCACAGTGGAGAACTGTCTTAGGTTTGCTTCTTTAGGACAGTTGGGCTCACATTTCAACAATATTTCATCTGAGTGGCTGGGGCTCATGCAAGCACACCCAAGCTTCGGCTCCGCATAGGAACACAGGTACCAGCATTGAGGTTTTCTGTTCATCTTCTCAGTTCAGACATGTTCAATTGCTGTTATTACACAGCATGACCAAAGTGTTGGACATGTCACTGTGACGGGCAGTCCATTTTTCGCAAGCTTCAGTATGGTAGAGGAGTTTAAATGTTTGACATGTATCACTTGAGTTCTAACATCTGCACATGACCGGGAATCTTTGTACATTCACCATTTCACTGCATAGCTTTTGATTGGTTAACAAAATAGTCCAACAATCACAAAGTTAAACTTTTTTATAAACATTTTGCATAGTTGCCCATTGTACTGGGTGACACCTGCAACCTTTCCTGGCTTTCCATTCACCACAATGCTTCATTATGGAATGTGTGTTTTTTTCTTGTTTTTTTTACATTGTATGTTGGGTCTAAAAATCCCAAGATTCAAAGTCTTACTGGATAAAAAACCTTTTTTGCCAAAGAAGTCAAGCATTTCAGAAGATCAATTGGATGCTGTGATATTACATTTTAAAGAGTGGATTAGTTTGTTGCCAAATGTGTTAATACTTTTTTAAAAAATCACATCACAGCACTATACAAGTATCTTAATTTTTCTAGAATAGTGCATGCATAACTCATTATCCAGAAGCAGTGCAGTAGTTTCTTAAACTTATCAGTTTTATTCAAAATCCTAGTTTTCATTTCTTTCCTCTCATGCATTTATTGCCAATAATCTTACACAGTTCCTTTATGCACACATTTTGCCTGGGACTCCCATTGAAATCTTAGTAAGTGAATGACAGTGACTCCATGGAGCTAGATAGTGCACAGTAGTCCTTTCGGACTATGCATTAGAATTGTGAGTATGTAGCAGGGAAAGCTGACTGAAGCCAAACTACCTGATACCTGCCTTTTTTCAGAGGAAACTGTCCTATTTCCTGTAGAGATGACCTGTGGCCTGTGGAGTAGACTGTGGTCAAGAGATTTAAACATGAGACAGGCGATCAGAGCAGGGGCAGGTGAAGATGTGCCTCCAGATGACAAACCCACTGGAAGAGTTCACAGGCAAAAGGATACTCTAACCACAGTAACTGAAATGGCAGTACTTTGGGAAGTCCTGATTCTTTGGCATCACATTCAGAGGTCTTTGGACTTTCACTTGCTATGTGCCTGGCACACTTGCATTACTTCAAACCGCCAAATGATTTTAGACCTCCTCCGTCCCTCTCCAATACTCAATCACTATTCCGATAGTGCTGCACAGTTCACTAGAAAGCTAATTTTGAAACCAACCACCAGTTACTCACCTTTAACCTCCTGACCACACTGGACTTCGATAAATCAGCAAAAGCTTGCAGAACAGCACCATCACTGGGAGAAATATGTCCTGCTCACATATGCAAGAATATCCTGATTAATAGCTCTGCAAATGATCTAGCCAGAACTATCAACAACTACTTGGATAAAGGTCGCTTCCTAAAACAAAGAGGCTTCCAAACAAGGTCTGCTTTTGACTTCCAGACAATAACAAACTGTTTATAGGCAAATAGTTTGAAAGCTAAGCATCAAGACAAATAACTACATTCATTGAAGAACATAACCTTCTCTTAGATTACCAAACTAGATTCTGGTATTGCTATGGTACGAAAGCACCATTGACTTCCAGATGGGTTAATTTAAACACAGGAATGGATTCATGTGGGCACACCTATTACTAGACCTCTCGCTTGTCTTTGATTCTGGCCATCTCGACAGGGTATTGGAATTGGACAAATCGTCTTAAAAATAACTTTGTATCTGTAGTTAGCTAGGCCTCTGCCATTGAGAATGACACCTCTGCCCATAATACTCCCTACAAATCAACCTTTCTGCCAGCTCGTTGACAACTGCCTGGTGCATTCCTACTAAATGTGGCTTATTGGGAACTGTTCAATGTGGCATGCTAACAATACCCATAGTTTTTTTTTGTGGCACAGGTGTGTGGCAGCGCATTTACATGCAGTAATGTTACCAACTCATTGGCACGCAACATAATTAAACCTATGATTTACCAGCTACCTACCCCAACTTTGCGTGTGGTAACCCACAATATCATCCTTATTTCATAAAATCCTAAAGGCTGGGGCCCAAGGATTTTCTCAGGATCCTGTACCTGGCAATTTCAAATGTCAGGAGAGCTGAATACAAATGCTGCCAAGGCTTGATTCTACTGTGTGCCACTTTCATCTACCACCAGGCAGTCCGTGCCCCCTTATCATGCTCTTACAGGTTCTTTTTAATTTTTGATTTCTCATTTTGTCATAATTTTTCCAACTTCCTCTTTCGCTTTTCAGCCTTTTGTGTTTTTCTCTCTTTTGTTCTGGAGCAAAGTCTGATGAGAAAAATTAGTGCAGGACCCCAAAAGTAGTGCAAGTGGGCTCCACCTGCAACCACTAGATCAAATTAGGCACTGCCACTAAGTCAGCTTCACCCCTGAATATTTTGCAACATACAATTGGGTAAACTAAGTTGTGCCTTCAGTCATTTATGAGACAGGAGCATATTTCTGGACTTTCAATTATAAATATTTTACAAGCACATTGTTCTGCACAGAAAGAATCAGGGAATTGGCAAAAAGGGTGTTGTCTTGAAATACCTTAGTGAAAACATGTTTTATGTGCTTTGAATTCAACGTTATAGAAGCTGTTTTTAATTGTCAATGCACTCAATCTGTTTTTCAAAGATTACTGTGAGTAGGCTAAGAACAGGGATATATGTTTTTCAAAGACCACTGTGAGTAGCCTAGGAGCAGTGTCAAATCTACAAAAACAAGCTTGTTACAATATCAAATGTTTCCAGTATGTTTAAATTGCGTAGTTTGTCACTTGTCATTCTCATATTGGCTATAAGGATAGCTCGTACTTCACTTCTATACATTCTTGTCCTGCACCATTGCTGGAAGTATTACCCCCCCCCACCCTCCCTCCCCCGAAATCTGGCACTAGTTGCGCCCCTGCCATCAAGTAGCATGTTTTCTAAGACGGAGATCTTTCACCTTCTAAATGAGGGCCCGGTTGGGTTCCATGTTGTGAATATTGATTATATTGTTATGCCACAGCGGTCCTCTACTATGGAGAAGGTGGTAAGTCCATAGCAATGTATGTGCCCTGTACAATTCATATCAGGATGTGAAAATCAGTGGATTGTCGGAGGAGGTAAGTGACATATGTAGAAGATAGGTGGAACTGCAAGTTAAGCATATTTCTTTCCATGTGTGCCCAAAACGGGGATTCCCTGTGTGTTTTAAGTAGGGAAATGGAATGGGACAACTGAAGAGCCAGCTATTAGCATTCCTAGTTAGGTAAGCGTAGGCCTCCAGGTGTCATTGCAGCAATTACTATAGGGCCTTGCAGCCGCAGTTTCTCATTCCTCCATCTGACTGCTAAGATATGCCTCTCTAATTCCTTAAGAAGGGATGGAAGGAGTTGTACAACAGCATCCCAAACACTTAGATAAACTAGGTAGTGATCAACATTTTAATGATCTGTACTTTCCTCCCAAAATGAGGGTTGCAGGCCTTCCCAACTTCGGAAATCAGCCAGTGTGTTGTCTAAAAGGAAATTGTGATGTTGTACTGCACTATATTCTTAAGCCCTCGGTTAATAAAAATCCCTAATATTTTATTTTTCATTTTTCAATGTAAAAGGTCATTGTCACACCATCGTATGGGTGGTAGCGGTGGTTAGAGGGAGAGTTTCCTATTTAGACCAATTAATGCGATAGCCCAAAAAGCTGGAGAATGAATACATTAGGTTCATTAATGCCTGTGAAGATGCCAGTAGTCAACAGAGGGTGATCATCATCTGCATAATAGGAGTTTTTTTTGTTCACCTTTGACTGTGGGAGTTCCAGAGATGTTGTCCTTATTACGGACCACAACACCAGAGAGTCCAATGCAATCATAAACAGCAAGGGAGAGAGAAGACATCCCTGTCATGTTCCTCTGTACATATAGAAATATGGTGAAAAGAATCCTCTGCAAGAAACTGAGGCTGATGGGTCACTGAACAAGTCCTTGACTAGGGTAATAAAGGTGGAGCCCAAGCCCATGGGTTCAATCGTGCAAAAGAAATAGCCCCACTCCACACAGTCATATGCTAATTCTGAATCTAGGGACAACAAGACCATCTTATCCATGTTGTTCCTCACCTAAATGAGGTGTATGAAGGTTCGAAGATGATTAGAAGTTATGTGGCCTGGCACAAATGTCTTTCGATTCAACTGTGAGAGACCAGTTATAAATTTCAAGATTAAGGAAATTCTAGTCATGTTAAATGATTATGGAATGTAGCCCTGTCTTAATGCTTCCCCAAAGGCCAAGGTTAGTAGTGGAACTTTCTGATGTATGAAGGTTTTCTAGAATTTCACTGGGAACCCATCCTCATTAGGAGATTTGCCTGTCACGATAACTGTCAATGGCCATCGCTAACCTCATTCTCAGTAATGGCAAGGTCTAGTAGGTCCCTTTCTGTCTGATTTAATTTAGGTAAATGTAAATCTTTCATGAATGCATCCTCTGTGCCAAGGTAATTATGTCCCTCAGGAGTGTATAAAGCTGAGTAATAAGATTGAAATTCAGCAAGGATGTCATGAGGGTTCATCAGTAGTTCAGAGCATGGGTTATGTATTGCGGGTGTGGTCCTGCCCACTTCCAACTGCTTAAGTTGGTGTGCAAATGGCCTGCTAGCCATTCCCCCTCCTTTTGTAGTTTCATTGTTGAGATGAAAAGTGGTTTCTTCGGCCGTGAGGTAAGTAACGTATTCATGTCATACTTTGCTTTGGTTTCGGCAAGAAAGGTAGACTGTATCGAGGCTCTGGCATAGTCCTCCATAAGTATATAGATATGACTCTGTAGTCATGTTTGGAATTGCAGAGCCTCACGCTTGGCCACAGCAAAGTCTATCATTAGTGCTCCCCACAAGCATGCTTTGCCCGCTCCCCACAGTGTCCAAGCAGATATGTTTGTAAGGGGCTGTGTCCTCGCTCCAGTTAACATACTTTCAACAGAATGAGGAACATAAACAGTTAAGGGGTGACCCATCACTATACCTACGCACCTTTTAATACTGGCACCTGTCTCTGCTACCGCTTTATGCCAACCAGGCACCCCTGCAGCCACTGACTCTTATGTGGATGAGAAGTAAGCAACTCATCTATGGGCACCTCCCTGGTTATGTATTGACACTGAAAGAGCTCTGCCCTCTCTTTCACTGCAGAAAATTAAACATGCTTTGTAGTAATTGGGCATTGCTAATGCCAGGGCATGGCATAGACTTTCTCTCAACTCTGGGAAAACAACCAAACAGTCATTGTCCCAGGGCACTGAATCAAACACATCCTTGTGTGTCAGCCTTTGTAAAGGCTTACCCACTTGGGAAAAGTTGGGTATCCACTGACGACATTAGCCCCAAAACATTCTGACATCTTTCTGTTTGCATGATCACCAAAAATATCTCGTGTGCTACCCTTCTCATACCTTTCTCAATATCATGACCAAGATATAGGACTTCTCTCAAACAGAATTGCAATGTATTTGGAACACCTTATGTACGTTCTCAGCTGAGTGGTTTAGCAATGCAATAAAGTCAGATTTGTATGCTTCACAAGTATTTGTCACAACCAGCAGGTTGTCAATTTACTGGACTAAAACAGTTACAAAGCATGACAAGAGTCTCCAAATTCATTTTAAGAATCTGATTAAAAATGGAATGACACTCTGTGTACCCTTGTGGGAATAGGCACAATGCCATAACATGGTTGTCCAGGGAGATGCACACAGTATCTGCATACTGGGCTTTCACTGACTACAGGGTCCAGGGACTAGGGGTATTTATTCACTTACCACTGACGTCTCACAACTTTGTTTTTGTAAAAATGTGAGGTATCCAAGAGATTTATCTAGACACACGGCCTTTGTCTCTCTAATCGTACTTTTTGTGCAACATTCCTGTTTTTTTTAACCTTGACAGTAACTGTAACCAGTCTCTATTATTATTAATGTACCAGTATAAAATTGGGAACGCTCCCAATAACAACCATCACGAACATCTTGGCAAGTTTACCCCATCCCATAAATTACAGAGACAGATGTCTGGTGACGCGTTTCAATAAAGTTTTTTTTAAATGCACCCGCGGGGCACGCAGTGATGTCACAAGCATCCCCCGCACGTGAATGGAACCGCAGCAACTTGAAGGTGCAGGCAGTAGAGAGCCTCACCATCTACGATGCAAGGATCTGGAGAGTCCCCGAGGTGGTGCACCAACCTTGATGTAGTAAGGAGGAAGGGGGGCGGCCATTGATATGTTCTCTTTTGACTCAATACTAACTTCCATATTATCAGGGAATGCGGGATCTGGTTCCTTGCCGGGGTATCGCTAGATTGTTTCACAATGGTTATGCCATCATATATAACCACCGGACTCCCCTTTGCTACACAATATGTTTTAGACTTTTCTGTCTTACATGACAATGTTGAAAATTGTATATCAGAAACAGGAATATTTTAACTCATTTCCTGTTGGTTCCATCTGCCACCATGTTAGGCAGTGGGCACTTTTTACCAAAAAACTTAGGGGACTCTGGACCTTTTCTGAGTCTCCATATTTATTCAACATGAGTTACCAACTACAGTTCTTTCTGTCCCAATTCTTAGTATACACCAGTGATTATGTATATTTATGACATCAAGGTTATATATACATATTCATGTTTGTTTCTCCTCTAGAATTTGACTACAGGTGGGCACCCCCACACTACGCCAATTCTAGAGAATTTTTTCATGAAACTCGGTGAGTCTCATTAGACTATTATGATATTACAATGGTATTTGGATGTTTTATGGATGATTGACCAGAACAAGCCATATGGATTGTGTGAAAGTGTTTACTCTGCACACTATGCGGTTGCTGTACTAGTTGGACCCTATAGCTCACACTGAGGTCTATAACTATCCTTAGGTGCGTGTTATTGAGGTGTGTGATACAATTATTTTGTGTGGAAGCATATTAGGGGTTGTGATTTCCTCACCTGAGTACTTTTGGATGATTGAGTCTGTGGTTCACATGATTGATTGTGCTTATTTATTTTCCTTTCTTTTGTACTTCACAGAACACGATTAGTGTGTTGATCAAGGTATCTCTGCTTGACTGGGAGCATTCTCCACAGAGACTGGAGATTGGATTGGAGGGGCCCTCCCCTTTTGGGTTCTGAAGGGTCCTGATGAATGCCGAGTGACCCTTTCTTTTGGCACACCTCCAACGGCAGAAAGATGTCAACACTTTGACAGTAGAGGAGGGGTTTAGGAATCTTAATTTTCTTCTCTCACCTCCACTTTTCACGTGTTTAATCTAGCCAAATGGCCCCAGAAGACATTTGGCAGTGGGTACACATCTGAGCTAGTTTTAATCCTCAGTGGCTGCACTTTTTCTTCGGTGATCCCGATTCTGTGCATTTTTTTGTATTGTCTTCCCCTCCCTGTTGCTCCATCCCAGGCATAGGCCTGCGCTGGGGTGTCAGTAGCACTCCCATGATGCATGGCACAATATTGTGAGTGAGGGCAGTTTTTCAACATTGGACACGTGCCTTTGTTTCTTATGTATACTCTATTTATACACTTCTTCTTTTCCCTACTACTTTTTGTGTAATTCATTGAGGTTGGCGAACCTACATCACTCTGGCTTGTGGCACATTCAAATTCTGAGATCTAGGTCTTGGTGTATTCTGTTGGTGCATGGATTTTCTCTTCTGGGTTGGCACAAGCCCTGAACTGTGAATTTCATAATACTCTTATTGTCTACTTATTATCTTAACATTGAAAAAACTGATGAGCATGAATGATTCTTAAGTACTTAGCTTATTCTGAAGAAAGACTTATTTTTGTGTGTTGACGATTCACATAAGCAGAGGCGCTCCAATGCTTCCCTTGTGACACTGCTCCTTACTCGAAAATTGTATTTCTTGAAACACAGCTCTCCTGCTTGGTGACAGAATCTTGTTTTAACCTCTGGTGGCTCCAGAAGAATTTCTCTGTGCATGAGCATTGAAGGAAACGCTCTCTTCAGCGAAAAGAAGTGTTCTTGGAAACGAGTGTGCAGAATCAGAACGGGGCTACCAGACGAAGGTTACGCTGCTGAAATGGACAGAAAAACTAGATGAACCAGTAATGAAAGGCCTACCCTGACTAACTACTTCAGAGGTCACGAAAAGTGATGTGCTCCAGCCACAAATTCAGGTGAAGTGCGCCAACATTCTAAGTCGAGCGCTCCTAGTAGAATTCTGAGGCTAGCACTAAAAAAGACTAGAACTTCACTTCACTTGACGCGTCGGCCATCTTCGAGTTTCTCAACCTCTAAGCTGAACTTCATGTAATGGTCTTTTTCTTTTGAACGCTTGCAGGTAATGGTTTTGGACTAGTTAGACAGAGTGAAAAGTCTTTGTCTTTTGCATTCCTTACACTATCTTAAAGGTCCAAATCCAGCCTGATGCACAGATTGATCTGCACTTGCACCACAATGAGAACTTGTGTTAATCGGACTTAAGTAACAAATTCTACCACCTTCGGCTCAATGTAACAATTTCTGATGCTTGTTGTTGAGCGGGGAGAGCGGCGCCTTGAATTCCCATTTCACCCAGAACCAGGTTTATACACAGAAAGCACTGGTCCAATACTAACAGAAACTGTAAGTGCATCTGGAACTTAATATCCAATGGAAGTCCCAGGAACGCAAATCCATGAATTTCCTCCTATCATATTTTGATTCACTGTTACTGCCCCCATCACACTCTGGTCCATATTCACAGGAGAAATCCTTATCACATTGGGGCTTGTACTTACAGGTACATGAGGCAATCTAGTATTCAAACACGTAAGCTTGCTCTCACCTCCCTCTGTTTAATCTCTTTATACTGTAGTGGTCACTCGAACATTAATACTTGTAAAAGACTGTCAATATTATCATTATTATCATCTCTCTCTCCTGATTATCTTGTTTAATCCTTCTTTCTCCTTTCAGTCCCTTTTTCAACTTTTCAATAATGGGTATAATTTTGCACCTTCTATCAAATCAGTTCTCCACCTTTTCGGCTCTGCATCCCACCTCGCATCTGCATAAGTATGTACTGCCTTTTTCACTCATCCCTTCTATCTTGCTTTTTCTCTGGCATGAGCTGCACTCTTCCAAGTGGTAAGTGCTTCAAATTGTGTGGGTCCAGTTTATGGTTTAATCTCATATAGAATTCTCCTCAAATTTTCAATAATATTCAAATTAAATGTGACATAATGTGGAAAAATCAGTGCACCTTCTTCCTCAGTGATCTTGTGCCATTGTACGATATAAATACATGTGTGTAACCCTACATTTATCACTATATAATGACCATCAGTGTCTTCAGGCAGGACTTCTTCACCCCATTTGAGAGGTATCTGAACATATCTAAACAAATCTGGCACAAAGTTAAAACATGTCATTTTTAATGGTTCATTTCAACACAAAAACTATATATTTTGCTGAAAGATCTTGTTCATAATCACCAACCAAATACAGCACAACATTTCATGATGTAGACAGCCAATAACAGTATAACTTTACACCAATCAACCTATCGCAGTGAGGCACACACTGTGACAACAGCCTCCCTCCTGGTAGCAGCTCACCCTTCTTTACATTCACTCTCTTCAGCAATACCCTTGCAACTAACTAAAGTAATGGCAACAAATAACAATTGTCTGCTTTACTAAAGAATCAACAGAAATCAATAATGCATAGGTAAAACAAACACACATTTGAATGAAATCTCATCCTGCGTGAAATCACCCTGATCAGTGCAGCTTTCCTCTGCGCAAAACGCCTACCACACTAATCATACCTCACTTTCACACAAACGATAATTGGGCTGTCTATGATGTCTCACAACAAACCCCACAAAATCTCAGCAGACAATTACAATATTGTGTCTACCACACTTTTTATTATCATCCCGGGAACTTTGGCCACGTCGGACCCGAAAACAACTACTCTAGAATAAGTGCTACACTCACACCGTCATATAAAATATTACATCATCATAACACGTAATCTGTGAGATACCACACAATTGCCAGAAACACTGCAAGCTAAATATGAGCCATTTACACACAACCTTATTTATACTCACTCCTCCACTGTTACAACTCACTCTTAAGTGACTGGAGCATCACCGATTCTCCAAGTCGGTACATGGGCAGTAGGTACTAAGATTGGGTCTCAACTAATCTAAATTAACAGTTTTCTATTCCGTCTACTTCAGGTACTAACCATCCTCTGTATGCTACCATCTGAGAAAGCTCTGTGTATTTCTTCCATTACAACTCTGGTCAATACACCTTGTTAGTAGCCTGAGAGGGAAAGGGGTTAATGACAATTTTAAATCTCTAAGTAAAGTGTGATCATTAAGACCACACAATAACATTTTAAGTCAATAAATAAAAGTTAAAAAAGTTTATTCTAAACTCAAAACCAGACTGATATATATCAATCTCAGGAACATGCTATAGAAATACAAAATCATCAAAGGAAGACCAAAGTGCTGTACAATATTGGTCCTCAACTGCAAAGATCATATATGGATTTCTGTTGCTGTGATGAGGGAAAATAAGGAAAGAAGTTTGCTGATTAGACAAATGGTTGTGATCCCGCTCCCCATTTATTGAGAAGATTCACAACTTCCACTAAATAAAATAATTAAAGATAGGGAAACCCCTAATTAATCAAGGAAGCAAAAAAGGTGTCAGCATCAGAACCTCTGTAGAAGTTATTTTGGTAAGGAATTAAGTATAGCCTGAAGTCACAGAATCAGAGATGTCAATTGAGGTCTGTACCTCTCCAGGTCTAACGGAAATCTGACGAACCCCAATGTGGGCTCACTAATTAAAATGCAAAAAGAACAATCGAGAAATATGGCCTTATACTCATCACAGTACTTTAGCAGTTCCCAGAAATGAACTTGGTGCCTTCAACACTACTCCCCTATTCCAGGCTGTGCCTCTGAAGTGTCATTGGGTTCCTCCCTTTGTCTTCTAGTACCAACTGGTAACACTCACTTTCTTTTTCATTAACATTATTTGATCTTGCCAGCTTCATCATCTCCTCACTATCTCATACAATGTGCTTTTTACCAACTAATGTATGCCTGCGCTCTGCACCTGCACAGGAGAAAAAAATGCAGGAAACCAACTTTCACCTCAATGTTAAATGTTTCAAATGTAAACTTAAGGCCCTCAATCATGCTAACTTAACATCTCTCTTTAAATGCATATTGATTCTTTAACCTACTTATAATGCACTAACTGAAATATTTAATTAAATAATCAATCTAACTTATTCTGTACTGTTATATGCGGCACAATAAACGGATACATGTCTTAGTAAATGTAAATGACAACTCATCACAATTTATAAAGAAATAATTGAACATATGCATGATTCATTCCCACTAATCCTTGGTGAATGCACTATAGTAAATGCATTTTAGCACACCACCTTACAATCTAAACATATAGAAGATTAATCCTGGGACCGGATTTGGGATAACACCTCTCATCAGCCAGGCTAGCTTGAATGCAGTGGCAAAGTTTGCAACGGGCCCACGTCTGGGCATACCCTGCCAACTTAGAGTGAACAAAGCAAACACAAGGAGGTGATGGACGGAGTGCTGAAACTTTTCAGACACTAACCCCCAGTCACAGATCTGGGTTGAATCCATCATAATGTTTTACCTCGCTTTGCCACAGGGTGAAGATTGATTTGCATTAGACTAGCCTGGCTGTTGAGGGCTGTTAGCCCGAAACCGGTCCCAGTATTCTTGTGTCCGGTCCAGGGAAGACATGGCTTGGCAGTTTGGGCCGGACTGTTCCCATGAGGCACCGGGACAAGACTGATTTGCATATGGATGCATCTAAATTGGGGTGGCGAAGTAAGCTAAGGAACGATGATGGATTCACCCCAGATCTGTGACGGGGTGTGAGTTTCAGCATTCTGTCCATCATCTCCTTGTGTTTGCTAGTGCTGTATAAAAACCTCGGCAACACTGAGCCTTATTTCGACCCTGGCTGATGGTTCCTTTGATCCTCAAGGAGAATAGAAGTCTAGACCTCCCCAACGACTGGACAGGAACATCGCCATATTTATGGATCTCTCCCTGCCTGTAGAGTATGCCAATTCTGGCAGCGCCCTTCATATAGTGGAAGGTTTGCCGAACAGGGACCATTTTTAAAAATCCTGCTCAGCAAACTTTTTTGTTGAGGGAAAAGAAAACTCCCAAACTGGAACTTTGTTTTTCTGAACAAAAATGGCCCTGATGCACATCAAATGTGTCCCTGAGTTGGAGAGTAATTTAGCTTGATTCCTGGGCAGGAAAAATGAGTGATAGTAGCCCCTCCCTCAATGGTACTTGATGACTGTTCTGTGATTGAGCGGTCCAAGGGCAGATGGATTTCTTTTTCTGGGATTACCAGCACTGGCTTGAACAAAGGCTATGCTGATTGAAACCCAGGTGTTCCTCAGTCTCTAAATAGAGCAGGAGGCCCATTACTGGGCTGGGTTCGAGGACAGCAGCATCATAACAGGCCCCACAGATCATGCAGTACAGAAGGGGACCCTCCTGCACCGTGCGAAGGCAGTGAGCCCCTGACCTCAGATTCCTGAGTGGCCCCAGAGCTTGGGGGCTCCATGTACTTTGAGGGTGTTCAAGTCGCGTTACACCACTGCTGAAGGACTGCTTGTTTATGACATTCATCTTACTCTTTCAAACCTTAAATGAACCCTGGTGTTTTTTGCATGTCCTGCCTTGCAGTGGTGAGTAGAAAAAGAAGCAGTGGCTACAGTGAGATAGTATTGAATCCTAACAATATGTCATATGATATCAAGAGATACGTTGTAGTGTGCAGTCATTCTTTGATATGATAAAAAAGGCCTTTTAGGGCAGACAGCTCTTCAGAAAGATTTGCATTGATAAGACCCTTTACGTGGAAGGTTCTGTTCCCAAAATATTTGTATCACACTCGCAGAGCAAGGATTTGTAGCGAGTCAGCGCTTTGTCTAGTCAGCTGATAAGTTGTCAGTATGCAAGTTGGAGAGATACACATTTTTAATTTGTGGTTAAGACACTGCTAATGCTGCCATGAACAGCAGGCAGTGTCCATGGTAGTTGCACAGGTATTCTATTTGCCAGTGCTTAATTTGTAAAAAAAAAAAAGAAAAAAAAGGAATGAGGGCCGGTGCCCAAAGCTGTGCTCAGAAGCCCTGACTGGTGAAGGTAAATTTCTACACGCTGAATGCCAAGGCTACTAGTCTTAAAATGCTCTCAGGCCTCTTTAATTCAGTACCAGACACTCATAGCCTTTTTATCTCGCTCGTGACGGTTCCTGCTTTCTCCTTTTGTGACGGTTTTACCATTGTTCTCTTATTCTGTCATTCTGCTTTGCTTTTGGTAAATGGCTGATGCAGAAAAATAAGTGCCACCCACAAAATTGAGTGCTGGTGGACCCTACCGTCGACCACCAGCTCATATTAAATGCAGTTCTTTGCTAAATATCATATCATAAGATTATGCAATTCCTTTATATACCATCCTTCATTTCACCGTAATAAATTTTTACCAGTGTAGATAAGCCTTTTTCCTAGTATTGCCCACTGTGAGGCTATGGGTATCTACATATAAACAAAGAGTACGAGCTTAGAGCTGCTCTAGAAAAACCAATATGAAGGGTTGAGTTTTAGCTTCCTTGAAAGGGAAACCAGTTGTTTTTTTAGAAGAGCCCTCACCCACCAGATTAGTTGGTGGCATTCATCATGATCGGGTTCCCACCAAAAAGGCCGGATGCCTCTTAGGTGTGCTTCGACGCCTGATACAGCGGAGCTGGTATTTTTGTTTGTATTATGTGAAAGGTGGATACTGTGAAAGTGAAAAAGTTAAAACTACCTACAGGGAACCTAATCCTTTATTATGTGGTCCCTGGGTTAGGGTTCAAAGGTTTTACATTCAAATGAACGTGAGTGAGACACAGGTCTCGCACGTCTCCTCAAATTATGTAAAAAGTGAATTTACGTGAGGTGGTCTACATGTTTCAGCCAAAAGTGTCAAATCAAATGTCTTTCTTCAGGACCAGTGGCTCAGAGTAAACCCTGTGCTCATGTAAATCATGCACACAGGCTAAGGTGTGCATAGGGTTGTAACAGAAGTAACTTATGGTTTTTACCGTCAACATTTCTGTTCCTGTAAAGAAAAAGGACCAGGGGACACAAGTAATTATAAATCAACAGTAGGCCCATTATGATGGGGACCCCACGTTCATGCATGTATTTGCAGGTGGTATAAGACTGACTACTGACCGTCCGTGGTTGGAGTGGGCGGTTTTTCAGACATGTAACACTTGAGACCGTAAAGACACTCGTAAATGGCACACCCTTGCAGTGGCTTTTTTTGGGAGAAGTTAAAACTGAGATGGTTAGGTATGCACTGTCAAATTGTAGATCTGTATTTTGTTCTATGAGCGTGAGGTAGATCAAGGCAAAGTCAAAGGTATAATTGTTTTAAGCCTATTTTAGCCACTGGATACGCATTGACAACATACCTAACTGGCAAGACACACACTTTGATCACGAGTAGGTCTCGTGACACAGATCCTGGAGGGAGGTGGCGCCTATTGTCACACTCTACAATTGGCAGAGTAAGTGGACAAAATGAAGGATTATTCACTATAACAGAAAAAAGAAGAAGAGTTTTAGTGCGCATCGGCTCGAGCATGTGGAAAGCTGGAGCTCTTTTACTCACTGCATCAATGTCGGCCACCTGTGTTAGAACCTATTCGTTCCTCTCTCGGGATCTCGGCAAGGCCGAGTGCCGGCTTCTCAGTGTCTTAAAAGGTAAATCAGGAAACCGGCTCCATCAATGTGCATTCACATTGCGTGGGTAACAGTGCATCTGATTGGTTTAGGCAGGCGAGCCCTTTAGCAGGAGTAATGTGTTAAGTGTTGCCTGACTGTAAAAGTTTATACTGCCTTACGTGAAGAAAGGTCTGAGCGAGCGCAACCTGTGATTTGTTCAGAAAGGCGAGCTCTCTAAAAAAGGGTTCCAGATCATAAATATGACCTGATAAGGTCTTGCGTTAAAGTTCAGAGAGAAATGAGGCAACAGAATTTAAGGAATATACACAGCATTCAACGAATTAACTGACACATGCATGAACGTAGGCTTTTGCGATTCCTTAACTGCGATCCTTAAGGAATCGCAAAAGCCTATGCATGTAGGAATCGCTATAAAAACAGCGATTACTACACATTCCCTAATTAGCGAGTCGCAATTAAGGAATGCCGTCCCATTCATTCATATGGGCCTCCAGGCCCATAGGTATAAATTGGAGATTGCATGAGCAATTTGCGAGTACCAGTAGGTACTCGCAAATTGCTCATGCAATTTCAAGGTTGTAACACCCTATTGCACCCCTGTAATTGATCTGTTCACATATTTAGCACACACACATGCCCTGAGGGCTTGTGTGTGCGCAACATGAAACTTTAAAAAAAGCAAAAAAGTGCATTTTTCGAAGTTTTGTGCAAATTACTATGAAGTTCAACTTCATGGTAATTTGCACCCCCAAATTAGTGAAATCACTGATTTTTTTTACTTTAATCCATTGCATTTAAGGAATCTCAATTTGGGATTCCTTAAATGCAATCGCAATTTAAGTAATCGCAAATTAGAGATTCCTTAAATTGCGATTTAAGCATTTGGGATGATGCATCCCAAATGCAAAAATACCAGTCGCAAAGGGGCAGTTTCTGTGAATCTGCCCATGTACGACCGTTTTTTGCTTTGATGCATGTGGGCCATGGACACATAATGCAAATATAGTCCTGGGGTGGTTCCTGGCTATTAGGTTGTCTTTGTTGATTTAATATCGATAAGGAAACAGTTACATTAACAAATGGGAGGTACATGGCTGACTAATCTAATAGATTTTTGTTTATAGTAGCAGGAATGAGGTCTTTTTTGCTACTAAGTGTTTTGCTGTATCTGTGAGCATAGTATCTAAATATTTCTCTATCAGTAATTAGTCCTTCAAGATAGTTCCTCTTATCTTCTAGATAATAGAGTATTCTAGGGAATATCGTCGTTCAGGCCCTGTCAATCTGTGGAAAGGCAATAAATCCACCTCTTTTCCTTTTCTAGGAGTGCTCTCTGGGGATCGTTTAGGTATCTGTCCAGTTGTTCTATGATCACCCATTTTAGGTCATCAACAGTATGATTAGTTCTTATGAAGTGGTCTGTCATTTTTGTTGTATTTCGTTTATATCTGATATTGGTTCGATGTTCACTAATTCTTGCTTTTATCTTTCTGCTCATCATTCCAATGTAATGTAGTCTGCAGGGGCACGTTATCATGTAGATAACAACAATGGAATTGCATTTGGTATGCTTTTCAGGAGCCATGTTTTATTGGGTTCCAGGTCCAAGTTTTTTGGCTTGTACGTGGAGTTGCATGCACTGCAATTGCCACAAGGCGAGTGTCCTGTCCTGTCTGGTAGGCCCCAAGCATTACATATTGTGTTCTCTCGTGGTGTTTTTTTGGGGCATGTAGAGTCCAGATGGTCTTTCAGGCTTCTTCTTCTTTTAAAAGAGAAGAGTGGTCTTTCCCAATTCAAGTTCCCTGTTTGGAGCATCCTCCAATGCCTGTTGATAATCTTTTTCATCTGGTTGGAGATTGTATTGTAAGTGGTAACGCATGTCAGAGGTGGATCTGTGATGCTCTTATGAGCAAGTGTGGCAGGGCGTTATGTTCATGAATTTGAAAAAAGATACATCCTGAACATCGACAACCCTGTCAAACAAAAGATTCTGGAAGTGCTATACTGATGACATTCGGCTCATATGGGAAGGTTCAAAGACTACTATCTTGGAGTTCCATAGCTGGCTGAACAACTGCTACAACAATTTGGAATTCACCTACACAGTTGAAGCAAACAACATAACCTTCCTGGATATATCCATTTTCTATGAGGACGCAAGTCTACAGACTCACTCACTATAAACCCACAGCGAAGAATATGTTGCTGAAGTTCAACAGTTTTCACCCCAGTGCTCTGAGGCAAAACTTACTCTATGACCAATTTCTAAGAAGAAGAATAAGAAGGAATGGTAGCAAATTAGATGACTTCAAAATACAAGCGAAGGATCTCTCAAAAAAATTGAGGACCAGAGACTACCCAGAAAGAATCGTTGCCAAGACTTTAAAAAGAGCCCAAAATCAAAATAGGGACACACTATTAGAGGACACTGATAAGAGCATCACAGATCCACCTCTGACATGTGTTACCAGTTACAATATAATCTCCAACCAGGTGAAAAAGATTATCAACAGGCATTAGAGAATCCTCCAAACAGGGAACCTGAATTGGGAAAGAACACTCTTCTCTTTTAAAAGAAGAGGAAGAAGCCTGAAAGACCATCTGCTCTCTGCATGCCCCAAAAAACCACCAAGAAAGAACACAATATGTAATGCTTGGGGCTTACCAGATGGTACAGGTTACTACCCTTGTGGCAATTGCAGTTCATGCAACTCCACGTGCAGGACAAAAACACTGGAGCTAGAACCCAATAAAAAATGGCTCCTGATAAAACATACCAATTGCAATTCCACCACATTATCTACATGATAACATGCCCCTGCGGACTACTTTACATTGAAATGACGAGCAGAAAGATAAAAGCTAGAACTAGTGAAAATCAAATTGATATCATATGTAAACGAAATACAGCAAAAATGACAGACCACTTCATAAGAACAATCATATGTTTGATGACCTAAAATTGGTGATCATAGAACAACTGGGCACACACCTAGACGACCCCAGGGAGCACTCCTAGAAAAGGAACAGAGGTGGATTTATCGCCTTTCCACACATCGACAGTGTATGAACGATAATATTCCCAGGAATACTCTATTAACCAGAAGGCAAGAGGAACTAGCTTGAAGGTCTAATAATTGAAAGAGAATTATTTAGATACTATGCTAATAGTTACAGAAAAACACTTGATTAGTCAACCATTTACCTCCAACTTGTTAATGCAACCCCTCCCTTGTCAATATTAAAACAACATAGACCAACTAATAGCCAGAAACCACCGCTGGACTATATTTGTTATATTTACATTATGTGCCTATATTGTTTTAATGCTGTGTATATTCCTTAAATAATGTTGCCCCATTTTTCCCTGAACTTTAACGCAAGACCTTACAGTCCATATTTACAGCTAGAACCCTTTTTT